>NC_138544.1:49605790-50253165 GCF_964234715.1 Podarcis melisellensis
AGAGAGACACAATCAGAAGACGATACCATCTGATGGATCTGTTGCCAGCATGTATATTTGGGAGACTGCAGGGGGCAAGGAGAATGCGTCTCTAAAAGACACAAATTGCCTTGACATATAAGCCTAGTGTGCACAAAATGGTAAGCCAAACTGTGGTTTATAAAGACTCTGCTAATGTGCGGACTCCCAGAGAGAAACTTGCAGCCCCTTTGCCAGCATGTATGCTTGAGATACTTCAGGGAGGGGGGGGGAATTGAGTGTTTGAATGTTCTCCTGTACATCTACCTCTTTACAATGACACACACACAAAATGCAAACTACCCTGATAGGTAGACAACAGGGTTCAGCCAAACCATGGTTTGCTGGGACAGCATAAAGCCATGGGCTCCCAAAGAGATGCTTGCAGCTGCTTTGCTCCTCATGAGCCCCTTTTGCTCCTGTGCAACACTGAGGTAAGCTAAAGTTTGGCTTTGCACATCATCCATACGTAGGCTCCTGACTCAGCACCCTGCTCACTAATCACAAGGTCAAACCTTGGCTACAGCTTGCGGTTGGTGAGGACAGATCAAAACCACAAGCCCCAGTTTGGGAGACATGTTGCATTGTGACACAGGAGAGGCTAAGGACCAGGGAGTAGCAAAGCAGCTGCATGCTCCTCTCTGGGATGTTGCACGTATGCACAGACCAAGCAAACCATAGTTTACTGTGTCATGCAAACCGGGTTATTATTTTGGTAATGTGATAGCCTGGGAATCCGATTCAGAGGCTGAACCGGAGGAATCCTGGCCTGCACAGGAGTCCCCGCCTCCAGGGCTGGCTGAACTGGGGCAGGGCCTTGAATCTGAAGCGCCTGCACCTATGCCGGATCCTCAGGAGCAGGCACCAGGTGAATCCACTCTGGCTCCGGAGGTGATTGAGGACACATTGCCTACAGGTGCGCCTCTCCCAGCCCTGTCAGGGGAAGGTGAGTCTCCCCCTGGGTCCAGTAACCCTCCAGCCTCTCCTGAGCTGCAGAGGCTCAGGGCAGAGAGGCGGAGGGAACTGGGTTCTCTCAGGAGGAGTGCTCGCCTTAAGGCCAGAAGAGGCAGGTCACCTGGGGGCTGGGACCGCCCCTGGCCTCAGAGAAGATAAAGGCCAGTCAGCCTGGTCCCAGGTTGCGGGAGCAACGTCGCTGGAAACCTGCTTCTGCCAGCACCCAGTCCTGTTCTTCTAGAGTTCCTGACCACGCCCGGCTTCTTGCTTCGGATCCTGCTTCGCCCTGTGTGGACCAGCAAGATGCTTCAGGTCTGCACCAATGACTATTCACTGGGCATGAGCTAATATTTACCATGACAGCCCCAACTGACAGATGACCATGGAGCAGTCCATCGTATGTGCCTTTATCAGGCCTGACAAGGCACAAAAGCATGCACTGCTAGTGAGAAGGGTGGATTATTATTATTTTAGTGACCCAAGCAGAGGGGCGGGGGGAGGGGGAGCTGATCAAATGCACAGCGCAGTGCCCAGGCAAGATAACTATCCAAAAAGTGCCATTTCCTCTGTTTGTTGTCTGCCCATTATTTGTATTGCTTTTCCTCCTAGTGCTTTTATCTTCATAATACAATCTGCCCTGGGCAAAAATAAATCTCTTAGTGGAGAACAAAGGACCAGAGGAACACACGTTAAAAGCTCTATAGTCACACCGTTGACAATTATTTTTATCAATATTTTAAGAAGGGACTTTTTGCTCCTAAATGCAGAGTGTTCATTTTCTCTTTCTTCTCTTAAAAACAAAAGATTATTTCATTTCTCTGCTCTTTCCAAAATCCACTTGTGAGTCTTAAATAACTTTGCACAAGTGAAAAGCTGTTTCTGTGCCTTGCGAGAAATATCTCACAAATTTACAACTCTTCTATGGGTGCATAGTTCCATCAGCCCCCTGCTATTTCCTGCAGCAGTGGATGAAATGGTCGAGCAGAGATCCTAAGAAGAGGGAAAGGGTTTTGCAGAAGGTCCCAGGATCAAACCCTGGCCTTTCCAAGCAGGGCTGCCTCAAACCCTGTGTAGCTGCTGCCAGTCAATGTAGACAGTGCTCAGATACATAGACCACTGGGCAGTGGCGTAGCATGGGTTGTCAGCACCCGGGGCAAGGCAAGTAATTTGAGCCCCCTAACCCATGGATTTGCACACCCTAACCCCCAGATGTTGCGCCCGGTGCGGCCGGCCCCCCTGCACCCCCCACACTACGCCACTGCCACTGGGCCTGACTACCAAGTATGAGGCAACTTCCTGTGTCCTACGCATCCCTGTGGGTCTTGTTTGAAAGGCAGCTGTCAGAGAGGCAGCTAGAGCAGGGTTTACAGGTAGCATTTCAGGTACCAGATCCTGACAGGTAGCATTTTAGGGAATACTTTTAATATGTTTAGGGAAGCTTTTAATATTTGATGAATTGTTGTATTTTAGTATTTTACTGGAAGCCGCCCAGAGTGGCTGGGAAAACCTAGCCGGATGGGCGGGGTAAAAATAATAAACAAATAATTTATTATTAGTAGTATTAATAATTATGATTATTTCCTGCTTACCAGTATACCTGAAGGAGCGTCTCCACCCCCATCATTCTGCCCGGACACTGAGGTCCAGTGCTGAGGGCCTTCTGGTGAGAAGCAAAGCTACAGGGAACCAGGCAGAGGGCCTTCTCGGTAGTGGTGCCCACCCTGTGGAACACCCTCCCGTCAGATGTCAAAGAGATAAACAACTACCTGACATTTGGAAGACATCTGAAGGCAGCCATGTTCAAGGAAGTTTTTAATGTGTGACATTTTGATGTATTTTTAATCCTTGTTGGAAGCCATCCAGAGTGGCTGGGGAAACCCAGCCAGATGGGCGGGGCACAAATATTATTATTATTATTGTTGTTGTTGTTGTTGTCAAATCCTGCTGGGATTAATTTGGTCTTAATCTGACTTTGCTTGTGGATCTCAGCTAGGATGGGGAAAAGTCGGTGATTCCCCTTCCCCCGGATCGGGGAACAGGTGATTCCTGTATAAGGCAATCCTTTTGCCTAAATGTGCGGTGAGCCGCTCAGGTGCTTCTTGAGCTTGATCTGTTTGTCGAGCTGATCAGATGCTGTGAGGGTGCAAATCAGTTTTGGGGAGCCCTTACTCAAAATGGCCTTGAGTGCACTTGCAGAAAGATGGTAGATAAATTCATGTTAAAATAATCTGATGTTTGAATCCATGGTAGCAGAATTCATTTCATTAGCAATCAAGGGGCTAAAGGAACAAAAGCAATAATAAGTAATGAAGTTGTTTCCATTTATGTTGGAATAATTGAGAAAAGAGCCTGGAACTTTGCCATTAAAGTCTGTGACAGAAAGCCAATGACAAGCTCTGATTCTAGTAAATGACAATATAAAGCTTAACTTTTATCCCTTGACTTCACTTGGCCTCTGAACAGCACATATTTATGTGAGGTGTGCGGGTGCAAAAATGCCATTTCACAATACAAATTGAAATAATAATTTAGACTTCAATTTAAAAAGAGAGAGGGAAGCACTATTAGACATGGGATTTATTGGCAGTACATAACCATCTCAGCATATCTGATGAAGCCTTGTCTTTTGAAGTCAGGTGTAATGGGATTTTCTGAGGGAAATGGAGCATCAATAATTATTTCAGCATGTATTGTGCGACACTTTATCATGGCATTCAAATAAAAGTCACCATGCTCTGAAAGCTATGATGGCGGCACTAAAGGCACGCAGCCTTCTGCTGAAAGAACATGGAAGGGAGAGATTGTCAAGACCCCAGATTAGATTTTAAGAACGCTGTTTAAAATTTAGTAGAATTTAAGGCCTACTTCCCACTACCTAGAGATGGCCATGTGAATTCCCTTGTAAAAAGAAAAATGCAGATTCAATCCGGCTGTTATCAAATGGTTACAAAGGACAAATAATGTTCATGTATCAGGAACTATGGGTTCCTGATACTTGAACATTAATCTTGGGTTCCATGATCAGTGCAGATGGTGACAGCAGTCACAAAAGTAAAAGATGCCTGTTTCTTGGGAGAAAAGCAATGACAAACCTAGACAGCATCTTAAGAAGCAGAGACATCACCTTGCCCACAAAGGTCCGTATAGTTATAGCTATGGTTTTCCCAGTAGTGATGTATGGAAGTGAGAGCTTGACCATAAAGAAGGCTGATCGCCGAAGAATTGATGCTTTTGAATTATGGTGCTAGAGGAGACCCTTGAGAGTCCCATGGACTGCAAGAAGATCAAACTTATCCATTCTTAAGGAAATGAACCCTGAGTGCTCACTGGAAGGACAGATCCTGAAGCTGAGGCTCCAATACTTTGGCCACCTCATGAGAAGAGAAGACTCCCTGGAAAAGACCCTGATGTTGGGAAAGATGGAGGGCACAAGGAGAAGGGGACAACAGAGGACGAGATCGTTGGACAGTGTTCTCGAAGCTACCAACATGAGTTTGACCAAACTGCGGGAGGCAGTGGAAGACAGGAGTGCCTGGCGTGCTCTGGTCCATGGGGTGACAAAGAGTAGGACACGACTAAATGACTAAACAACAACAACATCAGGAACCAATACCTAGAGATTTCTATGTTTGGGTCATTTTGGTGCTACGTGATAAATAGCTCAGTCAGTAGATCACAAGACACTTAATCTCAGGGTCATGCATTTGAGCCCCACATTGGGCTAAAGATTTCTGCATTGCAGGGGGCTGGACTAGATTATCCTTTTTTAAAAAAAAAATTATTAGCCGACCAATGAAATCAAATCACATAAATTCCGAATTACAAAGCCAAATTTTAAATTTTTGCTGAGGGGACACATATTTCAAGTTCCGAAGGGGGATTCCGATCATCTTCTTGCTACTGCGTTAAAATCCAAATCAGTCCAAATAATGTTCATAGTTCTATCCAGTATTATCTTGCTGTTTCCACATCTCATCTTGTTCGTATATATTTTTCTTTTTTTCTTTATGATCTCTTCTGATAATCTCTTTAAGCAGATAAACACCAATTATAATCCTGTGTGAATTTTTCCATTCGTCCAATCCTCATATCAAGATGGTTTCCATATATCATCGCTTTCATAAATAACATTGCTCTTTCCATCATTAATCTCACAAATCTGTCGCTCTTAAGTCCCTCTGAGGAGTCTCACCCACAATATAAAAACAGCTCTGTTCCTCCTCCCAGACTTAAGTCCTCCGACAGAACTTGCCAACATGGCGACGGTATTTTTAACTGCGTCATTCCAAAGCTCTTATACTTTCCACGATCTTCTTGAAACATGCTTTGGTTAGAAAATTATCTCCACACAGTCATAAATCCACAGCTTAAGTCATTAAAACGGCATTTCTGACTTGTGGGCGGGGGGATTCTTGGTTAATCACATAGAGGAAAGAAAGGAAAATTTTTCCCCTCCCCCATCCAGTCCCTTTGCCATACCGAGCCTTGGTGATCTTCTCATGATTTATTCTTGTTCCTCCAACCCGTCTTGTTTATCAGAGATCTCTTCAGTTAGCAGTCTTGACTCCCCCTCCTTCCTTGAAATATGTGCATTCGCTTCCTCCTAATTGTTTCTTTTGAAGTTATTGCAGCTAGAGGCGTGGATCAGAGACAGCGTCCAGGAGCGCCGAGATCCACAGGAGGGCTTTCTGCCTAGTGCCCCCATCCCCACAAATTCAGGGGTGGTGTAGGGCACAGCAGGCAAGGGCAGCCCCCCCCCACAACCTTGGGGGGGGGTAGGGAGGCTATTTACTCCCATCACAGCCTCCTAATTACCTCGTGTGGGTCGGAGAGATGTTATTGTCAGCCATCTTCCGATGCGCCCCTAGTGGCCCCTCCTGGACTAGATGATCCCTGTGGCTCCTTCCAGCTCTACAATTATATATGATTCATTGCATCCATAGCATGGATATGGGGACAAATAGTTTCACTCTGGTTCCCAACCCATCATGTGCATATTTGTTCTACAGCTACATAAAGGATGCACAACCTTCAAAGAACTAAATTAAAATTTAAAGAGCCACGTTCAGATTTAAAGCTCCACGAAGCGGAATTTCTGTAGGGAAAGGGATAGCCTAGCCAGCATTTTCTAAAGGGTATCGGCTGTTCTCATATTAACTGTAAGCCCCCTTAAGAACACGCCATTTTGAAAGGGAGGATGTAAAGTGCTAAAATAAATACATAAATAAATAAATAGCCTGTTCATCAGGGGTAGGGGGAGTCATGTTTACCTTAAAATAAGAACTTGAGCATGTTTGACTGCAGCACCTTGCATCAGGCAAAACAGCACCTTCCTGGTTGTCAAACAGTCGTTTTTACTGAAGCTTGTCTGAGTCACCAGCATAACTCCTCCTCCTGTTTATCTGCATGATTATTTTGGAGGTTAAAATGACCTCCTACTGATTGATAGCCTCCACAGTGGCAGTCACTGTGGAGGCTATCAATCAGTAGGCGGCCATTTTGGCCTACTGGCAGTAATTGTGGAGGGAGCTAAGCTGACTGCAATTTTCAAAAAGGGGAGGGGATTGGCTATGACTGTACAAACAAAGCTCAGAGAAGTATGTGTGCATGTAGATTGATTATCATTACGTAGTCGGCTCCTCAAATGACCTTTTTTATTGCTGCATTCTAAGGCAAGGGACTTAAATCTGCTGGGACTTTCTACGCTTACACAAAAATTCAGCCAGGATTTCTGTGTGATTTCATATTGTCAATTTGGAAGCAATAGAATAAATATAAACGGACTCTTCCTGAAATAAAAATTGTCCAGTCCAAAAATATGGTTTATAAGCTTTACTAACTGAACTTGCTTCAAAACAAACATAAAACAAATAATGGTACGTCCAGATAATTGCATAATATCATGTGCTGATCCCAGCACAGGCGAAACATCTTAGAAATATGAAATAACTTCATCCAGAGCTGAAATCAAAGCCTTGCTTCTCCAGCACAGACTCCATTAGCTTGAGGTTGTGTTCTCCTGGAGAATCATTTGTGCATCCTTACTTCTCTAGTGCTTCAGAACAAAAACCTAGCTGACACCCCAAATTGGAGACTTGTAACTGAATACTTCATGTGATCTAAGTTAAACACCTCATGACATATCTAACAGATACAATCACACTAACCATGAACTTTTTAGGCACTCTGCTGTTCTAGTGTTTAGATTCAGTGCAAGTTTCCATACCATGCTTTCAGCAGTACACATATGGAGTTATTTTCCATTTCAATGTACAATTATACTTAACACTGTAGTCTTTCATTGGTGCCTTTTTTGCGCAAGTTATACACATTTCTCACGCATCACTGTTTTTTGCATCCCTTGGCTTGATTCTGCAGGTCTTGGAGAGGGCCCACAGCTTAGGGGTTGGGCATCTGCTTTGTCTGCCCAGGGGGGTCCCAAGGTTTAATCCCAGATCTCTAGTTAGAAGGTCTCCGAGAGCAGGTATGGGAAAGCCTTCACTCTGCTTGGGATCTTGGATAACTTCCCGAAACCAGGGAACAGTAGAGAGCTGAATGGAACAATGATCTGATAGTATAAGGCAGCTTAATATGTTCACATTCTGCAAGAGTATTGTGTCCTTTCCTTGCAAAGTACACGATCAATCAAGTTTACACAGTGTACAATAACTTGCCTGCACACCCCTGGCTGAAGATTTAACCATATATCCCCAGCCAGAGTGAGGATCTATTGTTAGGAAGCCATCTTTCATACCCAGGAGGCAAATGAATGAAAGGAGCTGTGCACTTTTTATTACACCTGCAGAGCCTGGAAGTGCAGCCAGGAGACAACTGTCCAGAATGTTCACGATTGCAAGTTTAAGCAGCCTTGGAGGTATAATATGCTTTTATGCTCACCCAACTAGAAAGGATGCATTTTCTGGCACGATGGAGAAGTTTCAATGTTATTACAAGCCCTGTGAGCAAAAAAAGGGGGGGGTTGTTAAGGTTATACAGTTTCAGAATCTGAACTGATCGAGCGATACTCCAGGTATTCAGGGTTGAAATGCAAGCTGCACCCACCTGTGTTGTCAAAGATAAAGGTATGCTTAGGCAAGCTTGTTGAGATCCGTCTCCTTCTCCTTAAAGAAGCTGGCCATTGCAGAAGATACTTTAAATTAGCTGGAGATTCTGTACAAGCAAACAGCCCCCTCCCAAACTTACACACAACCCAACTCTTTTCTATGAAAAAGTTTGTTCTGTTTGGTATTGATCAAAGTCTAAATAGAAAATCAACAAATAATCTCATGACATGTTAGCCTAATGCATTTCTGGAGACATGGGCTTGAGTCCTCTGATCCTTGAAGTCTTATATGCTAGCGTGTATGAGATGATAGATAGATAGATGATAGATAGATAGATAGATAGATAGATAGATAGATATAGATAGATGATAGATAGATATAGATAGATGATAGATAGATGATAGATAGATGATAGATGATAGATGGCACATGGCACATACATACATACATACAGTGTGTTTGTTGACAGTGCTTACCAGCACCTGTCCTTTTGCTGTCCATGTCAGCCATTTTGGGCAGGCACCAACAGTACTTTTCACAATATGAGTAAAGTACTGGCACCTCCTTTTTTTTTACCAAAAAGCAGCAACACACACACATCACACAGATAACAAACAATTCTATAGGGAACTGGTGCTGTAGACACTGGTGAAAAGGTAAGGCTTCTAGCCATTTTCACTAAACATTGAACTTTCCTAAGCTGGTCAAATCAGAAGCCAGGCTGACTTTTGTAATTCTGGGACTGTCCCTGGAAAACTGGGACACTTGGAGAGTATGCATTAAACACTTTATGCACTAAACTAAACTAAGTAGGAAAGGAGTTTTCTTAACCTGGAACTTAACCTGGAAAAGCAAGACCCTTCAAGTGTCCCAGATTTACAGAAGCCGTCCTGGTTTCTGAATTGATCCTGGAATGTCCCATTTTTCCTTAGGACACCCCTGTTTTCATCAAAGAAATGTTGAAGGGTATGGGAATTATGCAACCCCTGAGCCAAGGAGATACAGCCTTTAAAAGACATCTGAAGGCAGCCCTGTATGGGGGAGATTTTTTAATGTTTAATGTTTTATTATGTTTTTATATATGTTGGAAGCCACGCAGAGTGGCTGGGGCAAGCCAGTCAGATGTGTGGGTTATAAATAATAAAATGATGATGATGATGATGATGATGATGATGATGATGATGATGATGAAATAGGAGGTCCCTATTTTCACCAAAAAAAATATCGGTGGGTATGGAAAAGGCTGACCACTGGAAAGCAGGAAAACTGATGATCTGCTGGAAGACTCTTCTGGAGCTGTTCACACACTGCTGATCACACTGGTCCATGTGTGGTGTAGTGTCAACAACAGATGGAGGGCCCAAGTCTAACGGGTTATGGGCCAAATGACATCTACAAATCATAACATGGTGGTCTTTAGAAATCGGTTCCTCTGCATTTTATCTAAATCCCTTTTTATTGATGAGAAAGTGGCACAAGGATGATATAAAAATAAGACAGTGCTAATCTATTTAATAAGTAGATAAAAGAGGCCAATTATTAGCTCCCCAAGAACCGTTCATTTCATCACTGTGGCGAGAGCAGCTGCTTTGATGTTTCTCTGGCTTGTACCTTAATTGCCAGGCTGTGAGAGAACCAATTTAGGTGGCTGAGCTCTTGTTTCCTAATGACCTTTGCAAAGATTCTTTACTCTGATTAATGTGTCCATCTTTCAAGATATTTCACTACTGTAAAAAAAAAAGGAAAGGAAAGGAAAGAGGGGGAAGGAAAGATTACTGTGAAGCATGATAGTGGATATAACTCAACAGTCACCCGCTGCAGGCAAATTGGATGGAAAGATAAGCACATTCTCAAGGACCGCAAGAGGGTGTTAAAACCAAAAACGAAGATAAATGGAAGAAAACTGTGTAGCTGGGAGGTGAGTGGTCAGCACATATAGTGCCCCTTGCCTGTGAAATAACAGAAAAACAATGGGAAAATAAGTCCAGGGGCATAAAAGATGTCTTTGAAAGGCTGGAAGGAATATTAATGTGCCTTGGATTGAGTTTCTCTTCTCTTTGGAACTGGTGGGAAAGGCAGAAGGCTGTTCTCCAGTCCTCTTCCCAGTCCATCCTCTCTCCACACTTCATGTGCTGCTTGAACGACTGTATTGAGCTGAAAACATCCTTAAATTGTGAGATTGCCTCTTACATCCCTTGATGGTGGAATGTGTTGTGTGCGCATGTAGAAAGCGCTTGTTGGCTGTTGCAAGCCTGGAAAATAACTTGCTGCACAAAGGTAAGGGTCACACCTGTTTCTCTGCCAACTTATTGGGATTTTTGCCTCCAGCCACATTCATGCTTGACTTTGGCCCCTCCCTCCCTATCATGTGACCCCAGGAAGATTTTACCTTGAGGTAAAATGAGTTCCCTACTGACTCCCTGTTCTACACCAGTCATTTGCTCCTGGAGAGATGAGCTTGGAATTTGAAACACATAGCTGAGAGAACAGAAATGGATGAAAAAGGAACTGAAGAGCTGGGGCTGATGGGAGTTGTGGTTCAAAACCTCTGGATGGCCCCTGATTGCTGAAGGCTGTCCCACACTATCTGGGTGAAAAATGGCCAAATGGCAGCAACCCTATGTGAAAGGGAAGTACCCCTTTGGCATTCCAGATTCTGTGCACTTCAGTAGCAACATATAGTATTCAGGCAGGTTGTAAGAGTAACTGAACGCATCTGAAAAATGGGGCATGCAAGGCTGTGTACATTTTTAGCACCAAAATTATGATGATGTTAAATTATCTTGAACTTTGAAAACCACAGTACTAACTCCATAGAGAGACTGAGACGTGTCTTGCAGTGGAAGGAGTAAAGAAATTCTAAGCTAAAAATGCTCCTCTCGGCATCTGTATGACATCTGTTCAAATCTGAGATGGTATCTTTTCTCCTATTGTGCTCTCTGTTCAAGACCAATGCTTTTAAGCAAGGAATGATATAGTACTCGTTGACTAGTGTCAATGCTATCATATCTATTTCATAGAAGAGGAGCATTCAGTAGGCATGGATCGCCTGTAGTTTTTGACAGGATTGCTTGTTCAACCAGCATAAGAAAGAGCAGAATGGGGGTGTATAATAGGCAGAGAGAGTCAAAGACTTTAATGACATTTGAATCCTGTCTTGACAACAACAGGGAGTTAGGAAGCCAAGAGATAGGAAGATGATCCTTACAGAAGAGGAAAGATGTCTAAGGGCAAAAGGAACAAGCTGGTTCCAGACTGGGGAGAATAATAATAATAGTCAGTTGAAGCTAACTTTTCACATTTTTTTAAAAAATACCTTGGCATATGGTTTGGCCCTTAGGTGGTCTTTGAAAACCTACCAATTCAAAGAGGACCTTAATGTTTACTACTTTGCTGTTTTTAGAGTTGTTTTTATCTAATGCTGCTGTTTTATAGTTTTAATTGTAGTACTGTGAATTGGATGCTGCTTGTCATATTTACACAGTTTTAATTAGTAGATTGATAGTGCTTTATGGGTATTCATATTTTATGAAAAGCAGGACATATACTGAAAGCAAAACATAATACTAATTAAAATAATGATGATGATGATGATGATGATAAAAGGGCATATTATTATATAACACAATACACGTACAATTGGAGAGTCTGGATATATATATTAATATTCAGAGTGCTATCAAAAAGTTTGAAGTGTCACAGGGGCATTTGCCCAAAGCTTAAGTTTTGTTAGCTTAGCTTTCAAGCTGAAGTCAACACTTGGATAAACTTTTAATGACTGAACAGATTCAAATTCAAATGCTGCTATCATTAAAAACCAATAATCTAACAAACTAACATTACACTGCAAATTTGTGACAGCTGGTCATTAGTATTTAACTACTGTTCATTGAATTAGTGCATCCAGTTCCTAGTGAATATTAGATCTTATTAAATAATCTACTTTTTTTTTAAAAAAAAAAGCAAAACTAAAATAAGTGTTGATCAAACAGTTCCGTCCCCTTGCAAAATATGCTTACGAACCAAACATAAGCTTTCAGGGAAATGCAAGCAACCCATTGAAAAAATGTCAGCTTCGAAATGAAAGGTGGTATGTAAAAAGCATCTAAAACTATAAATGTGCTTTAGCTGCCATGGTTACAAAGTGTGCATTAGGTCAAACTCTGCATTAGATTAAGATGGCTAGGGAAGCATGAATGCAATGCCATCTCTTTAAAGGTTATGCATATAGAAGCCTCTGGGGGTCTCTGTTCTGGATCAGGACCACAGTGTGGAGAGAGAGCTTCATTCTTTCCCCAATTGATACCCCAACTCTGGAATTTGCTGTTTGCCCCTTTGATAAAAATATATGGACACAGAGACTCACTTAGCTTAGGAAGACATGAGCTCAGGCACACCTGCTTTGTCCCACACCTAACCAAGCTGAAGAGAGAAGGTTCTACCTTCTCTGCTTTCTCCTCTCCTTTCCCATTGCATCTGCTGCAATGAAAAACACAAAACAACCCACAACAATTCCAAGCTCTTCCATTCCATTCAAGCTTTCCAGTGTCCTTGTCAAAGGAGTGATGCACAGCCCACAATCCACTTAGTGAAACGAAGATGGACCAGAATATTGCATGACCTTTTGGCAACCTATAGGGTGACTGAGCCATACAGAGTGAAGGAGCCTTTAGGAAAGCCATAAGGTGTCAGGGACACGCCCAGCAGAGAGGAATCTCCAGAGGAAGAGGAATTGGATGCACCTGAGTCGCCAAGAAGTAGGCAGAGCAAGTGATTAGAGCAGAGGCGGGCCAGCAGGGGGTGAAGGAGGATGTGGCATATATCTGGCCTTGGGAGGGGTCAAAAGCCAGTCGAGTCAACTGACTCCGATGGCGAAGGATGAGTTGTGGAAGCTTGGACTGCTGTAAACCTGTTATTGAGAGATAAACCTCAGCTACTTAAACTGCCGGGACGCAGGTGGCGCTGTGAGTTAAACCACAGAGCCTAGGACTTGCTGATCAGAAGGTTGGTGGTTCAAATCCCCACTACGGGCTGAGCTCCTGTTGCTCGGTCCCTGCTCCTGCCAACCTAGCAGTTCAAAAGCACATCAAAGTGCAAGTAGATAAATAGGTACCGCTCCGGCGGGAAGGTAAACGGCATTTCCGTATGCTGCTCTGGTTCGCCAGAAGCAGCTTAGTCATGCTGGCCACATGACCTGGAAGTTGTATGCTGGCTCCCTTGGCCAGTAAAGCGAGATGAGCGCCGCAACCCCAGAGTCGGCCACGACTGGACCTAATGGTCAGGGGTCCCTTTACCTTTACCTTACTTAAACTGCCAGCATTCTGTGTCTTGTGTGGGAGAAGCGCTAAACCTGACATAAGGTTACCCCATCTCCCCACCTGCCTCAGAGGAGGCAGTAAAACCTGTCGCCCAGGTCAGGGAGGTGTGAACTGATGGGACTAGCTCAGCCTTCTTGGGAAAGTGCTAAGTTGCTTGCCTAGTCTGAGGATCAGAACCATTTGCCATGTTAAGCTATGCCCACTCTTTCCCCTTATAACAGGGTTGCAGGGTGTGTGTTGCTGTTGGATCAGTGTCTGTGCTTGTGTAGCCATGGGCAGCATCTGCTGTGCCTTTGAACCATCATAGAATCATAGAATTGTGAAGCTAGAAGGGACCCTGAAGATCATCTCACCCAACCCCCTGCAATGCAGGAATGTGTAGCTGCCCCATATGTGGATGTAATCCGCTGAGAGCAGTCAAGTACAACATTCCTTGTTTTCCTAGAGTGAACATGCAAGGGAATGTTTGGTCCAGCCAGTCGAAACTTCCTGTTCCTCCTGGCCTGGAGCATCCTTCCTTACATGTGACTAGTGAGTGGGCGTGACCTTTCCAGACCTGGTAAAAGGACAAGACATGCTGCCACTCTCCCTCTCTCTCTCTCTCTCTCTCTCCCTCTCTCTCTCTCTCTCTCTCTTTTCCATCTTTTTTTCATCCTGCAAACTTCCTGGAATGAACTGCTGGCTGCCAGCCAAGCAGTCTCCTGGCTCATCTCCCTTATGGGGTAAACCTGTTAGTATAAGTTTGTAACTTTAAGCCCAAAGCCTGCCTTCAGGGATCACACTGTGCTCTGCCTGATCATGAGTAAACTTTATTTTTATTGCTTATGAATAAGACGGTGGTGTCTTTAGTCTTTTAGGAGGGATTTAAAAGGGGATCTTACCAGGAACATACAATTCAATGAGGAAGATTGAATTGCATAATAGTAAGAGGTTCTTACGAGCCTGCAACCAGATTTCTGCTGTGCGTGAGAAGGGGAATGTAAACTCTGCTAAGTAAAGGAACTTCCTAGCGCAGGTTAGGAAGGATATTAATAAAAAATATATCCTCTCCTGCCACCCTGAACATTCCCACACCATACAGGGAATTGAACCTGCAACTTTGGCATCATCAGCACCACGCTCTAACCAACTGAGCTATGCAGCTCTACTGTGCTTCACTTTGAGCAGTAGAGATTTCGGTAGAAACCTCACCCTGAGTTTGAGTTCTTCATGGAGCGGAAGCCAGGACATGGACACTTGGAGTCAAAATGGAGAGAGCCTGTGTCCTCCAGCCTTTGACAGACCCATACTGCTCCTGCTTTATCGCCTTCCTTTCATCCTCACCTACCTGGGGCTGCCAAACTACACCAGATCCTGACAAAACAAAGAGGCCCATGGCACTGCCAGTAGTTCCTGAAGCCACCTTCCTGAAACTGGTGTCACCACTGCTTACCAGGATAGTGCAGGGTTGATGTTTTGCAAGTGCACTGACGCAGCCAATCTGGGGCTCCTTCCAGTGTGCCCATGCTGCCCCAACTTTGCCACTACCCTGCCTGCCCCTGCACTGTCCCAATTTGTGACAGTGATGCCGGTATTGTGTGGGTGTGACTAAGGTAACATATCTGTGTTGAAGGTGAGGGGTATAAATAGTGCAAATAAATTAAATTCATAAATGGGGGGGTGACTAAAGAGGGAATGGGAACAGATGTGCTTGTGCTTGGAAAGGTTAATGGTGGGTTTTGGTTTTCCCTGGGACTGGGGACTGGCCTTGCCTGTAGGACTAGGGAGAATTACGTGGAGGAAATGACTATTTCATTTGCCAACAAAATAAAATGAAATCCGTCATCACTAGAGAAAGCAGAACTTTAATCAATGGGCAAAGGAGAGGTACTTTGGCTCATGAAATCAGGTGGCTTTCAGAAATAATGCAGTCCTTCAATGCCCCTATTCATAAATGTCACACATTCCTTCTAGGAGAGCTAAGATGCTACTGAGCCTTGAAATGATGTTATTGACTGTGGTGTATTTCTAATGCAATGCTTCACAAATCAGGATGGTGGGCTTGAACAAAAGCTTCTGGACCAATTTCTTGACTCTCACTTCCAACCATTTCACACTTTGCTCTCTGCTCTGAACTCCAACATTTGCACATACTGTTGTGGTTCAGTGGCTAAGAGGGCTTCCAAGCTTAGGCTGAACCACAGTCCTCCCTCTGTAATATGGCAAAAATAACACACAGTTGTTGTGGAGATAATTGAGAGCACTCAACGTGGAGAATGCCATGGAAATGTGAAATAAATGTTTTTAACCATTATTCATTCTACATGCTGGTGGCAGGAGAGGTGAAAAAGAGGTGACAGAATGTAACTATTTTTGGATATTAAAATAGCATTTGGCATTTTAATGGAATTTCTCCTAAGTGCTCAGAGTGCGATATGTTATTTCGGTAATTGTTAACAACCATGTAACACGATAGAAATACCAGCGTAGGTTCCCTCTGCTTCTATCAGTATATAGAATTAATAATCTCAGTTTGGCAATGAGCTCACTTGAATGGCTGTAAGACAGCCTTCCCCAGCTGCTGCCCTCCAGACCTCACTGGATTTCTATCTGACTGTTGACCGTGGTAGCCGGGGCTGTTGAGAGTGGTTGTCCAAGAAATCTGGAAGGCACCAGGTTGGGGGACTGTTGTAGTGTAGGCTCTATTAGAGGTGGGAGAACAAGGCCAGGAGAAAGTGTCTACAGCAGCCTTCATCAATCTGGTGTTTTCAGATGATTTGGGCTACAATTCTCATCAGCCCCAGCTAGCACGGCCAGTGATCAGGGATGATGGGAGCTGTAGTCTTTAACACAGGGGAAGGTGAAAGGGGGCCTTAGTAGTTGCATGAGAGAGGAAAGAGAAGGTTTAGGATCTTACAGGAGCAGAGATGAGTGGTAGAAGGTTGGCCAACAAAGTGAGCAACAAGGAGGAGCCCCATAGATATACACACATGCACAGTAAAAGCATCCGTATTTAGTATATATTATCCAGTTTATTGGCACCTGCATGGCAGCAATCCCGGGCACAGTTACCTGGGAGTAAGCTCCATTGAACTCAGTGGTACTTCTGACTGCAAAGCTTTTAAGTTGCTAAACAAACTCCGCTTTAATAAAAGATTTTCAACCTCATGAAATTTAGCCTTTAATTGATTAGCAATGCAAAGCATCTTGCATTGAAGTTTTATAATTTAAACTGCTAGCATGAAGCAGGAACCCCATAAAAGAAAAGAAGTACCCAGCTTGATAAATCTCCTCCTTTTCTGACTTCCTCTGTGCTAATGCATCAAAAACACAGGTGGTGCTGGCTTGATGGGGCATTGCTGCAGAGCCACTGTCCCAACAGCAGTGCCACTGCTAGTTACCTGGATAGAGCAGGGGCGGGGCTGTGATGAGTTTGGGCTGCATGGATTCACCAATGGGAGTGCCTGATTGGCTTCGCTGGTGCACCTGTGCAGCCCTGAGCTCACCAGCACTTTATCCTGCTCACATGCTGTCCAGGTAAGTGGCATTGATGTGACTATCAGAAGGGTGGCTCTATGGCACTAGCTGCTCCTGCACAAACTATCATCTCATTCATTTGCCAGAGCCTCCTATCCTCTTGCTCCAATAGATTATATCATTGCTCCTAATCTAGAAAAAACAAAAAGTCTCAGAGCTGTGCTTTCTCTCTCCACTACGCTAGTGGAGGTTTGCTTGAGAGATCATTAAACATTGGAGTAATTGAAGAAAATAGACTTACGGGCAAGGATGTACCAAGAAACATATTTCTTAGAAAGATCATGGAGATCCTTAAAGTTGCCAAGGAACTCGTGAGCAGGCAAGGAAGTAAACGGGACGGGGGGCCAATGAGAGATTAGGCATGATCAAAGCATCAGGCAGCTTAAGGGATTTAACATAATAGAGAACCTTTTCATGCTTATAAATAGCTGTATGTAATTGGCATGCTCCAAGCTGGAGTAAAGGACTCTGAAACCAGGACTCAAATAAATCCCAGCTTGGTTGTGCACTAACTGAATGGCCTTGGGCAAGCTGCTATCTCCCACATACAGTGCTCCATTTGCAAAAATGTGATTAAGAACACCAGATTTCCTACATCATAAAGATGTTGAGAGGTTAAATGGTGTCATACTGGAGGGCTCCTGGAAAACTGCTCCATGGTACTTGGTTGCAGTCTGAATTTTTGGGAGGTGAGAATCAGACGAAAACATTGGAATTTACTTGGCATGAACTGAATGCTCAGTGCAAGGGCACACAGAGTTTCATCTCTGGGAATCTCGTGCAGGATTAGCCATTGTGCTGCCTGATCCAACGGTCTGCTTGCTTCCAAACTGCCCTGCCTATATTTTTTCTAAATAAGGAGGTGCTAAAGGACACCAGCAGTCTGCAAAAGGTGCAAGAAGCAGATTCCAGCTAAGCATCAGAAAGAACTTTATGGCAGTAAGAGCTGTTTGATGGACTGCCTTGGAAGTTTTTAAGCAAAGGCTGGATGGATTTCTGGAATATTGGCCTTGTTTCACCGTCCTGGGCTTCATCAGACCGCAGTTACTACTATGTCATAATATCCACTGTCCTGTAATATCACATATGAGCTTTAACTACTGATGAAGCCCAAGACGGTGAAACAAGGCCAATATTCCGGAAATATTGACTCTGTGAAAGGATTTTGTGGAACTGTAACAACCTTTCATGTGGATGGTTTGAAACTTTATGAACAGGAAGGTTCATCCATTCATCCATTACACGGATGGACCTTATGCATGAACTGACTAGAGAATGATCTGATCAAAGTTGAACTTTATGAGTTACTTCTGTTGAAATTTACAATTTGATACAATGAATAGTATACTTTATTTATCTAAGAATACAGCTGGTTACGTCTCGTTAGTTGAGATTTCTGCATTGCAGAGCATGGGACTAGATGACCTCCGAGGTTGCTTCCAATTCTATGATTTATGAGGGCAACCCTGAAATTCCCTATCACTTATGGGAATGCAATGTGGTACCCTTTTTGCAATACATTGGTACCTCTAGTTACGAACTTAATTCGTTCCGGAGGTCCGTTCTTAACCTGAAACTGTTATTAACTAGAGGCGTGCTTTCGCTAATGGGGCCTCTTGCGGCTGCTGCGCCGCCGGCACACGATTTCCGTTCTCATCCTGGGGCAAAGTTCTCAGCTCGAGGTAACTCTTCCAGGTTAGCAGAGTTTGTAACCTGAAGTGTTTGTAACCTGAGGTGTTTGTAACTCGAGGTACCACTTTAGTAGGAAGTGACTCAAAGCCAGTGTTTCCAGAAGGAGAAAAAGTGGCTTGTCTCTATTCACCCCAAGAAGATAGTTAGCCAGGACAGAATGGCAAAAGCATGAGGTAAAGTATGCAGTATGTTAAAGCCTGTGGAAATTCCGCTTACATTGGCAAAGGGATTGTAGCTCAGTGAGGAAACATGTGCTTGGCATGCAGAAGGTCCCAGGTTTAATCCCCAGCATCTCCAGGTAAGACTGGGAGAGCTGCTGCCAGTTAGGGTAGCACAGGGTTTCCCTAATATGCGACTCTAGCTGTTTTGGGGACTACAATTCCCATCATCCCTGACCACTGGTCCTACTAGCTAGGGATGATGGGAGTTGTAGTCCCAAAACATCTGGAGACTCAAGTGTGGGAAAGATCGAACAATGGTGTCAGGGAACTGCCATCGGAGCCAGAGGCGGAGGGAAGGCTCCAGAGGGATGCCGGAGAGGGTCCCAGTAGGGAGAGAGGCAGCCCATCTGCTGTGGAAGGAAATCAGCGTAGCACCAGTGGAGAAGGGGGGCAGATGGGGGAATCGGCGAGGGGGCTCCAGGACTCCTCGCCGGAGACCAGCGGGGAGAGCACGGGTCCTCCGCTGCCCACACCCTCCCTGCGCAGAAGACTTCCGCGCAGGGAGAGTAGGAGGAGACTCGGCGTCAAAGAACTTCTTTGCTGGAAGAAGTTCAAGAAACGCCCACTGACTGATGCTGCCAGCGATTGAGACAGCCACGGATGGGTGGCTGTCCAGACAGAAAGGGTTCACCCAGGTAATCCAGCCAGGTGTGGCAACAACTTACGCACGAGCAACCCCTAGAACCATTACAAATGGCATAAGAAACATTCTGAGAGTTTTATTCCCCCCTCCACCAAGTTTTTTAGTTTTAAAAAACTTAGTATTGTTCATTTTTTTAAAAGTTTGAAAACCGTTTAGCTGTAAGCATTGTGGGCTACGCTCACAAAAACTGCTTGCTATTATACTTTCTATAAAAGATGCTGAGAACTCCATAATATGCTACAGCAACTTTTCCACCCTCACAATCACTAAGCAAAAAAGTTAGTTAAAAAGGCATGAAATTGCTCTATTAATACTTGGGAGAAGGAAAGACATCACACACACACACACACAGAGTGAATAGAGAATTAATATGGTGGTTGATTTTCTCTGCTAAATTATTAATTGCTGAAAACTGGAAGTGTGCAGAAAAGTTTTCCACTGATGAATGGTTAAGAAGTAATTGGGATTCAATCATAATGGGAAAACCAAGCTTCTATATTAAATTGCATTAGGGGATTTTGTGTAAAAGCTTCTTTGCAGATAATTGGTTACCTTCCGTTCAGTTTCAGAGTTAGGAGGTATAATACGAATTGCATATCAGAACCTGTTCTATCTTTATTCTGCATTTTAATTTTAATGCTTTCCTTTCATTTAATACAATGGCATTCTTTTATTTGTTTAGCTAGTTAGGCGGGTAAAATATACAGCAGCGGACATCCCATAATAAAGGCATAAGTAATGTACATAAAATAAGTGGGAGTGTTGCAGAATGTAGTGCTGCTCTTCAAGTTTCCGATTACTCCATCCCACCCCTCTTCCTTTCCCTTTTCTACCCCCAAGAGTCAATCAGCCTTCCATTGCCATTGAGCCTACTCAATCTTCATTGAGCTATTTGGTGGGCTTCTTTTTATCATTTCAATGTGTTTTTTATTGTATTTCTGCCATCATCTGATTGCCCTCCACCTTCGTTCCCAGCCAACAAGAACAATGGGCCCTACAAAACAGCAATGGTTCCACCATTGCGTGGCGAGTTCCCATCTCCCCCCCCCCCAGTGAAATAAAGACACAAGACACTATTACAGTGGTGCCTCGCAAGACGAAATTAATTCGTTCCGCAAGTCTCTTCGTCTTGCGAGTTTTTCGTCTTGCGATGCACGGTTTTCCATAGGAATGCATTGAAAATCAATTAATGCGTTCCTATGGAAACCGCCTTCCCCCGACCTCTTCTGGCGGGCGGCATTTTAAAATCGCCCGGGACAGCGGAGGACTTCTCCGCTGTCCGGGGCAATTTAAAAGCCCCTGGGAAGGCAGGCAGGGGGGACAAAGACTTTTGCCCCCCGCCTGCCTTCAGAAGAGGTCCAGGACAGGCTTCGCGGACCTCTCCGCAAGCAGCGGGAGCGCTCCTTGCGGAGAGTTGCCAGCGCGCCCAGGCTTCGCGGCCCCGCCGCCCGGCTTCGGGACATCGTTCCGAAGCCGGGCGGCGGGGGGAGGCTTCAAAAGCCGTCCGGGGGCTTTTAAATCGCCCCGGACAGTCCCGGGGCGATTTAAAAGCCCCCGGTTAGGCAGGCAGGGGGGGCAAAGACTTTTGCCCCCCGCCCGCCTTGGGAAGAGGTCCTGGACCTCTTCCGAAGGCGGGCGGGGGGCAAAAGTCTTTGCTCCCCCCTGCCTGCCTTTCCGGGAGAGCGGAAAAGTCAGCGCTGCCTTCCCGCTCTCCTGGAAAGGCAGGCAGGGGGGAGCAAAGACTTTTGCCCCCCCCCGCCCGCCTTCGGAAGAGGTCCAAGACCTCTTCCCAAGGCGGGCGGGGGGGCAAAAGTCTTTGCCCCCCCTGCCTGCCTTCAAAAGCCGTCCGGGATAGCGGGAAGCGCTTCCCTGCTATCCCAGACCGCTTTTAAAATGCTGGCGGTGGGGAGCAAAGCCTTTCGTCCCCGCCGGCCTTCCTGGACCTCTTCTGAAGTCTGGAGGGGGGGAAAAGGCTTTGCTCCCCACCGCCAGCATTTAAAAAAAGGTCCCCGAGATTTCCCTATGGGCTTTCGTCTTGCGATGCAAGCCCATAGGGAAAATCGTCTAGCGAAGCGTCGCAAAAACCGAAAAACCCTTTCGTCTTGCGGGTTTTTCGTCTTGCGAGGCATTCGTCTTGCGGGGCACCACTGTATTAAGGTTAATGGGCTAAGATTGGCCACAACATTATTGATTACAGGTAATGAGCGGTATTGGCTTAGGCATTGGTCCTAATCTAATCAACTATCTGGCTGAAGGGTTAACACCAGCAGGGGGAGCCCTACTAGGCACACCCCCGGGGTCACCGCTTGGGGGCGTGCCTTGGGCCCTGGCCTCCATAGGCTTCGGATGGGGCCACGCCCCCCGGAGTCCTTTAGTGGACTACCCTTAAATAACCGGGGGAGGTGATGGCGCTCCTCTCCCCCAATCATCTACATAACAATACCCCAACCCATTCTCTTACAATCCAGCTCTGCTTAGCCAGGGTTGGCATTGCTCGAACACACAGCTAACCCACTGGAATTACATCAAGTTGTACCCAAGGTATGTCCATACACTGAGACCAGTGCCACCCTTTCTGGCACTAAGGCCACATCTGCCCCAAACATTTAAGGCACTATTATACTACTTTAAACTGGAATGATTCCCCCCAGAGAATCCTGGGAACTTCCCCTCATAGAGTTAAACCAGAGTGGTTTAACAATAAATCACAGGCCCTTTAAGTGCCCCTGTTTTCCAGGGACAGTCCCAGATTTACACTATTTTCACTGGAGAAATGTTGGAGGGCACGGAGTTACTGGCGATACCAGTAATACTGGTGAAGGGAGGAACTTCAGAATGGGCAGCTCTGACATGACCTAGTCATTTAAGCAATGATGCCACCACCAGAAAGGCAATGTAATGAATGGCGCCTGTGTTTTTCATAATAATAATAAATTTGTATTTATATCCCGCCCTCCCCAGCCGAAGCCGGGCTCAGGGCGGCTAACAACAATAAAATAATGCAACATTCTAAAATCATTTTGGAGGATGAAGTTAATGCACTATGCAGAATTAGATAAACTAACAGGAAGATATGAAACCGGCAAGATGAGTACAGAAATTCACGGAAGACTGGAGTAAATTTACGGATTATTTGAAAAGTAATTGTGAAGAACAGACGACGTTTGTAGGGTTGCAAGAAGTTTTGTGAGGAGTATTATTAGAAGTATTGTAAAAATGGACAAGGGGGAGGATGATTTGTTAAGAGATGTAAAGGCAATATAAAGTTAAGAAATGCATAAGAAGTGGTTAAAACGGTGGATCATCAGAGGTGCCGATGGAAGTCTAAAAAGATTGTATAAGTGATAAGTTTTGTGGTACATTTCATAATTTATATGTTAAAATTAATAAAAAATATTATTTAAAAAAATTCTAAAATCATTTCATTATAAAATTAATTCAAATCAAATTGATGGCAACCATTGGGCTAGAGTTCTGTGAAGATTGCCAAAGGAGGGAGTCAGGCTGTGCCCTGGCCAAAGGCTTGGTGGAAGAATAATTATATTCCATTTCTTTTCAGGCACGGGATTAAAAACTTGGTTTGGCGTTGTGCCAGTAGAACCCAGACCTTATGCAGACAAAACTTTTTACTTAGCACAATTGGCCGTATTTTATCATAATGATTATTGTTGCTGTTTGTTAGCTTTACAGCCCCTGCAGCATTCCAAGATCCCAGAGTGGTGTGGGTTTCATTAAAAATGATAGATTTACATCAAAAAGAGCATTCAATTCAACAATATGAGTTAGGGACCACATTAAACAATGGCAGGTCATTTCTCAGCTCTTTGTTATTTTTTCCCCAATAAGGTTCCCTCGGTCATAATTCTTAATATGCTGCCTTTATTTATTTGCCTTCTGATGCATGTCGGCATCTCCTGAGATTTATTTTCAATTCAGGTGGGCATAGGGTGAAAAACACTTTTACAATTAGGTCTTTTCAAAAACTAAAATATTAAAACCAAGTTCCAAGAAGAATGGGAAAATGATGTTCACAAATAAACGCTCCTTGTTTTCTCAAGGATTCATCTGGAAAATGCAAGAATGTTGAAAACGTTCCAAAGCCGTAGCTAGAATGTTTCAATCTAGGTTTTATGGCCAATAAATCATTCAGTTCACAAGACTCATATTGCAGCAGTTGGACTTCTCTATTCCCAGTCCCCCCCCCCCAGCCCTAAAGTCCTGACTTGGTATCTATTCCCATACGCATGTTACATCATTCTCATATACATTGGTATAGAGATATCTTGAATGTGTGACGGGACAGGAATTTAACAAAAGATAGCAGGTCTTGAACAAAACAAAGCACTTTTATTATCGTTTCAAATGCAACGGCTGGTTGTTTTGATCACTTGATGATGAATGGACTGTCTCAAATGGACAGAATAAAAATATATAAGTAGACACTATAATGTGATAAAAGCCTGGCACATGGATTAGTAATATTATTAATTAATTAATTAACTTTGTATACCACCCTTCATCTGAAGATGCAAGAATACCTCTCAACAGGAAAACACAAAATGAGAATACAGAACACAACAAAAAACCAATAACCCACTCCCATAAACACATTAATAAAGCCACTGAATGTTAATCAGCTGTATTATTTTTTTACCACTGCAATGAATGACCACTACTGTCACACATTAAGAGTTTCCACACCTCTTTTCCACATTCCTGATGGCCATTAAGTTGGAGAATGGCAATACATACTGTAATACATAATGCAGTGATCCATAGGGAAAGTCATTCTACACATTATGGCTGGGACAGGGATCACTGACTATAAGAATGATTTATTTGGTGGCATCCCTGTTAGACCTCTGCTCTAGCTCTGAAAACCCAAGGGAACTAGACAACTTACCAGCTACAAGGCAGGGCCATTTATTGATGTAAGGTTCTATTTTCTGGACCACTAAAACCAACCTAATCCAATTTTATTCAGACTTCCACACTTTCTAAATCCAGTTGCAGCCCTTTATTATACAAGCACACCCAACCAAGACCAATTCTAACAGCTCCCTTTCCAGCAAGAAAATCCTTATGTAGCAATTTTTTTGTTCCTTGAATCTAGAAATCTTCACTTTCTTCCATCCTGTGTACTTACTACTAAACTGTTAGATATACTGAACTTGTCTTGATCTTATGTTCAGAATCAGAGGAGTATGAAGGTTTGCTTAATAAAGTCACACACACACACACACACACAGAGAGAGAGAGAGAGAGAGAGAGAGAGAGAGAGAGAGAGAGAGAGAGAGAGAGAGACAGGAGATATACCAGTTTCCTGCTAATTGTGACTAAACCATAAAGATCACACAGTCCCTTTCGAGGAGTCCAGACTAACCCTTTTAGAGTTGTTCCATCTTACAGGCAGTGGTGCAAAGTTTCACCACCAAAATGGATCTTGCAAAGGAATCACAACACAATATGCCAGCAGCAGATAAGCCAGGGCTGTCCCAATACATTCTGGCACCTGAGACAAACCACAAAATGTTGCCCCATCTCCCTGCCAAAAAAAGAAGGAACAAGAGAGGAATAAAGATCTACATCTTAGATCTGCTGCCCAAATGGATCCTGCTACCTGAGGTGGTTACCTCACCTTGCATCATGGGCGGGCTAGCTCTGAAGTAGACAGACTGAAAAAACAAATAAATAAATAAATAAATATCAAAAAAAACACAGTGGTACTCAAGTATATAAGAACAGACTGGGAGTGGCCACCAGGATCATATAACACCAGTCCTGAGAGATCTGCATTGGCTCCCAGTACACTTCCGAGCACAATTCAAAGTGTTGGTGCTGACCTTTAAAGCCCTAAATGGCCTCAGTCCTGTATACCTGAAGGAGCGTCTCCACCCCCATCGTTCAGCCCGGACACTGAGATCCAGCACCGAAGGCCTTCTGGCGGTTCCCTTATTGCGAGAAGTGAGGTTACAGGGAACCAGACAGAGGGCCTTCTCGGTAGTGGCACCCACCCTGTGGAACACCCTCCCTTCAGATGTGAAGGAAATAAGCAGCTATCTTCTCTTTAAAAGACATCTGAAGGCAGCCCTGTTTAGGGAAGTTTTTAATATTTAATGCTGTATTGTTGTTAACACTTGATTGGAAGCCCCCCAGAGTGGTTGGGGAAACTCAGCCAGATGGGCAGGGTATAAATAATAAAATATTATTATTATTATTATTATTATTATTATTATTATTATTATTACCTCGGCAAGACTGAAAAATTATGCAAGGCTGTGTATTGGTGAAGTTAGTTTTCTGTGGGGAAAAAAGTAAGTTCCTCCTGTTTGTTGGCCTATAACACTCCAGACAAGAACATGGTCTAATGCAGAATATGTCCGCATGGTGGATCAACACCTAACCATAAAATAACCCTATGCTCAGTCCTATATTTGCCAAAATCTAATACAAAACACTGAATGGCAGTTGTGCTGTTGAAGCTAATGATTGTTTTAATGGACTTTCATTTTGTAGTCACTTACAAATGCAATGCTAAGTTCCCTCATTTGGAAGCTGTCAGTCTAGGAATTTAATTAGAATGACATCCATGAGTACAAGAACACTGAACAACAACAAAAATGACTGGGAACAACTCTGCAAAGTCAACATAATTTCATTTATTTTCCTAAGGAATGATGGAAGGACCAAAGTCAAGGTTAACCTCATTTGCTGTGCATATCCATTGCAAATGCAAAAGATCAGAGCCATAATGTTCATGGTGCCCTTGTGGTTGCATTAAAATTCTTAGCAAGGTGTTGATCAATAAATTCTGAACTTCCAGGGTTGCCAAACCCTGTGCGAATAAGAGTGGGGGGATGTGGGTGTTCATTCCTCTAACGATTAAAATTAGGTACAGAAAAGAATTGCTATGTTAATAAAGAAAACCGTAATCAAGTTTAAGAAATTTAAGGATTAACAGTGACCTACATTAAGCACTGAATGCTTAAGATAACAGTCAAGGAAGATAAAAGCCCTCTAAGTTCAGCATCACAGTTCATGAATAACGGTTAATTTGACACTTGTTTTGAAGAACTGTTAAGTATACACATCTTCTCAAGAATATAGCTTTTGAGAGTTCAGGTGGTGTGGAACCAGGGATGATATAATTACAGGCCATGTTTGCCACTGAGTACTTTTTTTTCTTTTCTTTATAAGCCTAGAGTCAATCAGATGGGTTGCAGGCCAGTCCTCTTCAACCATCCTGTATCCACATTGTTGCAGGAACTGAAACCCATCCTTACTCAGTGCTGCTGTGGGACCATTCAGAATTTGCACTGTATCTAAACCAAAGACTCAGTCAGAGGAAATGTGAGTGATTTTCACTCTGAAGTGTTTAACAAAAGAGCTACAGAAGACTGCTGAAGACTCAGCTGAGTCTTCCTGGGAATCAAGATAAAAAGGAATGCTCAGAAAAGTTCCACTGGACTGCACTCATAAACACAAGGGTGGTGTAAAAGTAGTAAGTCTTCTTTGCCACCATTGCCACCACTGAAAAGACCTTCTCACAGGATCTAGCCAATATTTACGACTCAGCAAATAAAATGTTTAAAATGTGTTGTAAAGTACAATGTACAAATGTGATGATACATTTTTCAAAACGTTTTTTTTAAAAGCATTTCCACAGCGTTTTTATATGTTTGTAGATTCCACTTTAGTCAGACTCCTTCTCAGTTTTCCTTCATTTGTTTTTTGCTTGTCTCCCTAACTGGTTGCATTGTCTCTAAAGTCCCTCCCCCCCGCCAAAAAAAATCAAGGCGCCTATTGCATCAGAGTGAGCATTTCAATTGGCTGAGTCTACTTTGATGTATTTACTTATTTATGTAATAGATTTATATCCCGCTTTTATCACAGAGCAGCAAAATTCACAAATTAAGCAATACATGAGGCCTGAAGCTAAGCAGGTCAGCATCTCATCAGTGCCTGGGTGGGTAAGCACCTGCACATCAGGTTCCATGGCAGAAGAAAGGCAGCACCTGGATTTTAAGAAAATAAATAAAATTTATACATAAACCAAGCTGCAAGTGGGATTAACCATGTTGTTGACAGGAACATCAGCCACCATCAGGAAATTATCCCAGAGCAACCTGAAATCCGGTTTGATGTGTTGAGCAGTGGGGGCAGTTAGCTCAAAAAATCAGGAGACAGTATCAGACAATGATCCATCCTTGACATTACAGAAATCTCTCCCAAACATTGTCATATTGCCCAGACCTGATGAAGAACAACATGGCCAGCAACATATGTAGACTAAACTCAAGGTGGTCTGAGATAGACCCATAGATGTCATGATGGCCAGGAAAGCCTATGATCCTCCAATCAAGGGGTTTTGCATATATGTTTAGGTCCTCTGAGACTACCAGCTTTGTCCAGCATTGAAGGTATGTGAAGGAAAGACCCCTATGAAGAATAATCCTATGGGAACCAGTCTATTTCATTGCTTTCATTAGCCTATGTGAAGAAGCAAGGAGTCCACATGACTACTGAATCATGTAGATCAGTTTTCCCCCAGCTGGTGTCTCCCAGATGTTTTGGCCTAGCATCCTCATCAACTCTAGCCAGCATGGTCAATGGTCAGGGATAGTGGAAACTGTACTCCAAAATATCTGGAGAATATAAGGTTAGCAGGAGGCTGATGTAGATTATTGTTGTTGTTGTTGTTTAGTCGTTTAGTCATGTCCGACTCTTCGTGACCCCATGGACCAGAGCATGCCAGGCACTCCTGTCTTCCACTGCCTCCTGCAGTTTGGTCAGGCTCATGTTTGTAGCTTCGCAAACACTATCCAGCCATCTCGTCCTCTGTCATCCCCTCGTCCTCTGTCATCTTTCCCAACACCAGGGTCTTTTCCAGGGAGTCTTCTCTTCTCATGAGGTGGCCAAAGTATTGGAGCCTCAACTTCACGATCTTTCCTTCCAGTGAGCACTCAGGGCTGATTTCCTTAAGAATGGATACGTTTGATCTTCTTGCAGTCCATGGGACTCTCAAGAGTCTCCTCCAGCACCATAATTCAAAAGCATCAATTATTTGGTGATCAGCCTCCTTGATGGTCCAGCTCTCACTTCCATACATCACTACTGGGAAAACCATGGCTTTAACTATACGGACCTTTGTAGGCAAGGTGATATCTCTGCTTTTTAAGATGCTGTCTGTTGTTGATGTAGATTAATCACTCTAAATCTCCCTGTTTTAAAACACCTTTACTACTGCTGGCGCACAACTGTGCTGGTATAATAATTTAAATCTGCTTTGGATACTCATCTAATGGCACGGGCTGGTACTACAATTATAGCACTAGATCCTAAATATCTGTCTGTACAGTGAATCACATAATCAGGATTTAAAGACAATGCAATTAAAAATTAAGACTATAATCCATTCTGCACCATGACGGGATTAAAAATTCTGATTTCTACACCTAATTGGAGGGATAAATGTGAGCTATCTACCCAAATGCAGGTATTTTTCTCATTATCTAGTCAGTGAGAGATAGCGGTTAGCTGAGCTCATATTATTTCCCTTATTTACAGCAAGGTTTGGAGTAGGAGAGGTTGTTATTACAAACAGTAAATAATACTTTTCAAGTTTTATTCTTAACATAAACTAGCCCAGGTAGCTGAATGGCACAATGCACATCAGTTAAAAATATTCACTATAAAAAAACACAGTGGAGTGATTTATCAATTGTTAATGACTGATTTTATTCTGTCAATCAACGTAGATGATATGGTCTGTTGGTTTTCTAATTAACAGTTTAATTTAGAGACTGAGCATAGAATTCTGCTTGTCTGAGAGCATTAATATTTCTAATAAGAGGCATGGTGTGAATTACGTTGTTAGTTTTCAGCTTAGAAGAAAGATGTGCCTCATCAGGCAAACATTTTAGTGTCATATCTGGTCCTGTGAAACCACATTTCCAAAAGGAATTCAATGTGCAGTGTAAACAGAAGAAGGTTGCTTATGTGATGCAGAAATTTCTTTGGGCTGCTCAGCGTCTTCCTTAACCAACCAACCCAATGACAAGCACAGTAGTGTTGCATGAAAATTCCTAATGATAGACGAACTTTGGCAGGTAAGTTCTCATCAATGAGTAGGCTTCCCACTTCTCAATACCCACAATGCACTGGAGCTGTTGTAGAATCCTAGCCTACAAGAAGAATTCCGTGTCCTGTGCATTTATAATTGGAGTTTGGTTTTGATTTAAAATGTCTTAATCTTGCATTTTTTTAAATTTATTTTTAATAACATTAATCCTCCAGAGAACTGAGCTAATGGCTGCTATAGAAATGTAATAAATAAATAAATGTCTCATTGAATTGTGAATATCATCTTGGGCCTCATGTTTTACAAGGTCAAGAAGAAACCAATTGGCATGTAATCATAACTGTCAAACAGAATGTGAATATCCATTGAATGTGATTATTCATCAGGCATAGCTATGACCTTTTCATGTTTTAGTTCTATGCTTCATACATGAGTATAGAATGCCGATTCTGAGACATAAACAGACACTATTGCACATGGATATCTGTGAATATTTGAAGATTAAATGCCTTCTTGATACCACACCCCTTTCTCACATACGCACATTCTTATGCTACTCAACCCCTCAGATGTACTCAGAAAAACCCTCAGACATACTCCAGGAAGTGTTGGAGTGTCTCAGACTGAAAAGGCAGTCTGAGAGTATATTTGAGGGCATTTCCATACATTATTCTAAAAGCACCCTTTGCATTCCCAGGGCACGTGCAGATCAGGTTGGTTCATACTGAAATTCATAAAGACCGAATTCATCAAGCATCTCTTAGCTCACCTTTGCGCAATTATGCTTGTATCCAGCCTAAATACTTAGTCCACAAAAAGCTCTGTCGGAGTCGAGAGTGGATTTCATGCTCTTTATTCAGCTCATAGTGGTGAGGAGGAATGGAAGTTCCCCCAAAATGTCTGCTTTATATACATTATTTACACAATGGGCCCCACATGATTGGCTAATTCTGGGATTCTCCTGTAGGCCAATCAGTTCGTGGATTCACTTCCACCTGGAGCTGGATTGGGTGGCTCCTGTGGACCAATCAGACTGCTGCATTCTGAATCCTGTTGTTCTAGGACCAATCAGACTGCTGTCTTTTGCATCCTATTCAACTCGGTACATAACAGCCATTCACCCATAGGGAATATTAATTCCATCCTCACCTGATCCTGCCACCATCCCAGTCCCAGGCTGGACAAATTAAGAAGCACGACACTTTTTTATTACAAGCATTTTATCAGGGGAAAGCGATAATTATAAACTGTGTATGAGTTAGTAAATTACACTTTGTAAAGCTCCTTCACAGAAGAGGGGAGGTGTAAAAGCTGAGCTAAAGCTCATTCAGAATGTAATTCTGAAATAACCAAGGTGGAATTTTACTTAGTGCATGACTGCACACAGTTTTCATGAAAAAGCAATAATTATGTCAACGCATCATGTGCAATTATATAAGCAAGGCTGCTGTGCTTAGTCTCACTTAAGGCCTCATGCTTAACAGCTTAACAACAACAACAATGTATTCATCTAAACAACTGTCACCATAGTATTCAGCACAGAGTGCTGCTTTAAAAGTGACATTTTCCCACACTTGTCATGCAATGTTTGATCCAAAGCACACGCCATGTTGGAAGTATAGGGTAAGAGAGTTTATATTGCCACCAGACCAAGGAAACGGCCGCATGAATGGGCTGCCTCAGATGTGTGTGCAGTGCTTGTGAAGAGTCTAAATTAAGAGCTGAAAGTCCCTGGTTCCAAATCTCAGCCCACCCACAACTTATGCATTGGCATTAGACAACCTGCTATCTCTAAGACTTAGGTGGCATATGTTATTTTATGTCTAAAGAAAGGCCTTTGATGCTGATTGATTGATAGGAATATACCAGCATTACGACGGCACTTCTCTACAAGCTATTAACCTGAAATGTTCTCCCTTTCTCACAATATGAGAATCTGGGGTCACCCAATGAACACAAAGAGCTTTTTCACTCCACACATAGACATTTGGAATTTGCTATCATAAGATGTGATGACCACCAACTTAGGCAACTTTTAAAGGGGATTGGGCCTTCCATAGATATCAGAAGGCAGCCCTGCATGGGGACGTTTTTAATGTGTGATGTGATGTTCTGTTATGTTTTTGTATATTTTGTTGGAAGCTGCCAGAAGCTGCTTGGGCAAACCAGCAGATGGGTGGGATACAACAACAACAACAACAACAACTATTATTATTATTATTATTATTATTATTATTATTATTAATGAAAGATAAGGCTATGCCTTGCTTGTTAGGAGACCCCTATTCCTCTTATGGAACTACAGTTCCGAGAGCTCCCTGGGAAAAGGGATTTATTGTTTGAGAACTGTAACTGTGTAAAAGAAATAGGGTCTCCTAACAACAAACTACAGTTCTCAGGATTCTTTGAGGGGAAGCCATGATTGCTTAAAGCAGTAGAACAGTACTTCAGATGTGTGGTGCCAATGTGGCTTAAGGCCACGGAGCTCAGTATTGTCTACACAAGGGCTGTAGTCCAAAAACAGCTGCAGGGCCAAATGTTCTGGGCCACACTAACTGGGTTCAGGCATGAGCCTTGCCCAGCCCTTCTTGGCATTGAGCTTTGGATCTTCTGCATGCAAAGCAAGTGTCCTGCCATTGTGTTGTGCCCTGTTCTCATCTGGGCATGCAGATTGCAAGCTAATTTTATTAGGGTAGAATATAAATGCTGGCCTATGTCACAGGGTTATTTCAAAGTTTACTGCTTTTAGAGGTTATGATATGACCTACTTCGAACACTTAAATATTCACAAGGCACATTGGTTCCACATACGTTAAGATAATAGCCTTTTGTCCACAAGAGCAATTCTTTAAAAGAAAAGTGTAAATTAAACATGGATTGCAAGAAGGAACAGAGATTTCCTTGACCACGGAATGTATTACTGAGAGTCTAAAATAAATTTACATTTGTTGCTTTGTTGTTCCAGAAATTAATAAATGTTTCATTAAAACTGTTACACTGTTGCCTGGCTCAAACATAATTTGATAATTTAGCTGCAGTTGCATATTCATGTTTCTATTGATAGTATTTCTCAGTGCTATTTTTCTGGAAGAAAAAGTGCCAGAACTCACCGTGTTCTCTTATAATGGCAATGGTGCCCACCTGAGAGGTGCCGGATCTGTTTTCCAGTGAGTTCCAGCTGGGGGAAAAGCTCTGGTATTCCCACATATTTAGCATTCAGAACCATATAAAATAAAGCTGATTCTGTCTATTATTTATTGATTCGACATGTGTTGCCAAAAAAATCAAAGGTTTCAAAGATACATGCATTCCAGTAATTCTGTCAATTATATTAACAATATTATACCAGGTGCTTAATTAATTTATATTTCATTTATTTTTCAATTAAACTATACATGTTCAGACACAACAAAGAGTCTTGTAGCATCAATTCCTATGACTACACTGAAGTAAGTCCCATGGGGTTCAATGGGGCTTAAAAAAGTAAAGGTACCCCTGCCCATACGGGCCAGTCTTGACAGACTCTAGGGTTGTGCGCTCATCTCACTCTAGAGGCTGGGAGCCAGCGCTGTCCGCAGACACCTCCGGGTCACGTGGCCAGCACACTGAATGCCGTTTACCTTCCCGCTAGTAAGCGGTCCCTATTTATCTACTTGCACCCGAGGGTGCTTTCGAACTGCTAGGTTGGCAGGTGCTGGACCGAGCGACGGGAGTGCACCCCGCCACGGGGATTCGAACCGCCAACCTTTCAATCGGCAAATCCTAGGCACTGAGGCTTTTACCCACAGCGCCACCCACGTCCCTTACTGGGACTTACTCCCAGGTAAATAGGGTTAGGATTGCAACCTTTATTAGGGATCAGATGTATGGAATGTAAACCATGAAAATCTATGCCGAAATAATATTTGTTAGTCCTTATGGTGACACAAGATACTTTGTTGTTTTTGTGGCAGCAAACAGACATGGATACTCCATTTACAGAAAATATGCAGACACATAGCTGTAGTGGGATTTAAGCCGCTACACAAAATGGATTATGTGCAACATGTTGTTTTTTTTTATTTAAAAAACCGTACAAAACCCAGTTAATGAAAAAAACATAATTCAAACACAGGAAATATGATTCCAGGATTATAAATATTAAACAATCCTAATACTGAAAAACTACACTGTGACCACATTCACTCCACACATTTAAAGCACTAGGATACATCTTTTAACATTCCTCAAATATCTCTGGGAGCTGTAGTTCATTAGGGGTTCACAGTGTTGTTCAGAGACCCCTATTCCCAAAGCTACAGGGCTTTAAAGAAACAATCCTTCGCAGGGAACTCTGGAAATTGTAGCTCTGCAAGGGGAATAGGTGGTTTCACTTTCAGCACCCTTAACAAAGGACAGCTCCCAGAATTCTTTAGGGGGAGCCTCAGCTGTTTAAAGTGCCATCATAGTGCATTACACTCGTTAGTAGTATTCATTATGTTTGTTCAGCAGCAACACTGTAAGGTAGACCCATAAAATGATTGCCAGTTTCCATGTGGGAAACTGAGGCTAAGAGACTTCATAAAAAAATTGATCACAGTATCTTTGTGTTTCACGTTCCATCTATATATCAAATGGGCTGTACTATATAGATATACTATGACTATACAAAAGCCTTTGACTGTGTCGACCACAGCAAACTATGGCAAGTTCTTAAAGAAATGCTTGTGCCTGGTCACCTCATCTGTCTCCTGAGAAATCTCTATGTGGGACAAGAAGCTACAGTCAGAACTGGATATGGAACAACTGATTGGTTCAAAATTGGGAAAGGAGTACGGCAAGGCTGTATCTTGTCTCCCTGCTTATTTAACTTATATGCAGAATTCATCATGCGAAAAGCTGGGCTGGATGAATCCCAAGCCGGAAATAAGATCACCGGAAGAAATATCAACAACCTCAGATATGCAGATGACACAACCTTGATGGCAGAAAGTGAGGAGGAATTAAAGAACCTTTTAATGAGGGTGAAAGAGGAGAGCGCAAAATATGGTCTGAAGCTCAACATCAAAAAAACGAAGATCATGGCCACTGGTCCCATCACCTCCTGGCAAATAGAAGGGGAAGAAATGGAGGTAGTGAGAGATTTTACTTTCTTGGGCTCCATGATCACTGCAGATGGTGACAGCAGTCACGAAATTAAAAGACGCCTGCTCCTTGGGAGAAAGGCGATGGCAAACCTAGACAGCATCTTAAAAAGCAGAGACATCACCTTACCAACAAAGGCCCATATAGTTAAAGCCATGGTTTTCCCAGTAGTGATGTATGAAAGTGAGAGCTGGACCATCAAGAAGGCTGATCGCCGAAAAATTGATGCTTTTGAATTATGGTGCTGGAGGAGACTCTTGAGAGTCCCATGGACTGCAAGAAGATCAAACATCTCCATTCTGAAGGAAATCAGCCCTGAGTGCTCACTGGAAGGACAGATCCTGAAGCTGAGGCTCCAATACTTTGGCCACCTCATGAGAAGAGAAGACTCCCTGGAAAAGACTCTGATGTTGGGAAAGATGGAAGGCACAAGGAGAAGGGGACGACAAAGGACGAGATGGTTGGACAGTGTTCTCGAAGCTACAAACATGAGTCTGACCAAACTGTGGGAGGCAGTGGAAGACAGGAGTGCCTGGCGTGCTCTGGTCCATGGGGTCATGAAGAGTAGGACACGACTAAACGACTAAACAACAACAACATATAGATATTGATACACAGTTATATGGATATGTGCTGGAAGAACAGAACAATGTTTGCTGGGAGAAGTGAGGGTTGATCACTGAAGCCCTGTGTATGTGCAGTTTAAACTCCGTTCAGACCGAAGGGGGGGATTACTAGAATGTTTTACATAATGTCTGTTTCAAATAAGAAGGCAGAAATGAGCACTCAAATGGCAAACTGTGCACACCAGCAGATTTTATGCCTCCTCCTCCAAGCTATGCAGAATTGTTGCTCTCTCAAGAACTGCTGGCAATCATTTAAATAGATTCTGAAGCATCCCCTTTCAGTTTGGCACATTGATTATTTATTACCATCCAGCCATATATTAGCATAAGACAATGCAATTTGGCATATAACTTAAATGGGATATATTTCAGTGCTGGGTCTTTTGCAAAAATGGGGGCTTATAAAGATAACTTCATTCACGCGGCAAGTGATAAGAGTTCCTTGAATGAGTGGGATGAGATAGCTTGGCTTTAGATAAAGAGCTCTGAATCAGGAAGCTCCATGGGATAAGATGGTGAAAACAATCTGCTTAAATGATACAGCATTTTACAAAGGAAGCCAATCAACATTTGCAGCAGAACGAGGGGGAAAATATTAAGCGTGCAGACCTGTGTTCTTGGATAGTCACTCAGCTATAATGAGCTTGAGAAAAATAACCCGTTGCTTTTTTTTGCCAGGGTTGGGAGTGAGATTTGACATCATATACCCAAAGTGTACGCCATTGACTAAATGAATTAGCTTGCATTTATCTCCATAAATCAAAATGAAAAGCCGATTCAGCCGTTCCACTGAGAAACACTGTGATGAGCTGACACTAGAAAAACATTGGTTCTATTTACAGCAGGGGGAGGGGCTCACCCTGGTGTATACATGATCAGAACATAAGCAGATAAATTATTTGAAGACAAGTATCTCTATTTCCAACATTCAGAGGTGAGCAATTGCCACTCCTTATGTACTCAAAATCTTATCCGTGCATAACAAGGAGATTTCAGCAGTCATGGAGGAACTGGAAGGTTTGCAAAAATGCACAAGTAATTGCTATCCCATCCTTCCTTCAAAAGGAGCCCAGGGTGGAAAACACATCAGCCTTAAAACAATACAAGAAAAGTAAAGTAACATATCTAAAAACAACAAAAAGCAATCACGTACTCTCACAGCTAATAATTTCTAGGTTTCCAGGAATGGAAACTGTCAGTCATCAAATGCCTGGGTAAACAGGAGTGTTTTAAAATCCCTCCTTATAGTTAATAAAGAGGGGGACAGGTGCAATTCACATGGGAGGTCATTCCACAAATGGGGAACCACCACCAAGAAGGCCCTGTGCCGACCCTAAAGCGGGGGGGGGGGTGATCCCAAATTAGCTCACTGAAGATTGAGTATGATCAGTGGCCATGGAATGCTGCCTGACTAGAGGAAAAGTGGGAAACTAGATGAGAGGGGTAATGGAATGGACCACCCTGAAAGAAAAAAATGACTCATGGGAATACTTTGTAGCCACACCCTGTACTGCAATACCTTGTTGCAGTTACTGTATAGTCCTCATTGCAGTTCTAACCCTAAACATGGAACATTCTTCCTATATCCATGTCAAATATAATCTCGGCCAATTATGTCTCCCATTCTCATTTATTACTGTTGTGCACTGATTAAATGGCCAGTGGAATAAGGGTTGCTATGCTTAAAGTTGTGTTAGGAAAATATTATTGCCTACCACAATATACCGCAGTCAAAAGCAGTGCGGGCGGAAATCGCCTAAATGTCCAGTGTCGTTTTTGTCAATTTTCCTTTTGCGGTTTGGCCAAAAAAGCCTAAAAACTTTTCTGTCCAGATTTTCACTGTGGATGTTTTATTGTACTTGTAATGCTTAATAAAAGTTTGGTGAAGAAGAAGAAGAAGAAGAAGAAGAAGAAGAAGAAGAAGAAGAAGAAGAAGAAGAAGAAGAAGAAGAAGAAGCAGCAGCAGCAGCAGCTCTTTTTGAAATATGGCAACCCTATTATTGCCCTCCAGGGTCTTTTGCCCAGACTGTGCACTGCATGGTGGTTTACTGCCCGTGCCCATGCATTTACTTACATGTACACTAGAGACTAGATGACTCTGAAAAATGATAACTGTAGCAACTGACTTCAAATATGAACAAGGTTTCCCCACTAGGAAAAGCAAGGGCATCATATAGGCAACAGTTAATCAGAAACAATGTCCAGAATGTGGGATGGATTTTAATGGGTAGTAGAGGATATATTAATTGGAATTCATCCCTCCAGGTGCACATGTGTGGTTTGAACAGTTTCAAAATCCCATCCTTGGCAGCAAAAAAATTATATGCATGGGAAATAGGCTGGAAAGCCTTGCTTTGAGCAAGTCCAGCTATGGAGTAAATTGTCTCCCATTTCCTACCCTGCTTAACAAGGAATTAGGCACAGTGGGGCAAGTTGCCCATTGGGTGTGGGGAGGCGGCAGCAGACGCAAGCCCCACACTGCCATTTCGGGAACATAGAGCCTGCAGGCGCCCCAGCCACTGTTAGTTTCTGTTTTGCCACTGTGCAGCTGCTTAGAGTCACAAGACTCTGTTTACATTCCAGAGACCTTCCAGGCTGTTGGAAGTCTCACGGAAGACAGGAGACGGATGTGATGTTTACTGGTTTCCTGTTCCTTTGTTTCAGTTGCTCTCTCCTCTCACAGAGAGAGTGTAGTAAAGTAGGAATATTTGGAAAATTATTCTTTGGCCAAGCAAAAGAGAGTGAGGCCTTGTGGGAGTTTCATCAGCCACAGGGACCCTGGGAAAGGAGTTGTGTATCTTTAAAGCTCCAGACAACTGACTCCTCAGCTGAAAGGTTTATTAGAACCCAGGATGTTTTGATTAATGAAGGAACTAGCACCTGAGTTCGATGGTGTAAACATCTTCCCCCCCAGTGTTGTTATCTGCCCTTGAATTGCCTGGGAATGTGTCTCTGGCTAATTTCCTTGGAAGGGAGGAAACCCTTTGATTTAAAAGTTTGAATTCTAAATTGGCCCAGCTGTCAAGAGGTAAATTGATTGACCAGCAAGCCGATCATTGGCGCATTCAAAAATAATTTGAGTCTTATGGTTGGCTTGAAAGTTACGACGCAGGTTGCGAATTGTGGATAAAAGATCAAGCAATTGTCTTGCTCTTTGCTCTCTGCTTTGCTCTGCAAATCGCAAAGATGCCAGGCTCTATTGTTCCAGCTTAATAGGCCGCTATTCATCTTTTGAGATGGAGATCTTCAATCGTCGTCCACTTGCAGAGTCCTAAAGAACTTCAACTATCCTATCTTTGTGTTAGAGTTGTAAGCATGTGATCTTAGTCAGTCTATGTAGCTTTCTTGTTTTCTTATCTGTAACGTTCCAAAAGATGTGCCTGCTATTTTAGCATGTTCCTTATGTTATTTTAAAATAAACATTTTAAAGATGAAACTGTTTTAGTTGTGTGCCTTTCCAAAGGGAATAGCTAAGTCCTTGCCTTACGCTGGGTTACGCTCTACCGTAGAATTTCTGCCTGCAAGACTGTGGATGCAGCTTGTGGAGTAGGGGGACGGCCAAGCTAACGGGTCACAGCCTTCTCCCTGGGTTGTGATTTTGGGTCCCCTGGAACATAGGGAGTGGTGGCAGCCCTACCGGGTTTTGTTTGTCTTGTTTTGCTAAAGAAGTAATTTCGTCCGCCAACCCTGTCCTGGGCGCCCTGGTCTGGCCGAAGAGCAGAGACCGGAGAAGGGAGGGGCAAGAGGTTGGGGACGAGCATTACTACAGAGAGGATGTATTTTTCTTTGCTGTCTGCGTAGTAAGAAAGCATAGCAATGTAGCCATAAATCTCATCACTTCCGCATGCTGTTTTGGATTCTCTGCTGAATGGGATGTGCCTGGAGCCTTATCAGTGGCTCAGGTCATCAATCACATCGGAGGCGATTCTGGAGGACTCGACCAGAGGACGATGAGCTTTATCAGCTTGGTCCAATCCTGATTCTGACAGCCACTGCATCACTCCCAGGAGAGATGCAGTGGCTTGGGTGCACTGCAGACTCCATAGTAAGTGCTGCCCCCATGATGTGACCCTAGCCACCCCTTGCTGCCCCCTGCCACCCCCTCTGATCCGGCAACAACTTGGAAAGTAAGTTTTAAAATATAATTTACTTACTTATAATCTTGCATTAGTTCACAGCAACGGCAGCAGCAGTAAAAACTATGCAGGCACAATACTTATATTTACAGTATAACCAACTTCAGGAATGTACCTAAAGCTGGAGCAAGAGGAGGCATGTCCAAGGAAGAGAGAGAGAGAGGAACATGCATCACACAGAGTCCTCTCTACCAATTGTATTTTTATGGTCTGAGTATTTGCCTCTCAGCAATACAGCTCTGTAGTTTTAGCCACTTCTCATGCCAACTACTGTAGCAAGAATATGCATTTGTTAGGTTTGGCTGCCGATCTGCCAGCCGTGTCTGTTGCCAGTAAATAAGGACATCTGGAGCATGTAACATCCTTAAGAGAAATGATGCCTAAATGCATGCAGCTGCAACTTGTTCACATTCTGCTTCGATCATTTCACCTTCCTTCTTTGCTTCTAACCCCTCCATTGTATTTACTGCCTCTCCAGTGGGGCAGCATGCCTGAATTTGTCTTACTTATAGAACTCTGCAAATGTTTTTTTTAAAAAAAATGTGTGATTTTATATATAGTAAAGGTAAAGGGACCCCTGACCATTACGTGGGTGGCGCTGTGGGTTAAACCACAGAGCCTAGGACTTGCCGATCAGAAGGTCGGCGGTTCGAATCCCCGTGATGGGGTGAGCTCCCATTGCTCGGTCCCTGCTCCTGCCAACCTAGCAGTTTGAAAGCACGTCAAAGTGCAAGTGGATAAATAGGTACCACTCTGGCGGGAAGGTAAATGGCGTTTCCATGCGCTGCTCTGGTTCACCAGAAGCGGCTTAGTCATGCTGGCCACGGAAGCTGTATGCCGGCTCCCTCGGCCAATAAAGCGAGATGAGCGCTGCAACCCCAGAGTTGGTCACGACTGGACCTAATTATACACACACACACACACACACGCATCAAGCATTGCATTTTAACGAGGCCATTGCTCTACTGTGTGCAAGTGTCATCTGTAGCTATATCTATCTGTTAGAGAGGACTATCCAATGATAAGCAATGCAAATGAATCGGACTGCAGAAGAAAATGGCAATTCTCATCTGCACTTGCACTCATTTTCCCATTAAGTTTTGTTTAACAAACAGAGATCCCTTGGGGGATATTAGCTGCTGGGCCACTAAGCTTCTCTCAATTTATTCTTTTTTTTTTAAATTCTTTTTAAAGCAAAGCCCTCTAAACAGTACTAAAAGCTAATCTTTATTTTTAGCCCAGTTTCCTAAGTGATCTTGAATGCGTTATTTTTACCCTTGCGGTCTGGATTACGTTTAGTGTTATATTGATTGGGAACGGTTTGATGAAAGGCACTTGTGGGCTGCGGGTATTCTTTACCTCTTTGTCATTGGTACATCATTTTGCCAACACTTTCAGCAGCTTTCTCCTTTCCTTTGGTTCCCAGAAAAGCCCTAAAATCAAGGTTTCTATCCTTCCACTTAAAGAAAAATGCAGCTCTTTTTGCATACTAAAGAAACACCAGCTGTAGATCGCGGCATTATAACATTAAAGATCATTAGATGTGGCCTGTACAAATCAAGTGCAGCCAAGCAGGTTCTCCTCAAAGAGGTAATGAGTTTGCACTGCACAAATTAATTGCGCGGCCATCGTGGTGGTAAGTGTTTTGAACAAGGCCATAGTGGTTTGCCCATATGTGGCTCCAGAATGATCCATCCTACTTCTGAACAAAGGGCAGTTTCAGACACATGAGCAATCTCCAGGAAAGAAAGAAATAAATTATTTTACAGCAAATCTGATCTGGTGGGAAACCTTGGAGAGTGTCATTTGGATTTCAAATAGCAAGGCTAGGCAAAGCCATTGACTGAGGTTACTATCATTCAGTGGTAGAACATTGGCTTTGTATGCAAAATGTCCAGGTTCCTTCCCTCATGTTTCCCAGCTGAAATTGTTGTTGTTGTTTAGTCGTTTAGTTGTGTCCGACTCTTCGTGACCCCCTGGACCAGAGCATGCCAGGCACTCCTGTCTTCCACTGCCTCCCGCAGTTTGGTCAAACTCATGTTGGTAGCTTCGAGAACACTGTCCAGCCATCTCGTCCTCTGTTGTCCCCTTCTCCTTGTGCCCTCCATCTTTCCCAACATCAGGGTCTTTTCCAGGGAGTCTTCTCTTCTCATGAGGTGGCCAAAGTATTGGAGCCTCAGCTTCAGGATCTGTCCTTCCAGTGAGCACTCAGGGCTGATTTCCTTGAGAATGGAGAGGTTTGATCTTCTTGCAGTCCATGGGACTCTCAAGAGTCTCCTCCAGCACCAGAATTCAAAAGCATCAATTCTTCGGTGATCAGCCTTCTTTATGGTCCAGCTCTCACTTCCATACATCACTACTGGGAAAACCATAGTTTTAACTATATGGGCCTTTGTTGCCAAGTTGATGTCTCTGCTTTTTAAGATGCTGTCTAGGTTTGTCTAAAACCTTTGCTCACTGGGACAAGATGCTTTAAGCATGTTACACTGATCCTGGCCCAACTGCACTGGCTGCCAATTAGTTTCTGGGCCCAATTCAAAGTACTGCTTTTGACCTATAAAGCCTTAAATGGCTCAGGATCGCAGTACCTCAAGGACTGCCTCTCTCCATATAAACTGCTCTGGACTCTGTTCATCATCTGAGGCCCTTCTTCATGTGCCTCCTCCACGTTAGGTCTGGAGGCTGGCAACACAAGAAAGGGCCTTCTCTGTAGTGGCTCCCCATCTGTGGAATGCTCTCCCCAGGGAGGCTTGCCTGGGACCTTCATTACATATATTAAGGCACCAAGCAAAAAAACCCCGTTCCTCTTCAACTAGGCCTTTGGCTGATTAATATTCTACAGTTTTAAAATGTGTCTGTGGAAAGGGGGGTGTTATTGTATTGCTGTTTTGTTTTAATTATTTGCTTGTTTTTATTCTGTATTTTATTCTGCACACTGCCTTGAGATCTTATGGTGAAGGGCGGTATATAAATCAAATAAATAAATAAAATAACAAAACCCTGGAGAAATTGCTGCTAGTCAGGCAATACTGAGGCAGATGTACCAATGATCTGGCTCTGTAGAAGTCACCTAGCTTCTTGTGTTGCTAAGATCTGTTCCTGGCTACAGGAGGCATGAATTTACCTCTTAAAGGACAGCAGTGCCAGGAATTAAGAAAAGTTCTGCACTTATTATAATGTTGTCTAGGAAAGGAATCAAAAACTTGCATCTTGCTCATCTCTCAGATGCTTAAGGGAGACAGTAGAAATTGTCAATCAGCAAGTCAAAGATGGATGGTAAGTGGTGAAGAGTAATCACCTGATAAAGGTAAAGGTAAAGGTACCCCTGCCCGTACGGGCCAGTCTTGACAGACTCTGGGGTTGTGCGCCCATCTCACTTAAGAGGCCAGGGGCCAGCGCTGTCCGGAGACACTTCCGGGTCACATGGCCAGCGTGACAAAGCTGCATCTGGCGAGCCAGAGCCGCACATGGAAACGCCATTTACCTTCCCGCTGGTAAGCGGTCCCTATTTATCTACTTGCACCCGGAGGTGCTTTCGAACTGCTAGGTTGGCAGGCGCTGGGACCGAGCAGCGGGAGCGCACCCCGCAGCAGGGATTCGAACCGCCGACCTTTCGATCGGCAAGTCCTAGGCGCTGAGGCTTTAACCCACAGCGCCACCTGCGTCCCACTAATCACCTGATAGAATGCCATATTTCTGCACTTGCTGTTCAAAATTAAGCTGCGTTTTGTTCTGACAGAACAAAGTTTCTCAAACAAAGTAGGGTGTTTCAGGAACTTGGATAAAATCTGGGATTTATTAACCTCATTGTCTTGCACCTTCATCCAGTTCTTAGTTTTTAAAGAAGCAAATAAATTATGTATATGGTAGTAACTGTTTCCAGTGCTCCAAATGGATGCTTAATAATTCATGTTTTTAAATTAATATTTTTCAATCTGCCGTTTAGGTACTTGGGTGTGCCTCATTTATTTATTTTTGAAATGTGCCGACCCCCACCCCATATATCTGTCCGTAACCATGAGTGCAAAAGTAGGGCTGAACTGTGAAATCCTATGTGTGCCTAAGCAGAAGTCTCATTTAGTTCAATGGGGCTTTGTCCCCTGTAGTAAGTGAGTGTAGGATTGCAGCCTGGAAAGATGTAAAGATGTAAAGAAGGCTTATAGTTTAGGAAAATAGGTTTCGCAAAGAGAAACTATATAGCATTATATCATAATAGGAAAAATGAAATTTCAGAGTCAGATTGAAAAGCTACTAGCCCTCATTGTTTTAAAATACATGATTCTTCAAAAGAAGAAACAATTACTGCAGCAGACTCAAATTGCATCTGAATCTGATGTCCAACTTTCTAATAATAATAATAATAATAATTATTATTATTATTATTTATACCCTGCCCATCTGGCTGGGTTTCCCCAGCCTCTCTGGGTGGCTCCCAACAGAATATTAAAAACAATAAAACATGAAACATTTAAAAATTCCCTAAATAGGGCTGCCTTCAGATGTCTTCTAAAAGTCAGATAGTTGTTTATTTACTTGACATCAGATGGGAAGGCATTCCACAGGGCAGGCACCACCACCGAGAAGGCCCTCTGCCTGGTTCCCTGTAACCTCACTTCTCACAGTGAGGGAACTGCCAGAAGGCCCTCGGAGCTGGACCTCAGTGTCCAGGCTGAACAATGGAGGTGGAGATGCTCCTTCAGAACAAACACCCTGTTGGGAAATTCAAGCCCTTCTCATGAGAAGCTGGCAGCAATCCCAGGCACCCGGCTTGATTCCCTGTTGACCTCCCTGGCTACATTCCCCAGCAAGCGCAGGCGAGGTCTCGATCGGCGATTCTTCTCAAACGTGAGAAGAACATACCCCCTCTTCCCCTGGCAGGGGAAAGAGATAGACAGAAACGTATTTACATGCTTTTATTTATGTCTTTGCAGCGTTACAAAAAACATGACTGCTCTCTCCATACTCCAGCAGTGTTGTGACTAAAACTTCCTGTACTTCCTGTACAGCTCATATTACACTCTGAGGTAATTCCAGTGCTTCGCACTGTGAAATGACTGTCCCTCTGTTTCCCACAGCAGTCCCAACATTCCCATCATGTTTACTTTTCAAGCTAGGACTTTGCAGCAGCATTGCTTCATTATCGTAACACACCCCACCTTTTAAAAAGGAAAATCTTTGTGACCAGCAAAACCATGCTCACCCTCATGGTTCTATGAATGAATGACTGTTGTACAAAGGGCAAGATGCAGGGGCTTGTGAGAAGACTATTTCAACCAGAGAAGGGTAACGTGATGTCATGCAGATTCAGCTAAGCAACCACATTCTCTGCTGAGTAAACCACGCCAATGAACGCTTCAGCTGGATAAAACAAGGGATCAAGCAGACTGACACAGTACACAGCCACATTCTGGAACACCACGCTCAGGGGAAGAGATGTGACGGGGCTCTTCTGCTGTGTGACAAACACAGAATACCAAAAAGCCAGGACAGCTTTGCTGGCTCCCTAGAATGGAATGGGAGGCTTGTTAAAACTGGAAGCCAGAATGCCAATCTGAGACTAGGCCAACATGTGCGATGCAGGCTGGTTAAGCTTTTCTATCATCCAGCCTTTATCAGTACTGGACACAATACTGATCTTATTGTGTATAATAGCCTGCCAGACTATAAAAGAAACATCCCATCTAGCTTTCGTGCCATTATATCATTACATTTCACAGCTTACAAAAGTAAGATGGGAAGTCATAATATCTCAGGATTATAGCTGAACAGAAGGAGCGGGATGAAGGACTATAGGAAACACCTTACAAATGATGATAAAGTTGGAATCCAGTACACACATACCTGTGAACAAGCCTCATTGAACACAGTAAGATTATTCCTACATGCGTTGGATTCAGCAACATGTGAAAAACTATCCTTTCTTATCTTCTGAAGCTCTCTAAACTAATTGCTTTCACAATTCTCAACATTTTTTTTTCTTAGCAACCAATGAGGACATGGAACTTGACTCTTAATGAAGTTAGTGAAAAACTGAGATTTCCCCCAAAGTTGACTGTATTCAAGGCCACTTTCTGCTAACAGCAATGTGTCAGGTTCTGGACATTTTGCAGTTTGGGAATAAAATCAAATTATCAACACCTTTGGTCTCTTGGTTAAACTCCCATAATAAATCAAATCACCATATTGCTTGATCTCTTGAACTAAACTTTGCTAGCAAATTTAAGTATCAGATTCCTGGGACAATTTAGGAAAGTTTGCAGTTTTTCAAAGTCCACATTTAAATGATTAAACGAAATCACCCAATTCTGCTGTGCAGTGTTAACTGAAAAGCCCTGCCACTGGGAACTCGTAATCCTTGCAGAAGACTTCAAAAGATGTGAAACTTTCAATTCTGGCCTCAGGGGAAGAAGAAGTACTGCCAAGTGGATTAACCTTTCCAAATACAGTATGCATTTCCTAAAGCAGTTATTGACATGGACCTTCCAGCTCCTTTCTTCTCTCAGAGCCCAGAATGTGGGAGGAAGTGACCTTCCTCTCAGGATTTGGAGAAAGCAGAGCAACTAACATAGCAAGATAAAAGTAAGCAAAATCCTTGCAAACTTAATGAAGGTGAATTAAATATCATCAACACAAAGAGGTTGGCCTTAAACGTTCCAGCTACAAACTGACACACATTGAATGAACTATTTCTAACGCACGTCTTGGCCTGATAAAAAAAAAAAAGGAACCCCTCTCTGAAACTTTTGTGCATCAAGGAAGCTGCCTTTGAAAAGCACATCACAAACTTACATCTAAAGAAAACCTGTCACACCTTTTGACCCTGCTCTTCGCAAAAATGGCTCAGAGCAGCTTGCCTGCAGTTACAGGTAAGCCTTCCTGCTGGGCAGCTTTGAGAGACACTGCCCTGCTTAGACATAGGGGAGAGTTACGATATGAAACATGGAGAATAAGTAAAGTTGGAGTGATGAGATGAAGTGACTTCTGCTGCATCAGCTCACAACTTGACCACAATCATAACAGTTTGAAAAGAATAGGTCATTTCCCTCTGTTTCCCGCCTTTTGTGGGAGAGTGCTGTTGCTTATGTAACAGCACCACTCATGCTCAAAAGCAAGGTATTTGCACGCTTGGGGAAATCCTATGTTCTGGAGAAATACAGAAAGCTTCCTATGTTCCTGTGGCCTCAAGAAAGATCTTATTTCTGCAGAGGATTTTAATTTCAGAGGTAAATACTCCCCAGATCTATGAATTCAAAATCTCAATACAGATCAAATTACATTGCTGACTTAAAAGTGGATTACTTCATTTTTAGAAAAAGAAAAAGATAAAGGGTTGGAGATGTTAAAAAGAGGCAAAAGGTTTGGACGGTGGCTCTTCAAAGGGCCAGTAATCAAAATGTGTGTATATGGGGAGGAGGGGGGAGAAAGAGGAGAGGGAGAGAGCCCTCTTGTAAACTGGAATACCACTTCCATCAATTAAAAAAACACACCAAGAGAGTCAGGTATCAGATTAGCACAGCACTGCTAGTTTGCCTATAGGGGGCACTGTGCCTCCAGTCTCCTGTAATCTCTATGTGTGTGAAAATCGTTGCATTTTCCCTAGAAATTCTCGATTCATTGCCCAGAAACATCATAGTCTAGCTTGTTGGGGTTTTATTTATTTTTGCTTTTTAAATTATACACATTGTGGTCTGTTCTCAAAACATACCTACATGGTCCCTCTCACTGGGTCTTTCTTTCCTGTGGGTCTGGAGTGCTCATCCTCACAGCATTACCTGTTGATATGGCCAGGTTTACCTGGAGAAGTGGACCTGGAGAAAGGGACTACTTTCTGGGTGAGTGTTAAAACCCCAAAATAGCAATCCAAAGACAACCTTGAAAGGGATGGAGGCGCAACAAGACAAGGGAGCAAGGAGTTTCTCAAAAAAAAAGAGCTATGGCTATCCTTTAACATTCAAGGGGGAGAGATATTACAGAAATCAGTTATGAAAACTGTACATAAACAGTCTTGGGGAAGAGCAGAGTCATTAGATTCCTTCAGGAGAGTGAAAAAGGTATCTGATGGACTGCTTATACCCATATGTACCTCACCATAACTTAAGATCATCATTGGAGGTCTTCTGGTACACTAGGAGGAGTTATTAGAGCCAGGGCTTTTGCGGCTGTGGCTCCAATCTGGTGGAACGCTCTGTCACAAGAGACCAGGGCCCTGCGGGACTTGACATCTTTCCACAGGGCCTGCAAGACAGAGCTGTTCCACCAGGCCTTTGGTCGGGGCACAGCCTGACTCCCTCCTTTGGCAATCTTCACAGAACTTTAGCCTAATGGTTGCCATCAATGTGAGTTGAATTAATTTTATAATGAAATGGTTTTAGAATGTTGTACTATTTTATTGTTGTTAGCAGCCCTGAGCCTGGCTTCGGCTGGGGAGGGTGGGATATAAATAATAATAATAATAATAATAATAATAATAATAATAATAATAATAATAATTAGGTTAGTGAGTATCACATGAAGGGCCTTCTCTATGGTGACCCTGCTATCTTTGGAATACCTTCCCTAGGTGGGATACAGATGGGCCACCACTAGATTGGTGTTGGTTTTTTAATCTCCTTAAGAAAAAAATCCTGTCTGCTTTGGGATGGTTTTATGGATCTGCATTTTAAGAATGATTGTCTCTCCTACTGTTACTGTAATATTATTCAATGCAGTTTTGCATTTTATTTTATACTTTAAAAAAAAAAACCCACAGCGTTCCCCAAACTGGTGACTACAACTTGCATCAGCCTGAGCCTACACTAGACAACGATGATGGGAGCTGGAGTCCGCTGGCACCTGCAAGGAATCAGGTTGCGCACCTGAGGATGAGCAGATAGCAAATTAACGATGCTGCTTCATCCAGGGGTGGGCAAAGTTTTTCTGGCTTGGGCCAGTTCACGGTCCCACAGATGCCGTGGTGGGCCAGAGTTCGTGCACACGAGCGCATGCACAAACACTATTTCTGGCGCTCCTTCCAGCGCAGAGTAGGCTTGAGCAGCTTCCCATTGGCTGCAGGAGCTTCCTGCAGCCAATGGGAAGTTGGCCAGTATCATGAAAGGCGGTCCTTGATGTGCTCCGCGCCGGTTTAGCGCGGCGCATGGGAGCCGACTGAGTGGCCAGCGGGGGGTCCTGAGCAGGCGGCGGGGGTCCATAAGCTGGTTAAATGACCCCCATGGGCCACAGGTCGCCAACCCCTGCTCTAGTCATTGCTTGTGTAACCAGGATGTTCTTGCTCGTGGGAAGACTTCAAAGATGCTGATCTCTGATGCCGATTTCTCTTTCTCCTGCCCAGAGTGCCCTAGGTCTGTGTAAAGGTAAAGGGACCCCTGCCCATTAGGTCCAGTCGTGGCCGACTCTGGGGTTGCGGCGCTCATCTCGCTTTATTGGCTGAGAGAGCCGGCGTACAGCTTCCGGGTCATGTGGACAGCATGACTAAGCCACTTCTGGCGAACCAGAGCAGCGCACGGAAATGCCATTTACCTTCCCGCCAGAGTGGTGCCTATTTATCTACTTGCACTTTGACGTGCTTTTGAACTGCTAGGTTGGCAGGAGCAGGGACCGAGCAACGGGAGTTCACTCCGTCACGGGGATTCGAATCGCTGACCTTCTGATCAGCAAGTCCAAGGCTCTGTGGTTTAAACCACAGTGCCTGGGTACAGTCTTGTAAATGCCCAATGTTCTGGTCATAGCGCAACCCAACGCACATTGACTCAAGCAGCAGGCATCAGACAAAAAATACAGCAAGAATATCAAGAACAGCAAGCAGTGCTGGGAGGCACCTGTCTACACTTCACACTCTCACCTATGTTAATGCTTTTAGCTTTATGGAAGTAGATGGCAGAACTTCCTTGCTTGTCAGCTAGAATGCAAGGCTGCTTTTAAGATAGTGTGCTCTGGCTGTCATGGATCAGAGCTGCGTAAGGAGCTTCTTCAGGGCATGAATACAGAACAGTTCGTGCTGGAAGATTTAATGGACATAAAAGAACAGGCATGAAGTCCACTGTTGCTGACGCAGGCATCTCCACCCAGGCACCTCCTTTTTTAATTATTATTACATTTTTATTTCAAAATATACAAATAATGCATAGATAACAAATACATACATTAATAACTTCTGTATGAATCAAATAATAATGACCAAATCAAATGATATCAAACTCAGAAAAACCTAACATCTCTACATTATATTCAAGAAAAGAAAAAGGATAATACTTAAATAATGACAAGAACACGCACTTTCTAAAAAAGAAAAAGAAAACAAAAAATAAACACACACACACACACAAAAGTCCTTATGTATCTTTTATTAGATACTATTCAACACAATTCAATCCTGTATTAATATTTCTCCTAAATAATACCCTTCACATGGATTGAATCTCTTTCCGTATTTACTTGTTGTGGACTTCCATCTACCTCGAAACAGTTCATTTTTTCTTACTAAAATCTTTACTGTATTTAATGTTTTCACCTCCTATCACCACTTACAATTGCCTATGCTGATCAGTTTTTTTCCACCCCAAGATGTGCTTTTAAAACTGTGTCCACAGACCTCTGAATGATTGACAATATTGAAACAAGTGAAATATTTTTGGGTTGTGTTCCTATCTCCTGGGATCTGTAATACAGACAGACAGACAGACGGATGGACGGACAGACAGACAGACAGACAGACAGACAGACAGACAGACAGGGTTTCCACAGTTATCAGCTCAACATTAATGACTCAGTAAACATTATTTGGTTTTTCTTTCCAAAGGGGTTTCCCCAAGGAAAGCTGCAGGTTTGCAAATAATTGAAAACTGCAGAAGAAAACTTGGGGGGGGGGGGCAAACAAAACTGATTTCCTGTCATTAAGCAGTTAAGCTCCCTGAGTCTCTGGAGGAGGTGGCAATTCAGAAAACATGCAAAGTCATCAGGAAAAGTTGGCATGCTCTTCAGGTACCTGCGGAAGATTCATTAGCACAACACAATTCAAACTGCAGCTATTCTATTCAGGAGGGACTTTGCTGCCTAAAAGGGGTCTTTTGCTATCTTATTAGCTGCCCTGAGCTCTGCTTGCTAGTGTAGTGGAGCCGAAAGGGTGGGGGAGACTGTTTCAGAGCACAATGCCATCCACTAGACAGCCAGGTTAGCTGTTGGTTCTGGCAAGTGAACAGGCTTGCAGATTTTACTATTGTTTGTAACACATTAGCATAGAGAAATTCAGAGAATGAGGGAAATAACCAAACAAAGGCTGGATACTTCTTTTCTTTTCTTTGATAGAGTTCCTACTCCATGCTATCAGTTTACATGGTAACACGTCTTGGTAAAATTGTCTGAATTTCTAAATAAAAGCTAAATTGAGAGAAATTGAAATTGACAGATTTGCCTATCCTGTGTGCCAAATGAAGTTAAACAAATAAACAAGGTGATGCATTTAGTCTATAATTTGCGGGGGAGAGATATAGAGCCAGATACACAAGTCAAAACCACAATCTACACTTGTGGTACTACAACTGGTACTACAACTGCATACAAAAAAATGAGAGTGAGTTTAAATATTGTGAATGGCACATACTTGTTTATAACAGCTAGATTTTCCCAGGATAAACAGGGGACTGGTGAATGGGAACAACCAGCTTCATGTTCCATATTTATAGCTGGAGAGACGCATGTAAAAGTACATGCATCACTTAAGGCAATAAATGTGTTGCTTGCTTTATTTATTTACTTAAATATTTCTACCCACTTTTCTTCTCACAAATGAGAACCCCGCAAAGGCAGCTAAAAACCAAAGGCTAAGAAGAATAAAACTGCAATAAAAAATACAACACATCCGATAAAACAGCAATAGAGAAGTTACCCTAAAACATAAAAAGAGAGAGAGCAGTATGCTAGAAGCACACATAGTTTTGCTACTGAAATTCACATGCTTTTTCTACAGAGATTTAAAAAGTAAAGTATAAATTGGCCCTTAAGGCTGGCCACACTGATTAGATTGCTGGAGACGTTTTTTGTAACCTTTAACATCTATCGGCGCAATCATCCCCAGCTCTGACTGGTGCTTTTGCAATCACTGCAGAAACGTATGTAACTGGTACATCAAACAGCAAATTTCAAATCAAAGGTGACTTTTGGCAAGCAGCAATTGTATAAACATGTAGCTTAAAATCTTAACATTTGTGTCAGTCAAATTCAACTATAAGTCATCTGGGACAACTTCCTTCTGTTTTGAAGTCTGTCCTTTTATCTATTTATTTATCTATCTATTCATCTTTATGTTTACCATATTTGTATGGCACCTAATGACAGAGGCTATCTGCTCCAGGAATTTTACAACAGCAAGATGAGCATTAAAATGCAGTTATAAACATGAGGACGGGGGCGGATCTAATGCCGCTTAAAAAAAACCTTCAGGCAGTAGAGAATTAAAACCAATAATTTAAAAATATGTAGGAAGTCAGGGAAATTAAAAAGAGGTATTTAACCTGGCACTTCAACAACAATCCCAGCACCACCAAAAAAAAAAAGGCACCAGGGAAGTCTCTGAAGGGTACCACTTCCCAAAATGCCACCTGCTGCATCTTACCTGCCAGGTAATGCATGTGAAGGATGACGGTGATGGATTGATTATTGGCCTTTCACCAAAAAGTCCCAGGGTGGGTCACAACAATGTTAAAACAGTTTTATCTTTGAGGAGTAGGCTAGCTTCAGAGCCGGCCCACTCATGAGGCGGGGTGAAGAAGCTGCCTCAGGCGGTGGAAGTGCCCAAGGCGGTGGCCCATGGGCTACCACTTCTGCCCCCATTGCTTGTTGGTGGGAGAAGGTGGGAGGGAAATCCTCATACCCGTCCTCCATACAGAGCCAATCTGATGACGAGGCTCTCATAGTCATCTTAATCTGTGCCATGCACAGCACAGGGGTCAGCCCAGTCCTACTCAGCTGACATTCTGTTTCCCGCCACTCAGCAGTGAATGCAGATTCACAAAGATGCCAGCTAAGCACAATGCCAGGATTTCAGCAGGCAGACTGAAAGGTAGTGGGAGCAGCCCTGACAGCAGGGAGAATGAATAACATCCATTCATTCTTAAAAAATTGATCTCTAGAAGCTGCAGTGGGAGCAATGGAGCGCTATCCAGCTCAGCTCCTACAGTGCGACCAGATGTTCCCGCGGCTCATATGGGGAGATGAGCAGAGCACATGAATGTGACGGGCAGGAAAAGCCACAGGAAAGGTTTACCTGCTCTACTTCAAAGAGGCATAATATCCAACCGGGTAGGAAGGTACTGACAGATTAGTTTAGAGACCTGAGAGGAAGCCACAGAGGATCAGAAATTGAATTGGTTCAAAAGGATAGGGAAGGGGGCACTTTCAGGAAAAGGCACAGGAAATCATGATGACTTGATAGGCGCAGATGCTGTAACAGTGAGGCCCAAATCAGATCAGATCTATTAGTTCAGGAAAGGCCTGGAAATTAGATCAGGTTCCTCAATCCTTTCTCCTTCCTTCCAGCATGAAATCGGAATTCTGCATTTGCATTGCCATGAAATTTACATTTACCTTCTCAGCTTGGGGTCACGGAGACTTATAATTAAACTTTGAAAGTGACGGGCCTTGGAGACAAATGAGGGTATGGGGACAAATATGTGAGTCCCTTAAACCATGCAGAATCCAAAGTGTAAAGGAAAGCCAGGCTTGCAATATACCCAGGAAGGGATGCGGCAAATTCACTTTGGAACACTGCAGCCAAGGCTGTTATCTTACCTGATTCAGCATCTGTAGCCTGTTCCCGTGCAAAGTCTGGTGAGGAATTCCTGACAATGGATCCCTGACAATCTCAGATTCTGCTGCTACAATTTTCACAAGCATTTCCCTCCCCAATACGTCTCACCACTCCCTGCCTATCTGCCATGAGTGCCTTATCCTGGAGGCCTGGTCCTGAACACCCCCCTGCTGCCCAACCTGGAGTCGGTGCTGCTGTGGTGGTTAGCAAGTCTTGCCTATTGCCTGTCCTAATCTTCTTCTGTAGGACTTTGGTGATGATCATGTAAAGTAGGCAGCCATACCTGATGCGGCCCTCCAGATGTGATTGCACTACAGTTCCCATCAGCCCCAGCCAGAATGGTCAGTGGAAGGGATGGTGGAAGTTGTAGTACCTCCCTCCAAATTTTTTGGGAGAGCATCAGATTGGGGAAGGATGAATTGCATGTTAACCATTTGATATTTGCTGGCTAGAGTCAGCTCTGCCTTCCTGGCAAATGTTTTACATAGACAGTAGCTAATTTTGTTGACATGTCATGCAACAGCCTATGACAGGGGTGGAGAATCCAGATGTTGATGGATCCCAGTTCCAGTTAGCCTCAGACTGCATGGACAATAGTCAGGGGTGATGGGACTTGTCATCCTGCAACATCTGAGGGGCCACAGGTTAATCACCCCTTGCAAATGAAGGCACTGTGATATCACAAATGCCTTCCTCCAAGGCACTCAGAATGCCTTGGCATACTGAGAGAACATGGTCACTGAGAGAGATAGATAGAGAGAGAGCTTCATAACTGAGTGTGAGTTTAAATGTGAGTCTCTTCAACCCTCCTCTAGGACTCTAACCAATGTACAAACATTGGCTGGAGAGTATCTAACATGACTGGTCCAAAGGTCAACCAAGGTTGTGAAAACTGACCTCTATTCTCCAATGTCAAGCCAATGCCTCATCAGACAACACTCTCCCCGCCTTATGATCATCCCCACAAGCGACCCTTGGTCCTTTGTGAAGCCAGAAATAGGATGTTTGAAAATAACTGCAGACATCAGATCACATCTTGCAGATTAGCGGAGGTGGAGACGCCTTGGTGTCTACGCTTTGAAGCATATTTATAGACCTACTAAAGGTGGGTCTAATTTATGTGTTCCTTCCTTATAAATATCCCTGTGGTAAAGGTAGGCTTGCTAGATTACCTTCCGGTAGCTTCTCTGAGTTGGATGCTTCCAAGAGAGCTGCGATATTAAGCCGAGGGAGAGGGAGCTGCCTCATTTGCAGGTATCCGTTGAGGCAGTCATATGGGAAATGTTAAATTACGCTTGCAGAGTCTTCTGTACGTGCTTTTATTTCCTGATCCGGTGGTGCCTCAGGAAAGTAACAAATGGGCGACACCATCCCCCTGGTTTTGGTGCTGCATCCTTAATACAGAGATGTCAGGGGAGAGTTAGGGGAATCAGACGTGTCCCGCTCCAACAATTGTGAAGCCTTTGGCTTTTTCTCGAAGGAGCTCAAGGTGACATGCACGGTTCTTGCTTTCCACAACAACCCTGTGAGGTAGGTTAGGCTGAGAGGCAGTGACTGGCCCAATGCCATCCAAATGGGGATTTGAACCCTGGTCTCCCAGGTCCTAGTCCAACACTCCAACCACACACTACACTGGTTCTTTACAAGGAGAGAAGGCAACCCATTGACATTGCACTGGTGTTTCCTGCAGCAGAACCAGTAAAATGTGGGTGGCCATGCATTTCTCTTTCAACACTTGTGTACACATGTCTGTAAAGTCCAGCGATGGGCAACTCGGGTTCCTTCAGATGCTGTTGGACTACAACTGCCATCATCCCTGAACATTTGCAGTGCTGGAGGGAACTGTAGTCTTGAGAGTCAGTGTGGTGTAGTGGTTAAGAGCGGTAGACTCGTAATCTGGTGAACCGGGTTCACGTCTCCGCTCCTCCACATGCAGCTGCTGGGTGACCTTGGGCTAGTCACACTTCTCTGAAGTCTCTCAGCCCCACTCACCTCACAGAGTGTTTGTTGTGGGAGGGGAAGGGAAAGGAGAATGTTAGCCACTTTGAGACTCCTTTGGGTAGTGATAAAGCGGGATATCAAATCCAAACTCTTCTTCTTGGCTGTGGTGGCATGAATGCTACTGAAATTAGCTATGCACAATGCAGGCAGTGGGGGAGACCTCTGTGCCCCATTTGTGTGTAATGCCTGCACTTTGTACTCTCTGGGATTTGCATTACTTTAGCTAAATACACAAGTAAATAGTCAAGGCGTCTTTGATAGTGAATGAAGAGTGGGCAGTTCAATACAGTTGATGGAGAATGAGATCATTAAAAAGGTAAAGGGCCCCTGACAGTTAAGTCCAGTCGTGGACGACTCTGGGGTTGCAGCGCTCATCTAGCTTTACTGGCCAAGGGAACCAATGTTTGTCCACAGACAGTTTTTCCGGGTCATGTGGCCAGCATGACGAAGCCACTTCTGGCAAACCAGAGCAGTGCATGGAAACGCCGTTTAGCTTCCCACCGGAGTGGTACCTATTCATCTACTTGCACTTTGACGTGTTTTCAAACTTCTAGGTTGGCAGGAGCAGGGACCGAGCAACGGGAGCTCACCCAGTTGTGGGGATTTGAACCGCCGACCTTCCAATCAACAAGCCCTAGGCTCAGTGGTTTAGATCATTACACAACCATAAAAAAAATCCAGATCTACATTTTTATGCACCTTGATGTTTCCCAGCCTCCCCCGACATTTCCTACCAGTGTATGATGCAATCTCTCCAACTGCATGCCTATCTGCAATGTGGAAATTAATTTTAAAGGATTTATATGGCGCTTTCCCAGGCAAAGCCCATTCAAAGTGGTTTACGACAACAAAGACCACAACTGTAGCCAAGAATGCAAATTGATTCATAGAAAGGAAAACAGGCTTGGAATTCCAGTAACATAATAATGATATTCCAGGTATCCCCCACTAAGAGGGACAAGTACTGCTCAGGAGAAGGGCAATCGCAATAAACGTTAAGGGTTTCTTAGGAAGAGGGATCGATGCTTAAGCCACTTGGGGGATTGTAGCTCTGTAAGGGGAATAGTGTTCTCCTAGCAACTCTCAGCTTCCTAAACTACAGTTCCCAAGATTCTTTGGGGGAAGTCATGGCTGTGTGAAGTGGAATGACACTGCTTTAAGTGAATAGTGTGGATGGGGCCTATGTCATGAGCAGAAAAACCACTAATTTCAATGGGCAGGCTTCACAAATGTGACAAAAAGAGTCCCATCACAAGCAACTGTGGAGGAAGAGAGTCAGAAGATGGGCAGGTGATGCTATCAGTGGAGGGAGGGGATACAAATATTTATCCCTTTTGTTTTAATTTAGAATACTGACATTTGCCCTTTCAGGAGGAAGCCCTACAACTCGCAGCACTCCTAATAGAATGTAGGTTCGAGCAAATTACATCTAAAGGTCTGTTTTTTCAAAAAAACCTAATGAAAATGGGTGCGTATGTGCTTCATTGTGGAGAGAGTTCCAAAGAAACAGGGCCACTACCTAGAAGGCCCTGTCGCTAATGTCCACCAGTCTGAAGGCTCTGGATGGCAGGCCTGTGAACAGGACCTTAATGGCCCATCTTAAGGCTTGGGCAGGTTCATCTGGGTACAGAAGATCCTTCAAATAACTTGTTGTAGGCTCACTTGGGGGTCTGGGTTTCAAAATGAAGGTGCAAGCTAAGGACCTGCCAGCCCTGTTTGCACAGTCATAGCTACATTGGATTAATAGGACCAAGCTAGCTTTAAGACTTTGTACATGCTCACTTTGAAGTCCCAGCGGGACTTATTTCCAATAAAAACAATGCATAGCTTATGTGTGGAAACATTAATAGTCCAGCATTGGCGCATCTGTCTGCATTTTCACTTACCCCCACACCTATCAAGCAACACAAGTTTAGCATCCTGCTTTGTGCTATTGTTCTCAGTCTGACATAGTGGGCAACAAACATCTCAGCAAATAGATTCAATTTTTGCTGCAACAAATTTTATGATCGGGCCATAAGTCACTGAAATGGAATTCAGAATGAAAACTGTATTGATTCATAGAACACCAAAAGATAAAAACTTCTGTGTTTTGCGTGTCCTGGAAAAATGATTAGATTTGTGTATGTGCAGCAAGAAATATTAAGAGGCAAAGAGTCATTTTGCACAAATGCCTGATTACATGAATACTTAATTATCTGTCACTTAATTTAAAAAAAAGAACAAAGTATTAGAATTGAAAGTGGGTGGGTTTTTTAAAAAAGCACAGCATATTAAATTTCGTATATTTCTGCTGGGCTTTTTATACACACCCACATTACTTACCTCGAGACAGCTTCATGCCAATTTTAATAGCTTTTGCTAAACTTCTGGATGAGAGGGAGAGTGCCTTGAGGGGGGAAATGGCAAGTATTAAAAATGGGATTGCGCGGCAGAGATGATTATTCTTATAAGATATTTCCCCACAAATCATCTTAACTTTTGTAGTTAAACAAATGCTCTGAAAATGAAACACTAAAGCTATCACAAGGATGACTGCCTGGGCCTCTGTACCCTTTAGCTCTTGACAAAAATAAATGAACAGGAGAGTTTAAAGGATACAACCATCTTATAGCATTCGGTGATGGAACCTGTTGATCCTACTCACTGACCACCCCGCCCCCATACCATATTCCCTTTTATGTTTTCCCAGACCCTCCAAGTGTCCCTATTTTCTAGGGACATCCCTGATTTAGAGAAGCCATCCTGGTTTCTGATTTGATCCTGGAACGTCCCACTTTTCCTTAAAGGTAAAGGTAAAGGGACCCCTGAACATTAGATCCAGACATGGACAACTCTGGGGTTGGGGCGCTCATCTTGCTTTACTGATTGAGGGAGCCGGCGTTTGTCCGCAGACAGCTTCTGGGTCATGTGGCCAGCATGACAAAGCTGCTTCTGGCGAACCAGAGCAGAGCACGGAAATGGCATTTCCCTTCCCACCAGAGTGGTACCTATTTATCTACTTGCACTTGATGTGCTTTCGAACTGCTAGGTGGGCAGGAGCAGGGACCGAGCAACGGGAGCTCACCCTGTCACAGGGATTCGAACCACCGACCTTCTGATTGGCAAGTGCTAGGCTCTGTGGTTTAGAATACAGTGTCACCCGCATCCCTGCTTTTCCTTAGGATGTCCCTTTTTCCACTGGAAAAATGTTGGAGGGTATGGAGTTATCTGACCCCCCAGGCAATCCTGTATAAGGAAGTTTTTTTAAATGTTTAATGTTTTATTATGTTTTTATATATGCTGGAAGCTGCCCAGAGTGACTGGGGCAACCCAATAAGATGTGTGGGATATAAATAGTAAAATAATCATTATGGAACAAGACGTCCCTATTTTCATTGGAGAAATATTGAAGAGTATGGTTTTCTTCATACACTGTCCAGTCTAGAGCCCAGAAAGTTGTCCACTGCCGTTAAGGTCACACACACACACACACACACACACACACACACACACACACACACACACCATACATTTAAAGCACATGGCTTTCCCAAAAAGTCTTGGGAAATGTAGCAGACCCCTCACAGAGCTACAATTCCCTGCACCCTTAACAAACCACAGTTCCCAGGACTCTCTGGGGAAAGCAAGGTGCTTTAAATATATGGTAAGGATGTGACCATGGCATAGACGAAGTTCAAGAAAACCGTGCTGATGCCTTTCACACCTTCCCTTCACACTGAAGGGAAGAGGAGAGCAGGGTTATGTCTCTAAGCTCTGTCCTGTTCTCCCTACATTCAGTACAAGGTATAAAAGGATTGCGTCTGTGTCAACCTGCTGGTACATGAGCTCTGATGGCTCAGGATTCCTATGCATTCTGTTTTGGCCATGCTGCATATTGTTCAACATTAGACAATGGGTCCATATAGTTCAATACTGCCCACACTGACTGGCAGCAGCTCTTCAGAATTTCAGGTAGGGATCTTTGCTAGCACTACCTGGATGCCAAGGGTTCAACTTGGGACCTTTTGTGTATACAGCTGGAATTGTACACCGAGCCGATTGTTTTTATTTTATTTTAATTATTTATAAAAATAATAATAATTACGCTGCTTGATACAATAAAAATCTCTGAACAGTTTACAGGCATGTGGGTTTTAAATTAAGTGAGCAAGTGGTCCGTTGTGCATCTCACACCAAGGCAGAAGGCACACGATGTTCCCAGTGAGTCCTCTTCTGGTACATTTTGAGGACATTAATTTCGAAACATATATTTCTTAACCATTCTCAAAAGCACATTTTTTAGCATTTACAAGTCGTAAACGTATAGATGTTTAATGTTCAGTGCATCACTGTGAGAATATTAATATCTCCTCGAGGAGCTGGAGCTGGCTTGAAATGGCAGCAATCATTTCAAAGTTCTTCCATTCCCATTAAAATGGTTTGCTCCAGTTCATCAATTTTTGGCGAAAACCATTTTGATGTAACTGAAACAGCTTCAGAACGATCATTGTCACACCCAGCCAGCCCTAATTTACTGGGAAGCTATTAATATGTCTTGCAACCTCACCCACCTCAAGATGCTTTAGTTGAAAGCGAACCCTCCTATATTGTTTTCCAGGCTGGTGGGCAGGGGGATAAGAGATTGGCAGTGTAATCAATAGCGGTCATCACGGTGGGGGAGGCAGTGCTTGCCTGACCTCTGGTCATCTGCACTATCAGAATGCACCAGAATGTAACAGATATTCAGGTAGGCAGAGGACAGGACTACAGCTTGAAAGGGCATAATATCTATTCTTTCTTAATAAGATTTTAAAACTCAAGGGTGACTGGGCTGGGATATGCTTTGCCAAATAGGCCTCTGTGTTCTTCTCTGCTGCTATTTTTGTCTTCAGGGTCACGTTGCTCTGAAATGCAACTTGTGGTAAGAAATCAAACCAGATGACTGGGGTGGGAGTGGCGGACTTTGACAGGCAGTGGTCATATGGGACAGGCCTCCTGTCTGATAGGATAAGGCAGTGTAGCTATCGTTGCCTTTCTGTGCAGACTGCCCAACGTCCTTAATTGACGGTGGTGGCACATGCAGAATTGGCAAGATTTAACTGATGCAAACAGTGCACATGCTGGGGCTGTCTATAAATATGCCTGTGCAGGCGTGAAGATTCTGAATACAATTGGACAATGCATGCAGACATGACTACTTCCGCATGGTCTTAAAGCATCCCTAAGGAAATTCAGCCCATGCCACATGGAGAGACAAGGGGTGAGGCTCAGGATTCTAAACACCCATGATCTTTGGGAGCTGGCAAGATCCATTCTGAAGCACATTAATTGCACTCATTAATGACAAGATAGATGGATACATAAATAAAGTCTCTGTCGAGTTCCTCATTTGCAAATCTTGCAATGAAATTATTACCCAGTTCAAACATTCATTTAAGGTAATTCATTTCTCAGACTGCTTTAGAGTGTTATATTCTCCTTGATTAACATTTCCCTGATTACTTCCATTATTGCAGCAGCAGCATGATGTTAATTTGTTTTAGGTAGATGGAAAGCACAGAAAGGCATAAATCTTCTCATTACAGCAGTGGCTTTTCAAGTTCCTTGCTTTGGAAGATGGACAACCACAGATGTATTTACCATTCTCCAAATGTGCCCTGGTGGTATTTATCAATTAGGAGGCATCGGCTGTTGGCTGACTTGAAACACTCCAAATAGCTTGCTGATTGACACCTTTATAATTTTCCTTTTCATATGAACAAGTTCCCAACAATTTCCTGGTGTTCTTCATGTAAAATAGAATATACAGATTCTAAGCCTAATTGGTCTCTGCTTACATCTAATTTAATATTCTACTTTTTCCCTTTTTTAGGATTAATTTTGATTGGCCACTGAGAGATTCTTTTCAGCAGTTGCAGTCAAGCTGGAGATCTTCCAAGCTAGAGAGGCTCACAGGGACAAACTAAACATAACATTTTTCATGCTTTTAGCCCTCTTTTTTCTGAAAAAAATGTGCACGTTCTCTAGCCATTAAACCACACTGTCCTCCAGGCCCTGCTCTGCCCTCCATTAGGCTATTTTTTATTTCCTACTTCCTTAGGTTCTGCCCCACTGCTGCCGGCGCCATCTCCACTTCATGATTTTGGGATTCTTTCTACTTCTGCAAACTTTAGACTTCCCCTGAGACCTCCCTCATACATAGGTGGGAGAAGCCCACTGTTAAAGAAGAGGCCTCAGACTAGCAAAAGACCCTGTAGGAACAAAATGCCTTGCCCTGTAGTACGTGGCTTCCTTATGCTGCTTGTTCCCCCAACATAATGCATTTTTCATGCTATCTTCGCTGATACGTGTATTTATACACACACTTCCCCCCGTAGTATAAGTACTTCTGTATGCAGTACTTGGCTGGAGAACTGCATTGCAAAATTCAGATAAATGCAAAGTTCAAACAGTGGCTGTGTTTTGGTTTGCATATTGTTTCCGAAAGAGTGGATTGACTTGTTTTGCTTTTAAATGCAAACTCAGTAGAATTTCTCCCCCATCTTTCCCCTGTAGTTTGGAGAGTGTGCGTTGGTTGGTTGGCTGATTGATTGGGGAATAAACTGATGAATGAATTGCCCTGCCATTAGGTTTGAGATTAATTTTCCTGCTTCTAACTGAGTCAGAAATTCTATTGCGAGATCTTCCCTTTACCACTTGTTGATGGGAACAAGAATTTAAATCAAACATTGTACATTTCCCTGCGCATAGAGGGTAAACACAGCGCTCGGATGCATCCCATTCTCAGCTCTGAATCCGAGCAGATTATATCTTTGACTGCCTGGAACTGTTTAGAAATACACATCATGCTGGCAAATGCTTGCACAGCACTTCAGAGGCATGTTATTTCATTGATCAGAATTTAAAAATTTAGAGTCCTTCTGCTCTGGGAAGAAATATTGCAAAACAAAAAGTGGAGGAAATTGGCAGCCCGGCTGTAAACAGTTCAGCCAATGAAAGCTTTATTTGGGCAAAAGTTTCATAAATTGTGGGGAATGAGCCCATATTGATCAATCTTGCAGTAGTTGCCAACATTTAACAAAGGAAAATCACAGGATTTCCCATTTAAAAGGAGGAGTTTTGTCCTATAACCACAATCCAGTGCTTTGTCAGAACATAATAGCCAATTATACAGATAGGAATGTAACAAATCGGGTTTGAGTCACGCTGATTGAGGTTTGAGCACCTTGACATGACTAGATTCCATTTTAAAAGGGCGTGGGGAAGTCCATTTATTGAGTCAGAAACACTCACCAAGACTGGTGTTACTGGATATGTGTACACGCCTGGCATTTATTTAGTTTAATCTTGACTGCAAGCAAATCCGTATTGTGTGTCTGCCTGCCTTTATGAGCTGCCTGGTTCAAATGCCACCAAGTTTGTTTCCAGCAGAGGTGTGTGACTGCATGCATGACTTGTCCTCCTGTTGAGGTGCGATGATGTTGTGTGGCAAGACCCTCAAGCTGACCCCCCATTAAGATAAATAAATTCACACGGACACGGATATTTTGTTTAAGGATTTGGGCAAAATTTTGGCCACAACTTTATTGATTACAGGAATGAGAGCAGTATTGGCTTAGGCATTGGCAAGACTATATCTGACTCCTGCCCGCTTTGCAGGAAGTCTGTAAGGGTAAACCACCCAAAGGGAAATTGCTTCGGGGGAACCCGCCTGCATCTCCCCTGGTGTTCCCAGCAGCCTGGTATGGCCCTCACCCTTCAAGAGGACTTCGGACAGGAACCAGGCCCGGCTTCCTTTAGCGGAATACCCTTGACACTGGAGGGGCAGGCGATGGCCGACCTCCCCACCCCCATTCACAATAAGCCAATGCCTAACCGCCAAACCTTACAAAGTTGTGACGATTGCTAAGAGGTAGGCAAAAACCAAGTGGCCCTTGCCAATTTGCCAAATGGAAAAAATTCCTACCCGGCCCCCGACTCAAGCCGGGCAACTAATAACAACAACAACAACAATAATAATAATAATAATAATAATAATAATAATAATAATAATAATAATAATAATTTATTTATACCCTGTCCATCTGGCTGAATTTCCCCAGCCACTCTGGGCGGCTCCCAATCGAGTGTTAAAAACAATACAGCATTAAATATAAAAAACTTCCCTAAACAGGGCTGCCTTCAGATGTCTTTTAAAAAGAAGATAGCTGCTTATTTCCTTCACATCTGAAGGGAGGGCGTTCCACAGGGTGGGCTCCACTACCGAGAAGGCCCTCTGGTTCCCTGTAACCTCATTTCTCGCAAGGAGGGAATCACCAGAAGGCCCTCGGTGCTGGATCTCAGTGTCCGGGCTGAAGGATGGGGGTGGAGGCGCTCCTTCAGGTATACAGGACTGAGGCCGTTTAGGGCTTTAAAGGTCAGCACCAACACTTTGAATTGTGCTCGGAAATGTACGGAAACCAACCAAAGTCCAGAGCAAGGCCAAAGGATCTAAATTAAAGGGAGGGTGGATGGGTGTTCAGCAATGCGAAGCAGGAGCCAAGCACACGTTGCACTGCTGCTTTTACACTTTCCCCCACTATCACCCTTTGACATGATTGGGCAATAGCCCTGGGTGATTGTGGTGCCACCCCAGCATGAGTGCGATAGCTCCACCCACGCCAGGGTGGAGGGAACCAGGTTGGGAGCCTGCCTGCAACCAGGACCATCTATTAAGATGATCCCATTTACTACAAACAGACATTGAATACTTACCTAGTCTGGGGTGCTTCTGGACTCAGCAGTCTCTTCTTTTTTATAATCAATTTTTATTAAAAGTTTTCAACATAAAATACGAAAAATGGCAAACTAATCAGGGGGGGATAACAAAAAAAGCAAGAATAATAAACAGAAGAAAATAAGGAAGAGAAAGAAGAGAAAAGGAGAATGCAAGGCCCCCCTTTTCCACACACAGAAGAGAAACCCTCTCACCTCAGAGTTTCCACCTCTTTCGCCAGCCTTCTACCCTGGGAAATCCTCTCTATATTACCTCTCACACAGGGCCCTGCATCTTCCATCCATCACCTTCATGTTTGTATCTTCACTAATCTAAGATTGTTGTTGTTTAGTTGTTTAGTCGTGTCCGACTCTTTGTGACGCCATGGAGCAGAGCACACCAGACACTTCTGTCTTCCACTGCCTCCCACAGTTTGGTCAGACTCATGCTGGTAGCTTCGAGAACACTGTCCAACCATCTCGTCCTCTGTCGTCCCCTTCTCCTTGTACCCTACATCTTTCCCCACATCAGGGTCTTTTCCAGGGAGTCTTCTCTTCTCGTGAGGTGGCCAAAGTATTGGAGCCTCAGCTTCAGGATCTGTCCTTCCAGTGAGCACTCAGGGCTGATTTCCTTAAGAATGGATACGTTTGATCCTCTTGCAGGTCACGGGACTCTCAAGAGTCTCCTCCAGCACCATAATTCAAAAGCATCAATTCTTTAGCGATCAGCTTTCTTTATGGTCCAGCTCTCACTTCCATACATCACTTCTGGGAAAACCATAGCTTTGACTATACGGGCCTTTGTTGGCAAGGTGATGTCTCTGCTTTTTAAGGTTTGTCATTGCTTTTCTCCTAAGAAGCAGGTGTCTTTTAATTTCGTGACTGCTGTCACCATCTGCAGTGATCATGGAGCCCAAGAAAATAAAATCTCTCACTGCCTCCATTTCTTTCCCTTCTATTTGCCAGGAGGTGATGGGACCAGTGGCCATGATCTTTTTTTTAATTTTATGTTGAGCTTCAGACGATATTTTGCGCTCTCCTCTTTCATCCTCATTAAAAGGTTCTTTAATTCCTCCTCACTTTCTGCCATCAAGGTTGTGTCATCTGCATATCTGAGGTTGTTGATATTTCTTCCGGCAATCTTAATTCGGCTTGGGATTCATCCAGCCCAGCCTTTCTCATGATGAATTCTGCAAATAGGGACTTCAAAAAACAAAGCATAAATGTACATAGGATTAACAGAAAGAAATCAAGAATCAGAGATCATAGAAAGGGAAGTTGGTAAAAAGAAGAAAAGAAATAACAAGGACTTCCACTTTTCTGTCTAAGCCAATTATGTATATGATAAGTATTCAAAATAGTCAAAGTAGTACTCAACGATAACCTCTGTCTGCATTAATGTCCAGCTGTTCTCTCAATCTGCCTGGCGTTGTTTTCTCAATCTTCAATCTTCAACCCCAGGCATCTCAAATTCACCTTTTTCCACCCAAAAAGCTGGACTCAGCATTCTCAAAGGAGGTGCAGGCTGCGTCAATGGCTAATTCTGCTTTTCACCAGCTTTGACCGGTTTGCCAGCTGTCACTCTACCTGGAGAAACTGAGCCCAGCTCATGTTCTTCCGTCATATCCAGGTTGGGTTATTGTAATGCATTCTGTCCTTTAAAGATGGCTGGGAATCAGTGTAGAATGTGGCAGCAAGAAGGCCTGTAGGGGGTTAAGCATTCGGAACACATTGCACCAATTTTGTACCAATTATGTTGGCTGCCTGTTTGTTTCAAGGCCCAGTTTAAATGTGGAGGGCTGCTTGTGCCCACGTGAGTGGAGCCAGCAGATTGTACCTCCAGCAGTTTATTTAATTCAAGAGGTGCAGTGTTAAATACTACTCCAAAAGAAAGGGCAGCGATGGAAGTAGACTTGTTAAAAAGTAATAGCCTGCCATTCAACGCAACCCTATTTTTAAGCCTGAAATGCTACGATATGTTTGGATTTCTTTTTGGATTTAAAGAAATAAGTAAAATGTTCAGCAAAAACCCCAAAGTGCTTTATTTAAAAGCAGATACAAATGTTTTAAAAGGTGCCCCATGCCACCTTTTGGGTGGTGGGGGTCAGGTGGGGTCTGAAGTAAACCCCACTGGACTTACTCCCAAGTAAACATCCTGACAAATGGGTGAAATGATTCAGCAACACAAAACTGTTTCTCCTCTAATTACTGGGTCCATTTCACGAATTCGAATTACCGTACTTTCTTCACAGCCCTAGACTTCTTGCCCTCTGAACTGTGTTCCTCTGTCAGTCTTTACCACAATTTCCTCCTTCCTAGTTGATCAACAGTGCTCTTAACGGCGAGTCCTTCTCTTCATTCTTCATTGTAGACAAAAATATAATAGAACTGCTTGTGCTCTCTAGAGTAAAAGCTGCAAAAGCTAAAATGCAGTTGCAGTCTCAGAGCAATTATATTCTCTTTTATGTGGGAAGCCTAAAACCACTGATCTTCCATCAGTATATGACTCTGTTTGTGTTGTTCACTGTATATTGTTAATAGTCGAAAGCCAGCAACGACTTAATAATCATACAAATGTCACCAAACAGCTGTTTGGGGCTCCCTTCACTCACACATGTGCACTTTTAATGGTTTCGGCAACTGACTCCTCTTTAAAAATGAAGTCAGCTTTAATCCCTGTTTGAAGCTGAGCTAATATATTTCTCCGTCTTCTAAAGCAGGAGTTGACAAGCTTTTTGGAGACAGTGGGCACATTTTGAATTTCTCCAATGAAAATAGGAGAACATCCATCATTTCTCCAATGAAAATAGGGACATCTTACTCCATCACCATAATCATCATCATCATTTTATTATTTATAACCCATTTATTCAACATTAAAAGGGACACGGGTGGCGCTGTGGGTTAAACCACAGAGCCTAGGGCTTGCTGATCAGAAGGTCAGCAGTTCGAATCCCCACAACAGGGTGAGCTCCCATTGCTCGGTCCCTGCTCCTGCCAACCTAGCAGTTTGAAAGCACATCAAAGTGCAAGTAGATAAATAGGTACCGCTCTGGCGGGAAGGTAAACGGCGTTTCCGTGCGCTGCTCTGGTTCGCCAGAAGTGGCTTAGTCATGCTGGCCACATGATCCAGAAGCTGTATGCCGGCTCCCTCGGCCAGTAAAGCGAGATGAGCACCGCAACCCCAGAGTCGTCCGCAACTGGACCTAATGGTCAGGGGTCCCTTTACCTTTTTATTCAACATTAAAGAGCTTCCCCATACATGGCTGCCTTCAGATGTCTTCTAAAGGTTGTATAGTTACTTATCTCCCTGGCTTCGGGGGTCACATAACTCCATAACCCCCCAACATTTCTCTGATGAAAATAGGGGTGTCCTAAGGAAAAACGAGACATTCTGGGATCAAATTAGAAACCAAGACAGCTTCTGTAAATCTGGGACTGTCCCTGGAAAATAGGGACACCTGGAAGCTCTGAGAGTGTGCTGTGAGAACCAGCCACCAACTGGTTGCTGTGTGGTCGTGACATGACGAGAAGAAATGTAACCCAGGGCTAGAGACTTATTTTTATAAAAAAGATAAAAGAAAGAAAGAAAAAGCTACAGTCTGGGGCACCTTCCCAGGTTGGGGACCATGGCAAAGCCTCTCTAAAACTCACTGTGGGGTGGCAGCGATGGGTCCGCCTGTCAATTTCAGCTTTTCCCTAGTTTTAAAATTTGTTTTCTTAAGTTCTTCTTAGGTTCTTACAGTCTGCTGAATCCCAGAATCTTTTTGGGCCTTGTGCTTGTATGGAGTCCAAATTATGGAGCCAATGGTATGCTTATTCATAAAAAACAACAGAAAGTTATTGCATGCAAGTCTGGAAAGGGGGAAATGTCTATGCCTAGGTAAATGTGCAGCTATTATTTCAGGTCAGCAAAGGATTACATCAAAACTTTATCTCCACAGTGATTTCCATTGCGATCAAAAGAATGTTTCAGACGACTCTGGGTCATCACTGAACCCCTTGAAACAGATGAAGGTTTCCTGAAAGAAGCCAAGTCTCAGGCCTTTCCCAAAGCCAGTCACAGCTAGTCTTGCCCAGCCCTTCAGAGCAGTTTCCCAGCAGCTCCCGACTCCCTCGCAATCAGCATCTCTTCAAGGGTTACACCTCCCTTTGAAATCATGAAGGTGCTCTACTTTGAAAATAAAGTTTCCTACAAGAGAGGCAAATCTCCTTCTGATCAATATTTCATGCTGCCTTTCCTCTATTCTCAAACCCTGCTGGGATTTGATGGCGATTTTCAGCTGATGATGACCTAGTGGAGTCAGCAGCACACATTTTATTTTCTGCTGAACTGTCATTAGGAAGAACGTTTATTCTTCCAGACAAATTGTGCACTCCTTTTAGGCAAAGCTTTGTTTCGAGGGGGGGTTAATGTCTCCCCACCCCCTTTCCTTGGCTCAGCATGCAACGGTTCTTCCAAACCCATCAGGGGCCAGGCGGACAGGGACACAGAACTGTCCAGGTCTAAATTTGGCTACGGCTCGTCGCTCCAGCCTTAAACATAACCAGCAACGAGCAATGCCAAGCTATTCAAGTAACCTGCAGGGGTTCATAAAATCTGAATAATGTTCATCAAAATCGGAACATTATTCTGCTTATTGTAGTGTGTTTCAATATTTTATTCCTTGCTTCTCAGTTCTTTAAAGCCTCCCAGCCTCACTTCATTTTTTCAGTTCTTCCTCGTTTAGCTTAGAAGGCCTAAATAGCTTCTTCCTTGAGCATGTCAGTCCCTACGCTCTCTCCATTCGCTGAAGGTCTGGGCACAGAAGACAAAGAAATATGCAACAGTTTCCTCCCCACCTTCACTTGATTTTAGATAAAATCTTCTCTTCAGCCCAAATATTGGGGTCAGGAAAAACACAGGAAGGTACAATCGGCATTTGCCCACATTCTCACTTCTGTGTACATCCCAGATACACCCCACTCCACCCATATATACCCAGAGTGGCTGGAGCAACCCTGCCAGATGGGTGGCGTACTACTACTACTACTAATAATAATAATAATAGTAAATTCTTAAATCAGCCATGGAAACCTGTTTGATCAGAGATTGTGGAGGCAAGGGGATAGGAAAGTATATTTACACAAAGGCAGCAATGGCTCTATCATATCACTTCCAGCTGTCTTTGGCCATGGAGTAGATTGCTCCTGAGAAACTTAGACTATTACGTCATTTCATTTAGCAAATGTTACACCCACAGCATAGAATCTAAAGCACTCTTCCATCACTTTAACAGTCATGGAGAGTCCTGGGAACTGCTGTTTGTTAAGGGTGTTGGGAACTGTAGCTCTGTGAGGCCAAAACCCTTAACAAACTACAGTTCCCAGGATTCTCTTAAAGTGGTATAGGTTTGCTTTTAAGGTTTGGTGTTGCTGTGACCCATATCTACTAGGATCAATGTACCGAAGGCAATGATTTGATCTACCTAGGTACCCATTTTTATTAGTGTTTTTGTTTTAATTTAGGTTCTGCACGGCAGATCAATAAAATGGAATAACATGCACCTCATGACGTTATTGACAGTTTCATTAATATTAACGGTCTTGCGACAGACACCGCTTGCCAACGCTGTCACGATTTAGACAAAAACGCCGCATGAAAAGATGCAAATGTTGACAGTAAACTGCCACCAAGTGAGGTGATGATTATTTATATAAACAGCAGAGAGTTCTAAAATTTCCCTGGGATAATGGGAGCAGATGTTACAATAATGCATTATTTAAGGATAAATGTCAATGCAAATCTTATTTATAAGAGAACATTGCTTAATTTTCAATTAAATACGCAGCGTTTTCTTGAATCTCCATAAATACAATGGAGCACATTCAGCATTTGTTAAGCATTCGTGGAGGTCTACAGTTTAGGGCTTATGAAAGCTGTAGATCATGTCTCCCTCCGTGGTATACAAGGATGTTTACTGCTGAAGGCTGGGGTGCTGTGGAGCCTGTAAATCGTCTGCCAAAACTCCTCTCTTTCACATCTGCAGAGGAGATATGGGAGACGGGGAGAGAAAATAATTATCTCCTCTTGGACCATTACACTCTCAGTAGCAAAACAATTTTCCAGAATGAGTCGGTTAGAACACAATGACGGTGATAGAAGCCAACCACTCTCCTGTTTTGGAATAATGTAATAACAGAGTTCTATATGCAGGTTTTATCTGGGGCAGAAAGGGGTTATGTGAAAGATCTTGCTCTCTCTCTTTTCCAGCTATAAATTCCTCCAACCCACATCAACATACCATATTTCATATCATTGCCACTGCCGCCCTTTGTTTTAGTATATGTTCTGAGGGAAAGGAGGAAAAAACTGAAATGTACAGAGATGAAACCTAAAATGTAAACATGCCCAGTAAGGCCATCTATAAATCAGGTATTCAATCAATCAATCAATCAATCAATCAATGTTGAAGTATCTTGGCTATGGATCTCTTCCTGTGCTTCCACCTACCTTTAATCCCTAGTTATATAAACTAGATCGGCGGTAACCAACATTGTATCATCTGGATAAACTACAAATCCCTTCATGTTTGAGAGCTAATGTGGTGTGGTGGGTAGAGCACATATCCCCACTCAGCCAAAAAAACCCTTTGTGACCATGAGCCAATCATTCTCTCTAAGCCTAGCCTACCGCTCAGGGTTGTTCTGAGAATAAAAGGGGGTAAATCTGGGCTTTCTGGAGGAAAGGTGGAATAAACATGCAATGATGAAAATATTAGGGTTCAGAGTGGCTTAGATAGTAAGACAGAAAGAAAAGAAATGTTTATCTTAGAGAAACGAGAGCAAAACTTCACAGCAGGACCAAGGACAGCTCTTGATCTCCTTCTCATGCCTGCAATAATAGGGGAGACCCAACAGGGAGGATAGTTACTGTGGAGGAAAAAGGATTAGAGGGAGATGGTGGCTCTGCCATTAACCCATTGCAAACACCATCTACAAGACAAAGACTCTACGGTAACCGAGGGGGAGGTTGCCCCGGCAACATGGGCGTGATGTCACACTAGAAAAAGTTGTCCTTTTACACGGATGGTTGTTTTTTTGGCAAGGTGTTCTGGGAACAAGAAGGAAGGGAGAATTCCATGCAGGACTGGCTGGAAGAGGCTGCAGCAATAGACCAGAGGCCATGACTGGCTGCTGCTTTCGACCCAAGCTTGCTGAGCTAGATGGCCTGATTTGGTATAAGACAATTTCTGAATGTTCCTAATGTGGATTGAAATCAAGATACAGAGTTTTGTGTGCGTCACCAGCTCTGCAATTTTTACTGTAGCATCAATGGAGATGGACATGCTCTGAGATTTGAATGGAGGGGATGGACCTGTGGAAAAAAATATGCAACTTCAAGGGGATCCATGGTATTCACCGTGTGTGTGTGTGTGTGTGTGTACCCACACACCCCTCTCTCTCTGGCAGATTTAGGGCAGTGTGGAGTGTGATGGCTCTGACAGGGTCCCAGAGTCTCCTTTCTCCTTCCCGAAGCTGGACAAGTGCTTAAGGGCTTTAGAAAGGACACAGAAGGGCTCTAGGACTCTGCCAGAGCCCCACTTCTCCTTCCCAAAGCCTGGCTTAAGCCAGCACCGTAAGGGCTGGGAGGAGAGTGTCAAATGGCCTTGTACAGGGTAGCATATTACCAAAGCCTGCTCTTGCCTCCCTTTCTGTCTCACATACCATTCCCCCTCTCTCAGGTGCCAAACTGAAAAGCACACAGAGCTGAAGGAAGTGAGAAGGAATATTGCTCATCTAACTTCCTCCTTCAGCTCTATGTATTTTTCAGAGGAGAGAAGGTAAACCCACCCACCTCTTGACAAAGGTGGCCATCATATTAGAGGCACCAAGTGAAGACCTCAAGGGCACCATTGCACTCACAGATGCTGCGTAGGTGAATCCCACACCAGCCATAAAAAAAGTCATTGACATTTTATATCTCTTTACATATGAATTCTCTCTCTCTCTCTCTCTCTCTCTCTTACATGCACATACACATCTGAATTATGCAGCCAACTGCTGGAAAAACAAGCCACCAGCTTCCATCTGTTTTATTTTTCTTCCGTCAGACAAATCCAAACAGCAGAGAAGCACAGTTTAACATCTGCCAGCTGTATAATAGGTTCTCAGTGGATGGCACTCACTGGCAACTAGCTTCAAGCCTACCAGGTCTGTGGTAGAACAAACATTGGAGTTGCCAAACGTTGTGGTGAAAGAAGCAGAAAGCAAATCAACAACCTCTAGATGGCCCTGTGGTCTGGCTTAGTATAATAATAATAATAATAATAATAATAATAATAATAATAATAATACAACAATTTATTATTTATACCCCACCCATCTGGCTGGGTTTCCCCAGTCGCTCTGGGCAGCTTCCAGCAAAAGATTAAAAATATAGTAAAACATATATAAAATAGCTTCTTCCTGTGTTGCTAAGCATGATGGAACTGTGGGAGAATGGGATGGGAGGGGGTTAAAGAGGGGAAAGTATTGGTTTGATGGAAATGATTTTTGGACTAAGGGGAGGTTGTGGTTTCGTTTATTTTTGTTTATTTGTTACTTAGTGGGATTGAGTATTGCTTCGCTTTTTATTTGAGCATGGTTTTTTTTAATGGATGTTATGATATATGAAACATTAATATATTATATGATTCCCTCCACTCCTCTCACTATGGTAATATGTATTGTATATCTTTTCTTGCTGTAAGTCGCTTGGAGATCTTTGGGTGACAAGCGACTAATAAGTCTAATGAATGAATGAATGGATAAACTGGGGTGGAGAGAAAGATGGCAGATCATGGGGCATTGTGCAAAGATACCTCAGCTTCCATTTGGTGCAGTTACTAGAAGTCACCAGCACCGAGTAGGAGGGGCAGGGGGCCAGAGCTCCTCCAACATTTTAAATGAAGGGCCTCCCCACCAAAAGTTTTGTGGTGGCGAGACATGCCAGTATGCCCCATGGTATGTGCAAGTGACGTCTGCACACCATGGAGCATGCTGATGTCATGTATGCATGCCGCAGGGCCTGAGCGCGGGGCATGATGGTGTCATTGAGCCCTGGGACCCCTCAATCTGGCCTTGGTCCAGTATATCTGAAGGAGCGTCTCCACCCCCATCGTTCTGCCCGGACACTGAGGTCCAGCACGAGGGCCTTCTGGCGGTTCCCTCCCTGCGAGAAGACAAGTTAAAGGGAACCAGGCAGAGGGCCTTCTTGGTAGTGGCACCTGCCCTGTGAAACGCCCTCCCACCAGACGTCAAAGAGAACAACAAGTACCAGACTTTTAGAAGACATCTGAAGGCAGCCCTGTTTAGGGAAGCTTTTAATGTTTAATAGGCTATTGTATTTTAATATTCTGTTGGAAGCAGTCCAGAGTGGCTGGGGTAACCCAGCCAGATGGGTGGGGTATAAATTATTATTATTATTATTATTATTATTATTATTATTATTATTATTAATAATAATATCCAGAGAACAGGATTGGCAGTGGCACACATTGGGCTCTCATATTTCAGTGGCGACCCTGTGAGATGCTAAAATTTGGCATTGTTGTGGTACCCCCCGCAGCGTGGCACCCAGTTTGGCAGAATTGGTCACACTACCCTAAAACTGCCTCTGGGATTGGTCTGGTTTTATACCAGGGTTTTGTTGCTTAGACAAAACGGCAAAAGTAAGGTGCGGGGAGGAGGGTCAGAGCAAGCACTATTGATCCCTGGCTAATAGTAAACACCCTGCTGCTGTTTGCACACAAGACCTGAGTCGTGGTTACCAAATGGATGCTTTGCTAACAGTAACAGGAAACAAACGTGAAAGTAATAGGTAACGGCTATTTAAAAGTGAATGATTCCGAGTGTCTTCCATTACAGCGGCAGAAGTTTCTAAGTGCTGTGGCAGTTGTATAACCAGAATACGCCAGCTTTCCTTCCTAGCTCTTTCTCCTCACAAGAAAGGAAATGGATCAGGTGAAAGACAGAAAATCTATAGCAATTTTGTCCTAAATGGCCTATTACATCAAAATAACAGCTCCATATCATATTAGCAATTTTATCCCCTTTTCCTATTAGCATTGCATCAAGAGAGAGATTGATTGGTATTACTTATAGTGCCGCTGCAGTGATGGGAAGAGCTGAGCCTGATGGTTGCTGGCCTGCTGGGAAGAGCTCTTAAAGAGGCAGGAGTCCTGCTGGAACCTTCTCAGTCTGCATCCTGGGCTACTGCAGCTGTTCCAGGTGAGATTGGGCTTGTACACATACAGCTTAACTGGTCATATTTACCAGTATTTCAAAGGCAGAGGAGCAGGTGATAGAACCATAGATTTGTAGAGTTGGGAAGGACCCCGAGGGGAGATGAGATGCAATGCAGGAATCTCCACTAAACCATCCATGACAAATGGCCACCCAACCTCTGCTTAAAAACCTCCAAGATCAGAGAGCCCACCACTTTACAGGGGAGTCCATTCCACTGCTGAACAGCTCTTACTGTCAGAAAGTTCTTCCTGAGGTGTAGTCAGAACCTCCTTTCTTGTAACTTGAATCCATTGGTTCGGGTCCTACCCTTCAGGGCAGGAGAAAACAAGCTTCCTCCATCTTCCATGTGACAGCCGTTCAGATGTCTATCACATCTCCTCTCAGTCTCCTCTTTTCCAAGCTAAACATACCTAGCTCCTTCAACCGTTCCTTATAAGGCTTGGTTTCCAGATGCACGCAGAAGGTCTCGTTTTCAATGCTCAGCCTCTCCAGGTTTTATTGTTTCCTTATTTCATAAAATTTATACACCACTTTGTTGTTGTTGTTGTTGTTTAAAGAACAATCAAAGAGGTTTACGAAGAGAGTTGGAAGTGTCTGCTATCTAAAACTCTGAAGAGCCATTGGCCAATACCAATGGTCTGATTCAATAGAAAGCCACTCCTTGGGATCCTGTGGCTCTTCCCCTGTGGTCTTTAATTTGTCCCTTGTCCCAGCAAGATCACAGTTGCTCTTCTGTCTCTACTGCCTTTTTTTTGGCTATACCAGGTTTTTTTAGCAGATAAGTTGCTATTGTTGTTTATCAAGCAGGGTTTAGATGAGTGGGTGGGTCAATAAACCTAATCTCTTTTATGAATCAAGGTAAATGCACACTTAGGAACATCAAAGCACTCCACAGTGCACAGTCAGCCATTTCATTTGCTCCAGTTGCTTGGATAAATACTGATAACAAGTTGTAGGACAATTATCTTTTTTCCTAACATTTTGAACCAAAAGAACCATTCACCCCCTGGGCCTTTTAAATCCATACAGGTCAATCTCTGTGCGTCAATAGAGACACTGGAGAGGGTGGAGCACTGTATAACAACAGGAGAATCATTAGGTCAGACATATTTTCACCTATAGAATGTCGGTGGGTGTGTTATTGGTAAACGAGAATCTAAGCAGGAGTGAGTAAAGCTACTTCATTGCATAAGGGTTCACCAGGCTCAGAAACTTATAGTTGCAAATTGAGCAGGCGGAATGGCTACAGGAGTGAAACCAAATTTTAGCCTTTCTAGCTAAGCCAATGGAGGAGACCTTGCTATGTCCTCTTTTCATAAGATACAATCCGGTGATATAGCTTCTGATGGAGCTAATAGCAGGAGAGAGTTGTTTGCTGCTGGGTACATGGACAGGCACAGTGCTGTTGCTAGCAAAGTCACTAAAGTAATGCAGATGGAGTCCAGAGAAAAAATAAATCCTGATGATACTTTACTGAGGAAACTAAACGAAAACAGCGTATAATTTGAGGAGGAAGGAACAGAGAGGCTTTGCTCTCCTTACATCAGATCTTGTACATGGCAAGGAGACAACCACACAGCAACAAAACAAGAAGAGGGAAACTCCCTCAGAGCTACACAACCAATCAGAGCACCCATCCCCCTCTTGGCTAGTTGACTGTAACACTAACAGAATCAACACTTAAGTTGCACACAGAATTTTTAAAATAAATAAATATCTCTGTAGTTGCATTTCCAACAGTTGCACCATCCCTTCTTCAGATGCAATTGTATTACTCGCCCTCGCAGACCAACAGCTCTCTTGGTCCCCTCCTTTGCTTGCCCTCAAATCTCTATTAGAATTTCTCTCCCTTAAAAAACAAACAAAAATAATCTCCTCCATTTACTCTGACTGACAGCCCCATACTGTGGCTCCCTTTGGTCTGTGTTGTGCTGTCTTCTCTGATTTTGGGAGCTGCCATTTGGGAACAGGCCTCATCAGAGAGAGCAGTGACTGGCGCATGTTTGCTGATGTTCTACTGGTGTCTATTGAAACTGATTGCTCCAGGGGTATCCCCCAGGGTGCCTGACTGCCTGTCAGATCTTCACAGCTGGGTAAGCAGCAGAGAAGGAGGAAACAAACACAATCCCTGGGATCCAAGTCGCTCTCAAGTCCCTGACATTTTGATCCGAGTTTGGAGGATGCTATTCTTCTCTTTCGAAGGCATTTGATTTCCCCGCCATCTCTAAGCCACTGAGAAACAGAAGGCTTTGTGGCACAAGTATGCTTTTGAATTCTTGTGTGCAAGGATTTCTATCCATTTAAAACATGTTCCTGAAAATAAAATGGTAAGAGATATAATCTAATGGGGGAGGTGAAAGACAGCAGTTATTCATGAACAGAATTCCACAAGGTGCTTCCGAAAGCAATGACCAGAGGTCAGGGTTGAACCCATGCTTTGCAAACAGGATGCCTCAGAGTTAATCCATGACATCTCCTGTTAAAAGAAGCTGGATTCCCATATACGAAGGATCTGTGGGTTGCTTCCATGGAAAGAACATCATATGTCATGTTGCTAACGTATAATTTTCTAATATCTTTTCCTTACTTGATTCAAATGCTGAATACTCAAAAATGAACATCTCTAGGTGCGCTGTGATTAAGTTTTGACATGTTTGTCCTCTCGGCTGCATAGTAGATTCTTGCAAGCACCAAACATTTTTTTAAAAAAATTACACACACGTGCGCACTTGCACGCGCACACACACACACACACACACACACTTTTGCTTGTATTGTAATATGGTTTTCCTGCTGCATCCATACTATACAGTACTGAAATAGCTGATTGCTGGTCTGCTTCCTAGTTTAATTGTTGCTAGTATGCTCAATTCAAAGTGCTGGTTTTGAACTTCAGAGCCTTAAATGACCTGGGTATCTAAAGATCCACTTGCTACCCTATGAACCTGCCTACCATTTAAGCACAGTGGGTGACCACAGAAGAAAGAACCTTTTCAGTGGTGGCACCCATTTATGGAATTCCCTTCACAAAGTTCTTTTAGGTGCCAGTCAAAGCCGGTCCTGTTCTCATATGCCTTTAATGCCCTTTAAATACACTGGAGCCTCAGTTATCTGCTGGTTATGTTGTGGTTTCAACTGTTGCCTTGATAATCTCATGTTTTATTATTTCATCTGCTTCATTACTGCTGTGCCTGCCATGATCTTTTATTACATATTTTATACTTCTAAGCTGTCAGGGGGCTATTTTGCAAATGCTTTCAGTAATAATAATAACAATAACAATAATAATAAAGTCTTGCCCAGGGTTCTGTGCCAGAACAACTGATTGTGATGACATATATGTAGACTTGTGCAGTCAGGTAAATTGACTGCGGATGGATTGCCACATAAATTAAGGTATGTAAACACACAGCAATGGTCTTTATTCCCAAGGCAATGCTCCTTTATAAAGACCTCAGCAGATAGGATATGAGCTTTATTGATCTCAGACTGATCAAATATTTATCATATAGCAGCATACGGAGATACACTGGGAATTTAAATGTAAACTTTGCTTACATTTCACAGATCCCAGAACATCTTTATGCACTGTGGACCAGCAGAGCACATGGCTGTCACTTACAATCCCAGAAGCCAATCACCAGATAAAAGGTCTAGGATTTTACAAACAGGTGAACAAGCATGTGCACACACAGATACATGGAATTTCATTCTGACGTATCACCCAATAAATCTTCATGGTTGCCTGTGACTATAAGCCCTTTTCCTTACATTGCAATCAAGGGGCTATAGGGGGGGGGAATCAGAATGGACTGAAAAGGGTGTGTGTGTTCTAATCCCAATTGGCCACTATTGAAATCCCTAATTAAACTACATCAGCCATGAAGTATCCTTCAGAAATAAATCCTACTTAGTTGAACAGCTAATGAAATATTTCCCTCTGTGACTATCTCCGGCTCTCAGTGAACATCCCTGAGTGCTTGTTCACCTGATAGAACATTTGATACTGTGTGCTGCAGAAACAGAGTTACAGAAATGAAATCCCCAGGAAATAGTATTACAGTACACACAAAACATGCCTGCCATTCTGGGTTTTGCCTTGTGTCCTCTTTTGTTGTGTTACTGCACAACAGTAAGCAAATACACAGTCGGGTCAGCTGCTTTTTCAATAGGGAGTTTGTTTGGGAAGGGAAAGGGATGAAGACTGCTTCTCTTCCAAGGAGCCAGCCCCACAGACTGGGAGCTGAATCTGAAGCAGCTCCAGGAGTTGATAGTGAAATCAATGCAGTGCAAATATACAGAGAGAGCCAATCCGGCACTCCTGCCTCCCCCACCTCCCCATCCAGTACGTTTCCGAGCACAATACAAAGTGCTGGTCCTGACCTTTAAAGCCCTAAACGGCCTCGGCCCTGTATACCTGAAGGAGCATCTCCACCCCATCGTTCTGCCTGGACACTGAGGTCTAGCACCGAGGGCCTTCTGGCGGTTCCCTCACTGTGAGAAGCCAAGTTATAGGGAACCAGGCAGAGGGCCTTCTTGGCAGTGGCACCCGCCCTGTGGAACGCCCTCCAACCAGATGTCAAAGAGAACAATAACTACCACACTTTTAGAAGACATCTGAAGGCAGCCCTGTTTAGGGAAGCTTTTAATGTTTAACAGACCACTGTATTTTAATACATTGTTGAAAGCCTCCCAGGGTGGCTGGGGAGACCCAGCCAGATGGGTGGGGTATGTATATATAATAATATAATATAATATAATATAATATAATATAATATAATATAATATAATATAATATAATAATATAATATAATATAATATAATATAATATAATATAATATAATATAATATAATATAATATCCTTCCTAACTCTGCTTCCCGGTGAGCAACAGTAAGATGACCAACCACAGCTCAGGCACAGGGTGGCACCCAACCACATCACCCACTACTGATCAGCAGCTAGCGATCACCTCTTTTTGGGCATTCATCTTGATTTGCTTGCAGCAAGAGTAGATTATGTTAGCCATATAGTCAGCATTCCTTCTGTGTGTTTTGTTGTTGTTTTGTTTTGTTTTTTTTGTGGGACGTTAGATGGCATTGCATGAAAGCAAGTCTGCCCCACACTTTCCAGCACAATTCACCGTCATGTTTCTTATTGGAAGGAGTCTGGGGGGGGGCAGAATTAGTTTGTAGCGGAAGATTTCCAATTTAGTTTTAATGGTGAATTTTCCAGAACGTGACTGCTTTGTGCCCCCAAATAGCGACAGCATGGAAGAAGAACAAGAAGAAGAGGAGGAGGAGGAGGAGGAGTTTGGATTTGATATCTGGCTTTATCACTACCCGAAGGAGTCCCAAAGTGGCTAACATTCTCCTTTCCCTTCCTCCCCCACAACAAACACTCTGTGAGGTGAGTGGGGCTGAGGGACTTCAGAGAAGTGTGACTAGCCCAAGGTCACCCAGCAGCTGCATGTGGAGGAGCGGGGAAGCAAACCCGGTTCATCAGTTTACGAGTCTACCGCTCTTAACCACTACACCACACTGCCCCCTTCCATCACAGTTGCCATCACAGATGAGCAAGCAAGGTGGAGAATGGCTTAGGGCCTCCATCTGTTCTACGCTTTTCACAGGTGGTGAGCAGAAATTCAACAGGTGAAGCTTTCCCTGGAATTCAGTTTAAGAACAGGGTGAAAGCTGAAGAAGCAGTTATGTGTGTGTGTCCTATTAAAAACTGCAGTTTCCCTCCACAATAAAAATTACATCCTTAGCTTCATTGTGATAGGAGAAATATGTGAACTTTTGTTCAGGATGGCAAGGCAAACAACTTCACGCTGAATGGTTGCCTATAGTTCTTCAGGTATCTATCTATTAAGTCAAGTGTTTTTCACCAAGCTTCCTTACATGCTGGGGGCATTAAGACTAACACATATTTCTGGTAAACATAGATAGAATGCGCTGGTTCTAACCCCAATGTGAACCAACATAGACCATCTTGTCATCTTAACACAAATCAAGGGAGATACTCTAAGTGCCATATCTGCAGTGTTTGTGACAGGCGGCTAAAGTCTGTATTGCTTCTCCCTAAAGGGGGCAAAGAATCATAGGGTGGGGTGGGGGTGGAGTTTTAAAATTATGGGATGTTCTGTAACAACATACTATAAATGTGTATATGTATAGTATGGTATATAGTATACTAATATGTGTATCTGTGTTTCTCTCTCTCTCTCTCTCTCTCTCTCTCTCTGTGTGTGTGTGTGTGTGTGTGTGTAGAACATATGGAGATCAGGCACAGCAGGAAATATTCCTAAATGAGCCCTAGGTCATCTCATAAAGTCTCAGTTTTTCCTAGAAAAAAAGTGGAACAAAGATATGCATGAAGTTAATAGAGGAGAAACTGGGATTGAGGCAAAACTGTAAAGGGGAGTCTCAGATTATTAGTCATTTTTCACATACAAAAACTAAGTGGTTTAAAAATGCTTACTACTCGTGGCATATTGAGCAACCAGAGAGACTTGCATCCAAATCTCCACTCAGTAAGAAGATCACTCCTTGGGCCTGCCACCCCCCAGCCCTGCCTACCTTACAAGGTTGCCATGACAGGGGAAGTGGGGGAAGAACCGTGAGGTCCTTGAAGAATGTTGGAAAACATGCAGTTAACAATGGAATGATTGCACTACAGGCTGAAACTGGTTTAATCGTCTTCCCTTTCTCTCAGAAAACCCTGGATCTCTAGATCTGCAAGGGAAGGACAGAGATTTTCAGCACCCTAAAGCAAAGGACAGCTACGAGGAGTTCTTGGGGACATCCGCAATAGTTAAAGTAGTTTAGAACCACTTTGCAGTATCCATACTTTAAATGCTTGCTGCTGAAATTTCTTGAACTGCACCTTGCTCAGGTTCTATTCTTGCACTGAAGGTACTCTCAGCACAATAATAAAATGCAGGAAAACAAAATGGCACAAAAGGCGGGTGCTTGCAATAATGCAGGTGGTTGATTACTTGCTGCATTTTAGAGACATGGAACTCAGCTGCTGCTATGCTTACTTAGGCATGAAATAGAGTATCTTCCACCCCGCCCCACACCTGGGAAGTTGAAGGGGGTTGATGATATACAGATTGTTGCCCATAGAAAGCACACACCATTTTTCAGTTCTACTATATCCTCTGGGTTTAACAGGTTTTGTGGGTGCTTGTTGTGCTGTAAAACCAGGGAGATAATATCAGGATAACAGGAATGTGGGGTGAGACATGCCACTCTCTTATTTCTTCCAGCTCTGTTGAAAACTATGGCCTGTCTCCAACCCTAGGGCCAAACTGCATGAGACATAGAGTTACAGTTTTTCTTTGAAGTTCTGTGTGTGTGATAAATGAAATGCAGATGTAGAGGCTGCAGTCCAAAGTGGAAGACCCACAAGGAGAGCAAGAGCGAGGGCTTCTTAGTGCTTTCCTCCATGGTGTGTTTTTGTTATGAAAATCACACACAGATTTCTTTTTCTTCCCTAGAGTGTGACAGCCTAGGCGGGCTGTTTTTTCAGCCACAAACTGCAGGAGGAGAAAAGGTTAAAAAGTTCATTTGAGCAGAATTCTAGGAGGCAGCAGCAATGTCTGTTTAGTTGAAGACTCAGGTACCATTGCCTCCAGGTAGCAATTGGAAGGCACTCTGAGAAACGCCAATTTATGACCTACATGGAATTGATTTTAGTCCTCCAATAACTTCCCTACAGCCCATAACAGTCTCCTTTTCTCCATCTGCTTCTCTCTGAACAGGTTTATGTTGAATCCTGACTTTTAAGAAATTAATTGTTTCTCAGCCCTGAATCAATTAATCAATTAATCATCTAAGCATCACTACCTGTGGACTGTGCCAATGAGAGGGCTCAGGAACAGAACTGGAAGGCAACTTGAAGCCTGCTGTGAAGATGGCATGAAATTGTAAGTAGCAAAGGAGTGAGCCAGCCATGAATTAAAGGGCTACCTTGTGCAGTAAAAATAAAGGTCATGGAGATGGCAGTGTAATGCTGTGCTTGGGAGGGAAAGCCGCTGCAGTCAATCAAGTGTGCAACTCTTTCATCTTCAAATTACACACTCAGTTACACCTACAGAAGAATCGTATAATCTCTCACTAGGAAAGCCTTTATTACTGGTTATGCAGCATAGCAAAGAAATAATTTGAACCTGGCTCCCTGGATCAAAGCTTGAAAAGTTGGAGGCTGGTACTGCAAGCCTCCTTAGTTGTTTGCCATGTAAACATGGGACCTTCAGGTGCTGCTACAATACAGGTCTGGCGTCAAGAGATCTGTCAAGTGTCAACAGGGAGCCTATAGACAAGAGACTTCAGAGTTTCAGCAGCAGAGGAGCCCCTGGCACCAGTGCCTTTCTGAATGCTCCTGAGGGTTGCATTGTCTCCAGATCAGAAGCCATCATGGAACCCTGGCCTCCTTTGTGCCACCAGAATCAGTGTCTCCTACAGCAGGCTGGACACCTTTAAGAGTAGAAGCACCACTCGTCAGAGATGGACCTTGCTGCTCAAAGGAAGCTGCAGTTCTATTTAAGGCTCAGGCCTGGTTTCCACATCATGCATTTTCAGGAGACAATTGGCAGGAATGTTTTCTGAATGCTTCTGCATCTCTGCCAGTTCTTCCCTCTAATGCTTTCCGCATGGAACTGGTTGGGTGTGGTGGGGTAATGGACTCAGGAGAACAGTTGCAGAGAAAACCAGTAAGTTCGAGAGAGAGATAGGCTTCCCTCATCTAGGCGAATCTTCTCCTTTAAGTGCTCCCCTTTTTCTCCATGACCTCAGAAAACACGAGGCTGAGGCAAGAGAACAGCTCTGTTGGCCCATAAGAAGCATTAGGGAAATTCAAGGAAGATTTACTATTTGCCATGACAAACAAAATTCCCTCTTCTACACAGCTATTAGATGCACAGAACCAAACCTTCCTTATCTGCATAACTTCTTTTATTTTCTCTTCTCTTCTTTCCTGTAGATTTCCCTCCAGCCTAATAAGGATATTTTTGTCCACAGTGATGTATCTTTCAACAGATGGAAAACTACACAATTTGCCAGGATCACAATCTCCAAAAGTCAATTTTCTGTTTGGGTTGGTTTTTTTTTAATGCATCAAACAAACCTGTTCTTGGCAAACTACCAATGAATCATTGTATAAACCTAGTAGATGGAAGAAAGTGATTTTTAAGACACTTCACAACATATAAGACAGACAGATTATAGGATGCCTCTGTGATGAGGAGGGGGGATGTTGGGGAAAAACAAGAAGTTGAAAGAGAATAGGAGAATACAGAAGCAACATCCTGAATAATAGAATAGTATCTCCATTAACAAAACATTTTGAAAAGTGTAAACACGATGGGAAAAATACATACAGGGATTGAGAAACAAATACTAAGGAGAAGGGTAATTTGGGTTATAAAACTTTCCAGAATTAAACCCAAGGGATGAGATGGATGGAACAAGGGGTAGAAGACACATCTGGCTGCTCAAGGGCTAAGCTTTGCTCCCAGCATATTCCCATGTGTCGCCCAGTGTAGCTCCAGACACCCAAACCTGTTGTCATTTCCTGCAGCCACTTTGTTCTGCTCATCTGAGACACAGGCAAAGGGCTCTTTAACCCTATTTCTCCCAGTGTAAACAGCAGCAGGGGTTTCGTGGAGCCCTTTGCCCTCTTAGGTGCTTTGGCCATTTTTTCTCAAGTAGCAGCTGCTGTGGTGTAGCAGTGCCACCCTCCCAACATGGGTGCCACTACATTTTAGGGTGGGGCAGGCCACAGTGGTGAAGTGGAAAATGTGCACTTACTGAAAGGCTGGCTTGGGACATATTCACACAACCATCTGGATGTTTGTGTAGTAACCACAGAGAAAGCCGACACACTTTGGCCCTGAGTGCTTTTGCAATCTGTTTGTGTCAGCAGGATTCAGCTTTTGGCACAGTGATGCAAATACCATTTCTTGGGTGTTTGAGGTGGCATGGCAAAGGTGAAGGCGGCGCATGGTCCCAAATGCATGTGGCAAGCCTCACCAAGCTGTGAGTCAACAAGTACCTCCTTTTCTGGCGTTTTTGGTGCCCCTGGTTGTATGACTAGGAGCTAAATAGCATTAAAGGTTTGGTGGACTGGGAGGCAGTGGAAGACAGGAGTGCCTGGCGTGCTCTGTTCCATGGGGTCACAAAGAGTCGGACACGACTAAACAACAACAACCCTTTGCAAAATTAACTGAGTCAAATTGTGACTGTTTATGTTTATGGAGCATGTTCACCAATACTGGCACAGAGGTCAATTGTCCCACAGAGATGTAGGATTAGCGTGGCTTTCCCAGCTGCTTTGTAATCCTAGCACCATTCACATAGAAGGAGGAAGTGAGGGCTGGGTGCTACTCTTGTCTATCTCTATGCTATCTGTATTGCCCATTGAAGGCTGGTCTACAATACAGATTCACAGAATTGTAGAGTTGGAAGGGACCCTGAGGGTCTTGTCCAACACCCTGCAATGCAGGAATCTCAACTAAAGCATTATTAAGAGCTTAAATTCATCTTGCTTCTTTCCCATACTCTATGCATTAGTATAGAGACTATTGAAACCACAAGTCATTTCCTCCAGCTGCTCCCTTCTTGTAGTTTCCTGCCCTTTAGCAGTTTCTGGAGCACCACCTCAGTTTCTTGTGCATCAATGATTATACCCAGTACCAGATGTTCTTCTGATTCCAGGAACTTCATCAGTGGAACTAGGACTTCAGCCAACTTCTTGGTAGACCATCTGTGTCTGCCAAACCTTTTTTGGCAATTAGAACTATGAAGTACTGCCCACTTTTAATCCTGACTGGACTCAGGGCATATTTAAGGATAAAACGTGGATTTGCATGTATCAAGGCAAAGATCAAGGTCTGGATTAAGTAACTATAGTTTAGGGAAGAACATATCCCTTGGTGAATTTATTTTAATGGTAAAAATTAAAGCCTGTTTTGTTATGAGAATCAAAGCATTATTTATCTCCTTAACAGCCCCTTTCTTTTACCGAATTAGGCCTAATAGGCCTATTACGAATTAGATCACTTCTAACAGCAGTGGATTCCCAAGGGCAGAGTCATTAAATTTTCCAAAATACTTACCATAATTGTGTTTTGTTCAGAGATTAGTTCTGTTTTACTCTTGGGATCAATTACAGCTCAAGTTAGAGCTGGAAGGAAAAGGTTTCCTTCCTTCCTTTTTCTTTAACCAATCCTGCTGGAAAACATGCAAACTACTCAGCAGAGAGAGCCAATTTAATGTAGTGAAGTCACTTATCTTTCTCTGTCGTTTTGGACCTATCTGTTTAGATGTGCATCCCATCTCAATCTTCTCTGCAACTTACTAGTTTGGCTTGGCCATCTAAGGCTGTTTACATACAATACATTTAAAGCACATCCTCCTTCCACTAAGAATCCTGGGAATTGTGGTTTGTTGAGGGTGTTGGGAACTTTAGCTCTGTGAAGGGTAAACAGTTATGGAAGCTATTTTCAAGGGGTGCTCGGGGATTTCTGAAGCACCGGTGAGGGATGGTGGTGACCCCGAATTCTGGTGCTTTGTGAGAAAGCTTAATTCACCCCTAAATGCTAGATCAGGCATAGGCAAACTCAGCCCTCCAGATGTTTTGAGACTACAACTCCCATCATCCCTGACCACTGGTCCTGTTAGCTAGGGATGATGGGAGTTGTAGTCCCAAAACATCTGGAGGGACGAGTTTGCCTATGCCTGATCTAGGGTCATACAGTGAAATTAGCTGGCTGAGATATGGGTTCACAAGCTGCTCCATGTTGATCAGCGGCAGTTGTCAAAGGCAGACGCCCAAAAGAAGACAGGAAAAGAGAACTTTCCAGAGCCAATTCTCTCAGCTCAGCTTTTACTGACCTCTCCCTTAAATTTGGGATTATTTTTCAGTGTTTCCCCTTTAACAGGATTTCTTTTCTTGGAAACAAGGAAAGGAGAGAGGGCTCCAGAGAGAGCAACCAAAATATTTTTGCTTTTGCAAGCTAAAGTTGTAACAGCCTTTCATCAGCAGCAGCAGTGAGTGTGACAAGGCTACTTATCTGCGTGAGCAGAATCCCTGGCTGCAAAGAAAAGGACGTAGTTCTTCCGCCAGACTCCCTGCGCTAAGAAATGGCTGCATCTCTTCAGCATTCCTCAAAGAAAACACCACTAGCCCACCAACAGTAAAGGAAACTCAGTGCCATGAGCCAAGTAGATCAGTAACAAAAGGAGCTATTTAATTTGTTTTATTTCGCTTTATTTTTCCATGAGCAGCCAGCAAGTAGCGTGACATCAATAAGTCTCCCAGGCTACAATGACCTATGCCATCATGAGAGATAATTGGGAGTAATTACAAATATTAGATTTCGGAGTGTACAGAGGCACGAGCAAAGCACCGATGGCTTGCTCTGGTAACAAAACAATTTGTCAAACCACCAAAGGAGCAAGCGCAAACCCAAGAAGGAAAAACCTGTTGCCTCCTCAGTTATTGTGCATTCATGCTAGGAGGGATTTATGAAGCAAACTGCTAAGAGTAGCTGGGCATGGCTGGCCCAACTTTCCACTTGCAGTAGCATTCAAATTCAGCATGAGGTCTTGAGCTAAGAGATGGAGAGTCATTGCTTTCTCCTCCATCGACCTGATCTCCTTTTAAGGTCAGGAGAGTCAGCAGGCACAGCCGTAATGAGCTGATTTGATTTAATTGAATGTATTTCTGCGCCACTTTCCATTCAAATGAATCCCAAAGCGGCTTGCAAACAATGAACCACGGCAACATAACGGAGCGTTATCGTTACAGCACGGTGACAGTGTCTGGGCCAATAAAAACTGACCCAACCGAGTTATGTAATATAATTAGCAATATAATATAATGCTGCCATTCTCTGGCATGGGAAGATCAATGCAAACAAGAGTGCAGTGGATTTTCTTACTGTTATTTATCTACATATTTGTTTGACTTCTTTATACTGCCTTTAATTACAACACTGGCAAGGCAGCTCAGAACAAGATAAAAACAATCCAATAAAACCCAATAAAATATAAATACTGTCTGGGGCTGAAGGGAGCTGGAGTCTAAAAGATCTGGAAGGCACTGGGTAAGAAAGGCAGCTTTATACTGAGTAATGAACTTTCAAAAGAGCAGATACAGCAATAGCTTTCATAGGCTGTTTGTCCTAAGCTCTTCCACCCATTTCAATGGAGCTTCCCCAGCAGCATTTATGAGTAGATTGTTCTCAGTGTCGTTTCCATCTTAAGCCTTGGTGGTGCCATTTGATATGTTGGCTTGCTTGAGTTCTATCCTCCGTCTCCACATTTAGTATGTAAGAGTTCTCACATCAGCTCGAAATGAAAACAATATAATCATACATCAACATTGCAATCCTAGGAATGTCTATTCCAGGCATGCCCAAAGTCCGTTTTGGGGGCCTAATCCAGTCCATCGGTCGGTTTAATCTCACCCCTGTGGCAGTTTATTTCCTGGGGTAAAAGCTCAACAACTTCAATCCTAAAAAAAGGTCAACAATTTTGGCCGGCCCCCACGGCCCTTCACTTCATCAAATCTGGCCCTATTTGAAAAAAGTTTGGACACCACTGGTCTACTCAGAGAGAAGTCTGATCGAATTCAGAGGGGTTTGCTCCCAGGTACATGCACATAGGAAGACTCCTTTGGGAAATAATAATAATAATAATAATAATAATAATAATAATAATAATAATATTTATTTATACCTCATCCATCTGGAGAGCAGGGAAGTGCTCAAGGACTGCCTCTCCCCATATGAACAAACCTGGACACTGCCATCATCATCTAAGGCCCTTCTTCATGTGCCTCCTTCATGAGAGGTCCAGAGAGTGGCAACACAAGAACTGGCCTTTTCTGTAGTGGCTCCCCACTTGTGGAATGCTCTCTCCAGGGAGACTCGCCTAGCACCTTTGTTACACACTGTTAGGTACCAGGCAAAACTGTTCCTCTTCTCCCAGGCTGGTTCATAATGGGCTGGTTCATAAGGGGAACAGTGGGCTGGTTCCCCTTATGGGCTGGTTCATAAGGGGAACGGTGGTCCTTCAGGTTGCCTTCGGGTTCCATATTTAAGAGTTTAAATGTGAAGAACTTAAATTAAGCCAGGAAACCGACCAAGAGATAATACAGTTGTTTTAAGACTTTCAAGTTGCATAACACATGCCTGATTCCAGTTAGTAGCACAGCAGTTGAATTTTGTACCACCTGCAGTTTCTAAACTTCCTGCGAAGGAACACCTGTAGTCAGGGTGAAGTACAGGGGCCCAACTTGTTGTAGGTTAACAGACATAAAATACAGCAGCAAGACTTTCATAGAATCATGTGAGTGTAGAATTGGAAGGTACCACAAGGACCATCTAGTCCAACCCACTGCAATGCAGGAATCTTTTTGCCCAATGTGGGGCTCAAACCCACGACCCTGAAATTAAGAGTCTCATGCTTTACTAACTGAGCTAAATTGTAGTGTCCAACAGAGGCTGGAACTGGTGCATTATCCTTTTCTGGTGAAAGGCGCTTCATGCCACTGAGACCACTTGGGCATCTAAAGGAAGGGCCAGATCAAATAGAAAATTGTATATTATATTGTATTTGTATTGTATTGTATTGTATTGTATTAATATAATATAATACAACAGATTGAGGATGATTCCTGACAAGACAGAAGTACTGTTTTGGGGGTACAGGAGGTGGGCAGGTGTGGAGGACTCCCTGGTCCTGAATGGGGTAACTGTGCCCCTGAAGGATCAGATACGCAGCCTAGGAGTCATTCTAGACTCACAGCTGTCCATGGAGGCACAGGTCAATTCTGTGTCCAGGGCAGCTGTTTACCAGCTCCATCTGGTATGCAGGCTGAGACCTTACCTGCCCGCAGACTGTCTCGCCAGAGTGGTGCATGCTCTGGTTATCTCTCGCTTGGACTACTGCAATGTGCTCTGTATGGGGCTACCTTTGAAGGAAACTACCCGGAAACTACAATTAATCCAGAATGTGGCAGCTACACTGGGAGCGGGCGCCGAGACCATATAACACCAGTCTTGAAAGACCTACACTGGCTCCCAGTACGTTTCCGAGCACAATTCAAAATGTTGGTGCTGACCTTTAAAGCCCTAAATGGCCTCGGTCCAGTAGACCTGAAGGAGCATCTCCACCTCCATCGTTCTGCCCGGACACTGAGGTCCAGCAGTTCCCTTGCTGCAAGAAGGCAAGTTACAGGGAACCAGGCAGAGGGCCTTCTCAGTACTGGCGCCCGCCCTGTGGAACGCCCTCCCACCAGATGTCAAAGAGAAAAATAACTACCAAACTGTTAGAAGACATCTGAAGGCAGCCCTGTTTAGGGAAGCTTTTAATGTTTAATAGGTTATTGTATTTTAGTGTTTTGTTGGAAGCCGCCCAGAGTGGCTGGGGGGACCCAGCCAGATGTGCATTGTATAAATTATTATTTATTATTATTATTATTATTATTATTATTATTATTATTATTATTATTATTATATCCTTGAGGTTTATTATGAGGATGAAATCTAGATATGTGCAAATATTGAAGTATCTGTGCTTGTTTTCTCATCTTTCCATTTAGGTATGGGTCAGGTTTGGCTGGTGTGATGGCTGGGAAGAGGAATTGCTGGTCTTCAGTAGGAACTTCTGCATGTGCCTCCTTTGAAATCTCAGATGTGGACAGATGAGCAGAACAATGGAACTCCATTAGGTGCAATGAAGCCTTCACATCAGACTAAAGAGGATTGCTGAGTTTTCCTATAAAAGCCACTGCATTCATTTGTGCAGCTACTTCTTTTGCAAGAAAAATATATACTTGCATGAGAATAAGTGAGGGACAACAACCTGGCTTCTTGGAGATATCCAAGCAATGAGACAGGTCTGTGACACAGAGAGATTGAAAGACAATCTTCATGGAAGACGAAGAGGCCAATTAACTGTGCCCCAAAGAACACTGCCATTATAACAGAATTTGGTTTTAACGACCCCTACTTAGAGTCATCATATGGTCTTAATGAACAATTTGTCCTTGCCAAAAACAGCTCACGCAATAATGGTAGCCACCATATTTGATGCCCTTTTAATGGTCCGTGAGTTTCATTTGTAACGATCCAATTAAGAGCAAGGGCTCGGGTGCCTCTAATCATCGACTCCTAATATTGTTTCTGTAGCATCACATTTTTATTTCACACTCTGTTAGAGTGCCTCCTGAACAATGGAGGCTTTGCCTCACCAACATAAAAAAAATAAAAATCAAAGAGTTTAGCAGCTTGTTAAGCCTGGACTTTGGAAAGGGGTATTGGAAAAAGATGAGGAGAATACAGATCCGATGTGAACAATAGAAGTAGCCTCTTGCTGCAGGGTTTCATTCTGTGTGTGTGTTTTAAAGGGCATATTATGTAAACACTTTGAAGAAGACAAGGGCAAAGGCAGCCTATGATTTTATTAGAGACATTCGCAGAAAGGCAGAAAGGAATGCAATGAAATCATTCAGCAGAGTGGTGTTAAAAGAAAAAAGCAGGCTCTCTAGCAAACCAACCTTGTTCTTCTTGGCAATGCTTTGGGTTACTTCATATGCAACTTTTTCACCTGAGTGTGCAGAATGGGAAGCCTGTTTAGTGGTAAAGCCTCAGCATTGCAGGCCGAAGGTCCTGGCTTTAATTCTCAGCATCTCCCGGTAAAGCTGGGAAACTCTCCCTTGTCTGAAACCATGAAGAGCTTCTGCCATCAGTGTAGACAATTCTGAGCTAGCTGGACCAATGGTCTGGCTCAGTATAAGGGAGATAGATAGCTGAAGCTAAGCAGGTCCGTGTCTGGTCAACGCCTGAATGTCAACGCCTTGGAACCACAAATTGGCTGCCTTGAGTTCCAAGACAGTATGGACATGCCAGAGTCCTGCTTTCTTAATTTAGAAAAAACATTTCATAGTCAAGGGGTGGTTTCCAGGAATGGATGTAATTAAGGATGCTCACTTCACATCTAAAGTTATGCACACAGCCATCTAAAGGCCTTTCTCCCATAGGACCATTAATACAGGGTCTAAAATTGACTGGCCTGGTGAAGAGGGAAGGGATATATGCTAGGAAAGACCTGCAGAGATTGATATCACTCTTTCCCAGCAAGAAGATTTTGAGTGGATCTCTTAATTCTCTTCTAGGGTATTTCAGACACTTCAGTGAGATCTCTCTAAATTCTGGTCTCTGTCTCTATCGCCCAGAAGTCTATCTTTCCCCCACATATTTTACTTAAATCAGTCCATCTCAGGGAGGGGGAAATTCTGCTGTATATTGGTGGACTGAGCACAATCTCCTCCCCCACCCTCCCCGAAGTATCCAAGCATTGCTCATGCAAAAATGCATTGTAGCAATAGAATGAGAACATGTGGCCACTTGCTCCTCCAGTTCTTCAAGAATCAACAGGGAACGTACAAGCGAAGCTGTCTTGGCTTGCAACTGTGGCTAAAGGTGCGATCCTTGGGGCAAACCAATGTATTTGAGTGCTGAACTCTATTTTGTTTTGAAGCGAAAGGCTCAGTTTCTTGTAGGTCTCAGATTCTTGTGCATTCTGCTCAAGTGTTACAAGACTGTCAACCAGGGAAGCATATCATATGGTGACAATTCATTTCATTCTATCTTCTAATGACCACCACAGAGACTGTGGGAGGTTTTATTTCCAGCTGATAGCCAGTGTAGCAGCTCATTTTGTTTTCCCCGCAGTGATTTTATGGCTGGTGCTGAAGTTTTAGGTGGGTGATTATTTGCACCCTTTGATTTGTAACACAAGTTCCTATCCATCTCCCAGCATCCCCAGTCAAGAATAGATCAACTTGGCTGTGCATCCTGGAGGACCTGATCCCTGTGCTGCAAGCCTTTTCCACCTGGCCTGGGAGGGCAGGGCCTGGACTGACTCCAGCTACAAAGGCTGAGGCTGCTAACTTACGTGTTTTAAGATCTGGCGGTTTTGTTGTTTTTCAGATTAAGAGATGTAAGATGTGCCTGGAGAAAGAGGAGCTGGGGAGAGCAGGGGTGACATCAATTTCACTGGTTCTGGGCAAGGGGAGGGGTGGTGGGGGAGGGGTGGGCAGGCCAGAAAGGGGCACATGGCACAGGAAGTTGGTGACTGCCTTGTGTGCCAACCACTCCTCCAACCCTAGGAATTGCAATTGTGATATCAGCCAGCCCTCAGGTCTGTGGCTGCTGTTGTTGAATGCCAGGTCAGGTTTGAGGAAGACTTCCCACATCTGTTGTTGTTGTTTTTCCCCTCTCTTTAACTGGATTGTCCCCGCCATTCGGGATGAGGAAGCCAGTGTGGTCTGTATCACTAAGACCTGGGTAGTAAACAGGGTGGGGTTGGTCTTACCCAGCTGTGCCCATTTATGTACAGTGGTACCTCGCAAGATGAAATTAATTCGTTCTGCGAGTTTTTTCGTCTTGCGAATTTTTCATCTTGCAAAGCACGGATTCCCATAGGAATGCATTGAAAATCAAAAGGAAATCAACTTGCAAGACGTTTTCGTCTTGCGAAGCAAGCCCATAGGGAAATTCGTCTTGCAACTCAAAAAACGAAAAACTCTTTCGTCTTGCGAGTTTTTTGTCTTACGAGGCATTCGTCTTGTGAGGTACCACTGTACTTGGGGCAGCATCAGGGTAGGTCTGAGAGTTGGGGAAAGGAAGTTGTTGTATTCTATAGAGATTCTCTGTCTCACTCTCTCTCCAGGCTCTCTGTCCAATTGAGGGGAGATTTAGACTGTGTTTTCCTGGCAGTGGGCAATCAGGACAGGTTAGGGATTCTGCTGGTTTACCACCTGCCTTGCTGCCCAGCAGTCTCCCTGCCTGAGCTGACAGAGCTTGGGGGGTGGGATTTTCCAGCGCTCCTGTCAGAGCCCTGGCCAACCTGTGAAATATCAGAATGGCTGGACCATTGACATGATCACTCCTGAGTGTCCTCTCCCACTTCATGGAGCCCACTTGGCTCCCTGGTATCCTCGAGCTTAGGGTGAGGAAGCAAGCTGGGAGGCAACTTGAAGATGAATGGAAGAAACTCTGGTTGAATGTGATTGAACACTAGTGAGGGTGTATCATTGAGCCTACTTAGTGGCAGTGAAGGTAGCAATGAAGGCAAGGCAGAGGGTTCAGACTGCTCCCCAGGGTTTGCTCTCAAAACCTTTCTCATGAGTAAGTATAGCTGCAAGGCAAGTGGAGGTTTAGCCTCAGAGTTTTGTTTCTCCTAGATAGGCTCCCATCCCAGGTTGACAAGCCCCATCTGCCCCATCGTAATAATAACATTTCCCAGGGAAAACTAGCTGTATACCATGGTACTAATTAAAAACAAGCTCGTTTTACTATGGAGGTCAGAAAATTTCTATGTCTGAGCTGAAATCAACCATTATTATTATTGTTATTATTATTATTATTATTATTATTATTATTATTATTATTAGAATTAGAATTTATATACCGCCCTATACCCAGAAATCTCAGGGTGGTTCACAGAATAAAATCAAAATTAAAAACCCCCAAAACATAATCAAAAGCAACAACCCAATAACGCCCTCCCCCCTAAAAAAAACACACCCCACATTTTAAAAGGGCATAGGATGTCAATCAAATCAACCAAAAGCCTGGTTAAAAATGAACATTTTTGCCTGGTGCCTAAAGGTGTATAACGAAGGTTCCAGATGAACTTCCCTGAGAGAGCATTCCACAGATAGGGAAACACTGCAGAGAAGGCCCGTTCTCATGTCGCCACCCTCCAGACCTCTCAAGGAGGTGGCACACGAAGGAGGGCCTCAGAAGATGATCTCAATGTAGTAGTTTCATATGGAACTAGGGTAGTTTCATATGGAAAGAGGCGGTCCCTGAGGTATTGCGGTACTGAGCCGTTTAAGGCTTTATAGGTCAAAACCACCACTTTGAATTTGGCCCAGAAACTATTTGGTAGCCATTGCAGTCAGACCAGGATCAGTGTAATATGCTCCAACTGTCTTGCTCCGGTGAGCAACCCAGCCGCTGAATTCTACACTAGCTGAAATCTCCAAACTGTCTTCAGAGGCAGGGGCAGCCCTACATAGAATGCATTGCAGTAATCTAACCTTGAGGTTACCAGAGCACAGACAATGGTAATTTGGCTATCCCTGTCCAGATAGGGGCATAGCTGGGCCACCAACCAAAGCTGGTGGGAGGCACGCCGGGCCACTGAGGCCACCTGAGCCTCAAGTGACAGCAAAGTATCCAGGAGTACCCCCAAGCTATGAATCTGCTCCTTCAGAGGAAGTGTAACCCCATCAAGAGCAGGTGATCTCCCACCCATCCAGTCTAGGGAACCACCCACTAACAGTGCTTCAGTCTTACCTGGATTGAGCTTCAGTTTGTTGGCTCTCATCCAGTCCATTGCCAAGGCAAGGCACTGGTCCAGCATTTCCACTGCCTCAGCTGCAGATGTAGATGAGAAATACAGCTGAGTGCCATCAGCATACTATTGACAATGTACTGCAAACTTCCGGATAACCCCACTCAACAGTTTCAGGTAGTTGTTAAACAACATAGCAGATAGGATTGAGACTTGCAGAACCCCACATTGAAGGGGCAAAGTGGTGCCACCCTCCCCTAGTTTAGATAGTCGCTCCAGAAGGGTACCATGGTCAATGGTATTGAAAGACACTGAGAGGTCAATAAGAATTAACAGGGACATGTTTCCCTTGTCTTTCTCGACACAGGTTGACCAAAGCAGTTTCTGTACCAAAACCGGGCCTAAACCCCAACTGAAATGGATCCAGAAAATCAGTTTCTTCCAAAAGCACCTGGATCTAACAACTAGACTGTAATTGTATATCCACCTGCTTTATTAGAACTTGCCTGTGGGTGCTTAGAACAGTGTGTGTGTGTGTGTGTGTGTGTAAGCATAGAGCTGTGAAATTAACTTTAGGCATGTTTATAAATGATACAATCTTCAGTTTAAGTGCAGCTTGCAGGATCCTTGAAGTGAATTCCAAAACTGGTCATTTAAAGTATTCAAGATCTGACCATTTTTCTTTTCAAATCCTGAATTTGATGTCGATATTGGTCATTTCTACACAGGGCAAGGGGAAGACTGATAAACCAATAAGTAATACTGCAGTTCTATACATGTGTGGAGAAACTGAATTCAAGGAAGTTTCCCCCTCCCTCCCTCCCTCCCCCCCCCTCTCTCTCTCATAGCACTAGAACTCAGGGACATTCAATTACATTGAATGTTGGAAGATTCCGGACTGACAAAAGAAATATCTTCTTCCCATAGTATATAACGAAACCATGTAATCTGTTCTCACAAGATGTAGTGATGGCAACCAACTTTAAAAGATAATTGGACAAATTCACAGAAAGACAATAAAGCTATCAATGGCTTCTTGCTATGATGATCATATCCTGCCTTCATTGAGGCTCGCAGCATTCCTCCAAATGTCATTTGGGTTATTTTTACTACAAGTCCCTTGATCCCTGGCAGGAAAACAATACTCTGAACATCATTTGCAACTACGCAGAAGCCTTTACAGGTCTTCTCCTGTGTCTACGTGAACCCTCTATTTGCTTGTTCATCTCCCCACCTTCCCCATAGGAAGGCTTTTTTCCTCTTTGGGGAAAGTTAAGGGACCAGCTCAGAAATCAAACACTTCTGTTGAACGCTCACAACACCCCCTCAAAGCCTAACAGATTTGCAAGATGAGCCAGAGCGAACTTGCACCTTGCGATTCAGATGTCTTCTCTATGGGCCTTTGTGGCAGCGTCCAGAATTTTGAAACCTTAAAAGCAATGCATTCAAACCCTAAGAGCAGAGAACTTAAGAATGTGTGAAGCTGTGGACTGCAGGATCACTGGTGAGATTAACTGTTTGCAGTGGAGGGGGAGTGCAAAAGAATGCAGCTCTGGGAGTTTTTTCAGAGCAGGAGCAATGACAGTATGTTTACATCTGGGGCACCCACTTTATCCTTTTAAGAATAACCCTATGAAGTTATAACCCTATGAACCCTAGCTCAAGATCACACAGAAAACTCAGTGGCTGACAGAAATGTGTGCCCAGGTGTGTCCAGCTATCCTTTGTTTGTTTACTGTGTTCTGGCTATAAACTGATCCCTATAAATTGGGGGGTGGGGTGTATAATAGATCAACACAGCTATCTGCGTTTTTAGACTTTCCTCAGAGACATGGCTGCAAAGGCTGCCACAACAAATTCCTGGACTCCAAAATATACCACCATACCACAGGATTTGGGGCGGGCAGGTGGGCTGATGGCGGCTACAAAGCTTAAAAGTGTGTGTGAAAATGGGGGGGGGGGGGTGGAATAGGCTGCCAGACCTTTGGACACAACTGTTTTGTACATTTCATACTTGGCACTTAAATATTTGAGGACCTTGGACAGCGTACATAAAAAGTGGAAGTTAAAAGAAGCCAGGAAGCCACTACAACATGGCATCCAAGCTCTTTGCCTGTTCAACTTTAAACATGCAAATATGAAATGTTTTCATTGACTACCATGCATTAGATAACAGAATAAAGGAGTGGCTAAACAAAAAAAAAAAACCCTTTGCTGTCAACCTACTATCTGGGAATAAAATGTTTTTAATTAGTACCATTTAAATTATTTATGAACGAGTTTGTTCATAAAAATTGTACTGATTTTATGACTAGAGAGTGGGATACAGATTTAGCCCTTCCTTTCTTTCTCCCTCTTTTTAAAGAGTGCCCCAGGATCCATCTTTCTTGTCGCAAACAAGCAGATCAGATAAGAAATCCCATAATCAAAGCACAGCAATGAACTATGGAGGGTATAAAGGCTTCCACAACACAAGAAAATAAATTGTTGTTTAATTATCTAGCTAAAAGGAAAGCAAGCCACACCACTGTTATTAACATTTACATTAATACAGCTGGCATTTTTAATTTGTGCTACTTCATTATTATTTCTGTTTCTACTCTAAGGACCTGTGATTAGACACTAACTATATTAAGAAGCCCAAATCAAATCCCTCACATAAATACTCTGGAGAAAGGCAACATATATATTCTGAGTCATTATAGCAAGGCTTCTCAGGATACAAGGTTTTCTCTCTGTGTGTTGAACAAATTAGGAAGAATCGGAATTTCCCACGACAGTTGTCCTAAGAAACAGAAGGGATTGTGAAGGGTGATGGACTGAGTTTGTAGGAAGCCTCTTACCAGTATCTCAACCTAAAAGCCTAGGTGGAAGAGGACACCTGACCTAGTTAAATGACGGAACTCGGTTCTAGAAGAGTGGACCAGACTCAAGCTCCATTTTGAACAATAGAATCATAGAATTTTGTTCCGTTAGAAGTTATTTAGAAGGCTCAAGGAATGGGTGAGATGAGCTTCATCATCAGGGCCTCAGAACTTGTTTATGGTGTCATGTCTAACCTGATAATGTCACCGCACAATGTGTCAGGACTGCTAGCATTCTTGAAAAGAGTGTTTCTGGGAGCTAAGCTGGCAGATCAAGGATCCATTGAGTCACAAACAAGCAGATTTAGGCAGGCTCAGGGTTGATCCACCCCATTCTTAAGTGACTGGCCTCTACTTTTAATAATAATAATAATTTTATTATTTCTACCCCACCCATCTGGCTGGGTTTCCCCAGCCACTCTGGGGGAAAAACATCTACAAACATATAAAACATAATGATATAAAACATATACATATAAAACACAATGAAACATCAAACATTAAAGACATAAGAACCCACACAGAAACACACTGTTTTGATTTATCTCGCTTGCTGGACGAACTCAGAGGCTGTTGAAAACAATGAAGGATTAACACCAGAGTGACTTATGGGAACTATCTGAAATGACTACGAAAAGCAGCAGAAATATGAGATGATTAGAAAACACACACACACACCCCAACCTCAGAGCATGGGAAGTCTACCTAAAAATTTATAATTTGGCATAACATGTGGATTGTTTGATTATTGTATAATTTGGAATGTTTAATGTGGTTTGATTGGATTGTTAAAATAGAAAATTTAATAAATATCATTTATTAAAAAAAGAAATATCAAACATTAAAAACATATACATATAAAACATAATGAAAAATCAAACATTAAAAACCTCCCAATATAGGCTGCCTTCAGATGTCTTCTAAAAGTCAGACAGTTGTTCATTTCCTTGACATCTGATGGAAGGGTGTTCCACAGGGAGAGCACCACTACTGAAAAGGCCCTCTGCCTGGTTCCCTGTAACCTCACTTCTTGCAGTGAGGGAACCACCAGAAGACCCTTGGAGGAGGACCTCAGTGTCCGGCTCGTACATAAACGTTTGCTTGTTGCCACAGACGTTGTCTGCATAATGAAGCATATCCCTCATGAAGCTTGCAGGCTCAGGATATCACATCTCTCCTTACCCTAATGTACTTCTCATCAGCAACCAAAGACCTTAGTCAGGGGTAGCCCATCCCATTTCACTGCCTGAGGTGGGAAGGTGCCACACAAACAAACCCACTGCCCTACCACTACCCCCTCCTGAAGCCTTGCTTATGGGGTCACGTGGCTGTGGTTTCTGGGTTCCAGCATGATTTCACAAGAGCTCTACAAAACCTTGCTAGAAGCTGTAGTCAATTCTCCTTGCTTATCTGGCAGCAACAGTGATGGGGGCGGGTCTCCCCCTGCCATGGGAGAAGTCAGGAGAAAGGGCAGCTGTGGTGACATCTTGTTGGAAGCTGAAACTTCTCTGGCAGAAGGGGTGGACATAGCTCCCACAGAAGTACCACCCCTGTGGGATTCCAGCACCCAAAATACTTGCCTCAGTCTACCTCATGGATGGGCTAGCCCTAACCTAGGTCTTTGAGGGAGTCACTGGACCCCCTCTAAGGTGTGAGGCAGGGTTTTTTTTTGGGGGGGGAGACATTTGGAGCACAAATGAATATTCTTTTTCTTGAGTGAACCCATGCCACACAACAGAGATCCAAAGTTTCCAAGACCACATGGCAATGCAGACACAGAAATGTTCATCATCCTAAAATGACAGATAAATGATAGGTTGAAACATACAACCATAAGACTTGCACCTTTGAGTGGAGTTGGAAGAAAAGTGTAGGTAGGAACAGGCCGTCTAAATCATACAAGAGGAATGAGGCAGAAAGCACCACACAGAGAAGAAACCAATCAAACTTTGTCCTGTCTACTGCATAATGAGCAGATCATTTCTGAAACTGAAAGGATTCCTGGCTAAGCCCTGGCTAAGAACTTGTCTGGAGGACTACACTCAAATGTGATGACTTGCTGACAAGTTGGAAAGGAGAACTGTGATGATAATACCATGTTAAATCATGTGTGGAATGTACAGAGAAAATGAGTAAAGAGGTACTAGGAAAAAAATAGCTCTCTTTACATACAGATGCCATACAGAAGCATGACAGAAGAAGGGGAAATCTGCAGCTCTTGGCAGTATTTCACAGAAATGCCTCTTCATTGCTTCCTAGTAATTGCAATATTCACCTTTTGCACCTGGAAGCAGGCAGCATTAGATGTGCTGTTTGCATTATTCTCTAGAGAATAAGCTCTCTGGACAATTTCCTATCCTCCGAGTGCACATTTTGCTAGAAGGGTAATCAAGCAGCAGCAATGCCCAGTTTGGGGTCAGTTTCAACCTTACATTTTAGTCCTGGCAGTAACTGCATTAAGAGAAGAGCCGTGGCTCAGGGGCAGAGCATCTGCTTAGCACGCAGAAGGCCTCAAGTTCACTGCCACAGCATCTCCAGTTAAAAGGGTCAGGTTGGAGCTGATGGGAAGAAGCCCTGAGTGAGGCCTTGAAGTTGAACACCTGTTAGGCAAAAGAGACTGGATGGACTGGGTGAAGGCATCTTTCCTAGGCTAAGCTGACCAATATGGCAAGCGGGGTCTTTGTGAGATCTTCTGGAGCCTCCCCTCTAGGCTTTCCATTGCAATGAAAGTTCGTTCATTTGCCTACTTTCCACTCAGTTCTCCAGTGGAGCTTTTAAGTGGCAGGCAGAGGGATGGAGCACTGAAATCTGCCCAAAGCATGAAGGAGCTATTTAAAAGCGTTTGAAGAATGTATAGCATTGGACACATTATACAGTGGATGCTCGGGTTGCGAACGTGAGCCATGCGGGATGCACATTCGCAACCCACAGCATTCACAACCCGAGTCTGTGCACACGCAGGTTGCGATTTAGCGCTTCTGCGCATGCGCGACTGCCCAAACCCGGAAGTAACCTGTTCCGGTACTTCTGGGTTTCGGCAGTCCGCAACCTGAAAAAACGCAACCTGAAGTGGCCACAACATGAGGTATGACACAATTACGTCTTCCAAGGGGTCACAACTATGTCTTCCAAGCAGGGGCATAGGAAGGGGGGCGGTGGGGGCAGACTGCCCCGGGTGCCCTCACTGAGGGGGGTGATATTTGGCGTGCCACCTGCCCACAACTCCCAACCTACCCCAAGCCATCAGGGTAAGGGGGGGGGAGCTGTGCTGCTTTGCCGGCGGCACTTCCCCCTTCCCCTTTCGTTTTGACAGCTTGGGGGAGGCTTGCAGCACACCGAATGTCCGACATGAGTGGCTTGCTCCATCCCTGCATGCAGGGCGCGCACGCCACTCTGGGCACCTGAGTGCCTATCCCATGCCTGGGAGGCCACCCTCTGCACCACGCCCCCCTCGGGAGCATGCCCACCCTGAGAAGCGCGGGCATATGCTCCTCCGCTGCTTCCAAGAGACTTCTAGAAGAGTACAGTCATACCTTGGGAGGAATACGCTTCAGGTTGAGTGTTTTCGGGTTGCACTCCGCGGCGACCCGGAAGTAATGGAACGCATTACTTCCGGGTTTCGCCGCTCGCGCATGCGCAGACGCTCAAAATGACATCACTCACACGCGCGGAAGCGGCGAAACGCAACCTGTGCACACACAGTCACGTGTTACATTCGCTTCAGGGTGAGAATGGGGCTCTGGAACGGATCCCGTTCGCATCCAGCGGTACCACTGTAGTCATGTTGGCCTCTTGAAGCAGAACTGAAAAGTGTCTTGTCACATATTAAAAACTAGTAAGTTTATTAAGGAACAAGCGTTTGTGTCCAGTGTCCACTTCATCAGGTGTGTGGAGGATTATACTAAATTTTCAGATTTGTGTGTACGCAGTATGTGTGTGTTTATGTACACACGCAGGTGGAGAGGGGGGAAATGTAAAAATGGAGGTCTAATGGAGGCCTCCCCAGAAAGTACCATCTGTGACCGTAGTTTAGGCACGCAAAGTAAGCACAGTGGCGACAATAACTGGTGGTTGTGTACAGGCCTAGAGGGAAGGTGGTTGGTGCCTTCCAGACTGTTCTCTGGCATGCTAAAGTGGGGACAAGCATTAAGAAATCAAGATCTGCACGTGAAAATGCAACCACCCGACAACTTCACAACGTGCACAAAATCAGCCCTTCTTTAGCTTGCATAGCACTCTTTCACGGTGAATTGCCAATGAAATGCATTGTGTGTACTATAAAACTATCAACAGGTGACCAGTTCCATTGGTTTTCATCCGGTGTGTTGTGACCACACTTCCTGATCTAAGTTGGAAGATGGCAACAGCAGCACCTCCACAAATATATATTGTAAAACATTAAGAACTGGTTCCTAAGATGCCTGTTTAGACCATCGCTGAAAAGGCTGGAGGCTACTTGCCATTGTAAAGACAAAAACGTATCTGTGTCTTGCGATCTAGGATCTTTTTTTGATGCAGAAATTCATCAGTGGGTTGCTGCATAGCTTTCAGAAGCACCCACAATGGTCCCCAGATGTCTTGCATTCTATGGTAATATGTCACCCCCACCAGAAAATATCTCAATGGTGATGAATTTTAAGCATGAAGGACACTAGGAAGGTCACAAAACGGACTCCTGGGAGACCACAGAAGGGATCTGTAGTCACACTTTCCTTGTATTCTGCTGATAGCCAGGGCAGTTCAATTCCCCTCTCGTTGAAAAGCAGAAAATCACATGCAATATTTTTTCTTCCAACAATTGATACCTCTTGAAATATCTATGCAGAGAAACTCTGCACCAGCAATTTCACCAGAACTGATGGACTGTAGTACATATTTGCTGGGTTCATGTTCTGATTTAAAAGAGAAGGTTCTTCTTCCACTCCCACCCACAAGTAGGGGGAAAAAGTGCAGTAGATAAATGCATCTGTAATATATATATATCCACTATAAATCGCTGCGTCTCCCCCCACCATTTTGCTATCTTTGTAGCTCATCTGCCACCTTGTGGCTACTCAAGAAACTTGGGGGGAGGACAAAAATATAGAACAGAATACCTGTGATAATAGCACCAACCTAAGAAGAGTATATTATATATTTTATTATTACAGCCCCGTACTTCTTCAAATAAGAAACATCACTTCCATCTGGTTAGTGAAGGCTTACCATACTCAGTATCCAACAATGAACCCATTTAATATATTTGTAAGTACCAAGGCTGTGTGTGTGTTTTAAGTGACATAATGTACATATTCATTCCTCCCAAGTTCTTGTGTTTGGGCACTACATATAATCGGCCTCCTGTGACAAACTTTGATTTCTGTACAGCTGCAGGGGGGTTTTCATAGAAAAATGTACACCACAGAAATACCTTTCTATCTCAAAACACCGAAAAAACATATTTTGCTTGAGAAAGCAAATGTGTTCCTTCTGCAGTAATCGATAAAATGACTTCACTTTGCCATAAATTATCTGGCTTGCTGACTTTTCTGCTATAGTTCTTAAGCAAACCGCTTCCTTGCATATATTAGCAGTGATGCTGTTATCGTTCATGATGGCAACTCCTTGCATAAGATTTACGTCACAAACATATTCTTTTGCACAGAACTTCAAAAAATCACTAACATTTAAATGGATATGGGTCAGGGTGGTGATGGTTTCTGCTGGTTTCTGGCTGTTTCTATTAGCCTACTTTTTGGAAAGCAGTTACTGTACTTGGGAAGATTCCAATATGGCTTCTTATGATCTATCAAGCTGAATACAGTGGTACCTTGGGTTAAGTACTTAATCCGTTCCGGAGGTCCGTTCTTAACCTGAAACTGTTCTTAACCTGAAGCACCACTTTAGCTAATGGGGCCTCCCGCTGCTGCTGCGCCGCCATGGCACGATTTCTGTTCTCATCCTGAAGCAAAGTTCTTAACCTGAAGCACTATTTCTGGGTTAGCGGAGTGTGTAACCTGAAGCATATGTAACCTGAAGAGTATGTAACCCGAGGTACCACTGTACATCAGCCATGCACTACAGCCTACTAGGGGCATGGCCATCTGCCTGCATTAACTGTTGCCAGCAGGTCAGAAAAACAACCAGGTGGGGGGGTTTTGAGCCCCAATACATTCCTGATGCAGAATATAAGGAAAGAACCTTCCCACACTATGCAGTGGCTTCCAAACTCTGTACTAGAAGTCTGCACAACTTCTGACCCACCAAGTCAAATGCAAGTTTTGAAGCCCAAGTATGATGTCTTCCCTCTAAGAGCTCAAGAAAGCTATTGATTTTGTTGCTTGGCCAGTACTGCAGATGACAGCAGCAGCAGCAACCAGCGGCAGCAAAATTGGATGTGTGATTTTTTTTAGCCACAAACCACGGTCCAAATTTGTTGCATGTTAGGAACTCCTGATTGAACCATTCTCTCTATGTCTGGATCAGGGCATATTGTTCACAGCACATCAGAAAGTCAGTCACTCAAGTTGCTGGTTCCCCCTTCCCTTTGTGTCACAAGTCTATACAGAAGCAGCCAGAATGTTGCCATGCGTAATGTAAATTTGGGAGATAGTGTGAGCGAAATGAAGAATCGATACTGGCACTAGCCATGGTGCACACCCAAAGGCTTTGGAAAAAGTTGTGTGTCTATTAGTAGCATGAACAGGGAACTGGGCGCATTGTCCAATTAATCTGCGCCATTGCTAAGTGGTGATGGAGAATGTAAATATTTTACAGGCTGATCAACAAATGTGGGTAGTGTCCAATAAAAAATGCACAGAGAGTGGGAAATGTATGAAATTGTCTGTTTAATGCTGTCAAGTTGTACATGTTCCACAAAATCATTTAGAGACTGCCCACCGACCAGACAGTACACATACAAAATCCACAGTTAATGCTATTCACTGATGCAAATCTTCCATCATGTCTGATCAACACGTCCAGTGACTAGCCTTTATACCCATTCTTCATTTAACACATCCTTTTTAGCTGCAGTGATATTTTTAAACAAAGCAATTCTGCAAGGTCTATCTAAAGCTAAGTTTCAGATCATGCTATAGCAAAGGGCCTATGCATGATTTCCATTTAAAAAAAAAAATACTCTTTTTGCTCTGTGGGGCAGGTGCCCAGGGCCTCAATCAGCAGAATGAGCAGGAGTGGAATGGGTAAACAAATAGGGATGATGCTTATCACATTTTGAAGTGAAACAATGCACATTATCTTCTAAAGAGAACCACACACACACAAACTCCAGAGTCAAAAAATTACTTAACTGAACCACTGCAGAAGGAACTCCTAGTTCATGTGTTGTTACTGTAACATGCACAACGCCCCACGCACCCCACTGAGCTGGACGCCAATATGTGTCCATGTCTTGAGAGCCAGTGTGGTGTAGTGGTTAAGAGCAGTGGACTCGTAATCTGGTGAACTGGGTTCGATTCCCTGTTCCTCCACATGCAGCTGCTGGGTGACCTTGGGCTAGTCACACTTCTTTGAAGTCTCTCAGCCTCACTCACCTCATAGAGTGTTTGTTGTGGAGGAGGAAGGGAAAGGAGATTGTTAGCCGCCTTGAGACTCCTTGAGGCAGTGAAAGGGGCAGTGAAAGGGGTATCAAGTCCAAACTCTTCTTCTTCTTCCTTGCTTATTCCATAACACAGAGTCATGCCCATTTGCCATGAGGCAAGCAAGGAACCACAAAACAATAGGTTATGGTAGAAGAAATGAAGGAAGGAAGGAAAATCACTTTAGAAAGGTAGCAAAAGGCATCAAAAATAAATTTAATAAAATAATAATAATAATAATAATAATAATAATAATAATAATAATAATATTTATACCCCGCCCATCTGGCTGGGCTTCCACAGCCACTCTGGGCAGCTTCCAACAAAATATTAAAATACAGTAATGCATCAAACATTAAGAGCTTCTCTAAACAGGGAACCTAACCAATTTTCATTATGCTCTCATTATCTATTTGCATATTAGAATTTTCTAATGGGGTTTAGCCATTGCAACAGCAAAAAATGAGCACATTTCACATTACACGTGTTATGAGACAAGCAAGTAAATATTCTGTTTTCACTTGCAGAGACGAGAAGCTCGCAACAGTCAAAATCTCAGTTAATTAATTGTTCTATCACTTTCATAAACAGGAAGGCTAAACAAATAATGGAGGAGATTCTCAGCAACTTGACCCTTATCATTTACAATTAAGATCAATATAGTGTTTCTGTATAGGTGATCATATGAGGTTGTTTGCAAAGTACATTGAAGTAACCAACGAAATAAAAAAGGGAAATCAATTGTTCAGAAAATTATCTTTAAGACATCTTCTGGATCGATGCAATAAAAATAAGAAAATGAAAAGTTCAGACTTTGCAATTCCAATTAAAATTTGACTTAAATCAATGTATTTTAACCTGCCAACACTGAAGTTGTTAATCAATTTCTGTCTTCCTAACCCAAAAAATCTACTCAGATATACTGTTTGAGGATATTGTAGTAATATAGATAGAATCACAGATTCACAGAGGTCAATAGATATCAAATTCAACCACCTGAAGCAAAGCTAGACCATTCATGCCACAAACCTTCCCATCACACAAATTCACGCACCATATTTACAGTATGTTTACTATATACTCCAGCTAGAACCACCAAGCCAGACCCGTGTATCCTGTACTTGACAATCCTCCTGTTTTGCAGTCCCAAGCAACATAATCAGGTGGTTTATTGGGCCTTTTTGTGAAATAAATAAATAAATAAATAAATAAATAAATACTTGTGCCACTAGGAGCCTCAAACCTGCCATTGCTTGGGAACTCCATGAAACAAAAAAAAATCTGAGCAGTTTTGAAAGATTTAGTCCACCATCTTGATTCAAAATGGCTTCCAATTGTATCTAAACATAGATGAAAACCTGCTCCTTGATCTTGGGAGCCATCATGCCAAAAAAACCACCTTAAAATGGGTCCACAGACAAACAACATTCTGAAAGACAGAGCAGATTTACTTATCTCCTCTTTACCAGGCTAAATATACCCAGCTCCCTCAATGGTTTCCAGATCGTTGATCATCTTGGTTGCCCTGCTCCGATCACGTTTCAAGTGTGTGCTAGCACTTGTTCACATTCAAGCCTTGCTATTATTATCAAGTGCATTTTTAACCTGTCATTCTAGGAAATAATCCAAGGCTCTATGCACAACCCCACCTTCCTTTTATCCTTACAACAACTTTGTGAGGTAGATCATAGAACTGTAAAGTCGGAAGGGACTCTGAGGACCATCTAGTTCAATCCGCTACGACCCCATACAGGTATCAAACTTGCAACCTTGGTGTTATCAACACCACGCTTTAGGCCAGGGGTAGGCATCCTAAGGCCTGGGGCCTTCTCAATCCGGCCCACCGACGGTCCAGGAATCAGTGTGTTTGTACATGATTGGAATATGTCCTTTTATTTAAAATGCATCTCTGGGTTATTTGTGGGGCCTGCCTGGTATTTTTACATGAGTAGAATGTGTGCTGTTATTTCAAATGCATCTCTTTGTTATTTGTGGGGCATAGGAATTCGTTCATATTTTTTTCCGAAATAGAGTCCGGCCGGCCCACCACATGGTCTGAGGGATGGTGGACCAGCCCACGGCGGAAAAAGTTTGCTGACCCCTGCTCTAGGCTACTCAGTTAGAGGTGGTGACTGGCCCAAGGTGGCCCAAGAAGCTCCATGGTTGAGAGGACGTTTGAACCCTGCTCCACCCTGGTTTGAATCCAACATTACGACACCCCACTGCTATCCTTCCTCTTCCTTCCCTTCCCCTTTCTCCATTGTCTTCCCCACAGTCAAAACGTAGATTTCAACCTGTCTTTTGTCTTCTGCTTATAAATCTTTAGTAAAGCACCCAAGCACGTTGATGGAGCTCTGTAAATAATGCAATGGCCACAATAGTTCAGTGACTTCACGTATCCATGAGCAGAACAGAAGAAGCCAGAGGAACCTTTCCATCCACACCCCTTTGTACATTCCTCACACATAAACAAGGGGTAGACGAAAGCACAGGAGGATCAGTGTCTTCTACAGGTGGATAAGCTGCTCTCGTTGTCCATAGACTCTCATCGTTTCCTGAATGCAAGTCCTGGTGGTGGTACGATAGGGCTCCATTGCACTGTGCACCCATTCAGTAGGTGGAAAGATTTGTTTTGTCTGATGAGAACATACTTATCTCTAATTATAGCAGCAGAATCCTGAACAAGGCATACAAAGGTAAGTGATAGCACAGTGTTTTCTGAGCTATCCCTGAGTCTGTGCTATCCTTTACAAAACTAGCCAAATGCAAGTGAGGAGGGGGTAGAGTGGGGGACATGGAACAGCAGCTTGTATTGTGTTTCATCCAGCGGCAGAATGTACCAGTTTGCAAACAATGAGCGTCATTAATGATTTGTCATGGCAAAGATGCATCTTCATATTCAGGGCAATGGTCTGTGATCCATTACTGGTGTTGTGGGTGTAAAGAAACCATTAGTGCCATTCTTTCCACGAGAAACTGAATGGTTGATCTGACCTTTAAGACTATATTGCACATACTCAGCCGTAACAATTTCTTAATCATTAAAGAGAGAACATGATAATGGGAAGAGAGATGAGTATAAGGCTCCTTTGTCTTTCTTCAGGAGAGGGCAAGGTGGGGATATACCGTATTTTTTTGCTCTATAAGACTCACTTTTTCCCTCCTAAAAAGTAAGGGGAAATGTGTGTGCGTCTTATGGAGCGTCCAGATCATCGCTCTGGCTCTCAGTGATAAAATCAGATATGTGTTTGTTTGCCCAGCTAAAACATCCACCTCCTACACCTAATTCAATTCTAATAAACCTGCATGGATATTGGACTCCCACAGTTCTTGGGTATTGATCTCCTCAGGTTCAAAGATAGTTGCCCTAATTAAAGTCTTTAAAACCCTTTAGTTGCCTCCACTGGAGAATAAGCCTGTGACTGACAGCACTCTTACCTGGAAAGATACAACTAAATCAAATGCAAGCACAGTTTCCCAGATTGAAGATGATCAATTTAAAGGCAGTTTGCAAAACTGTATTGAAGATACATAGTGTGGAAGATGGCAAATCAAATAATTGACTTTAGCTTGCAAAATATTGTACACAACTTCCCATACTAGGGTAAGGCCATTCATGCTTTCTTATTCAGAAGTTTCTTTCTTATTTAGTAGTTTGAATTTGACAACAATACTCTGCTTGTTACAGTGGGTGTCACACCTTATTTACACCATGTAACAATGGTAATCAGGCTTCAAAATGAATTCCTTAATGTCATATTTCTAAGGATCCACAGTGTGTAGCACCACGTAATCTACACCATTCCTTATTTCTAATACCTTTAATTCTCACCATTAGTGTAGCCATCTTTTTTTTATATATAAAATTTTTATTGGATTTTCACATTTTTATAGACAGACACACACACAAACACAAAACAAAACATATACAATTTCCTCTCTTACTTTCTTTACCCTCTTTCATTCACTTCCCCACATCTCCCCTTCCCACATCCCAGTTTCAATAGTTAATTCAGCAAGTTATTTCCTCTTCTCTCTATTATATTATTATTGTCTGTTCTTAATATTTAACACTTTTTGTTAGGCTCAATTTTACTTATCCCATTTTTACATTGACTCCTTTCTCTAAGGTCGGCCTAGATTCTCTCCCACGAATTCCTTCCTTTTCATATTAAACAAAACATATCCAAATTGAAAAATCATAAATCATAAATTTTTACTATTCTACTCTCCCCCTCCCTCCCTGACCCGGTTCCTGTCCCTTCCCAAATCAATATCTTAAAAAGACAGTTTCAGCCCGGATTTCTCACATCCGAGGCTCTTAGGCCCCAGTTAGTCCCTCTTCGTCGATTTTGTTGTTTGTTAGCCTTCAGTTCTCGAAAAGGTTGTGTCCCCAGCTCCATATTCTTTCCTTCCATCAAATCAGTCAGTAGCAATTGCTGCCAAGGATCTGCCAGTCTCCCATCCTCATGGTTAAAGAAGCAGTCCCAATCATGCTTATTTATTCTTTTATAATCCAATATTTCAGATATTCCAGGGGCTTCTTCCTTTATCTTTCTCTCCTTTTGCAAATTTATAGTCCACTGGTCATCTTCTTTGATTCCTTTGTTTCCTGAAGCTGCAGGCTTTTGATTAATGCTTTCCATCTGAACTTCCTCTCCTTCTTCTTCTTTCTTACCCCCAGTTTCCAAAACTGTCTCTTCTATTTCAGCTGCAGGGTTTTTTCCATTAGCAGAGTCGCTCAATTTAAGATTCAAGGTCACAAGTTGTTTGTTCATATCCGCGCTCTGCTCTTGTAAAATTCCCACGAGAAAGAACATCCTTTCTATCTCTGCCAGTAATTTTCCTTCTGCAGCCATTGCAGTATCTTTTGTTCCCTCCAGGGGGATTACCAGTCCAATAGTACTTTTCCAACAATCCGTTACTTTGTTATTCAAAATTACTTTGTTTCCAGTCAATTCATTTTCAATATATCACCTTTAATCCAAAATTTTTTTTTAAATATTACAGTTCCAGACTTTAACTGCCCGTTTGACAGCTCTTTTGACAGCTGTCAAACTCTTTTTCCCTCTTTTTCCTCGGGCTCACACGCAGGGCACTCCCGGGTCCAAAGAAGGGGGGGGATTACACCAAAGCTTCTAAAATCCCTCTCTCCTCTCCAGCACAATAACTTTTTGGTCCAACTCGTGGAAGTTGTTTTTTTTTAAGCACAAAAGTCTTTCCACCTTAGTGCTCCTCTCCTTGCTTAAATCTTTTTGTGGGGGGGGGGAGTGTGGACTTCCTTTTAACACATCCCCCCGATCGTACTCCAATCAATGGTAAAGTTTTAGTGCCAAATTTTCGTTTTACTCACGGGTTCTTTGTTTCAGTCCAAATTTCAGGAAGGAAGACAGCGCTCTCCGGCCATGGCTCGCGGCTTCGCTCCACTGAGGTAGCGATGGGCTCTCAGCACCGCGCCGCTCCCCAGTCCACTCCGCAGCCTTTAAAAAGGCTCTTCGCGGGTCGGGGAGGGCGTTTAAGGTGCCCACCGAGTCACCAGGTCCGCAGGCTTCAGCGCCTGCGGTTTTTAAGGGTCCCCGTGTCGCCGGCACGGCAAGACCCGTCCTCAACGGAGCCGATTCCCTCCGGAGCTCGGAGGGAATCCGCCATTACCCGTTCGCGCTATCCCGGAAGTCCCCATTAGTGTAGCCATCTCAGCATATTCCATCATCTTCATAAGCCATTCTTCTTTCGTTGGGACTTCCTCTTCTTCCCATTTTTGTGGGTAGACTATTTTTGCCGCCGCCGTAGCATACATAAACAAATTAAACAATTCCTTTGGAAGCTCTGGTCAAATTATACATAACAGAAAGGCCTCAGGTTTCTTGGGAATCATCACTTTAAACATTTTTTAAACTCATTATAAATAATTTCCCAATAGCCTTTCACCTTTGTGTGTCTTCCTACTATCAACAAGGCCTGCTATAAACAAACAGAGAGTTTTTGTCTTCCTTTATTATTTCTCCTTGCATTATGTACTGTTTTTGTTCAGTTTACCCAGTAAAATATTAACAGTTTCTTTTCTCTCTAGACTCCGACTGCATCTAAATGACTCTGCTAACACTGCTTGCATTCAAAAACAACAAAATGGATGCAATGTTGCTGAAGACTAAGGACTCCTGAGATTAAGGGATACCTTTGAATGAGGCCGAATTGACCATAAATTACATAGATTTCCCAAGCCACGTTTTTGGAGCTCAAGAATGATACTGAGCCTTTCCACCAACCTTATAAAGGCTTGCAAGGGCAAAACCTGCCCTGTAATGGAATTTCCAAAGCCATTAACTACTCTTTTAATACAGGGGTTGGGGGGGAAATACGATCAACAGAAAATAAAGGAGCACTTTTTAATTAACAAGGGCAATTACTTCTAATTGCAAAGCTCATACATTTTTCAAAAGGGAAGATATTTTCTCCTTAATTGCAATAGGTGCATTTGAATAGGCAATTAAAAACACATTAAAATGGGGGACTATAGATAACAAGGCTTGGATTTCTGCACCAGGCAGATTAAGGATGAATACTGTGGCAGTACCTCAGTTTCCACTTTACCAGTAACAAGGACCTCGCTTAGTCTTTGTTTCTCTGTTCCAAGCAATGCAAATAGAATGGAGATTGTTCTCCGTTACAAGGGCTTGTTGCAAGTTATGGAGCAGTTCTTCCAGACCACCTGTACACTTACTCTTGAAAAAGTAGATGTTGACATAATTCAGCCTGCAAAACGTTGTTGTGTTTAGTGATTTATTTTAATGCCCACTTGTTAACAAGAGGTTAAAAAGCTGGGGGTGGCATGGTGAGACTTGCAACCCTAAACCCTGGCCAGCAATGCTAGGACTTCATGGAGCAATACAGCCAGCACCACAGCCTCACTGTCAGGGTAGAAGGTAGAGGCAGGACAAACATGCCACTTTGCTGCACCAGCTCCCCGGCTGGCAGAGCAAAGAGGCCCTGATCAGGCATGTTGCCATCATAGGATAACAGCAGCAGCAGCTCAGAATGCAAACGATACAGTCCCAGCCCAGCCCTGCCCCTGAAATGTGCTGCTGGTTGCCAGAAATGGGGCAGGACTGCCAGTGATATCCAGAAATGGGGCTGCTGTATGGGTGAGTACATTGGGGCACTCCTTGCCAGCCGATTTGGTGGAGTCAGGCTGGGCTGAGTGGAGAGACATCTCTGCTCCACTCATACCCCTCCAATAGGGTAGACTGCAGTTTTGAGTGCTCTGTGAATATTTCTCGAAGGAGCTGATAGATCAGGCTTCCTCAACCTCGGCCCTCCAGATGTCTTTGGCCTACAACTCCCATGATCCCTAGCTAGCAGGACCAGTGGTCAGGGATGATGGGAATTGTAGTCTTGAAACATCTGGAGGGCCAAGGTTCAGGAAGCCTGTGATAGATAGATAGATAGATAGATAGATAGATAGATAGATAGACAGACAGTCAGTCAGACAGACACAAACACACACACACACACACACACACACACACACACACACACGGTTTTTATTAGGAGTAGCAGAACTTATACTGGATAAATACTGAAGACTAATCATAGTACCAATTCGGGGAAAATGGCTGCCTAGACACTGGTCGCCGACCAATTTTCATAAGTTTAAAATGATTTTGTGTTGGATTTTATTATTGAGATGTGTCTGTTTGTTACAAATGCTAATTTTAGTCTATTATGCAACATTCTCTTTTTCTTTCTTTTTTTGTATAACTAGTTTTATAATCATTGTATACTTCAGTTATGAGATTCCTATTTTCAGCAATATGCAAGAAACCTGAGCATCATTAAATAGCTCAATAAGTCTAGTTTTACCTGGCTTTGGTGTTCATTGATTTCTTGTTGATCTGATTTATGGCCACACTGACATAACCTTATGCAGAGATTCTTGCAGAATTAATAGTTGAAGGAAAAGTGATTAGAAAGGCCGCTCGTCCTACAAACAGTAACAGATGAGGTGTGTGACTGCAGTTTCTCCCTTCCTACCAGAAATGTAAGATACTGCAAGGTGATTGTTAAGGAGTCTGTAGCCATCCTTAGCTTAAGCATTCCTAAATTCAATGATACAGCTCCACTGCTTTTATATTGAAATAAACATGGCATGCCTGGAGCGGACATAGCAGTTCCTACACTCACGGTGTAAACTAAGGGAGAAAGTGTGCAGAATGGCATTAAACATTCAAATGAAGTATCTTCGTGTTTTGCGGGGTCGACATGCTTCAATTATTTTTTTAAATAAAATAAATAAATCCAAACATTAAAAATAGGGTGGCACGGATTGGCACACTCTGACTTTATGTTTCTAACAAGCCTGCTTCAATTCTTTAGCTCCTGAGAGTGGAGAATGAGAAGCCCACATACACATTGTATTTCAACATCTGTCCGTTGCAATGCCAGCCCCCAATGGTCAGCAAAAAAAGGAGCCGATTTAATTGTGATGACCACCTTGAACTTTCCAAAATTCAAAAAGCATCTCAGAATTGGGTGTTTGTGTGGAGCAGGCATGAAGATTGCTCTGGTTCTCTTCCTACCACAGAAAAGATTCACTTAAACCCTGGAAATTTACTGAAACAATGTGTGATGGCCTGGGATTCCGATTCTGAGAGTGAACCAGAGGAATCCCAGCTGGCACAGGAGTCCCCGCCTCCAGGGCCGGCTGAACTGGGGCAGGGCCTTGATTCTGAGGAGTCTGCACCTGGGCAGGATCCTCAGGAGCAGGCACCAGGTGAATCCATTCTGGCCCCAGAGGTGGTTGAGGACTCAGTGCCTGCAGGTGAGTCTCCCCCTGGGCCCAGTAACCCTTCAGCCTCTCCTGAACTGCAGAGGCTTAGGGCAGAGAGGCAAAGGGAACTGGTTTCTCCCAGGAGGAGTGCTAGCCTTAAGGCCAGGGGAGGCGGGGCTCCTGGGGGGCCGGGACCGCCCCTGGCCTCAGAGAAGATAAAGGCCAGTCAGCCCGGTCCCAGGTTGCGGGAGCAACGTCGTCATTGAAGAGCTGTTTCGGCCAGCATCCAGTCCTGTTCCTCCAGTGTTCCTGTTCCCCGCCCGGCTTCCTGCTTCTGATCTTTGAGTGTTTCTGTCCCCGCCCGGCTCCCTGCTTCGGACCTCGCCTCGCACCTTGTGGACTAATTCCAGGCTAGTGACTCAGGACTGAACTTTGACTACGGTAACAGCAACCTTCCCCCCCCCCCCCCGGGACCAGCACACAATGTCAGGGAGGACGAAACAACTGATTAATTGTCCTTGTCCATTTGGTCCAGCCCTAATATACACCCAGCTTTGCAGCTTGTGTGACAGATGTATGATAGTCACCAACTCGGATGGGTTTCAAAGAGGATTAGAGAAATTCATGGAGGATAAGGCTATCAGTAGCTACTGGCCATGGCATCTGTGTCCGAACTCTGCTGTTCTCGGACTAACTGGCGGGGTGAGTGCTGTTACGCTCAGGTTCTCTTTGCAAGCCTCCCATTGGGTGTCAGGCTTCAGGAAATCAGATCCCTCCCATGGTGGCAGCCCACAATCAGCGAAACAATAAAAGTTCTTAGCAAGCATTTTATTCAATAATTCAGAGAGAACAACGAAGGAATGCAGCCTTCCCTAATAATGGCGTTGCTCCAAGTAAAGACCCACCCCCCCTACGTCTCCCCTATTCGACATCACTCCTGCAGCAGTTAATCTGAGCTTTCTGCCTCTGAGCTCTCTGTGCTAATACCCTCAATGCCCACCTGGTCCTGGGAGAGGTTCAGGAATGCTTTCCAAGGACACTGAGTCTGTCAACTGTCTCTCCCCTGGTGCTTCTCCTTCCTCTTGCTGTTCCTCTTCCAATATTTCCCAACTTCTGCCGTCTGCAGCCTCTGAACTATGCCCTTCTGCAAACCACTGTTCTAAATCTATACTTTCCTCCTGTTCTTGGGAAAGCTCAGGAGAAGGGGGGGCAGTCCTCACCATTCCTCCTCAGTCCAGGCCCTGACATTGGGAGATCTAGTTGGCCACTGTGATAACAGATCAAAGGATAATGCAGCCCTGTGGCCTGATCCAACAGGGCTCTTCTTATGTTCTGATTGATATAAAAGCAAGCCAACCGATGACCCGACACATTGCTTCCCATGCCCAGAAATGATGTCAGCCCTCATTCTTGCCAAACGGTTCATGCCTCAGACAGGTTGTCCAAGTACACAGACAGGCTGAGCCCAGAAGCGCAGGCTCTCACCTGTACCACCAGTCCAGGGGAACAGACCTCCACATGAAAACAAATGCTACTTCTAAATTACAATTTGTGTTCCTAGTGCTCCTGAGTTGCAGCCTGCTATTTGTCTTCAAAAGAAAAGAAAAAAGTTCTGCTGACAGTAGCTTTGGTTTGCAAGCAAACGGCAGCCGTCTCATTTAGGAGCCATACGTTCAAAACACCATTGTTAAAAGCCTTGATTAATTTGCATTTTACTGCACAGTGTGAGATTGCCCACGCACTTATGTACCATTGCTTAACTGGAGAATATGGGAAGATTAATCAAGCGCAATATTTTTTCATTATGCGAATACTGAGGTGACAACTGCATAAATTATGGCACATAAACATTTTTAATAAGAGATGAATGGCCATCAGATTTAATTTTTAAAAAGACAAGTGTAGACTTATCGCCCCCACAAGTAAAATATATGGGCAATAAACAAGCATGCAAACAAATGTTTTACTAGTTGCCCCTAAAATTATTCATATGTATAATCCAGTTTATAATAATGAATACTCTCAGACTCCTTAGCATTATAATTATTGCTCTCTCAAGAGTGGGATGCTATACAACTTTATGGCAAGTTTGTTCTTGCTTTACGACATATATAAATCATCCTTAAGACAGCTGATGCAGTTTTAGGATAATCCTCTTTCTTTCATTGCAGAAACTGAAGATAGACATTGAGGAGTCACCCTTCGCAGCAGCCGTGATGGTTGCCTTCAGTCAAAAGATTTCTTCCCTGTTGATCCATTGCAATATGGTGGCACTGGGACAGGCCGGGTCCCACATTGTTACAATGGGGAGGAAGACCAAACTGGGCCATTTTCCTCTTCATCTCCTTTCTGCCCAGCCCAGAGTGCCAACAGGGAGAAGACTCACCCTTGCCCTACTTCACATTATCAATCTGAAAGGCAGGAAGGATGAGCTGTCCTTGGACCTGATCCAGGAACTCAAGTTGTGCAGAATGCAGCAGCTAGACTGCTGATGTGCGGAAGATGGCTGATAATATGTGAGATCTGCACTGGCTACCTGTATGCTATCAAGCCATGTTCAAGGCTCTTGTATTAGTATGAAGAAAGTCCTGAACCACTTGGGTGCAGGGTATCTTGAGGACCACCTATCTCAATCAGTGAGACCACCTAAAGGAGTGCTGTTGGTTGTCCTCCATGTTATAGAGGCCCAAGTAAATCTCAGGCATTTAGTGTTGCTGGTCCCATGAGGCAGAGCTCTCTCTTCCAGCAGAGATTCGGGCTATTCTGTTTACATTAAGTCCTCCCGTTCATTTTAATGATTGTTTTGTACTGTTTTGCAGGGTATGATAAGTCTTGGTGTGTTTTTATATAGTTTTATACACCACCTTGATCTTTTACATGATATGACAATTGATTATGTAAATAAGTAAGTAAGTAAGTAAGTTACTTTTATAAATAAATGACTGAACCCTAAAAAGCAGCCTTAAATGTCTGTGGACCATCCAAAATGGAACCCAATAATGGAGAACACTCTACCCCTCAAAAGGCCCCTCAAAAGCACGCTCCCCCCTATTTGTGCATCTTTAGGGAGGGATGTTATTGGATGACTGCATTACAATATCTCTACCTTGCTGTCCTTATTAATATTATTTACTGTCCTCTTAGTGTTGTGTGATGAAACACTTTATAATGGAGAACCTCCTTTTACTTGTTCCACAATATATTTTGCTTGCCACAACTGAACGTGAAAGGAATCTATGCTCCATTTCCTTATTTTGTTTTGTTTTGTTTTCCTTTAGCAATTGCTTTATGCATTATTTTCCTTGCTAAGATTAATTTATCTTGTCTTTGATGGCATCTAGCCATATATACTACTTCTTTTTGTATGGAAAAAAATCCAATAAATACCATGTGTGGTTTTTTAAAAAGAGCACATTGTGGTTGTGCATGCACATAAGTGTATTGTGTAATAGAGAGCTACCTTGGGTAATAGAGAGCTATTTGTCCATCTATCCCTGTAATGTCTACTCTGATGGGCAGCTGCTCTCCTGAAATCTGAGATCCTTCTAACTGGAGGAGGTAGGGATATGCTAGTCTACCCCAGAGTTGTGTCTTTCCCCTTTGCACATGGGCTGCTTTGGATCCCAGACGTTGCAGTCAGACTCAATCCCTTGGAAAGCCCTTCATTAAGGACCAGGATACAGAGATTTAGGTAGTTTTGCCAGAGGGATGCTGATGACAATATGAATGGGCTCCACATGATGAGTAAGCTGTACATGCTGGCTGTAACACTGTGATGGCCTGGGAATCTGATTCAGAGGCTGAACCGGAGGAATCCCAGCCTGCACAGGAGTCCCTGCCTCCAGGGCCGGCTGAGCCGGGGCAGGGCCTTGAATCTGAAGGGCCTGCACCTGTGCCAGATCCTCAGGAGCAGACACCAGATGAATCCACTCTGGCTCCAGAGGTGATTGAGGACCCATTGCCTGCAGGTGCTCCTCTCCCAGCTCTGTCAGGAGAAGGTGAGGCTGCCTCTGGGTCCAGTAACCCTCCAGCCTCTCCTAAGCTACAGAGGCTCAGGGCAGAGAGGCGGAGGGAACTAGGTTCTCTCAGGAGGAGTGCTCACCTTAAGGCCAGGAGAGGCGAGTCACCTGTGGGCCGGGACCGCCCTAGGCCCCAGAGGAGATAAAGGCCAGTCAGCCCAGTCTCAGGTTGTGGGAGCAACGACGTTGGAAACCTGTTTCTGCCAGCACCCAGACCTGTTTTTCCGGAGTTCCCAACCATGCCTGGCTTCTTGCTTTGGACCCCACTTTGCCCTTGGTGAACAGTCTCCAGACCCTCGGCCCAGGACCAGACTCTGATCACGCCTCATGGTAACACCCCCCCCCCCCCGGGACCAGCACAAACACAATGGTATGCTTGCCAAGTGGAGCTCTATCATGTCGTGATGAACCAGTCTATGTACCTGGCAAACTCTGAAGGTTGGGGCATGGAGAGGGAGAATGGAAATTTTAATATAATTGTAGGGCTTCATATGTTAACTGCTCTATGCATAATGACCAAGTGTCAGGCTTTAGGGACCCTGCTTCCTCCCCCCATTTGGCTGTAGATAAGCAGGACAAAGTGAAAAGAGCCGCTTACCATTTAAAGAGTCTTTAATGATCACAGCAAAAGAACGAAGCAGCCATTCTTGGAATGAAGGTGTTCCCAATTAAGGTTTCCACCCACTTCCCCCCCAGTTACTTCCGTCTTGCAACCTGACGTTGCAACCACTGTGCTTTTTGTGTAGCCGCCTAATCTTCTCTACCTGACCTCGTACTGGTAGGCTGGACACTTCACAGCGAGAGTGAGTCTGTTAGCTCTCTCTCTCTTCCAGTTCTTCTTCACTTTCCTGTTCACCACCCAAGTTCATCCCAACTTTTGTTTTCAGAAGTATGCCCCTCTGCAAACCACTGTTCCAAATCTATACTGCTCCACTGCTCCTGGGCAGCTTCAGTATCCTGGTCAGGAGCAGGGGGAGGGGGAGGCTGCCACCATTCCTCATCAGAGCAGTACTCCTCAGCCTGGTCTCTGACACCAGGAGTGGTGGGAGGCACCACCCAAGGGGAACCTCAGAGGAGGAAGGCTCAGAGCCAGGGGACACTAAGGAGAGGACAGAGGGAGAGGCTTGGGAGGAAAGACTAGATGCTGAAGAGGCAACAGAGTTTAGTGAGCAGGAAGAGCCAGTGACAGGGAGCAGTTCAGACTCTGAGGCTGAAGCAGTGGAGAGGGGCAAGAGACTGCTGAAAAATCCAGGGAGTCTCCCTCTCCTGCTGTGACAATCTCCACTCCACCCTGGTCTCCAAGAACATGCAGAAAAACGAGGAGGGCGGAACAGAGACCAGAGGTGCACAGATGCAATTTGAGCCTGCTTGGGAAAGATCTGGGAGAGGAGGAGCCTTAGAAAGAGTGGACGGCAAGGACTTTCAGTCCTGGCAACTGCTCCGTAGGGGCAAGACCTGCTGGGAAGTGTTGCTGAGTTGTATGTCATTTCCTTAAATAAAGAGAGTTAACTTCACTGACAACAGAGCCTTGCGTCTTTCACACTGACTCCTCACAGGTGGGGAGCACTTGCCACAGCAAGGACATTTTTTAGAATTGTTTTGGAATTATTTTATTTCCTTGCTGTGGCTTGATTAAACTTTAAAAAGAAAATCTGGTAACATGCCTGGAGCTTAAGTATAATCATTGAGTTTTAACATATGTATGCTGGTGCTGAAATAAGTAAAATAAATAAATGATCAGCCAAGGTGTGCTATCGTGGTCCTCAAATGTTTGGCATGGCTTAAATAAAACATAGCTTCTTAACAGCCTGCATGATTTCTCATTCCAAATCAAATCAAACTACTGTTGACATACTTATTTCTTTCTTTCTTTTTTTAAAAAATGTTTATTCCTAACACTTTCTATGGCTGCATTTATGAACTTCTTCCCTAAGGTATGTGGTTTCTTTAACACACATTTCATGGAGAAAATTTATTCTACTCTGTACCAGATCTGGTTACAGTGCAAAGGACTTGATAGAATGCAAAGCAATTTCTCTGTGCATTGAGCATTTTGAAGTAGTGCACTGGTTCTTCTGCCTGTTTCCTTTTTAGCCCGCCCCCACATCCCAAGGACTTGGGGGTGGATGAATAAAAATTAGGGAAGGAGTGGAATCCAATTCATGTCTCATTTGAAGCTGAAACTACCAAATTTACACCTCCTCGCAGGGCTGGAGCTAAGGTGTGGCGAGGTGGGCCCCCGCCAGGAGCGCAGGCAAGCGGGGGGGGCACAAAATCGGCTACAAATATGTCCATAAATAAATATATTGATTATTGCCTCATAAGAAGAGGTTTTAAATAGAGGGTGAATTGACGGGGTGGAGGAGAGGCGGAAAGAAGAGCTAATTTGTCAGTGGCTAGGGGGCGCAATCTGGATGGTTCTGCCAGGGGCGCAAGATCACCTAGGCTCTGCCATCTGATACAATATATGAACTGAAACACAGCTATCCTTGGAAAGTCACACTTATCCCATTTTTGCTATGCAGCTTCCCAACCAATATTTTTAAAAATCCATATAAGTGTGAATAAAAATGATTTTGTTTGTGATAGTAACAAACTAAAGTACATTGCATTGGGGGAAATGCTTGCCAAAATGTGTACATCGGTCAAAATGTGTACATCGGTCAAAACTGCATGCAAAAGGTGCATTGTTAAGAGAAATTCACGCTAAATTGCTGTTGAATTTTCGTACAGTTAAATAAAAGATCTGAAAATTGCTGCGAAATGTGAAGAATTGGATTTAAGACTGGAAAAATGAGAAACAGAGAGAAGTGAAAAAGACATGTCCCTCTATCCCTAATAATAATATGTTAAAATTATAAAACCCATCACAGTTACTAATCCCTATCCCTGACTATCAAATACCAACTGAAATCATCATCATCATCATATAATAATATAAGTTACCACAAAAGCCATGACTTCCATCAGACCCATGGGGACATTTAGCTAAAACTGAGCTAAAATGCCTATGTGACTGCCAAGCAGCAACATTTCTGTGCCTCAGCTTTTGCATTCCAGTGCAAACACCACAAAACTTTGGGGCATTTGAGTGCCAAAAGCCAATCTATCTATACGTTTTCATCTGACTGTGTTATTCCCCATATGAACATTCTTGCTTATGTGCAATAATTTCCGCAACTATGACATCTTTTAAAAAATGCTTCACCAAAGCAGAAATGAATCTGAATCACACAAGATATGCTATATCTATGTTATCATGTTACTTTCTCCACGCCTATGCCTGAGAAGGACCATGCATCCCCAAATACGATACGATAATCTTTATTGTCATTGTCCCATACAGAGCAACAGAATTGAAAAAATCTACATCAGACCTTCAAAAACCAACAAGCCTGCTATCCCTGCTTGGTTAACCCCCTGAAAACTCTGGTACCCCATAATTAAATACAAAATACTCCCACAGAGACTCCTTACACTGTGTTTAAAACCAAAATTGCATTTGGATAGAAACTGTTTCTCGGGCAGCTAGTCCTAGTCTTTATAACCCTGTACCTTCTTCCAGAAGGCAGAAGCTGAAAGAGATCATTTCCAGGATGAGCACTATCCTGCACTATCTCAGCAGCTTTCTTATGGCACCTGGAAGCATAGATTTGATCCAAGGTGGGAAGAGTGCACCCAAATAACTGTGAACATGCTCAGAAACAAATGCAATATACCAAAGGCCAGAGTCGGCCCACCCATGAAGTGACCACCTCAGGTAGCAGGAACCACAGGGCAGCAGATCTGGCCTTGCCTGCTGCTGCTATACTTGTTGTAGGCTGGAACTGCCGCCTCCTTGGCAGACCCTTCTAATTCTGACTCTATGGCAACCTCTTGGCAAACTGGGAGTGTTCCTGGTCTCTCTCTGTCCCTAGGGAGAACATGGCAGGGGCTGCCCTCTGGGGTCTCCTGGGCTCAGCACCCACCCAGTGTAGGTGGCCATTTTGTGGGTTTGCCTCAGGTGCCAAAATGTCTTGGTCCAGCCCTGCCGAAGGCAAATCTTCCCCTTGTTGGGATAATAATGTATATATCAACTTGTAGTTTCTGTGTGGTTCCCATAAAAATGAGTTATAACCTGATACCCGGCTAATTAAGAAGCATTAATATGATCGATTTAGGCAGAAGCCCGTATTACTTCTTGGTTGTGTCAGCAGCTTAACTGTTGTTTCCTTGACCTACACAGTCTTGGCTCTAAGATGAAGGTCTTAGATCCTGGGCACCCCACCATCATATCATCAGCTCCTAGATGATTAAAGAGTAGTTCCATCAAAACATTTCCATGCCCTTTCACAACCCCATTCAGACTGTTACACTTTCATCACCCCAATCTGCAACGTTTAATTACTTCTCTACTCGACTGCTAATTCTTCGTGCACAGATTGTCCCTTATTCACGGGATGTTGTAGTTTAATGTTAGAAGATCATAGGGCTACCTCACTCAACAATATAAATGAGGCAGAATTGAGAGTTTATTGGGCACTGTGAACTGACTGGTATGAATAACTGTACTGAATCTCAGATATATATCTCACAAATCAAAGTGTGCACAATGTTTTTCCCATAGCGGGGCTGTAAAACTGCCTTACCATTGCTGCAAAGAAAAAAAAACAACCCAAAAGATTTTGCAGATATAACCCTCACTCTCAGCATGTGTATACACAAACTCACACATGCACATGCACACACACACACACACACACACACACGTAGTCTCTCGTGCAAACCCCAAAGAGGAAAATAAGCTGATTTGCACAAACATTTTAAAGATGATATCAAAAATACCACCTAACTGGATCCAGCTAAAACTGGGTGTAAGGTGACAGGAAAGGGAGAGTCTTTAGCAAGGTGTACTGGGGAGAAGAAATATTAGGATCCATCTTGGGCAGGCTGGCTGAAGGCTGATTGGAAAGTATGCCTTTGACTCCAGAGCTGCACTGCTGTGGGGAACAAACCCCTCTTGAAATGACCATGCTGTACCATCTGGACTCCAGAGCCAGTGTTATGTAGTGGTTAAGAGCGGTAGACTCGTAATCTGGTGAACTGGGTCTCCACTCCTCCACATGCAGCTGCTGGGTGACCTTGGGCTAGTCACACTTCTTTGAAGTCTCTCGGCCCCACTCACCTCACAGGGTGTTTGTTGTGGGGGAAGAAGGGAAAGGAGAATGTTAGCCACTTTGAGACTCCTTCAGGTAGTGATAAAGCGGGATATCAAATCCAAACTACTACTCCTCCTCCTCCTCCTCCTCCTCCTCTTCTTCTTCTTCTTCTGGACTCCATGCAGATGGAAGTTGTAAATAGGTGAATAAACCAAATTTCTTAAAGCTACGACAGTCTCCACTGTCTCTCAAATCTCCAAAGGAACACAGACCCTGTGTGAGTGCCTGGAACCCCCTAGAATCTTGCTACCACCCGGCAGAGAGCTGGGGTGGCACCCAACTTTTGTAGCACAGCAAAGAAACATTTAGCATAATGGTCTTTTCTTCTACCAGTGACAGTAAGGTCCAAACCTACTACATTTACAGTCGTACCTTGGAAGTCAAACGGAATCCGTTTGGGAAGTCCGTTTGACTTCCAAAGCATTCGACTTCCAAATTGCAGCTTCTGATTGGCTGCAGGAAGCTCCTGCAGCCAATCGGAAGCTGTGGAAGCCCCGTCGGACATTTAGCTTCCAAAAGAACATTCGAAAACCAGAACAGTCACTTCTGGGTTTTGATCATTAGGGAGCCAAAACGTCCGAGTTTCAGGGCATTCAACAACCAAGGTACAACTGTATTTAAAAGCATGCTTACATTGGCCACTTATATTTTTTTTGGGGGGGGGAGCAGCAGTGTGGCCTCAAATCTGGGACATGCTTCTGATTTGAGTCATAAATTAGTTTCCTGCGGAAAATCGTCACCTCCTGGGTTGCTGTTTATCCCCAGAGGTAATGTTTGCAGTAATCCCAACATTCAGCTGAGTGATGGCAACTAAATGTTGCACTTTCAAGAAACTATCCTCTTTCTTCCAGGATCCTAAAAATGGCGCCTTTGCTGAAGGGTTGCATTCATTAAAGGATCATAGAAAAGTTAGATACATCCCAAGGGATTCAAATTCAGGTCCTCTGGCAGTGAGATTGGGAAAGCTGTATTGAATTTGGCCCTCCAAGACTTTTTATTTGGCCCCTCAGACTCTCCACAACCTACCACCCCGCTTTGCCACCCCTGGCTAGCAGCTTAAACTCTGCTGTTACTCTTGAGGTTACTTGCCTAGGTGGACTGATGGTTTGAATCAATCAACGGGACCTTTATATATCCCCAGTTGATACAGGAAAATGAGAATTTAGCTGGAGCCATAAAAAGTATGCAAGGAAGAGGGAAGTCACTTACTTGCAGGAAGCACACCAAGTGAGTAACATATATACCCTCTCAAACAATGACTTTTGACCTGTTCTAGTGTGTGTCCCGATTTTCAGGATTGCTGAGAGCTTTAAAAAGAAAGAGAACTAAGGCACATCAGCAAAGAGGCACTTGAAAGTTTTGAAATAAAATAGTCCTGTACTCTTTGTTGCAGAGAGAGAAATATGTTGTTTTGATTGTTACTTTTTTAGTTGCGCGTTCCCAGCGATCCCTTTCTATCTAAGAAGAAACATCAAACAACAGCAAAGAAGATGGGAAGAAAAAGGAGGCAGCGCTGTGATCATCCCTATTGTGCTCCCATCCAAGAAGAGTGGCCTAGCTTCATTTTGTTTAGAAAAAATGTCATCAAAAGCTCACAAAAGAATAACACTTGAGTGGAGATGTCCTTGTGGCATCGTCTGTGATGCTGCAATACTTTGTGGAGAGGCTCCTCTTAGCAACTCACATAGAAACCTATGAAGCTGGGCTGAGGCTGACCCATTTTTATGGTACTGATGGTGGCCTTCCTGTTCTCTGGTGCTGATGCAATTTAAAGTAAGTAGCCATGGGCATGTCAGCCAACCCAGAGAATGGTTCTGGCCTGTTTCTTTGGGGTGGGGTGGGGGCATAAACAGCATTGGCTGTCCTTGTGGATGACAGAAGCGGCTTAAGCCTGGTGGGGAGCACAGTCACAGCAGTAGCGTCCCTGCAGGTGGGTCACTGTCTCTTACTGGGAGTGGAGAGGCAGCAAAGCAAACTGTTAGGTTCAGTTGCAGACGACTCTGGGGCTTTACAGGCTGAGGGAGCCGGCGTTTGTCCCCAGACAGCTTCCGGGTCATGTGGCCAGCAAGACTAAGACACTTCTGGCAAACCAGAGCAGCACACGGAAACGCCGTTTACCTTCCCGCCAGAGTGGTACCTATTTATCTACTTGCACTTTGACGTGCTTTTGAACTGCTAGGTTGGCAGGAGCAGGGACTGAGCCATGGGAGCTCACCCCGTCGCAAGGACACAAACCGCCGACCTTCTGATCGGCAAGTCCTAGGCTCTGTGGTTTAACCCACAGCGCCCCCCCCCCACGATGGTGCAAATGCACCGGTGGAGCCAATTCATGCATGTGCACCATGCCAGGATCCCCACTGTCTCCTCCTTTCCACACTGCAGGTCCCCCAGAAAGATACTGAAAACCCACCTGTTCTCCATCGATTTCTCTTAAACAATAGTTTCCAACAATAACCATCAGAAGGCAATTGGAGAAGCAGGCAGAAATTGTGCTTCTTTTTCTCTTCCAGGCAGAAAGGGCTCCTTCAGATGTCTTTTTTTCAGGAAGCAGACCCGCCCTGAAACACAAAGGGCAGCTGTATATGTATAACTACCTTCTAATGACAATGAGGTCCATTTGGTAATGAATTACTCTCAATGTTCTCTGACTTCTGTTTCCAAGAATTCAGCCAGCAGCAATCCCTCGGCAGCTATATGTATTGCCGTTTCCTGGATTTCCTCTACATCAGCAACACATGCATAATTCTTTCTCAATGATCTTATTATATAAAGCCATCACAATTGACCAGGGCTCGGTGTTAACGAGATTTTGGAAGCCATACAAAGATGTGGGAGGGGTTCTAATTGGACTCTATTGGATGCATTTCAGATGATGAGAGCCTTAAAAAAAGAAAAAAGAAAAACAGGCACACACTATGAATCTTTAATCCATTTGTTATTTCGTTCTCCCAACTGCTTCCCTGCACCCACCACACTGCAGAATTACTGCTGGGACCACTGACAGAAATCTGTCTGAAAGGGCCTTTCAGAAGCCAGGCTAAACAAGGAAGTGAGTTGGAAAAGAGTTAGGAGCCAGCAGCAGTTCTGTTTTGCTGGTTGCAACCTCTGGAAGCTCATGATCAGGACTTGAAAACAGGGATTTGTGAGGGTGTTTTGAGGGAGAAGCCAAAGCGCTGTCTCACTTGTACGTAGGACCAAGAGACATGGATGGTGAGGCAGCTGCTGTAGTGACCTGCTTGATTTATAACACAGAACACAACTACTTTATGAATATGATCATGGAGCATCCAGAAAGTATCTAACAATGATGATACGATACGATACGATACGATACTATATACGGAACGGAACGAAACGAAACATCTTTATTGTCATTGTCCCACACAGAACAACGAAACTGAAAAAATCTACATAAGACATTCAAAAACCAACAAGCCTGCTATCCCAGCTATCCCAACCTGGTTAGCCCCCTAAAAACACTGATACCCCATTTTTAAATACAATATACTCCCATAGAGACTCCTTAGGTAAAGGTAAAGGGTGTTGGTTTCTGCTTTCTTCTCTGTGCAGCGAAGTGCTTGTCACGAGACAGGTTGTTTACATTCCACAGTAAATGCACTGTTGGGTTTCCCACGGGAATGGGAGACTGGATGTGACGTACACTGTTTTCCTGTTTATCACTGTTCTTTGCAGTTTCAGTTTGTGATTCTCTCCGTGCTTTAGAGGAGAGAGGATGCCTTTCTCTGCTCCGGCAGAGGGAAGATGTTTTTCTGTAACTTACCAGCTTTGAAATGTAAATAAAGCAATATAGAGTATGTTGGCACGTACTTTTCATCATTCCGCTGTGCACGGGACACTGCTTATCTCCAACATTTGGTTCCGGGCCCAGAAAAACGCAGTGTTTTGAGAATGGTCTCCAGAAGTCGGGCTCCTGGCAAAGGAACAAAGGAGCAAAGAAACGGAGTGCCGGCAGAGGATCGGAATAGCGGCAGAGGGACGGATCGCACGGTATCTGCTCTGCGCGTCAAAATGATTGATGTGAGGTATGTGCTACTGCTCCGGGCAGCCTGCCAGCTTCTAATTAATGGCTTTAAGGCTGGACTTTGAACTTTTAAAGCCGTTTTCCACGGCACAAGCGTAGTGGCTTGGATGGCTAGGAAAGTGAAAGTAACTTTGAATTTGCCTTTGGAATGAGGTTTGAAGCAGCAGTAAAGCAGCTTGATTTAAAGCAGCAGAGATGACGCAGAAGGCTAATGCCAGAGTCATGATGGCCCTTCAGGATGCTTTTGGGATTCCTAAGCTCAATAAGAAAAACTATGCGGACTGGGTTCTCTATGCAGAGGCTATTCTGCGGAAAGAGGGTCTGTTTGAGGTGATTACAGACAACCCCCCAGCTCCAATTACAGATGCATGGGAAGCTAAGGATTCCAAAGCAAGGGGAACTCTTACTTTGATAGTATCCCCAGAAGTGCTCTGTCTATTGCGTGATAAGACCTCAGCCAGAGAAATTTGGGATGCTTTGAGAGAGGCTCACTTGAGGACAGAAGCTGCATCCACTATGTTTTACTTTAACAAGCTGCATAATATGGCTCTTGCTGAAGGTGGAGATGTGCGTATACATTTGATGGAGATGCAGAATCTGAGACATGAGCTGCAACAGAGAGGACTCAACTTTCCAGAGGCTGTGTATTCCTTCATGATACTACAATCTTTGGGTTCAGGTTGGGAGTCTGTTGCAACCCAGATTGCTGTACAGCCAACTGCTCAGCTGACAGTGGACTATGTTACTGCCGTGATTCAGAATGAAGCAGATCGCCGGGGTGCTGGCTGCATGGGAAAGGGGGAGTCTTCACAGACGTCATCCCATAGTGCAGTGGAACCACCAGATGGCGCCAAAGCTTTGAAGGCAGTGAAATGCTACTCGTGTGGACGTCTAGGCCATATGAAGAGGGAATGCAAATATCCCAAGGCCAAGACAGAGCAGCGCAGCGAAAGCTCATCGCGTGGAAAAGGCCGAGGCAAAGGCAAAGGTCCGGTGTCCAGGACAACGCAGCACAAGGCAATGGTCTCATGCTTCACTCCAAAGGTTGCAGAGGTCCAGAAGACATCTAGATCTTTCTTCGTTGTTGATTCAGCGGCGACCCACCACATGTGCAACGATAAGCGACTGTTCGTGTCTTTTACACCGCAGGAAGGTGCGATTCACCAGGCGGATGACCACACAATTCCCAGTAAAGGCTACGGAACTGTTGTTCTTCACAGTTTGGACTTATCGATACAGAATGTGCTTTACGTGCCGGATGCCAAACATAATCTGCTCAGCGTTGGACAGCTGAATGAATGGAACATTGACGTTTCCTTCAAGAACAAGAAGTGCATCATCACAAAGAAAAATGATTATGTGTTGTATGCTGAATATGTTGATCGTTTGTTTGTTTTGTATTATGATGATGTTGTGCAGGATGACACTTGTTGCATTGCAGGTACTAACAAAAGTTTGCATGCAGAATGTATTCACGATTTTCATCGAAAATTTGGTCATTTGCATTTTGAGGCAGTATCTAAGATGCCTGCCTTGGTTGAAGGTATGACTATTAAACCCTGCAGGTACCACATGAAGTGCAAGGCATGCGCAGCAAACAAGGTGAAAGTGGCTGCGAAAGGTAAGGTGTCTAGTAGGCAAGCTACAGAACCATACCAGGTTGTTCATGTTGATTTAGTTGGACCACTAGCGCCCTCTTTGGGTGGAAATAGGTACTTCATGGTTCTCATTGATGCATTTTCCAGATATATTTATGTGTACAATCTCAAGCAGAAATCAGAGGCTTTTCCTAGGTTCAAGGAATTCTGTGCTTGGTTGGAAAATGTGCATGGTAAGAAGATAAAGATTCTTTTCACTGACCGGGGGGGAGAATTCACTTCTCAGCAGTTTGAAGCTTTTCTGACTGAGAAAGGAATTCAACACGATTTGTCTAGTCTTCGCTCGCCATGGCAGAATGGACTTGCGGAACGGGCAAATCAGACATTGCTTCAAGGGTTAAAAACCTTGCTGCATGATGCAAATCTTCCAGAGAGTTATTGGGCTGAATCTCTCTCGTGTTTTGTTTACAGTTACAATCGCAGGTTATCTTCAGCAATTGGTTGTACCCCCTATGAGAAGATGTTTGGCAAGAAGCCATACATCAAACACATGAAAATTTTTGGTTCTGACATGTGGGTTCACTCACCACAAAGCTCCAAATTAGACAAGCGTGGATTGCATGGTATCTTTCTAGGTTATCGGAAAGGTTCTTACAGAATAATGATGACTGACTCTAAGACAATTAAGCTCACAAGAAGTGTTGAGTACAATGCCAAGTGGGGGGAGAATGTGGGAATTTTCCAATGTTATCCTGATGACAGTGATGAGACTGAGGATAGTCAAAAGCAACCGCAACAACCCACACCCACTGATGAAGGTTCTGATTCTGAGTCTGAAACTGAATCGGGTGATTCAGAGGATTTCAAGAGTGCGAAAGCCTCTATGCGACCCTCTGAAAGCTCTGATCAAGAATTGGAAGAACCATTGTTCACAATAGGTCGTTTTTCTCCCAAGAAGGAAGAGGAAAGTGTTGAAGACTTAAGGCTAATTCGTAGGTCACAGAGAGCCACAAAAGGCAGACCTCCAAAGAGATTTGCTGATGAGTTTGCTAAGATAGCAGTAACAGCTGTTAAAAGCTCCAAGAAGGTATTTGAACCTTCAAGTTTCCAAGAAATCCAGGATTTGGATTCAAAGGAAGCTGAGCCATGGTTAAATGCCATGAAGGCTGAGCTTGATTCCTTGGAAAGGAACAAAACATGGGACCTAGTTCCAGTAGTTCCAGGAATGAAACTGCTTGGAAGCAAATGGGTCTTCAAAGCGAAGACTGATCAAAATGGCAAGATAGTCAGACACAAAGCCAGATTGGTAGCCAGAGGTTTTGCACAGGTACCAGGTGAAGACTATCACGAGACCTACTCACCCACAGTGAGGTATGAGAGCATTAGGCTTATGCTCAAGCTAGCTGCAGAGGAAAATCTACACATTAGTCACCATGATGTGAATACAGCTTTTCTGTACGGATCTCTAGATGAATCACTTTATATGCTTCCACCTGATGGCGTACAGGTAAAACAGGGATTTGTTTGTGCTCTGAAAAAGTCCCTTTATGGTCTCAAACAAAGTGCACGGTGTTGGCACACAAAACTCACTGAAGTATTGTTTTCTCTAGGTTTTCAGCAAGGGAAAGCTGATCCATGTGTATTTGTCAGAGAGGAGGGGCAAAAGAAACTGTATTGTTTGTTTTATATTGATGATCTTTTATTCTTTTGGAAAGATGTCACATTGTACAATAACGCCCTAGCTCAACTGAAAGAGCACTTTGACATAAAAGATCTTGGTGAGGTAAACAATTACCTGTCTCTGGAGATAGAGAAAGATCAAGATGGTAACATTCTAGTACACCAGTCACGGAAAATTGCTGATGTGTTAAGCAAACTAAACCTGATGGATGCTAACCCTGTAGACACACCGATGACAACAAGTTATCAGGTAGATGACACTGAAGAAGCATTTTCTGACACTACACTGTACAGAAGTGTGCTAGGCAAACTAAACTTCATTGCCAGATGTTCAAGACCAGACATTGCTGTTAGCTGTAATTTGCTAAGCAGACAAGTCAACAATCCCACTGTTAAGGATTGGAAAGCTCTGAAACGCATAGCGCGGTATTTGAAAGGCACTATGCATTACAGACTGAGATTTAACAATCAGAAGTCTGGTGGTCTTGAGATATTTGCAGATGCAAGTTTTGGAAGTGACACTACAGACAGGAAAAGTACGTCTGGAGTTTGCTATAAGTACAATCAGGGTCTATTTGATTGGTCATGCAAGAAGCAAACAACAGTTAGCTTAAGTACTTGTGAAGCTGAACTGAATGCACTGTCTTATTCACTTAAGGATTGTGAATGGTTGTTACAATTGTGCAAAGATATGAAAATTCCTGTCAAATGTCCAATCCAGGTTTACCAGGACAACAAAGCATGTTTGGCTTTGCTGAATTCTGAAGGTTGTAAGCAAAGCACGAAGCACTTGCAATTGAAGTTGCAACATGCTAGGGAACGTATTCAGAAGGGACTAGTAACGGTGTCCTATATGCCAGGTAATGAAATTCCTGCTGATGTATTGTCCAAGATTGTATCAAGGGATCAACACTGTACCTATGTGCAGAAGTTGGGTTTGTACTGATATTGTACGAACACGCTGCCCAGAGATGTTCACAGAAAGGGGGAGGATGTTGGTTTCTGCTTTCTTCTCTGTGCAGCGAAGTGCTTGTCACGAGACAGGTTGTTTACATTCCACAGTAAATGCACTGTTGGGTTTCCCACGGGAATGGGAGACTGGATGTGACGTACACTGTTTTCCTGTTTATCACTGTTCTTTGCAGTTTCAGTTTGTGATTCTCTCCGTGCTTTAGAGGAGAGAGGATGCCTTTCTCTGCTCCGGCAGAGGGAAGATGTTTTTCTGTAACTTACCAGCTTTGAAATGTAAATAAAGCAATATAGAGTATGTTGGCACGTACTTTTCATCATTCCGCTGTGCACGGGACACTGCTTATCTCCAACATTAGGTCCAGTCGTGACCAACTCTGGGGTTGCGGCGCTCATCTCGCTTTATTGGCCAAGGGAGCCAGCATACAGCTTCCGGGTCATGTGGCCAGCATGACTAAGCCGCTTCTGGCAAACCAGAGCAGTGCACAGAAACACCGTTTACCTTCCTGCTGGAGCGGTACCTATTTATCTACTTGCACTTTGATGTGCTTTCGAACTGCTAGGTTGGCAGGAGCAGGAACTAAGCAATGGAAGCTCACCCCATCGTGGGGATTCGAACCGCGACCTTCTGATCAGCAAGTCCTAGGCTCTGATCAGAAGGTCGGCGGTTCGAATCCCTGTGACAGGGTGAGCTCCCGTTGTTCGGTCTTACACTGCGTTTAAAACCAAAATCACACCAATCTATGTGGAAGAATAGTATTAAATGCAGAACTAAAATGCAGCTAGAGAGGGACAAGAATCATTCCCAAAAGTATAATATTGGCTGTCCTTGAATCTTCCCACCACACTTGCCATCCTCTCCTGCCGCTCCCTTTGAGAACCACTGATCTTGGGGGAACGACACTGAAAAACTGGAAGCAGTGACAAAGGATGGGTTCACTGCTAATGGCCTGACTGCAAATCAAACACTGCAAATGTAAGGGGAAAACAATGTTTTCAGTATTTTCCTTCTTCCCTCTCCCTATAGTTTTGTGTCACGTTTTAGATTGCAAGCCCATTTTTATGTAAGGAGTTCTGAGTGGTGGGGGCAGGGAGCTTGGTTGAAGAGCGAACCCAAAAGTGCCCTAGAATATAAACAAATAATTCCGCAGAGACCAAGCGTCCAGGAGGGAGCACGTCACATGAATACACGTACGACCAAGCAGAGAAGTGGCTGTTGCTCTTCCTTCCCAAAGACTGGTGTAGAAGGTGATATTGATTAATTCTTTTTAAAACAACAAACCCTTAAGAGCATAAAGGTGTGCAGCTTTTTAAAACGTTTGTTTTCCTTCTCCCCAATTACCTTTTATTATTGCATTTTGCTACAGCTGGCACTAATTGTGTAGGAAAGAAGAGGGGCGGCTGCTTGATTGATTTGGTGCAGCTGCTGCTGATTGCTGTTAATTGTCTTTCATTTTAAATTGCTGCCTTCTCACCCTGTTTGCTGTGCTTTAAAAAAAAGGCACTGAGCTGTACTTTAATTAAAACACCATCAGCAAAGGGAATACACCTTAGTGTGTTCAGAGGTATGTAAGCAAAAAAAAAAAAAAAATTCAGGGTGTTGTGCACCCTGTCTGTGGATCCAAATAATTCCCACCATAATATTTTTCTGCCTCATATCCATGCCAACATGTTATAATAAACATCTAGGGTGGGGTGGGGAAGCTCAAATGCAGCCCTCCAAGCACCTCTCTGACTCTCAGGACTCTTTCCAGCATTAACAAAGTCATTTAAATAATGCAGGTGGAGTCCAGAGACAAAAGCTCTAACAACACATAACTGAGCAAAACAGAACAAAAACAGTATATAATTTGTGGGAAAAAGAACAGAGAGATTTTGTCTTTCTTAGGTCAGACCTTCTACATAGCAGGGAGACATGCAACCCAACATACAGAGGAAAGCCTCCTCTGCTGCACGTCCAACACCCACTCTCCAGTCACACCCTACTTGAATGTCTTTGGCTGGCTGGATTGTGTCCTTGAGCTCTAATAATGCCTCCTGATTATCTGAACAGAGGATAGAGGGAGGGTGTTTGTACAAACGAGCCTACTGTACAAAGGTAAAGTTCACATCCATTGCCCACTTCTGCCCCTGTGCCACCAGCACCACTGATAAAGGCCCTCTCCGAGGTAGCCCAGAAGGGAATGCAGCCCTTGGCTTTAAAGAGGTGCCCTGCCCTGATCCCCATACACACTACAGTGGTACCTTGGTTTAAGAACAGCTTAGTTTATGAACAACTTGGCTTAAGAACGCTGCAAACCCGGAAGTAGGTGTTTTGGTTTGTGAACTTTGCCTTGGAAACAGAACATGTTTCGCTTCCTGTTGAGTGTGTTCCATTTGTAAATTGAGTCCCTTGCTGTTATGGGAAAGCATGCCTTAGTTTAAGAATGCTTTGGTTTAAGAATGGACTTCCAGAATGGATTAAGTTCGTAAACCAAGGTACCACTGTACTCAACAGAACTTACTCATAGTCTATGAAGAACATCAGCACTTTGGACAGCTCAGTGGTCAAGGATGTATGTGGGCATTTTGGCACCATTTAAACATGCTGAAGAAAGTGTGCAATCACTTTGATTTGAGCAAGAAAAGCTACCACCCTATTTATTTGTTTTCAAAGTCACCTTTAATGCTTCATTTTTCATTTTCTGTTATAACAAATCTGAAGCAAAATAAGCTGCATTTCTTTTTAGCAAGTCTTACCTTAAAGGTAAAGATAAAGGGACCCCTACCGTTAGATCCAGTCGCGAACGACGCTGGGGTTGCAGCTCTCATCTCGCTTTACTGGCTGAGGGAGCCAGCGTTTGTCCACAAACAGCTTTCTGGTTCATGTGGCCAGCATGACTAAGCCGCTTCTGGCGAACCAGAGCAGCGCACGGAAACGCCGTTTACCTTCCCGCTGGAGCGGTACCTATTTATCTACTTGCACTTTGACGTGCTTTCGAACTGCTAGGTTGGCAGGAGCAGGGACCTTGCAACGGGAGCTCACCCCGTCGTGGGGATTCGAACCGCCGACCTTTTGATCGGCAAGTCCTAGGCTCTGTGGTTTAACCCACAGCACCACCTGTGTCCCCGTAACTGTCATAGCTGTCAACTTTTCCCTTTTCTTGCGAGGAATCCTATTCGGAATAAGGGAATTTCCCTTTAAAAAAGGAAAACGTTGACAGCTATGGTAACTGTGTATAAGTCGACTTCCTGTGTTTTGGGCTGCCTGTCTCCAAGTCAGCTTAGATTCTGTGTGACAGCTTGAAGCCACACAATGCAATACAGGATGCCAGCTTTGAAGTGGCAAAACAGATCCAGCTGTTGGAGCTGCATCCATTTTGCCACTTTGAAGTTGGCATCCCATATTGCACTGTGTGTTTTCAAGCTTCTTTTGCTATCAGTTCCAATTTCTGTAGCTACAGCACTTGGGAGCTGTCCGCAACCCTCAGGCTGCCCTTGTCTCAAAAAGAAAAATTCAAGCATATAGGTGGCCAACGGCAATGAAAATCTGTGCAGCACGTTTTGGCAATGAAGAAAATCTGGGCCTTGGTTCTTTGGGCATGGTGACCTATTAACAGCCCGATGCAAGAGGCAGACCATAATTCACACTCATGGCAATTCTCCTACTGAACCTTTGTAAACGCCTCAGCACTAAATCAGCCGTCCGTCCTCAGGAGTATTGAGGAGTGAAAATCCCCAGCAAATGAAGGCAAAATCTGCTGAGCTTTTATATTGCACTGTAACTGATTCCATTGAATTCCTAGGCACCAAAGCAGGGAGCTCATTCTCATATTGTGACCAAGATATGGACAGTTCATACACAATCCTGTTATGTACATGGGTCATACGCAAGTGCTAGTTTTCCTGAAGGGCAGTTTTATGGGGAGACCTCAAGCTGATAACATGGCAGGGGTCATTATGGCCTTTTGACTTTCTTTCCCCACCTTTGTCCTCATTGTGGGACATCCAGGAACGCTGACTGGTGGGATGGGGGTGAGGTAAGTGACATCATGTCAAGGTAAAATCCTGTACTTTTAATCAAGAAGTCATTTTAACCACAGCTCCTTTTGTCTGACAACTCACTGATCAACTTATTTTAATATCCAACAGAGGCTATCAATGCAGTCCCACGTCTCTCTGCTCAGAGTTAGTCTCACGGAATTCAATAGGACTTTTCCCTGCCAAGTATGTGCAGAAGTGCAGTCTATATAATTTGCTAATTCCTTCTTTTATGAACCTCCTGCTCAGTTGCCTAATCTTCCCCAGCCTTTCACCTGGTTGTCTGATGGACAGCATACCTAGGCAACACAACGTATGTGAAATGCAATTAGGCCCGGTTTGCAATGCCGTATTTCAAAAGGCACCTTCACGAGGGCAGAAGGACAGTGGCACGATTTGCAAAGGATGCGAAATAAATCTGCTGTAACCAAAAGGATGCCTTGGTTAGCAGGCAAAGTAAGTGGAGCTCTAATGTACTTGACAAGCAGAAATATCAAAGCTAATCAGGTGCAGCTGCGTGAGGTTGAGTCAGCTACCTTAGCTTCTGAATCATTTATTACAAGCCCATTTTTGTGGCCTGTCAGAATATTAGCATATTTAAGGAGACTTAATCCAGTTTCATCACTGTGATTAAAACGGCTGACAAGGGTGGAAACTTCCGATAAGCAGCAAAGAATGCAGGAGCAGTGAGAATATAAATACTAAGCACCGTGGATTGTTTTAGAAAAACAGGCTGGAAGAAGAATCCCATAGGAAGAGGATATGTACTGAGTCAGACTATTGGTTCATCTAATCCAGTATTATCTACATTGGCCTGCAGCAGGATCTCCTCGGTTTCAGGCAAGGAATAATTCCCAGCCCTACTGTGACTCTTCCCTCTTAATCCTATCCACCCCAAAATATTCCAAAATTATAGGTGTCAAGAAGGTGATTTCTGCATGTGCTCTAGAGCAGCGTTTCCCAACCTTGGGCCTCCAGCTGTTTTTGGACTACAACTCCCATCATCCTTAGCTAGCAAGACCAGTGGTCAGGGATGATGGGAATTGTAGTCCGAAAACAGCTGGAAGCCCAAGGTTGGGAAACACTGCTCTAGAGGGTAGTGAGGGGTAGATGGGGCTTGTCAACCAGGGAAGGTAACCCATGTAGGAGAAGGAAAACTGATCCTAAACTTATACTGCCTTGTGGGATATATTTGGGAGAAGAAAAGGCTAAGGGTTAACCCTCCACAAATCCGGAGAGGAGTCCCTAAAATGGTTGGATGGCATCTTGTATGCCTTCTTCTGGCAAACCAGTCCAGTATACCTGAAGGAGCGTCTCCACCCCCATCATTCTGCCCGGACACTGAGGTCCAGCTCTGAGGGCCTTCTGGCAGTTCCCTCACTGTGAAAAGCAAAGTTACAGGGAACCAGGCAGAGGGCCTTCTTGGTAGTGGCGCCCACCCTGTGGAACACCCTCCCACCAGATGTCAAAGGGAAAAACAACTACCCTACCAGACTTTTAGAAGACATCTGAAGGCAGCCCTGTTTAGGGAAGCTTTTAATGTTTAATAGGTTATTTTATTTTGATATTCTGTTGGAAGCCACCCAGAGTGGCTGGGGAGACCCAGCCAGATGGGCGGGGTATAAATAATAAAGTATTATTATTATTATTATTATTATTATTATTATTATTTATAAACCCTGCAGCCAAGCTGATACCAAACGTATCACTCTCCTTTCCTTTGGACCACTTTGCCACATCCACAACAAAATAAGCAAAAATAAGTTTTCTTTTGTGTTGTGGTTTCAGCGAGACCAAGGGGGGCAGTTTTTGTTGTCTTGGCAGCCCACAACCTCCACACACCCTGCCACAGCTTCCACCCCAGAGAGGTCACTTCAGTGCTGCTAATGCAGAGGTTTGACACCACCCCCAGATGTATACTCCATTGTCTCTCAAGACAGACAGATGCCAACAACAATTACAAACCATGCATTGTTCCCCCATAAAAGTTCTTATCAAGATTGGAATGAAAAATGAGATTCTGTGCATGCAGAGTCAGCAGACCAGGCACCCCAAGGCCAGCTGCCTTGCAGGCAAAATGCATGGAAGCTCATTCACGTTAATAAGGTTCCCGATAAAACTCTCACTTTAATTGCACATCTAGCTCAGGACCGATAGCAGGGAGGAGAGAAGTGGAGGAAGAAGCTGGTGACTAGGATTCTTTCTGCACATCTAGAGTCGCATGTAGGAAGGAAACGCTCCTAACCCATATTTTTTTTCTCTAAGAACTTTTTCTAAGAAATAAAAATATTTTTAGAAAAAGAATCGACCATGGGCCACCGTGCTCCCCCAATATAACCTTTTAAAACACTTTCCCTTTGCAGGTCTTACAGTAAAAAAAGGAAAATCAATGCTATTGAGTACATGGAATGTGGCAATTTTCAGGAATACATATATATTTTTACTAGAATTGCACCTGTGCATTCTAACCCTGCTTAGAAGGGGGAGAACTTTCATTAGAGCCTGAATTATTACAATAAAACATAATACAATAGAAGACTATATAAAATTTATGGAGCACCTTTTATGAGAACATTGCAAAGGGGCCCGATGTAATGGCTATAAAACAGTCAAACACATTCTGTGTGGCACGGATTTAATTTTTAGAGTAGCAGGTAGCACAACATGCGCATGATTTACCGTCAGTACTGTTCACTGGGAATTTTTATGAATGCAAAGCTAATCTACCGAAAGCTGCCTTGCATTTCAATAATACAACCCAACAGTCTACATTTACCCTCTATGTGTTGGAAGTGGTAATGTCTCCACTGGAACAGACAAAGTTGCCTTGCAACAACTCCATCTAGTTGTCCGTCTAGTTGTCTAGTTGGTCCATGCAGTTGTCTACATTGACTAGCAGGTTGGGGGGTGGGATTTGATTCCACACTTAAAGATGAACCTACCTAATTTGCACTTTCTGTAACAATATGTGAAAACAAACAATGGTTTCTAAGCTAAAAGTGCTAGCGTTATAATCAGGAAAACCAATGCAACCATCCCCATGTCTGAGTGCACCCCAAGTGTGTCTTCTTGCTGTATTTTGGGTGCGACGGCATTGCGGGCTGGCCACTTTGTCTCCATGCTTTCCAATGCAGCAACTGCACGGGAAAGCTTCCTGACTGATGGGGAACCAAAACAGCCCTCCCTGTTGGTCAGGAAGTGGATTGTAAATCTGCCAGCTGAGTTGGCCAATGGCCAGCAGCCTAAGAGGTAGACACTTGCTGGGGGCAGTCCCAACTGAGCTTCACTTGGGTCTGTGTCCAAAACATTTAAGGAGGCTCACCTCTCCCCTTCTGTGCAGTTCCTCATCAGATCCCCCACCCAATCTCCCTTGCATTTTCTGTGTTATTTTGCCTGACCTTGCTATGGAGATTGATGGTCACCATATTCAGGGCCAGGGAGGAATTTTCCTCCAGACTAAATTGGCCCGGTCTGGGGTTTTTGCCAACCTCATAGCAATTGTCCCAACTTTGGCAGTTTGGCATTGGGTTGGCCTTTGTCTTGGTTGGAGGGGAGGTTGTAAGCCTCTGCCTGCCCCTCCGAAGGAAAGGGGCATCCCATTAAAGGCATCTGGGAGGAGGTGCTTCTGTCTGGACACCCAGATGGGGGCTAAGGTAAAGGTAAAGGGACCCCTAACCATTAGGTCCAGTCATGACTGACTCTGGGGTTGCGGCGCTCATCTCGCTTTATTGGCTGAGGGAGCCGGCGTACAGCTTCCGGGTCATGTGGCTGGCATGACTTAGCCTCTTCTGGCGAACCAGAGCAGCACACGGAAATGCTGTTTACCTTCCCACCGGAGCGGTACCTATTTATCTACTTGCATTTTGACGTGCTTTCGAACTGCTAGGTTGGCAGGAGCAGGGACCGAGCAACGGGAGCTCACCTCGTCGCTGGGATTCAAACCGCCGACCTTCTGATCGGCAAGTCCTAGGCTCTGTGGTTTAACCCACAGCACCACCTGCGTCCCTAGATGGGGGCTAGCAGTCCTCAAAACAGTGATCATGTGGGGACGATCCTATTTGGTGTAAGTCATAGGACCTCCTTGCTGGAGTCGATCCCTTTGTGTACTACCAGCAGGTGCACTGGTGGTTTAATGGTTAGACCCAATGCCTATGCCAAACCACTGACTTCTGTAATCAATAAAGTTCTGGCCTTATTCAACCCAATCTATGGTGTCTGTCTGGTTCTTAAATGTTAAAGTCAGGGCGCTGAAGGGCAGCAGTGCCTGGGCATGCAATTTGCTGTTTTGAATCCTGCCTTCTATGCTTGGCTAGAATACTTTTGCCAATATAACTGTGTGGATGGAGACAGAGAAAGGTTACTCTCCAAACAACCTCACATACCACACAGCCTTGGAATAATAAGTAGCCTTTGGCCATGGAACCAAAGAGACACACACAACTCCCATGGGTTATTTGCTACGGAAGTACTTTTCTGCTGAATCTGCCTCCAAGCCTTTTTAAATTAGAGCCAGCACCAGAAAGTTTAATAGCGAGCTTTGACTGCAGCTACTGCAAATGAGTTGTTTGAAGGGAGATAAGCCAAGCATGATACAACACAAAATTAATAGGCTGCATGAATTATAAACTCACCTCAGGGAATAAAAAGAATATGGGATGAAGGGTTTTTAGTGCTTTGATTTTTATTTTTTTAGAAGAACTGAGGAAGGGGAAAGGATGAACTCGTAGTCAGAAGCCAAGGGACCTAAAGCAAAAGAAAGATAATACCACAGGAAATAGGAAAAGTTACACGTGTTAGTCGTAGCGACATTTCAGCAGTGAATAAGAGTGCAAAGGAAGGTCTTGACACGCATCTAATGATATGCAAATTGATGTGCGGAGGGGTGGGTCAGGATGCACAGTGCCCACTAGACACACCCCCAACCACTTTTGAGGATCGTGTTGCTAGTTATAATATTTATTGATAGCTGGCCATGCACTGGAAAAATTCCAGTGTTTATGTATTTTAATAGAAATTATATCAATTGATATGTGTTTTAATTATTTATATTGCCTGTTCTAAAATGAATGTACAAAATGTTTCTGTGCATTGTGAGGTTCCATTGTGAAATTTGTTGTTATTAGGCTTTTCATTACAGTGACGTCTTGATAGGTATTTTTGCTGTTGTATTGGTATCACTGCTGGGTACACAATAGCTGACCTGTACAAACCACTCTTTCACACAAACATGTGCGCATGTGCAGAGGTGGCTGGCACCTGAGTTCAGTGAAGCATGTGAACAAGTCTAGTAGTCCAGGCATGGTCTCACCATGTGATCAGTTGTTTGTCTAAGAACCTGTCAAACTTCCAATCTGTAAAGTGGGATTAAGAGTGATGCACCTCATAGGATTGTTGTGAAAATTAATTAAACGTAGAAATATTGTTAGGAACCTTGAACCTCTGAGGTGGGGTGAGGGAAAAATCAGATTATCAAAAGCTATTAAAATCCATCCTTAGCCTTCCAGCAGCTGGTGCTTTGGAAATTGCAGAGGTGCTGAAAATGAATTGAAGCAGAATGCAAGAAAGTGGGAAAACTCCCTTCGCCCAAACTGGCATATCCCTTGCCATCTTCCCATAAGCAATGCACCCACAATTACATTGCCCGATTATTGACTAAATGGGCACCTCAATGGTTTCCACTGGAAGTAACAAGTCAGGTAAGGTTTGGTCTTTGATCTCACCAAGAGGTAACGGTTAATGCTCCACATGAGTGAAATTGTCAGATAATTATATCACCCAGCAAGCTAAATAATCCCGGCTGATCTGAAAGCTGCAAATGAATGAATGAAATTGGCATGTTTTACAACAATGAGTGCGTAATCAATGTCCTGCAGTACAGAACTGATAAACTCTGGGACACACCAGAGACCAAAGCTCCTTATTGCTTAAATCCCCAGCTCTTGAACAAGACAGATCTAAAATCCTTTAATCAAACCTAATAACCTGGGCTAATCTTCAAAATAATGACTGCAAAAGGAATATCCAGCAACTATTTCCAATTACCCGCACAGGTTCCTGGGGTTTAGAAAATTGATTCCCGCCCTCGCTCACTTGCTCTGCAGCCGCTGACTTCAATTTATTGAAATGTTGTCTGATGCATAAACATTAACTAACTCAAAGTAAATGCAGTAATGGGAAAATGTTATTGTGTATACATATATACTGAATTGAAAGCAATGCAAGTAATAAAGGAAATGCTATTTGCTGGATAAGAATATATTAATTCATTAAATTATTTGTATACCACTAATCTCATCGGGAATGTCCATAGAAATAAATAAGTAAATTTTCATCCATGTGGCTGAAAATATAGTTCTGGTGTACTCACCATTCATGACTCAGGCTCCTTTAAGCTAGGCAGCTTATCTTACTATTTGGGGAGTGACAGCTTTTTAATATCACTATAAGTTGTGTTTTTTTAAGCGTTCAATTGTTATAGCCTATATAAGCCAAATCTTTCATCCCCCAAAATAAAATAATAATAATAGGGCTCACTTTAAGTCATTAAAAATGAAAAACAGCCCTCACATAGCAAGATTTTGTGTGCCTTTTTCACTGTCACTGAAAAGGAGGAGGAGGAGGAGGAGGAGGAGGAGGAGGAGAGAGTCTCAAAGCGGCTAAGAATCTCCTTTCCCTTCCTTCCCCACAACAAACACTCTGTGAGGTGAGTGAGGCTGAGAGACTTCAGAGAAGTGTGACTGGCTCAAGGTCACCCAGCCGTTGCAGGTGGAGGAGCGGAGAGGCGAACCCAGTTCCTCAGATTACAAGTCCACCGCTCTTAACCACTGCACCACGCAGGCTCTCATATGAATGTATTGTTATGAGTTTTTTGAGGAGCAGATACACCCCCCCCCCAATGGATGGAGGATGGATGGCGGCTAACAGATTGAGGCTGAATCCTAACAAGACAGAAGAACTGTTTTGGAGGGATAGGGGGCAGGCAGGTGTGGAGGACTCCCTGGTCCTGAATGGGGTAACTGTGCCCCTGAAGGACCAGGTGCACAGCCTGGGAGTCATTTTGGACTCACAGCTGTCCATGGAGACACAGGTCAATTCTGTGTCCAGGGCAGCTGTATACCAGCACCACCTGGTACACTGGCTGAGGCCCAACTGCCTGCATACTGTCTCGCCAGAGTGGTGCATGCTCTGATTATCTCCTGCTTGGACTGCCGCAATGAGCTCTTTGTGGGGCTACCTTTGAAGGTGACCCAGAAACTACAACTAATCCAGAATGCAGCAGCTAGACTGGTGACTGGGGGCGGCCGCCGAGACCACATAACACCGGTCTTGAAAGACCTACATTGGCTCCCAGTACGTTTCCGGGCACAATTCAAAGTGTTGGTGCTGACCTTTAAAGTCCTAAACGGCCTCGGTCCAGTATACCTGAAGGAGCATCTCCACCCCCATCGTTCTGCCCAGACACTGAGGTCCAGCAACAAGAGCCTTCTGGCAGTTCCCTCACTGCGAGAAGGCAAATTCTGTCGCTGGGGTGGGTCACTGAAGAAACGAAAGGCTGATAATGGCCTGGTTGGTTGGTTTGTTGGCAAAACAAAAGGTCTTCTGCCCAGTAGCTTTGGGGATATGATTACCAGAGGGCTGCATTTGGTTCCATCAGGTCACGCTGGGCGGGCCTGATCCATAGGATTACTTTGTTGACAAAAATAGATTCAGGAAGAGACAGAAACTGAGTTTCCCCTGGAGTGGCTAGACTGAAGGGCCATTTGGCTTTTGTGAGTAACAAGCTGCGAATCTCGTTTTTTCGAGCACTGCGTACATTGTAAACAGCTGCTGGAGGAACTTTTGTCTTCCAGTGTTTGTAGACTGGGGGGCTGTGGGGAGAGAGATGTTATTGACAATAGGAAAATAAAGAGAGACTCAAAGAACAATGTAACAGCATGGAGGCGTAAATAGATTTAATGACTTGTGAAATTATCATAAATTGGGAAGAGGATAATGAGCTCCCCCCAGGCTGGCATTGTGCTTCTCAGGTGCCATTATCTACTAAAATCACTTTCTGTGGGGAGTGGGGGTGGGTGGGACATAGATTAAACAGAAATCATGTGACCTAAAACTAATGTAAACCTCACTGTAATTAACAAAATATTTCTAGGTAGCAATAAGCAGCAGCATTAGTTGGGGAGATGATGTGGAACAGAGGAGAATTGTGTTCTGTAATTAATGGGCATAATGAGTGTGGTTTTCCTCTGCTTGGTATAAATCAGCCTTCGCCAACCCGGTGCCCTCCAGATGTTCAGGACTACAACTCCTATCAGCCCCAATCAATATGGAGAGTGCCAGGGTGCGTAAAGCTAGTACTGTCTCTTTCTTGTTTTTGCTGAAAGACCTGCTTTCTGGGGTTGGGGAAACTAAGACGACTCCTCTACGCACAGAGAGAGGGGGATGAACAAAGTGTGTGGGGTCTATGGGGCCATGTGGGTCAGATCCATCTTCCGCAAGCATCCATCCCAGCCATAATTGCAGAGAGTGGGGGGCATGGCTGCTGCACATGTCAGCGAAGGGGGCAGCCCACACAGCCCTGTGACACCCCCCCCCCAACACACACACACTTTCTTGCAATGTGTGGGCGAATGTTGGAACCTCCACTTAGAAGTCTTCCACCATCTAACATCAAAAAGAGACACAGCCACAGGAAATGTTATTTGGTTGGTTGGTTATGTGTTGCTGCCCAGCAGGGCTTCCTGTCTTAGAAGCAGACTCCAGGTCCCTCAGGTAAACTCAGGCATGTACAATTAACACAGAAATGAAAGCTAAACTTCCAGATTTCCAGAAGTGGTTTATTCATAGAATAGAATCATAGAACTGTAGAGCTGGAAGAAACCCTGAGGTCATCAGGAATCTCAACTAAACGCGGGGGTGGCCAACTCCCAAGAGACTGAGATCTACTCACAGAGTTAAAAACTGGCAGTGATCTACCCCCTTTTGAGGGGTTCAGGTCAAAGTTGTTGAGCATTTTGTAGGAAGGAAAGCCCTGTTTGTTGGGGTTCAGGTCACAGTTGCTGAAAAAATGTTGAGCTTCTTTTAGGGGAGCCAGAGCTGTTCAGCTTCTTTGGGTGGAGCCACTGATCTAACCAGTGATCTACCACAGATGTCCAGTGATCTACTTGTTGGACATGCCTGAGCTAAAGCATCCACAACAGATGGCCATCCAACCACTTTATTCTCAATAGCCTCTAAGACAGAGTTATGCAATAACTTCCAGGCTTTTGGACCTCCTTTGATCAGGTGCTTTTCTTTCTTTTTCTTTTAAATAATAATGTTTTTATTGATTTCCAATATGGTTCTAATAGCAGAGGCGTCCATCCCCTGGCGCACAGGAAACAAGAAGTCTGATCAGGTGCTTTTGGGAGAAGTCCTCAAATGACCGACTTATGAACACTAAGGAAATATCGCTACATTATGAATTCAACCATTACAATCAAGCCCAAATTAAAAACATGGGTTTAAAAACAAAGGCTCAGGAAGCATAAAGTTGGGTGGATGTGGCTTTTGTGACCAAGAAAGGACCCCAAAAATGCCACCAACTGAGGATCCCTTAGAAAGCTGTTCCAGGACCAAATAAGGCCCTTTTCCCACTGGAAATTCAACATCGGTTTTCAGCGATTGCATTTATTTTGTCTACATCCCAGTTCAGTTTCACCATAGGAGGGAAGGCAGGAATGCATACACACACACATACACACACACACACACACACAGCAGTTGCAGCAGAATTGCCACCTCTGGATGCAATTTCCTCATAAAAACAGACAGCAGATCAATTCATTCTTAGCAGCAAGCAAATTCAGAATGTCTGCTTCAACTCTTCCCTCCGAATTCAGATAGGCTCAGTACACTTCAGCAAAAGATGCTGTCTGTCCTGATACGAGACTATTGTGAGGCTATTGTCTCTTATACAAAAGAGGCTCTTATGTTGTTATGGATCATTAGAGTATAATGGATTTTCTGAAGATGCTATTTCCCAACTCAGAATCTCGGATACAGTAGCCTGAGCCTTTTCATGAAGGTATTTCTTTGTTTAGTTCATTTTCCCTTTCTTCTGACAGCAAATTTTCTGGAGGCTCAGAATCCGGTTGCAACAATAAGATTCTACAATGAGAGAGCGGAGTCTCTTTATCGTCCAAGGTACAATGAAATGCCAGTCGTGCCCTGATTTACCCACCTCCAATTCTTGCTGAAGTACTTTGTCACAGAAGCATAGAGAGCCATCTTTATATTGAACCAGGCCATTGGTCCATCTAACCCTGTATTTGTCAACACCGACTGGAAGCAGCGCTCCAGCATTTAAGACAGGGAATCTTTCCTAGCCATTTCTGGAGATGCTAGGATTTGACCCAGGATCCTTTGGTAATCAAAGGGTATGCTCTACTCCTCTTCCATGGTGTCAATTATACCAACGGGATGGATATGCAGTGGTACCTCAGGTTACATACGCTTCAGGTTACACACTCCGCTAACCCAGAAATAGTGCTTCAGGTTGAGAACTTTGCTTCAGGATAAGAACAGAAATCTGGCTCCGGCGGCGTGGCAACAGCAGGAGGCCCCATTAACTAAAGTGGTGCTTCAGGTTAAGAACAGTTTCAGGTTAAGAACGGACCTCTGGAACATATTAAGTACTTAACCTGAGGTACCACTGTGCTACAAATGTATGTCAGGGTTTACACCATGTTAATTATCACTGTTTCCCACAAAGAAGTCTGGGAACTGCAGCCTAGTAGCATATTTCAAAACTTATTTTTGTTAATAATTTTACACATTTATACTCTGGATTAAAAATAAATAAATTTACAAGGCAGCTTACAAATGCAGCAATAAAATCATTAAAAACACAAAATAACAATAAATCACATTTTAAAAATGCACAGTTTATAAGAAATAAAACAAGTCAGCATACAACAGAAATTAATCATTAAAAGGGTCCTGGAATAAACATGTTCTGAGAGTCTGTTCCCCATGCCTGTTTTCTATTCACAAACAGGTGCATGAAAGAAGTGGACTATTTTATCACCTTGTTCTTGGCACTGAAATAAATCCAGTGCATTTGGAAACAGCCATGCTATCTGTCATTAGCAGGATTCATGTGCCCTTGTTCTGAGTTTCCAACTGAATCTGGAAACCTTTGAGGAACCAGAAATCTCAAGGGATGAATAAAGCAGCAGCAATAATTCAATCATCCGTCGAGAGCCAATGATCATATATCCATTATGTCTGGAAGCGAGGGTGGCATCCCACACATTTGGAGCATAAACCAAAAGCAACGCCATTTAGTACTCAGTGTAAATTAAAAGTCAGATAATTCCGGATCATTCCATGGTCATTATTTTGTCTGTATGGGAAAACATGCATTAGAATATACTGCCCTATTACAGTGGCACCTCGGGTTACATACGCATCAGGTTACAGACGCTTCAGGTTACAGACTCTCCTAACCCAGAAATAGTACTTCAGGTTAAGAACTTTGCTTCAGGATGAGAACAGAAATTGCACAGCGGTGGCACGGCAGCAGGCCCCATTAGCTAAAGTGGTGCTTCAGGTTAAGAACAGTTTCAGGTTAAGAACAGACCTCCGGAACGAATTAAGTACGTAACCAGAGGTACCACTGTACTAGATAGTGGGTAATATATGCATATTAAATTATATCTATATAAAATTAAATGTGAAATGTGAAATTCAAATCAATAAGTTGTGAGATGATAGATAGATGATAGATAGATGATAGATAGATAGATAGATGATAGATAGATGATAGATAGATAGATAGATAGATAGATAGATAGATAGATGATAGATAGATATAGATAGATAGATAGAGATAGATGATAGATAGATAGATAGATAGATAGATAGATAGATAGATAGATAGATAGATGATAGATAGATAGATAGATGATAGATAGATAGATAGATAGATGATAGATAGATAGATGATAGATAGATAGATAGATAGATAGATAGATAGATGATAGATAGATGATAGATAGATAGATATAGATAGATAGATGATAGATAGATAGATAGATAGATAGATAGATAGATAGATAGATAGATGATAGATAGATAGATAGATGATAGATGATAGATAGATAGATAGATAGATAGATAGATAGATAGATAGATAGATAGATAGATGATAGATAGATGATAGATAGATGATAGATAGATAGATAGATGATAGATAGATAGATAGATAGATAGATAGATAGATAGATAGATAGATAGATAGATAGATAGATGATAGATAGATGATAGATAGATGATAGATAGATAGATAGATGATAGATAGATGATAGATAGATAGATGATAGATAGATAGATAGATAGATAGATAGATAGATAGATAGATAGATAGATGATAGATATAAACACAACTTATTGATTTGAATTTCACATTTACCGTATTTTTCGCCCCATAGGACGCACCGGCCCATAGGACACACCTAGTTTTTTGGGGGGGAAATAAAGAAAACAATTATTTCCCCCCCCCCCCAGGTGCGGGGCTGGGGCAGGGGAAGCCCAAGCTTCCCCTGACCCCAGCCCCCAGAACAGGCTGCTATCCGCAGGCCGTGGGAGAGCTGCGCGAAATTGCACAGCTTTCCCACGGCTAGCAGAGGACTGCGCAAAACCCGAAGCTTGGGGTGTGCCGACCCCCCTCGCTCTCCAGGCTTCAGCGAAAGCCTGCATTCGCCCCGTAGGATGCACACACATTTCCCCTTCATTTTTGGAGGGGAAAAAGTGTGTCCTATAGGGCGAAAAATACAGTAATTTAATCTTAACTGGGGGGGAAACTAGCCAGTGTGTTTGTATTCATGCTCTCTTTTTATTCTTCATTACTGGCCTTTACTGGCCTTCATTTTAATTAATATAATGGGAAGCATTCTGTATTATGCTGTTAGAGAGGCAATCAGGAAGCCTGATTGGGTGAGAAAGAGTTTCCCTTTAAAGGAAGGAAACGTTGAAGAAATTGGGGGATTTTTTAACATCATAACAAGAGAGCCAAACAGAAGAAGCCATACAATAGATTGCAGTTTTTTCAAAGGTAAACAAGATGACAACCAATGTTTCTCAACCACACACAGAAATGGCCCTGATCTGTCCAATGTCTGCTCTAATGTGCATTATCTTCCATGGATTATCTTCCATGGATAGGGCAGCAGATTGAGGACTGTGCAACCATTCTAGGCCAGAGCTCAGGGATGATGGGAGTTGTAGTCCAACAACATCTGGGGACCCACAGGTTGAGAACCGTTGCCCTAGTGGGAAGTCTGCAAGCAGGACGTGAGCACAACAGTAAGTTCTGCACTTGTGATTCCCAGCAACTGCCCTACAGAGGCATACTGCCTCATAGAACAGAGGCAGAACACAGCCATCAAGGCGAACAGCTATGGATAGCTTTCTCCTCCATGAATTTGTCCAGTCCTCTTTTAAAGCCATCCAAATGGTGGCTGTCGTGTTCTAGCAAATCCCCCAGTCTAATTGTGCTCTGTGTGAAGAAGTCATTCTTTTTGTCTGTTCTGAATCTTCCAATATTCGGCTTGTGCAAGGGATTGGTCCCCAGTGTTTGTGTGTGCAAATATATTATGCAGATAATATTTAATTGCAGCTGAATGTTCTCTGCCAGGATTGAGTTGGGAAAGCCAACCTTAGAAACATGTGTTTTTTGTGTGTGTATTTTGTTTTTGAAGCAGCAACAGTAGATGTTGTTAAAAAAAAAAGTGCTAAAACAGCCTGGAAGTTTAAAAATATAACTTATAGGTAGATAGAATGTCAGTACTTAAATAATTCTGGCTGCTTACCAGCTTATTATGCAACCGTTAAAATGAAAATGAAAATAATAAAGCTGTAATTCTATGGTTAAAGCACATCTGCTCGCATTTCACTTAATAGCCACCCAGCAGTCTCTTTTTGAAACGACTACTTTGTGCCATATGCTGTATGAGAAAATTGCAAAATAACATTGGTAGCCACTTATTGAATGCAATTTTATGCCCAAGCAATGCTTCTTGCCTGGCCTTCCTGAGGTCAATGTGAATTGTTCTTTATTAAGTCTACCTAGGATCATAGCTTTGGTTTCTGAGCCATTTTAGGTCTGCAAGTTTCGGGATAAATGAATTATTGACTGCCTTCATACATTTATTCACATTTTCCCCCAACAAGTAAAAAGAGATGCTGTTCATGTGAATACAGTATTTATTCCCTGAAGGAGGTGAGGGCAGGCAGAAGAAAAGCAAGACAGTCTCAAAGAATCCACACATCAACCTATACCCATGCACTAGTATCTAGTAGTGCAGTAATAGAATCATAGAACATAGAATTGTAGAGGTTGGAAGGGACCCTGAGGGCCATCTAGGCCAACCCTGTAACACAGGAATCTCTGCATCCATGGCAGATGCCCATCCAACCTCTGCTTAAAATCCTCCAAGGAAGGAGAATCCACAACCTCCCAAGGGAGACTGTTCCATGGTCAAACTGCTCTTACGGTTAGAAAGTCTTTGCGTGTTGAGACCCTGCAACCACCCCTTTGTAAAGAATAAGACACCAGGACACAGATATTATGTTATTGGGCAAATTTTGGCCACAACTTTATTGATTACCGACTGTGAGCGGTATTGGCTTAGGCATTGAATGGACCCGACTATATCTGACTCCTGCCCGCTGCGCAGGAAGTCCGGTAAGGCTAAACCACCAGAAACGGGAGCCCCATCGATGCAGATCAACTCAAGCTCCCCCAGATGTTCCCATCGGGGTCTCGCCCCGCCCCGGGCTTCAGACAAGATGAACACCCCCAGATTCCTTTAACGAAATACCCTTAAGCTTGGAGGGGCAGGTGATGGCCACACCTCCCCTCCCCCATCTTGAGGTCAAACAATGCCTAACCGCAAAACCTTACAAAGTTGTGACATTTGCTACGAGTCAAGCATCTTGTTCAGAATCCTGAGCATTTTTAGAAAAATCAGTAACCCTCATAGTTCAGAATCTGCTTTCTTTCTCCAAGCCAGTCATTGCATACCTTTTGTTTACAATCAGCTGCCTGATTGTAAAAAGAGAACAAATCTAATGTAAATAAGGGAGGATAGAGGAGTGGCAAAATTAATTAAAAGCACAGAAGGGGAGAGAATGAGTATTCGTTCAATCATTTGAAAGGAGACTCACCACTCCTTGAGAACTACCACGTGCAAAGACATGAATTACGAGCAAGCTTCCAAAAATTGGGGCTACACATATGAAGTATTTCAAATGCCTTCTACTCCACTTGCCTTATTACTGTACTTGTGCGACTTTGACGCATGAGGTTATATAATGTACCATAAAAATTAATTAAATCGCATTAATGTGAACATTACAGGGGCAAGATGCCATTTTTAATACTTCACCTTCTTCGAAGGTTTGCAGTGAATGCTGCACACAAACCCTGAGCCACAAATTCAGTGGCGAGGCCCATTCTTCCACAACCTGCAGCCATCAGGCTGGGAGTGGTCTCACTCTGGCTCCTTAGAGCCTGATTCCAAATAGACATGGCCCCTGCTGTTGACTGTACATGGATGGTGGGAGCTGGAGTGCACTGGAGAATGCAGCCCTAGGCGGGGGGGGGGGAACCTCCTCACCCCGGCACTAGATCACCCTAGACCTTGAGGTGGTCACTGTTTTTGAAAAAGCAAAGCAGTTGAGTCAAGCAAAGAAAACAGATCTTACTTACATCAGCAATACACTATCTGCCAATGGTGAATAAAAATCAACTCCAAATAAGCTAATGGAGTACAGTGGAACCTTGGTTCTTGAACTTAATCCGTTCCGGAAGTCCGTTCGACTCCCAAAACCATTCGAAAACCAAGGCGCTGCTTCTGATTGGTTGCAGGAGCTTCCTGAGCTCAAGTGGAAGCCGCGTCGGACGTTTGGCTTTCGAAAAATGTTCAAAAACCGGAGCACTTACTTCTGGGTTTTCAGCGTTCAGGAGCCAATTTGTTCGTCAACTAATCAGTTCGAGAATCAAGGTTCCACTGTAAAGCTAAAAAATGAATCACCTACTGTTATAAGTATCATATACTGCTGAGGTCCCCAACATGGTGCTCTTGGTGCCCACCAAGACCCCCTCCCCCACGCCACCATTTTTAAAATTTTACTTTAGGGGTTTGGGGCTTTTTATATTGTTTGGTTGAGGACCTGTTTGTGGGAGCAGGATGACTGAGGTTTTTTTGGGGGGGTTGTCTGTGTTTGTTTTGGCATAGGGTGCAGGTGTTTTGCCTGATTCAGGAAGGTTCTGAGCACTGTCAGTTTTTCTTCTGAGAAATGGACATGTTGTGGTACCCATAACAGTTTCTTCTGGATCCAGAAAATTTGAGGATGTTTGATCTATTATTCATGCTCATACTATTCAAAGGTAGCTTGTCCTTACATCAGCAATTAGCTCTTCTCTCAGCAATAGCAGATAAAAACATGCTTCATTTTCTGACATATCTAGGTAATAGATGGCCTAGCTTATTACGGGTGTACAAACTGATCCAGTCTATGCACATGTTTTTAATGACTGATGTTTTAATGTATTTTTCCCCAAAAAGGTTATTGATTTTCCACATTTATCACAAAAATGACATAACAAAACACACAACAAAGAAAAACACATTACACTACAATAAACTAAACGCAAAGAAAATTATTTCTTCATCTACCTAATTCTCATTACATTGATAACTGACTTCTTCGAATCCCCTCTAACTGAATTTCATTATATCACCTTATAACAGTTCTCCAAATTCATATTTCTAATAATATTAACTCCTTTCATTTACTAACCTCTTCTCCTTTATTAATATTTTAATCCTTAAAGTTTTAATGTATTTTTAACCTTCTGCTGGAAGCCGCCCAGAGTGGCTGGGGAAACCCAGCCAAGGTGGGCGGGGTAGAAATAATAAACTACTGTGGTTGTTGTTGTTATATAACACAACTTTGCAGTCATGAAAGTTCACAAGCCTAAGCTTGCTTAAAACAGCACCTTCTTAGAATTGTGCAATCACAGAATTTTAGAATTGGAAGGGGTTCCTAGGGTCATCTAGTCCAACCTGTTGCAATGCAGGAATCTCAATGAAAGCTTACATGACCAATGACATGCAATTTCTGCTTAAAAGCCTCCATAAAATCTTCATCAGATTGCTCACTTGCACCATGTGCTTAATAACTTCAAACAATAAGAAATTATGTATCCGCACAAATTCTTGTCTTTTTGCAAAACTTTTTTTTTTAAAAAAAAACACCTAATTTTGGCCCAACTCCCTGGTGTACCTTGATGCAATATTTAGTTTTGCACAATAGTTAAGTATTCTTGTTAAAGGGAGAGCTGATACTTAATGATAATAAAATATTTATACCAGCAAACATTCCATAAACACTCTTGGCTTATCCTTATGCAAATCGCCTCTGCAGTTGGTATAAACTTTCATAAAGCAAAGCAAACAAAAGCAGCCGAAAACTCAATAATGTAGATGAGGCCAATCTGAAAGCACTTGAGAGGTGATTCAGAATGCATAGATTTTCAAGATTGTTGGTAATACAGTAAGGGTGAATACTCAGTAACACTGCATACAAAAACTGCTGGGGGAAATTGCTTTAAGAGAAAGTAAGGCAGTGCTAAACTATGTGACTGTCTTCCAGATGTTGTAGGCTGCAACTTGCATCAGGCTCAGTCAGTACGGCCAATGATCAGGATTTATGGGATTTGAAATCCACGACAGGTGGAGAGTGCCACACTGGAGTAAGCATTGAAAAAACGCCAGACCAGAGAATGAAAGGAATCTTCTTAACATTTACATCTTCAGTGAGAAGCAGAAGGAAGTCTGTTTAGCAACCTGCTGCCACTGTGTCCGGTTTACTAGAGATGTACAGTGGTACCTCGGCTTACATACGCTTCAGGTTACAGAATCCGCTAACCCAGAAATAGTGCTTCAGGTTAAGAACTTGGTTCAGGATGAGAACAGAAATTGTGCTCTGGCGGTGCGGAGGCGGCAGGAGGCCCCATTAGCTAAAGTGGTGCTTCAGGTTAAGAACAATTTCAGGTTAAGTACGGACCTAAGGAACAAATTAAGTATTTAACCTGAGGTACCACTGTAATCAAGTATCTTTCCTAATGAACATAAATATTTTTGATAGGTGTCTGATGGGCCACTTAAGGAAAGAGTGTTTTCCCAAACTGATTTGCCTGAAACAAACAAACAAGACTAGCCTATAAACCTGATTTTATGAACTGCTAAAAGAAATGTTAAGTGTGGCAGTATTGTTATTTATAGTAAATGTTTTACATTTGTTGCTTAACCAGTATAATAGTAATACACATTTCAGAAATTTAAAATACAAGGGTTTATTTATTTTTCTTAAATCTACAAATCGCATTGGGTTCACTTCAGAATCAGGTAATTCATCTGCACAGAGAATGGTGTATAACATCTTGTGCAATTCCTGAAAATTAGCTGGGAATAAAACCACATTGTGTGACACGCCATTGGCCTTGCATCAGTTCTGCTCATGATAACAATTTGCCGTTTATATGCATATTATTCATCTGAAAGCAGGGGCTTGGAATATCCATTTGAAATGCTGTCAAATTGAGGCACTCTGTGAGAATTGCAGGTCAGAAGTAAGCCCCACTGGAAAAACAACAGCATCCTCTCACGTGAGGTGCTCAATGGAACTGAGCCAACAGTCTACAAGACTAGAAGGCCAGCTAGTAAACAGCCAGGTACAGATGCAACTGTTCTCCGGACCCTTTCTCAGGGATAGCTGCTACTCTCCTGATCAGGGCTGGGTTGGGTGGTGACGCACACAGCTGCACTAGCAGGACCACCACTGCTAATCCAGTGCTCCCACCAGAGCACCTACCGTACTTGGCCTTGACATCACCACTCTGCCCCATCCAGGTAAGCAGCACAGGTGCCTGTTTTAGAAGGGTGAATCCTCAGCTCCACCACAACACAGGTGCTGCTACTGGAAAGGCACTTATGTGACCATGTAGAGGTGGTTTCATACTCTGGAACTGGACTGAAAGAGGAGCCTACCACCATAGGAAGGAGGTCGCCAAAGGCCACTTGGCCAGAGCTCCTCTAAACATGGGACCATCCCTTTGTGGCTGTGTGTGGGAATCTAGGATAGGCTGTTTTGTTTTTTGTAAGGCTGGTCTAAGCATATTCTGAGAGGATCAAGCAAAATGTATCTATTTAATAAAATGTTTGCTACCTCCACCTTTCAGTTTTACAGTTCCCAAAGCTTATAGCCCAGAATTAAAATCCATTTTTTAAAAATGAAAATGCAAAGGAGCAGCGGGCAGGTTTTTAAAAGAGCAGCAGCCAGTGGCGTGGCATAGTGTGGGTTGTCAGCACCTGGGGCAAGGCAAGTAATTTGTGCCCCCTAACCCATGGATTTGCGCCCCCTAACCCTAACCCCCAGATGTTGCGCCCAGTGCGGCCGGCCCCCCCTGCACCCCCCACGCTACGCCACTGGCAGCAGCAGAGGTCTAGGTAAAGGTAAAGGGACCCCTGACCGATAGGTCCAGTTGCGGATGACTCTGGGGTTGCGGCCCTCATCTCGCTTTACTGCCCGTGGGAGCCAGCGTACAGCTTCTGGATCATGTGGCCAGCATGACTAAGCTGCTTCTGGAGAACCAGAGCAGCACACGGAAACGCCGTTTACCTTCCCGCCAGAACAGTACCTATTTATCTACTTGTACTTCATGCTTTTGAATTGCTAGGTTGGCAGGAGCTGGGATCAAGCAATGGGAGCTCACCCTGTTGCGCGGATTCGAACCGCCGACATTCTGATTGACAAGCCCTAGGCTCAGTGGTTTAACTCACAACGCCACCCACAAAGGTCTAGCAGGCATTAAAAGCCCAGGTGAATAAAAGGACAGCAAAATGTGAGAAGGCATGCTTGCAGGTGAGTCTCCCTGGAAAGAAAGAAGGCTTTTTATTCATTTTAGTATTATTCTTGGTGGTGGTATTAATCTCATTTATGAATCGCTTCCCAGTAGGAATCTCGAAGCGATCAGAAATATACTGCTTACATTTAAAGAAAATACACATCAAGACTGGGAAGCCCCACATAGGTAAGGCACCTCCAGTTAAGTAAGTTTGCCTTTCCATGAGAACTGAATGAAAATTATATTCCCCCATCCTTAGCCTGGTGAGACATGTCATCATTGCAAAGGTAATCTGTGGAACAAACTGTTTCGGCAAGCTGCAGGATTTATTGCCTGAATAGTTACAGATAAGGATTGGAAAGGCATCTGTCACAGGGTAGTAGATATGAGTTTGTCTGAAGCTGGATGTTTAGATTAGATGATTTGTTGATTTCTCTCTAGGTCTGGATAGGAAATCTGCGGCCTGTGGTCCTCCAGGTGTTCTGGGACTAAAAATTCCATTGGCCCCATCCAGCATGGCCAATGGTCAGGAATGATAGTCATTGTGGTCCCTCAATAACTGGAAGACCCTCTGGACCCCATCCCTGCTCTAGGTCTAGCACACATTTAGGTGAGTGCCATACCCAGTCCCTCCAAGGGTCCACTATTTCCCAGGGACAGTCCCAGATTTACAGAAGCCGTCCCAATTTCTGATTTGATCCTGGAATGTCCAACTCTTCCTTAGGACGTCCCTGTTTTCACTGGAGAAATGTTGAAGGGAATGGAGTCGTGTGACGCCTGAGCCAAGGAGATAAGTAACTATACAACCTTTAGAAGACATTAAACTGTTTTTTATATATGTAGGAAGCTGTCCAGAGTAGCTGGGGCAGCCCAGTCAGATGGGCAGGGTATAAATAATAAAATTATTATTATTATTATTATTATTGTGGAATAGGATGTCCCCATATTCATCAGAGAAATGTTGGAGGGCCTGGCCATACCTGCCCATTTCACTTTGTCTAGAAGACACTGGTGCTCATGACTTAAATCACTGTTAATGGTTTTCTAAAACTTCCCCACTCTCTTTTCTTTTTTGCAGGCCAAGTAATGGAAGGATCTGCCTTGCAATCCTCACACACGGTGCCTTTTCACCTCTGCCTCTGCCTCTGGGCTTTCCCCCTTTCAAAGCAATCTTGTAGCTGTAATTTGGGGATCAGCCGCTTCAGGTTTCCAATTCTTTTCCTGACAGGCTCCTTTCGGAGTCCAGGTCATTCGCTTTAATGGCGATTCACCTTTCGCCACCCGGCAGAATAAGGTCTACCGCTTTCATAAATCCAGAGCAGGCTCAAGATGACACCTTCTGTTCCTGGTGTTTCCCGGCGATGTGGAAGTTACATCAAAACAAGGCAGGCTACTGAACTTTAGCCTGGGAACTTCTCTTCTCACTGACTGGGGCCTTTCATTCGTGAGGGAAGTTGTCCATCTCCCACATGTCCTCACATGTTCATTGAGTTACTCTGGAAGAAATTACTCTGCCAGCAGTTTTTCTGGAAGAAATTGAACTCCTCAGACATTGCAGGATGATCCTGCTGGTGTCCACCGCTGGTAGGCCAAAGGTAGATCTTATGGCAAGAGAAAGGATGAAGTGAATAGGACTTGTACTGTATACATTCCTATTATCTTAGTTTCCTGGGCCCACTCCTTTTGCTTTTTGTTATCTGCCCCAGGTGAACCATCCTTATTTTGTCTTTGGGTGGAGAAGCTGGGGATATCCTCAGATTGTTTTGCTTTGAGCTAGGATGATGGTGGTGGTGGTGATTAATTGAATTTATATACCGCCCTATACCCGGAGGTCTCAGGGCGGTTCACATAAATAGATCACAGTGTATAAAATAAAAATCAAAGCAATAACCCAATAACACCCCCAAAAGAGCCACATTTTAAAAGGATGTTGATCAGGCCTGTTTAAAAAGGATGTTGATCAGGCTTGTTTAAAAAGAAACGTTTTTTGCCTGGTGCCTAAAAGTGTATAATGAAGGCGCCAGGCAAACATCCCTGGGGAGAGCATTCCACAGATAGGGAGCCACTGCAGAGAAGGCCCTGTTCTCGTGTTGCCACCCTCCAGACCTCTCAAGAAGGCGGCACACAAAGAAGGGCCTCAGAAGATGATCTCAGGGTCTGGGTAGGTTCATATGGAAAGAGGCGGTCCTTGAGGTATTGCGGTCCTGAGCCATTTAGCCAACATGACACTCTCCTGATGAGACTGGAAGGGGCCTCTGGGTAGGGAATCATTTAGGAATAGAGAAGGCACAGCTTCCTTTAACAGAGACTCTTCATTCTGTACTTAATAAAGTTGATCTTATGTTTATGGACATCCTGGACCCTGCAAGTTATTAATACAAGAACAACATAACCACACAAACACCCAATCATTAGCCCTGTGGGCTGATGGAGTCCACAAGATCCAGAGAGCACCACATTCGCTACCCCTCTACCAGAGTTACAAATCTTCAGTTCCATCTCATGTTTGAAGCTGAGTATCAGGGAGCAGGGAGACCAGAAAAGCATATGTTTGACTGTAAAGGGAAGATGGCAAAATTCATTTTTTAAAAAATATTATGAAGCAGTAATGTGAAGGGTGAAACCTGCCCTTCCCCACTCCTTAAGTCTCCTCTTTCCAGACACAGGTCCACACTTAGAAAGCTCTGTTTCCGAATATTTGGGGTTTGTTCACCCTGGAGCTTTCACCGTATAAACCTGCTTTTTAGCCCTCAATCAGAGCAAACATCAATTTGGGTTTCCTGCAGATTTCCATTTGCTCTGACTGAGCAAAAGAAAGTGTGCTTTAGCACAGAGCTTTAAAGCTCAGGCTGTGCCTGAAAAGAGTGGTGGAAAGGCAAGCTCTCCCAAATAAGAGCTGTCTTCTTTTTGATTGGAAAAACAGGCAAAATTAAGACACCTGCAACTTCGAAAGAGTTTGTTAAAAGCTTTTCTGCTGGCCTTGTAAGTAGCTGCAGATGCCCTTTCCATAACCACCCACATTTACATTCCCTGAGCGAAAGGCACAGCCTCTTTGAGTGAATTCTGTGATTTTCTGTCTGATGGGCTTTCATTTCACACTCCTTTGTTTTAATTACATTTTAAGATTAAGTGTGTGGATTGCAGTTAGTTATATCCAGCGGATATTGCACTGATTAGAAGGGTCATCGCAAAGAGGACTGGAGGAGAAGAGAGAAAGGCCAATTTTGATGTAATTGTTGGAAACAGCCACTGGAGCATGAGCAGTCAAGCACAGAGAGGGATTTAATAGAAATCTGGTTTGATTGTGATGAAGGGGAGAACTCGCGGAATGAATTCCTCAGCTCAGAAGTTTGCCTTCCTTTCCCATCACTTTAAAAGTATGGTGTTGGACCAAAGAAAAGCTGAATCTGCAATGCTTCCCCTGACCTTCCTGATTTCAATAGCGAAAGGCTGACATTGCAATGTTGCCGCAAGTCCCTGTCTTCATAAGAAGTTGTAACCAAGGCTGCAAGTGTGCAGATGTGTACACTATGCAGCATTGCATTAAAAAAATGTGTGTGTCAATTAGGAGACAGTATCACTAAAATGCTGGCAAACTTTCACAAGCACTTCTTTTGGGTGGGGGGACAAAAATCACAATCTGGTATTGAACATTGTCATACTAATAGAGCATTGTCATACTAATGCTAGTCAAGCACTGGGAGTCCAGGTCAGGTGATTTGATGTTAGATTGGTACCAGCAATTGTGGTTTGCCACATTGATGGAGAAACTGAATAATAAAATTAAAGCACACAGAATCAATAAGCAATCGGGTGACTTTTATGATATGTGGAATGGCTTTATTTTATGTGCAAGAGCTAAGGAACACAGTTATCAACTTCCCCCACGTACTCCAGCAGAAAGGCACTCTTGGATAAGGGCACACAAACTGAACACTAATGTGAGAGCTTTACGTTGTATTGTATTGAATCTCTTGTGCACAGAAGAAATCCAAAAAGAAATACCAAACAGTTGTGTTTGACTCTTCTGTTTTGTTTGTTGACTTTTCTCATAGACTTTTTAAAAAGTATGAAGAAATGGCATACAGAAAGAGAAGTAGAAGAAGCAGCCAATATCAGCAATGAACACTGAGGCACATAGGAGGTTTCAACCGTCTTGTATAGGTGTGTCCCCTCCTCTGTGTTGCATCGCCACGCTGCCCAGAGAGAGAAGAAAGGTGCACAAGCAAGTGCCCCTTGCAACTAGGACAGGGAGAAGGACAGGGACACCCCAAAACCTAGGGAAAGGATGTGGGGTGCCTTGGTTGCAAATGAGGCCAGATGGTTGTCTGTTGAAAGAAAGTGGGATGGTTTTAGTAAAGGTAAAGGGACCCCTGACCATTAGGTCCAGTCGTGGCCGACTCTGGGGTTGCGGCGCTCATCTTGCTTTACTGGCCGAGGAAGCCGGCGTACAGCTTCTGGGTCATGTGGCCAGCATGACTAAGCCGCTTCTGGCGAACCAGAGCAGCGCATGGAAACGCTGTTTACCTTCCCGCTGGAGTGGTACCTATTTATCTACCTGCACTTTGACATGCTTTCAAACTGCTAGGTTGGCAGGAGCAGGGACCGAGCAATGGGAGCTCAACCCATCGCAGGGATTCGAACTGCCGACCTTCTGATCGGCAAGTCCTAGGCTTTGTGGTTTAACCCATAGCGCCACCTGCGTCCCTGGGATGGTTTTAGGTCTGGTTAAAAAGGCCTAGGATGTCATCCTACCTTGTCCCATCCCACACTGAGCACCATCGGTCCCAGGCATTGAAGACTCTCATGTCCTCATATCCTAGTGACCGAAGTTCCTGTCCATCGCCCACTCTATTATATCATGTTGATCCAGCAAAATCAACCAACCAGGCCCTTGTCAAGTATTCCTTCTTTGAGGCAAGTCCATGCACAGCCCTGTAATGTCAAGATAAAAAGAGTCTGAGGAATAGTGTTGATCAAGGCTGCAGAAATTCCATTGCAATGGGAAGTATAATGAACATGGTAAAAGGCCACTTATTTGCAGGAGTTAATTATTAATTGCGTGCCAGAGCCATCAAATTAGCTTGTAACAGATGGGAGAATAAAAGACCGAGTAGCTCAGATCTGCGTAAGATTTGTCAATGGTGATCAACTGGATACTTTTATATTTGAAATAAATGCAAAAGGGAGGCAGGGCACGCCAATGCTTGAGAACAAACCCTGGGAATCGCTGGCTACGTGCCCTTGCAGTTTGAACCCAGGTGCACAGGAGGTAGTGTTTTGAGCATACCCTCGATCTATCTCACATGATCCAACATGGTGGAAATAAGTGGAATGGGACTGAAAATGCAGAGCCCAAACAGTCATTTGAATTATAGCCAGAAGGCTACAGAAAACTACTTCCAAAGGTCAAAATGGTTCTGTTAACATGAGTTGATTGGAGGACATGGATATGTATATCAGCAGCCACACCCAGCCATGAACATTGTGCATAAACTGGTAGCATAAGAGGAGGAATAGTATGTTGCCCTTTCAATGCAACCCTGTAAATGCAGGGATGGAGAATCTGCTGCCCTCCAGGTCTTGTTGGACTACAGTTCTCAACATACCTGACCATAGACCAGGCTGGCTGGGGCTGACAGAAGTTGGAATCCAACAACATTTAGAGCAGGCTTCCTCAAACTCAGCCCTCCAGATGTTTTGGAGACTACGATTCCCATCATCCCTGACCACTGGTCCCGCTAGCTAGGGATCATGGGAGGTGTAGGCCAAAAACATCTGGAGGGCCAAGTTTGAGGAAGGCTGATTTAGAGGGTCACAGGTTCCCCATCCCTGCTGCAAGGCAGTTGTTAATGAGTCTGAGAGTCATCGCATCTTACTTAGGAAGCTGCCTTGTACCAAATCAAACCATTGGCCCATCCAGATAATAATAATAATAACAACAACAACAACAACAACAACAACAACAACAACAACAACAATAACTTATTTCTACCCCGCCCATCTGGGTGGGTTTCCCCAGCCACTCTGGGCGGCTTCCAACAGAATATTAAAATACTCAGAATGGTCTGCTGAGTTTCAGACAAGGAATATTTCCTAGCCCTACCTGAAGATGTCAGGGGTGGGGGATAGAATCTTGGGGACACAGAGCTACAGCCCTTCCCTTTTACAGTGCAACTCTGCATTCGCCTACTCAAAAGGAAGCCTTATTGACTTCAGTGAGACTTACTCACAGGTAAGCGCAGATAGGAGTGCAATCTCAGGCTTCATAGCTGGGGTTCTAAACTGCATGGATCCTACAATAGTACGGCACGCTTCTCATTGGAGAAGTTCATCCTGCAACATGGGTTCATCCCCGCATTCCTGACGCATGCATTCTTTGGCCCTGTTTCCTAAATAACTGAACAGCGCTTAGCCACCAGGCTGCAGCAAGCACAGTATTGTCGTAAGACTGGAAGGTTGGACTGGGCCAGGCTAGTGGGCCTAAAGTGCTGCTTACCTGCTGGCCAGCCACACCCTGGAACTAAATAGTTGCACAATTGCTTCTTGATCTAGAGATATTTATGAAATGGTTCTGCATAGGAAAAACTCTCAAAGAAGAGGGAAGACCTTCTCTCCCCAGCTAAGCATGAGATTATGCAGGTGTCTGTGCAGACGACACAGCGATTCTTCAAACAGCTCTTGTTTATTCACAGGCCAGGACAGAACTGAACTGAAGGGTTCAGTCAGCCTGCTTATATAGAGCTCCAGTACAACGTAACTGTAACTACTTTCTAAAACTATCCAATCACTGAACGTCACTTTCGATCCCTTATTTGCATAACTATCTACAGTATCCCCCTGCTGGCCCAGGTGAGAACCTCAGTACATAACAAAGAGAGATTGAGGGTTTTGAGACAAAGACTAAGAAGGATGCAAGCAGAGAGCTGTGTTTGGCATCTGGAACCACCTTAAGGTTTTAAGGTGTTGCCCCTAGAGAGCTAGAGTAGGCGCAGTGGACTTTGACTGTCTGCTGAGAGTGTTTAAGCTGGCCTCCACCTATGATTACCCTGCCAGCTTGCAAATAAATTCTGATGTTGCAAAATGCCAGTAAGCCTCTAGTGAATTTCCAAATCCAGAACCTAAAGTGGGTCAGCGTTGCACATGTGGAGATTCTCACTGGCTAGAAAGTTGCGATAAGCGAACGATATTCTGGTGTTTGCTGCAGCAAGATCATTTTCTTTAAAAGTAACGACAGCAGTGGGTTGATGAGCATAATAAAAAGCAGTGGGGGCTGCTTGGAAACAGGGGGCCGAATGCAAAGCCCCCCAAGAAGACCGGTCCTGCCTGGACCCAGCCATGGCGACTTGTTTAGGCTCACTTTTTTGGAAGTTCTACTTTTTGCATTTGAAGCACCACGGCTGGTGATAAAAACAAATAGACTTGCGCTAATTAAATCAATAGCCCAAGCAAATGAGTTTTTCAAGTGGAAGTTTTATTAAGCCTTATTTTATTTTAGTGGGAGTCTATTACGAGAATAAGGGGCGAGGTGTGGGTTGCTGCCGACCCCCATGTTATTAGGCTTCTCACCCAATTAAGGGTTTTATAAAGTATGAGCGCCTAGTTAGACACCAAAGGAAAAGCAATAATGTTTTAAAGCGAGTGAGAGAGACTATTGAGATTGTCAGCGTGATGTCCCAGCAACATCCACAGCAGCCACTTTCAACAGGAGGAAACAGATGTGGCGCTGAAAGCGAATGAATGGGTCCAGCGCAGCCAAACATGGTGCAGCCATTTCCCACATTTCCCCCTGTTTTGGAGGGAGAGGGTTTGCAACAACCAGTGCCATAGACTGAAATATAATCAGAGTCAAGTGTGGATTTCATGCTCTTTATTCAGCTCAGAGTAGTGAGGAAAAGAAGTTCCCCCAAAATGTCTGCTTTATATACATTATTTACAGAATAGGCCCCACGTGATTGGCTAATTCTGGGATTCTCCTGTAGGCCAATCAGGTTGCGGATTCACTTCCACCCGGAGTTGGATTGGGTGGCTCCTGCAGACCAATCAGACTGCTGCATTCTGAATCCTATAGTTCTAGGACCAATCAGACTGCTGTATTTTGGATCCTATTCAACTCAGTACATAACATAGACCTTACCCATTGAGCTACTCCTTTGTGTTTGTTTGTTTGTTTGTTTGTTTGTTTGTTTGTTTGCTTGCTTGTTTCAATTATATCCCACCTTTTTCTCCAAGGAGCGCAAGGTGGTGAACGTAGTTTTTCTCCTAATTTAATCCCCACAACAGAACATATGCAAACAGAAGGAGGAATGCGGAGAACTGAACTTAAGATTGGGGGAAAGAAAAACTGAGACAACTAGAATCAGCAGATCCATCCATCATGCGCCGTCATGAGGGGCTGGTTTAAAGGCCTGGTGCCATGAGGTATTGGAGGGAGAGCTTTTGCTACTGTGGTGCAGCATAACTCCCTGCCGCCGCCCTCAAAATGGGAGGGAGGTGTCCGTTTTGTAAGGCAGATGAGAGAATCAATGTGTCTCTCCAAGGTATTGCCCCCTCGGCCATCACAAGGTCGCCTTTGTCGCTTTATATTACGTTTAATAAAAGCCCTCCATTTCCCGGGAAGGTTTTTACGACAGAGGCTAATACTCCTTCAGAAAATCACCTGCTTGTGTTTTATCTGTTTAAATTTAGCAGCCACAAATTCCTGCTCAGAAGATAAAGCAAGGAAAATAGACCCCTTTAAAAAGGCAATTGCTTTTTGGACATAATAGATGGCGAAAGAGCGACCAAGTGCTTTGTCACCCAACTTTTGACATCCCTCCACCCAGTTCTTAAAGTCCTTGTTTGTAATTCAGCTTGGTTGACCCTATGTCTCGTGTTTCCTATTTTGCCTGTCCCTTGGTGATACAGTGGCTTTTAGATTTGCAAAAGTAAATAGAGACCCCACTGAGTTGCCCACTTGGGGGGGACGGACGACAAAATGTGTCCTGTCCTGTACACGCTGACCTCCAAATCTGCGGAAATTTCCCAGTCCTGGGAAATTTCACACACATTTTGATAGAATATGCACCCCAGTCTGCATGGGATTGTGGTCCCTTCATAACTAAAGCTCTTGTGAAGGCTGTTATCTATCCATTCATTCCATTTTTAGCCCACTCTTCCTCAAAAAAACTAGCATATGTGAATCTGTCTCCCACTGTTTTCTCTCAGAACAATCTTGTAAGGTCGCTCAGGCTGAGAGAGGGCAATTGGTCCACAGCCACCCAGCAAGCTTTGTGACTGAGAATTTGAACCCAAGACTCCCAGAGTTGGCCAATATGTTAACCATCAAACCACACCCCCGTAACTGTTCTTCTTCAAATATTTCACTTTGACTTGTCTACCTTCTAGAATTCTTGAGAATACCTTCTCTGCTAAATCATCATCACCTTTCCCTCATAAACATCAGAAATTAATTTGAGCCAAATCTCAGCCTTGAATTCTTTCCCCAGCATCAAAGATCAGCCCACTGCCATATGCAGTCATAAATAATGATGTGCCATTGAGCATGCGCAAAGGGCATTTTCCTCATTAGCAAGTTTCTGGCAATCAGCCTTGGATATCTGGAACCAGAAGAAAGGGGTCTCATGTGAATGGGTGGGATCTGAGCCACTTCCCCCTACTCTATTATGATTGCATCCCTTGAAAATGTACAAAAGTGGAACCCTTCCGGCTCAGCCAAAATGTCCATTTACTCCAAGATGTTGCCTCCTAAACATCCTGCTCGATGATCTCCGGTGTGTTAGGGACAGAGGTGAAAGCTGTTTCCTGGTCCTGCTGGATCTCTCAGCAGCCTTTGATACCATCGACCATGACATCCTTCTGAACCGTCTAAAGGAGTTGGAAGCTAGGAACACTGTTATGCAGTGGTTCCGCTCCTTTCTCCTGGGCCATGTACAAATAGTGGTGTTGGGGAATGAGTGTTCAGACCTCTGGGCTCTCACTTGTGGGGTGCCTCAGGGCTCCACCCTCTCCCAATGCTTTTCAACATCTATATGAAGCCGCTGGGAGAGATCATCAGGTGGTTTCGGCTGGGTGTTCACCAGTATGCAGATGATACCCAGCTCTACCTCTCCTTCAAATCGGAGTGTCTGGAGGTGGTTGGATGATGGATGCAGGTTGAATCCTGACAAATTAGAAGTGCTGTTTTGGAGGGACAGGGGGCGGGCAGGTGTGGAGGACTCCCTGGTCCTGAATGGAGTAACTGTGCCCCAGAAGGACCAGGTGCGCAGCCTGGGAGTCATTTTTGACTCACAATTGTCCATGGAGACACAGGTCAATTCTGTGTCCAGGGCAGCTGTATACCAGCTCTACCTGGTACACTGGCTAAGGCCCTACCTGCCTGCATACTGTCTCGCCAGAGTGGTGCATGCTCTGATTATCTCCCGCTTGGACTACTGCAATGCGCTCTACATGGGGCTACCTTTGAAAGTGACTCAGAAACTACGATTAATGCAGACTGTGGCAGCTAGTCTGGTGACCGGGAGTGGCCACCAGCACCATATAACACCGGTCCTGAAGGATCTTCATTGGCGTTTCCAAGCACAGTTCAAAGTGTTGGTGCTGACCTTTAAAGCCCTAAACAGCCTCGGTCCAGTATACCTGAAGGAGCATCTCCACCCCATCGCTCAGCCCGGGCACTGAGGCCCACTTCTGAGAGTCTTCTGCTGGTTCCCTCACTGCAAGAAGTGCAGTTACAGGAACCAGACAGAGGACCTTCTCAGTAGTGGCGCCCTCCCTGTGGAACGCCCTCCCATCAGATGTCAAGGAGATAAAGAACTGCACAACTTTTAGAAGGCATCTGAAGGCAGCCCTGTATTGGGACGTTTTAATGTTTGATGCTTTATTATGTTTTATATATTCTGTAAGCCGCCCAGAGTGGCTAGAGAAACCCAGCCAGATGGGTAGGGTATAAATAATAACGTTGTTGCTGTTGCTGGAGTTTGAACCCTTAGATTCAGCTATTGTGAACTGCCACTAGATGAATATCCACACATATTTCCTAACTGAATCCAACTTCCTTTAGACCTTAGCTGGCCAGCTTTGTCAACTCAGCATCTGCAATATACCTCAGCTGCTCCCTGGACAGCTAAAATACAATATATTGACTGGATCTAACAAATGCAGCGACTTAATCAGATTAGCTAAGAAGACTGTGGTGAGTTCCTCCAGAGTAGCTCCATTGGCTTTGGCAGGATTGCTCCCAGATAATTAAGTGGTTTGATGGCATCAGCCTAAACATTTCAACTCAAGTTAAGGCATGCTTTCTGACAGCAAATCCAGTCGAAAGAGAGATAGAGTCATTCGTTTTTGCATCAATTCAACAGACTGGCTCGGAGGTTAGGTTGCCACTAAGGAAGATATTTTCTGGTTCGGATGGCAATGTGTGCAAAGAGGCCTTCTCTGAGAGGGCTTCAGGCAGAGGTGAAAACCCAGATTCCAGCATGTCAGGGGAGAAGGGGGTTTAGGCAAGGCAGAGGTGTGCCATTGCCATGGATCATTGAATATTCCTGTAGAAAACCGACACAAACTGTGATTATTTGCACAGCAAAGCACATTCAGCTGTTGGAAAGGGTGATGAGAGAATCTCTCTCTCTCTCTCTCTCTCTCTCTCACACACACACACACACACACACACACACTTAAATAAAAAATTAAAATGCTTAAAATGTAGCATTTTAAAAATTATATATGTATATTCCTGGGAGCCTGCCTCAGATGTGCCCTTTTTTGCCCAATTTTGGAATCAGGTTTTGCAATATGTGGGCAAACTAAGACCCAAACTACTCACTAAGGCCCCCATCTGAACTATACATTTAAAGCAAAAAAAATTCCTTCCAGTAGCACCTTAAAGACCAACTAAGTTAGTTCTTGGTATGAGCTTTCGTGTGCATGCACACTTCTTCAGATACACTGAAACAGAAGAAGAAGTGTATCTGAAGAAGTGTGCATGCACACGAAAGCTCATACCAAGAACTAACTTAGTTGGTCTTTAAGGTGCTACTGGAAGGATTTTTTTTTTTTTTTTGACTATGGCAGACCAACACAGCTACCTATCTGTAACTATACATTTAAAGCAGTATCGAACTGCGTTAAACAGTCATGCCTTCTCTTCACCCCCAGGAATCATGAAAACCATCATTTGTTAGAGGGGCTAAGAGTTGTCAAGAGACCCCTGTTCCCCTCACAGAGCTATAATTTCCAGAGGCACCTGCAAAGAGGAATCAACGGTTAAACCACTCTGGAATTGTATCTCTGTGAGGACAGTAGGGGTCTCTTTAGCATCCCTAACAAACTGCATTTCCCCAGATTTTGGGGGGAGAAGTCAAGGTTGTTTAAAGTGGCTTAATGCTGCTTTAAATGTATAGTGCAGGTGGGGCCTAGGTTAGGTGTGTGGTTTATTGGTGGCAAGGAAAAATAGGTTAAGACAATGAGAATTCCTGGATGCCAAGATCCAAGTTTGGGGTAAGTACTCTTTAGTGAGAGAACCCCAGCAGAGATTTAAAATAATAAAACATGCAGCAAAGTAAGGCACGGAACTATGAACTGTTAGAACATTAAAATATACTCTTGTGAGTTCCAAACCTTCCTTCTTCCCTTAGCATAGAGAAGACCACAAATTTGGTAAGTTTAAAACGGTTTACTTACAAACTGTGCAAAGGTCAGGTTCATGTGCTTTTCCACGCATCAGTTAGATATCATAGGCAGTGTTAGCTTAGTTACAGTGGTGAAAGTTCCTAAATGATTGATATAGGAACACAAGAGTGGCTTGTAAGAGCCATGCAGTTTGAGCTTGGAACAACCGGATCAGACCTCTTTACACACTGAGCTTCTCAAGTTGGGAAATGAACTTGCTAAGCCTGGCAGGTCAGCTTACTCTATCATATTAACCCCTTTGTGCATTGGTTACATGAGGCTGGTTATCCCACATGGTTTGGCATTTCTTGTTGACATGGGATGGAAGCTGCTGTTGGCTATCAGCAGTGGCAGCTATTCTCCCATGCTGAACAGAAGAACCAGAGACCACAGTCTGCAAAGAAAGGGTTAAGCCCTGCTCCTTGCATGCCATGTTCCTCAGTAGTGATTGGGAGATCTTGCAGCTGCTCCTTACAATTAAAAAAAAACAAAACACACCACATCACATCACAGCAAAATTATTTATCATAATGCTGTGCTTGGCTGGAAGTCTAAATTAGGAGAAAGAGGATCAAAAATTAGGCAGTGTGGTATTTTCTACTCAAATAACACTAAAACTTGCAGAGTGTTGTTTATTGTGAGAAGTTTGCAATTCCACCAAAGTGCTGGCAGGAACAGAGTATGTTCAGCCTCTCCCCTAATGTAATCTCTGCTCTTACTTGCTGTCAACAAGAGCTACTCCCCTCAGGTCCAGCCAACATAACGAACAATCAGAAATACTAGTCCAGCAATGTCTGAAGGGCCACCAGTATCCTGCCCCTGTTGCAATGTGTCATCTTAAAGCAAAGGAAGCCAATCTGGCAGCCTCCGAGTGCTGTTTGACTACAGCTCCCATCATTCCTGACCGTTAGCCATGCTGGCTGAGGTTGATGGAATTGTTGTCCAAAATATCTAGAGGGCATCAGGTCAGGGTAGCCTGCCCTAGAGGGAAAGCCAATAGTTCAGACAGGAGATATGCCATTATGAAGATCTGAATGGATCGCATTCCTTGGATCTCCTGATGGGCAAATCCTTTCCCAGAGGCAGCTGTTGAGCCACTGTGAGAAAATGGATGCTGGACTAGATGGATGGATGGATGGATGAATGAATCTTTATTTGCGTCAGCCATCGGCCATAGCAATAAAACAACAATACAATATACAAAGAATAGAAATAAAAAGTCAATTATATAAAATACATTTTAGGGTTTTGAATCAACAGTTTAATAATAATAATAATAATAATAATAATAATAATAATAATAATAATAATAATAATAAATTTTATTTATACCCCGCCCTCCCCTGCCAGAGCCGGGCTCAGGGCAGCTAACACCAATAAAACCACAGTAAAAAACATGATGGGGGGGACCAATTTAAAATACAGGTTAAAATGCAATTTAAAATGCAGACTCGTTTTAAAAGTAACCAATAAATCAAGACCATAAGGGGAGGGAAACATAAGGATCAGACTGAGTCCAAACCAAAGGCCAGGTGGAACAGCTCTGTCTTGCAGGCCCTGCGGAAAGATGTCAAGTCCCGCAGGGCCCTAGTCTCTTGTCGGGGGCCAGTACTGAAAAGGCCCTGGCCCTAGTTGAGACCAATCTAACCACCTTGCGACCTGGGACCTCCAAAATGTTATCATTTGTGAACCATAAGGTCCTCCGCGGGGCATACCAGGAAAAATAGTGGATCTTATTCCTCTTATTCTGATTACCCCAGCTAAAAACCTTGCAACCTTTGCTGTCACCTGCTCATCTTGATCTGCCAAGATGGCAGTGCTTGGGTGACCCAGAATGGACAATAAAAGAGGGGTGATAATCTCATTCCTCTTTATAAAAAGTGCAAGCCAGAAGGGCATGCACCACCAATTCGGGACTGCCATCTCCCCAGGGGCATAAGCGTGTTTTGTGTGGAATCTGTTGGAATCGTCCCTCAAGTACAGCCGAGGGCAATACAGTACATTCAATCTTGCGAGAGTAAAAACACGTCTGTATTTTAGATGCTGGACTAGATGGGCCACTGGTCTGATCCAGTGCTCTTTACAGTCTGTCTTTTCCTGAGAGGGGGTTCTGCCTCAGCCATTAAGAGCACAGAACTGAACGCACGCCATTACTTTGACGGGGAAGCAACGAGGATCCTGATGCCTGCCGCTCAGTAATTAACATGCAGCATAAGAAAACAGCAGGGAAATTAGAACTTCTTGGTGCATTCAATCATGCTGCCAGGAGATTATTCTCTGGGGGTTTTTTCGTTCTTGTTGAAGACTCAGCACATTAGAGGTGGAGGCTCGATCACGTTAGAGGGAGAAAGCAGCGCTCAGATGAATATGTGCAGGCATTACAAAGTTTGTATTAGAAGGAATTACTTTTGCATCTGCTTTGGTTCTTTGGAGGCTTCTGTAGCAAAGCCCCTCTCCAGGCACAGTCAATGGCACTCATTCATTTAAGTCAGGGGTCACCAGCACCACTGCCATCCTACGACTCCCATCAGCCAAAGGCAGCATGGCAAATGGTCGAGTATTATGGAAGTTGTGGTCCAACCATATCTGGAAAGGTTACAGGCTCCCTTCTCTTGACCTATGCAGGTGGAAGTAAAGAAAGAAAGACGCAAACATGTAATTCGCCAGCCTATTAACCAGAGGAAGCAATGCAATTGCGTGACAATGGAAAACAATTTTTAGACCCCAAAGAACAGCCCAGGGAGGCTTGAGCATGCTCAGATGCTACAAAATACTGCGCAACTCTTGGGGACTTGGGAGGGTGCATGAAAACTAGGGAAGGGAGACTGGAATGGAATACAGTGGTACCTCAGGTTACAAACACTTCGGGTTACAGACTCCGCTAACCTGGAAGTAGTACCTCAGGTTAAGAACTTTACCTCAGGATGAGTACAGAAATCATGCGGTAGTGCAGTGGCAGTGGGAGGCCCCATTACCTAAAGTGGTACCTCAGGTTAAGAATGGTTTCAGGTTAAGAACGGACCTCCAGAACGAATTAAGTTCATAACCAGAGGTACCACTGTATCTTAGAAAAGGGCCTGGCTGGCTGGAACCCAGAGCAGGAGCCCTCCATGCTACATTTTGTAGGAGGCCCCCCTGAAGAGCAAGTGCCGTGGAGTGATTAAAGTGCTGGAGTGGCCTCAGCGTTAAATTCCCACTCTGCCATGAAGCTCACTAGGTGACGTTGCACTGGACACCATTTCTCAACTACCTTACAGGGTTGTAGTGAAAATAAAATTAAGTGTGTATGTGCACCACCCTCGAGGGAAGAGGAAGGATGGGATAAAAATATTATGAATTCCAAACAGGATTTGGGTGTAAGTACAGAAGTATATACATGTTTATTAAATGAGCATAAATCAGGCATGCATTTACTGATGGCCCTTTGATCTGACCTGCAAGGACATTCTTATTTACAAGTCTAGTATAAATTAAAGTTACATGGATGCTCCTGTTTGCCCTTACCTTTGACCGTAGAAATGTATTTATTCAGAACTCACCTTATTCTTATGACTGTGATTTGTCTTGAGCTGTTTTTAATGTTGTGTTTTAATTTTTTGGGACCTGCCTTGGGAACTTAGGGTGAAGAGTGAGTAATAAATCAAATTAGTAGTAGTAGTAGTAGTAGTAATTTCAAGACAAAACACCCATACACACATCTTTTTACACTTGCTGAGAGTTTACACCTTCTTTCACCCTTCCTCAGAATCACTCATCTTCTGAAGTCCCTTTCCCCCCTGTGTTGACAATGCAAAAACACCCCCAGAAGGAAAGAATGAAAATGTTGTTCCGTGTGGGCTGTTGTTTAATTCAGGTAACAGATTGGGAAAGGCATCTGTTTGCGGCCTCTCTTTCTTTTATTAATGTTACATAACTTGTCTGTCTCCCCAGTGTTATTTACACTCGAGTGTATGCAGTGTGTCTTGTAGATAAAGTGCAGGCATTCAGCTTTTAACTTTTCTCCATATATCATTCCCTCAAGCCTGTTATTAAGAGCAACTTCACTTCATCCAATTTTTAGTACCTCCCACAGGATGTCATAATATCCCAGCCCAAGGGATGCCATGGCACCGTTTAAGCACTCTGTCCTCTTGATATAAGAAAACACTTTGATCTCCTGGCTTAAGGAGAGGTAAACGTTGTCTCAGCTCAGGGAGAGTCACTCTTCCATCTGGAAACACAGGTGAAAAGGATAATTAGGTGTGGCAACCACATCAAAGAAATCAGGAATGTTTCCACCATCACTCTCCCAACCCATCTAGTAATATCGCTCATTGCCTTAACGCTTGTATGGGAACAGCTAATTTCATATCACGTTCTTAAAAGCAAGCTTACATCCTATGTCCATTGATCTATGAAGCGACTGCACTTGGAATATGACGTACAACTCTGGCTACCTGAAAAAGGATCTTTCAGAGCTGAAAAGGACATAGGTAAACTCTGGACGTCACTGCCACAAGATGCAATCATGGCCACCAACTTGGACAGATTTAAAATGAGGTTAGCCAAATCTGTTGGCGGTTACTAGCCATGGGGTGTATGTTCTCCCTCCATCATTGGAGGCAATATGTTTCAAAGTACCAGCTGCTATGGTCAGATCCTTCTTGCAAGTGCCCACGGGACTCTGGTTGGCCACTGTGAAAATAGGATGCTAGACTGGATGGACTTTCTGTCTGTTCTAGTTGGGCTGATGTTCTTCCCTAAATGTAAAACTCACTGCTGTTCATTGATCTATAACGACCTTCACAAATGATGTGGCTCACAGTCCCTGGATCAGTTCAGAAAGGCAGGTTTTCTGTGGCAGAGCAGCAATGCAAGCACCCAGTCACTCCACCATGGAATTTAAGATAACCCGTTAAAAATGTGCTTCATGCACATCCCACCCAATTTGGAGGAACATCCTGTTTTGAAGGGTAACAATCTTGCATATCGTAGAAGTCCATCTTGAAGATCCAGCCTGAAGCAAGGTCAACTTGCATGTGTACAGTGATACCTCGGGTTAAGAACTTAATTCGTTCCGGAGGTCCGTTCTTAACCTGAAACTGTTCTTAACCTGAGGTACCATTTTAGCTAATGGGGCCTCCCGCTGCCGCTGCGCAGCCATCACATGATTTCTGTTCTCATCCTGAAGCAAAGTTCTTAACCTAAGGTACTATTTCTGGGTTAGCGGAGTCTGTAACCTGAAGCATCTGTAACCTGAAGCATCTGTAACCTGAGGTACCACTGTATGTGCTTAACTCAGAGGAACTGGAGATTTGCTCACTCCCACCATGCGCTGCAAACCATCCCTCCTTTCAGCCCAGTTGGGGGCTTGGATTGGGTCCCTAAACCAGCCCTGCTGGCCTCTACCTGCTGACCATTCTGCTGGACCCCAGCTGGCCAGCCTCCTTGCTGTGTCACATGATGGCATCAGTCTGAATTTGGGCACCGACATGAGTGGCAGGGCTGTAAGTGATTTGGTGACCCCCACAGCTCTGTTAATGGCTGCCAAGTAGCAACCGAGGTTTGGATGGCACCCGAAGTTCCTTTGTTCCAGGATGAAATGGAATAACCTTTCACTGAAAAAAAAGTTGGGTAGCTATCGATAGACATTTCATTACATGCAGAGCAGGAGAGTAGAGAAGCAGGGTTAGTCCATTGCTGGAATGAGCAGCCAGCTGCCTTTGCTTCTTCCCCCTCATCTGTCAGCTAGCAGTAGCAATTACATCAGATCTGTAAATTTAGGAAGGATGCCTGAGTTTGCTTTTTTCCCTCCTCCCTCGCCATCTCCTTGGTTTAATTCCTTTTCAAATACAGTTGTGCCTTGGATCCCGCAGGAATTGTGTTGGTCTGTAAGCTGCTCTGAGAGCCTTCTTGGCTAACAAACAGAGTAAAAGTGCTTCAGGTAATAAATAAAGGGTGTATCCAGTGCTTTTTTTTTCGATTAAAAAATGTTTAGGGGTACTCTCATTTTGACTCAAGAAAATCACCATTTTATAGTTCAAATCAGGGAAAATAAATACAGTAAATGGGCAAAAGTACAAAGATTCACAAAATGTTTAGGGGTATGCGTACCCCCGCATCCCCCCAGAAAAAAAAGCACTGGCTGTATCCTTTCTCATCACATCAGTAAGGAGATGTGGGGAGAACGCCACAGCTTTCCCCCCTCCCAAAACCTCTACATAGAACTAAGCAGAACAATTTTATGTTAACTCCATTTCACATTGCCAGGCTGTTTTTACAAAGTAGGGTCTTCTTGAATTACTAGGCCACAGAGGGGAGGAAAGTTATTTATTATTTTAACATTTGCATCAAAAACCAAGCTGTACTTAACATTCACGAAGCCACCCAAGGTAATGCGAGAGCCCAGGGAATGATGAGATTCTCGCTTGGGTTGCAATTTATCCCCCTAAATCACATCAGTGGCACAATTTATAACCGGTTTTATTGTATTTACTGTTTTAATATGGCTAAGGTCAAGCGTAATGGGGAGGGGGAAGTTTACTTTGGGCTTTAAATCAGCAATGAAGCAAAGATCGAGCTGTCGCTGACCAAAATTCTCCTCCGCTCGGAGCAGTTCAGATTTATTGTGGCTGAGGAATTTGTAAATGTATGAAGAATCGGCAACTTTGTGCATGATTTAATGTGCATCAGTTTCATTATCAAGGAAAAAGCAAGCAAGCTATCAGATTGCAAGGTCTGTGTCTCCTTGCTGCTAGCGGAACAATCCGTAGAGGCCAGGTCTTCTTTATATTCAAGGAAACGCTACGCCATTGAACTTTAATTAGTGGTGAAATATAATCCTGGCTAAGTCAAACAGGACTCCTGTTTATTCTTGTAGAATTCAAATCAATAACTCCCAACTCCCTATGTGCCTGTAATTCCTATTTAGTGTTTAATTGTATCTATTTAATTTTAACTGCTGAAGGCCTCCCAAGTGGAAGGCGGCAATGACTCATGCTGTTGCTAGGAAGCAGCTCATAGACAACGGTGGCACATGCGTAAATGGGACAAACGTCTCTGGTGCCATTTCTGCCACTCTGAAAAAATCCACAAGCCAGACTCCAGAAGCAATGCCAAAGGACCAATTTGCACTGTGTTGTGTTTTCAGCATCAAGTCCTGATTAAGATTCCAGATCCTCTAAGTGTCCCCGTTTTCCAGGGACAGTCCCAGAATTACAGAAGCCATCCCAGTTTCTGAATTAATACAGGAATGTCTCGCTTTTCCTTAGAATGCCCCTGTTTTCATCAGAGGAATGTTGGAGGGTAGGGAGTTATGTGACCCCAAAGCCAAGGAGATAAGTAACTGGACTTTAGAAGACATCTGAAGGCAGCCCTGTACAGGGCATTTTTTTAATGTTTAGTGTTTTATTATGTTTTTATATATTGGAAGCCACCCAGAGTGGTTGAGGCAACTCAGACAGATGGATAGGGAAGAAATATTGGAGGATATGAGATTCCACCTAGCTGTTTGTGATGCAACTGGATTATCTATAGCCTGGTGGGAGGGTTCTTAACACAGGTCTGCAATAGGGTTTCTCCAAGGGACGCGGGTGGCACTGTGGTCACTCTAAACCACTGAGCCTCTTGGGCTTGCCGATCAGAAGGTTGGTGGTTCGAATCCCCGCGATGGAGTGAGCTCCCGTTGCTCGGTCCGGCTCCTGCCAACCTAGCAGTTTGAAAGCACACCAGTGCAAGAAGATAAATAGGTACCACTGTGGCAGGAAGGTAATCAGCATTTCCATGCGCTTTGGTTTCCATCACGGTGTTCCGTTGCACCAGAAGTTTAGTCATGCTGGCCACATGACCCAGAAAGCTGTCTGTGGACAAACACCGGCTCCCTCAGCCTGAAGTGAGATGAGCGCCGCAACCCCACAGTCGCCTTTGACTGGACTTAAGCGCCCAGGAGTCCTTTACCTTTTTTTTAAAAAAAACCACCTTTTATCTCTCCAAGTACAAAGGAAGTCTTAAACAGATACACCAAACCAAGTTGTTTATTATTATTATTATTATTATTATTATTATTATTATTATTATTTCTTTTCTTTATACCCCACCTGTCAGGAGCCAAAGTCAAGAGTCCGGCTCTTATTATATTCTTATGACTTATTGTCTCCGGGGGGGCAGCTTCTGACCCCTCCTCCTCCCAGTCTGCTCTCTCTTCTCCCTCTGACCACTCTTTAGCCTCCTTCCCCTGGGGGTTCCCTTGGGGGTTCCCCACCTGGTGCCTCTCCCGCTCCTCTGCATCCAGCCAATCCATGACACCACCTTTCTCCCAGAACTGGGATTCAAGGCGGCTTACAAAACTTAAGACAAGCATGGATGAAACACAGATAGCTAAAAACATAGAAAAGATAACACAGTCGTACCTTGGAAGTTGAACGGAATCCATTCTGGAGGTCCATTCGACTTCCGAAACATTCAGAAACCAAAGCATGGCTTCTGATTGGCTGTGAGAAGCTCCTGCAGCCAATCGGAAGCTGCGGAAGCCCCGTTGGACGTTTGGGTTCCAAAGAACGTTCGCAAACCGGAACACTCACTTCCGGGTTTGTGGCATTTGGGAGCCAAAATGTTTGACTCGCAAGGCATTTGGGATCCAAGGTACGACTGTATTTGAAAAGGAATTAAACCATGATGGAATTGAAACCATGATGGAATAAAAATAAAAATTAAAACCATGATGGAAATAAAAAGGATAAAAAAGCAAAGCACTATTAAAAGCCCTTTCCTTAAAAGCAGACAGTTCCCCAAAGCCTGCTGGGAATAAAACAGTCTTCACCTGCCAGTGGAAAGACAACAAGGAGAGAACTAGGCTAGTTCTCTTCCATTGCATGGAAAATGTTCTCTGTGCATTGCAGAACTCGGCATTATCCTGGGGTTTAAAAGTTTTGTCAGTGCTAGAGCCCAGCAACAGAGCGTTGTGAAATAATAAAGAGGGGGATAACCCCTCGAGCATGTACAGAGTGCCTTCTCGCCACTGAGTAACACGTGCCAGTTTCTGGGCATCCAAGATAAGAGTTTCTGAGGCAGAGCACATGGTTTCCAGCAGAAAACCAAACTGCCATTTTATAAAAATGTAAAATAAGCAAGGTTGGGAATGACATTTTCATCTTCAGCTACTAAAAAGAAGATGCAGAGAGAGAGAGCACTGAAGTGAAGGGTACCTCAGCAAGAAACGATGCTTCGGTCTCAAGAAGATATTGCCAAGAAGGATCCTAAACTTCTACCTCTTAAAAAATAATAAACTGCCATCTTCTGACTTTATTGGATATCTCCTCCTGCCTCAGATTCTTTAGTGCTAGATAATAACTTCTGATAAAACTTCCTGTTTCGCTGAGAAAATTGCATTTGTCTCTGTACTTTATATTTTATTTCTTGTCTATCAAGGCACTTCAAGCTACTCGGTCCCTTTTCACTGACTTTTTATTTCTCTAATGGTTTTGTTACGTATCCAACCTATCTGCCCGGGAACTCTCTTATCTTCTACCTTTTTTTTCTTTTTCCTCTTCACTTATGAAAAGGTCATGTTCTCCCTCCATAAAGAACACAATAGCCCAAATAAGTGTGCACGTAATGCCCCCTTTGCATTATTCATGCCTCTTCTAACATGCAGAATCTCGATTTTTCAGGGACCAGGAACTGGGGTCTCAAACGGCAAGCGGCAAAAGGGGAGGAAGCAGCATGGGAAGTAGCGTTAAGAGATCAGTAAGATCAGGGTGTGGTGCAGATAATATAAAGAAAAGGTTTTTAAGACACTGAGGTCATAACAGCACTACAAACACTGCATGACAGGTTGATTGGCATGACTTCTCCAAAGGAATCCTGGGTAATTGTTGGTGAACATGTTAGATAGTTACCGTATTTTTCCCTCTATAGGACGCACCGGACCACAAGACGCACCTAGTTTTTAGAGGGGGGAAAATCAAGGAAAAAAATATTATTCCCCCCCAGCCCCAAAGAGCAAAGAAGCCAAGACAGCAAGCACGATCTATCCCGCTGGCTGTCTTGGCTTCTTTAGCTGCCCACAGCCCCTCCAGCCAGGAGAGGCTGCGCGAGGCTATGGCAATTCCCCCACCTCCCGCAAAAGCCCACAGGATCCGCACACCCTTTAAGGAGCACGCGGCTCCTGCGGGCTTTTCTACGAGGAGGGAGAAGGGACTGGCTCTTGGGGGCTTTGGGGGGCTTTTCCTGCCTGCCTCCCCCCCCCCTGCATTCGCTCCATAAGACACACACACATTTCCCCTTACTTTTTAGGAGGGAAAAAGTGTGTCTTATGGAGCGAAAAATACGGTAGATAGAACTACAGTTTCCAGAGTTCCTGGGGAGAGGCTGGAGGTTTATCATAGAATGGTAGAGTTGGAAGGGACCAGGAGGGTCATCTAATCTAACCCCCTGCAATGCAGATTTTTTTTGCCCAACGTGGGGCTCAAAGCCACAACTCTAAGATCGAGAGTCCCATGGTCTACCAACTGAGCTATCCCAACGAGAAAGAAAGTTGCCCTTTTCTGCTCTGTTTTCTAAACTTTCACCCAACACTGTCTGGACATCCCCCATTGTTTTTGTGGAGAACGATGATGTGATCTAGAAACTTTCTTTTTGTCTTTTAAACAAATACTTTCTCACAAGGTTACCATTTGTTTTTCTGGGTCTGTTATTCTGCCATGCAGTTGGAGAAGCACTTCCCAAAAAGAAAAAGGTTTGCTTTTGCTCTTGAGTATTTAGGGGTTTGTTTTTGTTCTAAAAATAGCTCTTCATTCAGGTTCTTAGTTCACAAGGAAAAAATAAAAACTTCACACAATAGAACTGCAGGGCAAAACACAGACATAAGTAAAGTTGGGATTAGTATGCACATAAGTGGTGATTATTATTTCCATTGTCCTTGAGCATTTGTTTCAGTGTTCTGTATTGTTTTTAGAGTTGGAAAACAGATTCCACACTGAAACCCATTCATAGAAGCCAGGCCTCTGCAGGCGACAGTCCTCAGACCTCTTTTCAATGTCAGGACTTATCCCAAGGAAACATGAAATTCTGATCCAGGACAAAGCGTCTCTGAGCAACGGCACGAACTATGCATGATCAAGCATATTTACATCCTATTGATCTTAATGGAGTGAATGCTAAGAGTGCTGGACTTTGGCTGGGTCATTTAATACTTCATTTATCTTAGGGTTTTTAGGATCTTAATTTTTGCCTTCATTGAAACCACCAGCGTACACAAGGTTATTCAAAATTATTTGTGCTGAAACATCTACTATTGTATTTGAAAAAGACAAAGATTGTTGTATTACTTATTACTGCAATTTAAAATAAATTCAGCAATGTTTTGTGCTTTTCATTTTTTCTACAAGGCACCTGTTTTTGAAATGTGAAATTAACAGGGTTTGGGGGGTTTTGGAGGAGGGGGCTTCATACCTGAGTACTTGACATAGAAAGTAACATCCATCATGAAAACAGACACAACTTATTAAAATGCATAGTGCTGCCTGCTAGAGATGCAATGCCTTTAAAACAAATATTGTACAGTCCTGAAGGCTTCAGAGATGTACTGCATGATTATTCATTCCTTGGCTTAAAGTTAATTGGGTGAAAGAGAAAATGTTACATTGTCGAATGAGCCTCTAATGCCAGAAAGGGGTTCCGATCGGCACAGCGGCTTGGCTTTATTTTCTTGTTGTTCATTCTCAGCCTGCCAGATGGAATGTTCCTCAGCCTTTTATGGCTTCTACATCCATTTTATTAGCCATATGTTTTGATTGATCTTGTTATTCCTGACAAGAAATCAATTGAAGGGGGGGAGGGGAGGAATACTGTGCCGGAATAGATCTCTTCCTTGATGGAACAGAACATACAAAAACAAAACAAAAAGCAGTACAGTTACAACAGGCAATGCTTTCTTGGTCTCACCAAGACACATCTAGTGACGCAGGCCGCATTCACCCCAAACATTTAAAGCACTATGATACCACTTTAAATGCTCACAGCTTCCCCCTATTCTTTATGGGAGCCGTAGTGCTTTAAGAGTGCTGAGAGTTGATAGGAAACCCCTTTTTGACTAGCCAGTTAAACCAGGTGAGGGTAACCAATGGGTCTCAAACCCTCAGTGAGTTCCCCTGCATGTGAAGACAGGCTCTGGAGGAGTGAATGGATGAGACCAAGGACTCAGCTACACTGGTAAAGAAAATGCATTGTACATGCATTATAACACTGTAACACCAGGTGGCGCTGTTGAGTTCCATTTTTGCCAACCCGATTTGTCATACAAAGTTTACAGCACGTTTTCCTGAAACGTTTTTTTGATGTGTCTCCTAGGAGCCTACTCCAGGGGGCTATAATATAATTGTGGGAGCAGGGCACACACAAGGTCAATGAGAAAAGCCAGCAGGTGTCAGTGCTGCCTCAGAGAGAAGCAGTTCGGCTCCACAGCCAGCCAATGAGGCACCAGGGGAAGGGCGAACGCAGAGGCAGAGTCTTTCTGTAGAAAAGGGTGTCTTGCTAGCTGTGGAGAGGAGAAGGAAGAGGAGCCACCTGTATTTGCGAGGGCCAGGCCCTGAACGCAGTGAGGAATTGCAGAACCAGGCCCTTGCTGTGTTTGTCTTGGGGGAGTTGGGTGTGGCCTGGCAGATGTGGCCAGATCAGGAGATGTGCCACACCTGGAGACAAGCCCAACATGAGGATATAAGGCCAGCATTTTGCCCTGGTTCTGTGCCACAGCAATGTGGTTTATTCCCTGCTGTTGCCAGTTCCTGCTCCTTCCTTCTATTCTTTCATTCTACCCTCATTGAGTTTCCTAGGGTAGAATGTGCATATAATGTGACTATATTCATGACAATTGCATACAAAAAAAATGCACGGCATTTGGGGAAAGTGCTTTGCAAAAATGCACAAATTAGACAAAATTCGCACTAAAGTGCTTATGAACTTTCAGGAGGACTTTTTTGAAAAACTGCAGATTCGTATGGAAATGTGGAAAACTGAATTTATGATTTGAAAACTGAGGAACTGAGGGAAATCACCATGGACAGTTTTACACATTCCCTACTAGTAAGCCACCTAGAGATGAATCCTGAAAGGCAATACAGTGGTGCCCCGCAAGACGAACGCCTCGCAAGACGAAAAACCCGCTAGACGAAAGGGTTTTCCGTTTTGGAGGCGCTTCGTAAAACGAATTCCCCTATGGGGTTGCTTCGCAAGACGAAAAAAATCTTGCATCCCCCCGTGGTTTTTTTCCGCTTTTTTCACCCTTTTCTTAAGCCGCTAAGCCGCTTATCAGCTGTTCCGCTGATAAGCCGCTTAACAGCTGATCGCTGGAAGCCGCTTGACAGCTGTAGTGCTAATCCGCTAAGCTGTCAATGGGCTTGCTTCGCAAGACGAAAAAACCGCTATACGAAGAGCCTCACGGAACAGATTAATTTCGTCTTGCGAGGCACCACTGTATGTAAATTGTTGTTTAGGAAAAGGGCGTTGTCGGGATAATCTTATCTGACCCTACTTTCACTGCCTTGAGCTCCCTTGGAGCAAAGTGGAATAGAAATCTGATGCACAGCGAAAGCTGAGAATTAGAATTCAGGTCCACTGGTGGAAGTCCAGAGCGTCCAATCACTTTCAAGACGTAGTAGCCTATGATGGATTCATTGAGCAACATACTTGGTTCAGCAAGCAGTAATTTGAGTTACGGCCATGAATTTGGGCCAACAGACAATCAATGTTCCTTTCTCCATGTATTTATTTGTAAGGGAATGATTTATGTACTTGAGGCGAGAGTGGATTCAATCCCTTTGTACTCAGTATCCCTTGCAGTGTGTCAGAATTGCCTTCTGCTTAATATATAGCTGTTCTCAATTTCAGGACTTACTGACATCCCATAAAATGACACTTCATTAAGAATCAACCAGGAATAATCCATCCAGAACTATTTTTTTATGGATAAAATTTGAGCGGAGAAATATCAGGGTCACTTATCACTTTCCACATAGGGAAGGGACAATGAAATCTTTATTGGAAAAATCTAGCTGGCAGGAATGTGTTCAATCTTGTCAGGGATAGCACAGCCACCGAAATATATTGCCTGAGCTTTGCAGCAGTTACTCTAACCAAACATGCCATGTCAGCAAAATTACAAAGCTTAAAATGACTTTCATGTCAAAGTGTCGCCGGGGTTTTCATTTCTCCATATTTTTGCCAGCAAAAAAAAATAAAATAAATTTCAATGAAGCACTTTGTATATGGACTTTGAAAAGTTGCCCTGATGTATCGCAGACCTTGTCATGCAACATAGGCCAAGATCAAGATTTATGAATCACCAAGACCTAAAGATTTTACACACACACACACACACACACACAATGTAAAGAATTCATCTTCCAAATTTCATATCACATTAGCCACTCAGAACCAGACTATGAGCCAAGCAAGACCCATTCAGTCTCATTCTCTCTCTCGCTCACTCTCTCAAATACATACTCCTCCATGTATAAGTGTGGATTTGCTCGGAATATAACTGTATCTATTCCATTTATACTTTGGGTGCATCTACACAATGTATTTAAAGCACATTCACCGCACATTTAAAGCATATGACTTCCCTCAAAGAATCCCAGTTGCTGTATTTCCCCCCAAAGTGCTACAATTCCCAGCACCCTTAACAAATACAGTTCCTAGGATTCTTTGAGGGAAGTTGTTGTTTAGTCATTTAGTCGTGTCCGACTCTTCGTGACCCCATGGACCAGAGCACGCCAGGCACTTCTGTCTTCCACTGCCTCCCGCAGTTTGGCCAATCTCATGCTGGTAGCTTCGAGAACACTGTCCAACCATCTCATCCTCTGTCGTCCCCTTCTCCTTGTGCCCTCCATCTTTCCCAACATCAGGGTCTTTTCCAGTGAGTCTTCTCTTCTCATGAGGTGGCCAAAGTATTGGAGCCTCAGCTTCAGGATCTGTCCTTCCAGTGAGCACTCAGGGCTGATTTCCTTAAGAATGGGTAGGTTTGATCTTCTCGGGGGAAGTAATGTGCTTTAAATGTATGGTGTGTATCCACCTTCTTTTACCTTTTTAGAATACCACTGAAAATGTTATACGTAGGATAGTGGGTAGCCTCCCATCCAAGCACTCTGGATTAAAGTTATGTGCCCAGCAAATGCTCTGCAGCATATGTGCATCACACGCTCATGAACACAATATCTTGATTTGTCCATCAAGCCTAGAACTGTATACTCCTGACTGGCACAGCTCTCCAACATCTCAGGCAGAGGTATTTTCTACCATCTGCTATCTGGTCTTCTTTTAACTGGAGATGCCCAAGATTAAACCTAGGACAACTTGTGTTCCACGATTGAGCTCCACTCCCATTTCTTATATAGTCATTCCATCTTCTCCAGAGATCCTTGGGATCTATAGTTCTACTCTGGAGTTGAGAAATGCCTCGTGGGAAACATCTTGGCACTCTCACCAACCTACAAATCCTAAAGTTACAAAAATGCATCTCTTGGGGGGAAATGTCCAGAACAACAATGAATAAATTAGGGGGGGGTAACAGAAATGTGTTATACGAAGAGAAATTCACATCAAAATGCGGAATTTTCAAAAGCAAATAATTCACAAATTACTGAAGAAATGTGGAGAACTGGATTTAAAATTGGAAAACTTAAAAACTGAGAGAATAACAATTGTCATATTTTAAAAACATCCTTAGTGAACACTGTGGGGAAACCTCCAGACAGCCACACCGCAGATTCCACAACAATCTCCCATAAACATGCATGTGATTTGGCTGCAGTTTTGGAAGCCAGCAATGTTACAGATGCTATTTGAGTCTTCTCTCGCCTCCCCCCCCCCCTTTTTTTTTTTTTTTTGCAGTGCTAGACTCAATATGTCTTTTGCACAATGAAAGAGCTCCCTCTAAAGTGCTTTCTGTTAAATAAAGATCCATCGAACACCAACCCAGAAATAATGCTTCACAGGGGCATTGAGCCTCAAAGTTTAATTTGAAACTCTGCTCGTTAAGGGCACTCTGCTCAGAGCCTATTTTCCAGACAAAGCCCCACTCTTCGTTATTAAAGCATTGCTTTTTTGCAGGAGCTCTTAGTCCTGGAAGAATAAACTAAAATATGACTGGAGACCCACACAAATTTTAAATGAATTTTCATTTGTAATAACTCTTTTGTCTATCTCCTATTCACTTCTCACCCAAATATTGTTCTCATTCACACACCCCATTCACACAAACACCTCTATCTCTGCCTATCTGTCTCTCTCTCACACACAAACACACATGAATAAGGCAACGATCACTAGGACAGTGCGGTCTCTTTCCTTATCACCACTGAATTCATCCAAACCCCCAGCTCTAAAGTGCTGATAATCTAACTTTTCAACCGCTGAAATCCTTATAAGCATTCTGTAACACCTCAGCTGAGGAAGGTACCTTTTCAAAGAATTGTATAATCAGAAAACTGCAGAGTTGGAAAAGTCTCCTGTGCGTCATCTAGTTCCACCCCCTGCCATACAGGAATCTCCATTAAAGTGTTAACGGAGAAATCTGAGGGCTCCCTTGGACAAAAAACAAGGACACCAGCCAGGAATACCAGAGCAAAACAGCAGCCAGTAGGCTTGGTCGTTATTGAAGACTGTCATGACAGGACTCTCACCTGCCACAAGGTGAAACTAGATGAAAGCCCCGAACAAAAGAGAACCCAAACTTTTATTAGTTGCTAATCCCCATGCTACACCCCCCAAACTACATCACTAATACATCATGGTTACATCATGAAAGGGGAGTTCTGGTGGCACTAATCTGAGCATCCTGGATCCTGCCCCATGGTTCCCCTTGCCCTCCACCAAACACCCATCAAGTGTAACAAAAGAGATATTTACCGTACATTTCCCTGTTTCCCAGCCAAGTTAATCATACCCTTTTGTCTTCATCTGGGTTTGTTATTTCTGGAATGGCTACCTGTCTGACACTCAGGTATCAGGATGCCAGGAATTATCACTCATGCAGAGGGGCTGCTGAGTAGCTGAGCTCACATGTCTATATGAATTTCTGAAGTTTTCCCAGTGAGCCAGTAAAGGTAAAGGAACCCCTGACCATTAGGTCCAGTCGTGACCGACTCTGGGGTTGCGGCGCTCATCTCGCATTATTGGCCAAGGGAGCCAGCGTACAGCTTCTAGGTCATGCGGCCAGCATGTCTAAGCCACTTCTGGCGAACCAGAGCAGCACATGGAAACGCCATTTATCTTCCCGCCAGAGTGGTACCTATTTATCTACTTGCACTTTGATGTGCTTTCAAACTGCTAGGTTGGCAGAAGCAGGGACTCACCCTGTCGCGGGGATTCGAACCGCCGACCTTCTAATAGGCAAGTCCTAGGCTTTGTGGTTTAACCCACAGCGCCACCCGCGTCCTTATAGTGAGCCAGTACATATGTAGTGAGCCAGTACATAGATACATTTATCAGTGAATTGTTACATTTGGTATTGTGCAGCAGAGGCCCTTTGAATAGATAGGAAGAAAATGTGATGAAGTGTTTTGTGGGGACAAAGCACAAAAGTCACAAAAGTGATTTTGCTGATTTTGGTAGTGGGCTGTATGTGCATGATATCTGCTGGAGGGGCAACCCCCCCCCCTCCAAACTTATACATAAATTCCTGAAACAAAAGCATCTATGACAGATGGCCACCCAACTTCTGCTTAAAACTTCCAGCGAAGTTGGGGGGTCCCTTCCAGCTCTACAAGTCTATATGATTCTCTGAAAGCAGCTGGGAAGTTCACCCACAAGACATCAATTCACACTGGGCTTTGAATTTTTATACGCCTCTTCTCTAAAAGCCAAACCCCGCAGAAAAGCTCGCTGGTGCCGAAAGAGAGACTTGAAAGATCTGTTGCATCACAGTGCAGTTGGATTTTGGAGATTAATTGCAAAGACGTTTCATTCATCTACATTTTAATTAATGTGCATTGTTATCGGGATCTAAGGCTTGCTGAGGAATCATATGCACAGCGCAAAAAGCATTTTTGAAGACCATAATGGCCTAGCATCCCCTTCGTGCTTGGGAAGATAAAAGCTTCACTTTCATATAGGCTTCCTAATAGTCTCATCAACTGCAACTAACCGATTTTCTATTAAGGCCAAAAGGCAGCCATTAATACAGAAAATCATCTTCTATCACTTTCACCCTCTATAAGAAGTAATGTATAGATGCAATAAGAAAGTTAATTGGTTTCCTGTGGCTTGGGATGTACACAAACGCAGGAGAAGAAAGACCCCCATTTCTATTTCTAATTAAAATTTATGAATAGGGCCATTGTGGAAATGGATTTCTGGTTTCCTGGGGCCCTGCCTGCTCATTCTGCTCAAACACGCATGTGCCCACTGCCATCACTCTTCTTTTATCACCATGAAACTGTGGGTTTGCGTGTTATTTCACACATCTACCCAACAGAGAATGAGGGACGTGGAGGGAGCTTTTTTTGGAAGAAAGTTCTCAGGGACATGTTGTTGTGCACAACACACTCAGCCAAGGAAGGCAAACGGCCGATAGTTAATTCTTCATTGACAAAAGCACACATATGCAGCAGCTCCTCAGGTGCACAGGGTACACACACACACACACACACACACACACACACTTTCCTAGCATCTACATGCATTCAACCTGAGACATCTCCTACATGGATGTCGTCATTGCACTTCCCACTTCAGACCCCTCCTGGATCTTAGAGGCAGCAGGGCAGGGGACAGTGTGGATTCAACTGACCTACCCCTCACCTGAAAAGCCTTTTCCTCCGCTTTTGACGCATCCTGCGCCCCCTCCTCCATCTCTGAGTGCTCAGACCCTTTCCCTGACCCTGGCTAGTGCCTCGCGGGGGGCACCAAACCCCATTAAATCACTGGCCTCCTTCTCTCCTGAGTCGGCCTCCATCAATCACTCGTCAGAACCCTGCCAGGTCCGTGACACGTGGGCTTTACAAATGGTAACCTCCCTTAGCCCAAAGGCTCCAGGTCTTTGGTGCATGAGAGAGTTCAGAAAGTTTCTTTGTCCTCCCTCCTATCCTCCTGTCAGTGGCTTGTTTGCTCTTAAGACCTGAGCCAATCGTTGAAAATCAAAACTGTAAGGCAAGAAAAGAAAAGACTCTGCATAGATAAGGGATGGAGAAATGTGCAAAGAAATTTCTGAGGGCTGCACAGCCAGAGGGCAAAAGTCAGCAGGCCAACAGATGTGAGCCTTACCATTGTGGATTCAGTTGCATTCCAGTCATACAGAAGTCGGACATTTCTAAACACCTATCCCTCTTCATTAAGGGACATGGATGGCACTGTGGGTTAAACCACAGAGCCTAGGACTTGCTGATCAGAAGGTTGGCAGTTCGAATCCCCGCAATGGGATGAGCTCCTGTTGCTCGGTCCCTGCTCCTGCCCACCTAGCAGTTGAAAGCACGTCAAAGTGCAAGTAGATAAGTAGGTAGCACTCCAGCGGGAAGGTAAACGGCATTTCCATGTGCTGCTCTGGTTCACCAGAAGCAGCCTAGTCATGCTGGCCACATGACCTGGAAGCTGTATGCCAGCTCCCTCGGCCAATAAAGCGAGATGAGCGCCGCAACCCCAGAGTCGGCCACGACTGGACCTAATGGTCAGGGGTCCCTTTACCTTTACCCCTCTTCAGTTGAGAGAGCAGGAGGCATTGTCCTAGATCCCAAGGATATATCCTAGCCAAGCAAAAGCACTGAAGGAAGGTTTGAAGCAGGGCCGGCAAGAAGTGTGACCTACGGTTGAGGACCACATTTGGCCTGCAATCTTGATGTTCCCCTCGCCCACTGAAGATGCAACACTGACGGCCCATTCACACATGCAAAGCCATTACCAGATGCTGCAGTCATCAAGCGAAGACTGCATGAACCAGAGCAGACCCACACCATACATTTAAAACACACCCAACACACTTTAAAAGCACCTTGCTTCCACAAAGAATCCTAAGGACTATAGTTTTCCCCTCACAGAGCTACAGTTCCCAGACCCGTTAATAAACTACAGTGCCCAGGATTCTTTGAGGGAAGTCACAGACTTTAAATATGCATTGAACATTCTTTAAGTGTATGCTTTGGGTCTGCCCTCATCAGTCTCAATAATCTCCCATATAAGCAATTTGTTTTTGCTTGTCTGCCTAATGAAAGCTTTCCCCACCTCAAGGCTAATAGCAGCAGCAGGCAGATTTTAATTGGGATCACAGTGCAGGAAAGGATTAAACCACCCATCCCCACAGGCCACAGTCCCACTACTGCAACTCTTGTTTAGAAACAGCAGGGGGAAGGGGGTGGATTTGACATGATACAGGCAATTCTGTCTATAATGTTACACCTTGTTGTTGTTTAGTCATTCAGTCGTGTCTAACTCTTCATGACCCCATGGACCAGAGCACGCCACGCACTCCTGTCTTCCACTGCCTCCCGCAGTTTGGTCACACTCATGTTGATAGCTTTGAGAACACTGTCCCACCATCTCGTCCTCTGTTGTCCCCTTCTCCTTGTGCCCTTTCCCAACATCAGGGTCTTTTCCAGGGAATCTTCTCTTCTCATGAGGTGGCCAAAGTCTTGGAGCCTCAGCTTCACGATCTGTCCTTCCAGTGAGCACTCAGGGCTGATTTCCTTCAAAATGGATAGGTTTGATCCTCTTGCAGGTCACGGGACTCTCAAGAGTCTCCTCCAGCACCAGAATTCAAAAGCATCAATTCTTCACCTAGGCCACATTTCAAGCACTACAATACCACTTCCCCCAAGAATTCTGTTTGCTGTGGTTTGTTACTGATGCAGAGAGCTATTAGGAAACTATTTGCCTCCCCAAGGTACAATTCCCGAAGTGCCCTGGGGAGAGGGATTTATTGCTGAACCACTCTGAGAATTGTAGCTCTGTGAAGGGAACAGGGGTCTCCGGGCAGCTAGCAGCGCCCCGAACAAACTACAGTTCCCAGAATTCTTTGAAGGAAGCCAGGGGTATTTAAAGTGGCATCATAGTACTTTAAATGTATGGGGTGAACAAGGTCATAGTGTGGGCCTTCTTGACGGGGGTCATGCTGAGACCGCTGGCTAAGAAGACACCCACCTTTCCAAAGCTGCTCAGCAAAGTTCACTGGGCAATTATTAGCATGAATAAGTCAGCTTCATCTTAAGTGACACTTTGCTAACCAAGAGGCGATTTTGTTTGAAATTAAAATAAACATGGGGATTTGGGGGGAAGAAATGTAGAGCACCATGTTGCATCTCCAAAGGTGTACATAAAACAATTTCACGCAAGGACAGCCAAGCACAACAGAATTGGGCACAGCTAAGAGAAACTGGATTACTAGATGTACTAAAGGGACAGCTACAGCCTCTCTTTCTAGCCTAGGTGGCAGCTCCTTCACACACATTTGCCCTAGTTTCCCATTCCTGCAACAGGCTTCTCAGATCTAAGGCCAGTATAAAGTTTAATCAATTAGAATTTGTTATGCATCAGTTATCAAAAACTGTACAATCTTATTGTGGGAGATTAGCAGCCAAACCGAACAAGTGCATATTCTTGCTAGTTATCATGAGAAGGGGCCAATACCACAGAGCTGTATTGCTGAGAGGCAAATACTCAAGACCATAGAAATGCCATTGGTAGAGTGGGCTCTGTATGATGTCATTTCCCCTCCTCTCCCAGAGAGGAAGAAGCATATCGTGTGTTCCTCTCTTTCCCTTCCTGTGACCAGGGTTGGATATAGACCTGCCTCCGCTTGGTCCAACTTGAAGCTGGTTATACTGTAAATGTGTTTTGCCTGCATGGTTTTTGCTGCTGCCATTGCTATGAACCAGTGCAAGATAATAAGTAAATTATATTTTTAAGCTTACTTCCCAAGCTGTTGCCAAGCAGAATATGAAAGGGAGAGCCAGCTTACAAGAGAGCTGGACTTGCTCAAAACAAGTCTAATTCCTATGCTTTAACTTTTGCTGCCAAGGATGGGATTTTGAAACTTTATTCTACCCACACATGTGGGCATCTGGAGGGATAAATTGCAATTAATATATCCTCTCCTACCCATTAAATCCATCACACACTTATTACACACATACAAAATCTAAGGAATTTAAAAAAAAAACTGCCATTAAAAGTTTTCACTTGTTTTATCATATCACTGCCTGTTTGTAGCTACTGTAAAATATCTCATAGCAGACCTGTGTCTGGAGCTTAAGTTGACATTAATTCATTCATTCATTCGGTGAATGAATAGGTACCATATGTACTCTGAAATCTGGACAGGGATGTAGGATCTACCTTTATTTTTAACAGAACTCTTTAACTGCTCCACACCAGTCAACTAACAGAAACCCAGCAGCGCTACACAACCTTAAGCAGCTGTTCATAATGGAAGTTCCCTGCACCATTGAGACAGTAATGGCACTGCTGGCTCCATTCTAACACCTTTTAGCAGGGAAATTCAGCTGAGGTGAGGCAGCCCCTCTCTTCCACCTGGAGCTCCCTGTCCATGCATTGTCAGAACAGATAGTAAGTGGATAGTAAGACACATACAAAAACCCTCCAAACCTCTCCTCTAAAACCTAGAACAAGAAGGCACAGCTCAGTCATGGAACGTATGTGCTTGAGGCATACGATCCCAAGTTAAGAAGAGAAACCGCCTGTAAAAGGCCTTTTTTAAGAAGTGTATTGGGTTAACAAAATTCATTTCTCTGGAGAGCAGCTGCTATTCAAAGCAGACCATTGTATTCTGTCAGACAGGCCAATGGTCTGAGAAGGCAGCTTCCTCTATGTTCAGTCTGCATGATGGCAAAAGACCAGTCAAAATTGTAATTAGTATAATGACTAGTATCAATGTTGATGCATTCTTAAGAAGCCTTCAAAAGATCAAAGCACGGAATATTTTTTAAAGACAGCTTTAGTGGGTCATACTTTTATAACCTATTATGATTTGAATCTGACTCTGCTGTGATGAGAGGCAGTTCGGCACTGTAGGCAGCCAGGGTCAACCTAATGTCCTTCTGATTAAAAGCCGCCTTTCTTGGGGAAAGGCACAGGGCACCTCCTTATTGCTACTGAAACGCAAACTGCTTAGCGGTGAACTGCGTGTTCAACGCGAACCGTTTGCAAGCCCCACATATTAATCCTAGCTCATCAGGGCACGGGCAGAATAATTACAGTATAGGCAGCACCAAACCCATTTAAGAACTTATTCCACAGGGCTGTAATTATAGCCTGTCCCTAATCCTTTAATTGCCACTAGCATTTGATGTGTTGCGGGCGATACCACAGGATAAATGGGGGTGGAAGGGTCTCAGCATAGTCCAAGGCACCAAGCGGAGCGGGCAGCAAAGGCAAGTAGTTGCCTGGTAAAAAGAACGTATGACAGCCAAACTAGACAAAATGTGTATTTGCATATAACATGGGTGCTGCTGGTCTCTTTTTATAAAATGCAAACAGCAACCACTGAGGATGGCAGTCAGTAATTATCAGGGGGTTAACCCTTTCCTCCCTGATACAGTCCTGATTAAAATTGCTCCTCTGTAGCTGCCATTTGTTTTTCTGGACATATGATGAAAACAAAGAAAGGAATACAATAATTTGGAACTGTGTGTGAAAAAACTGTAGAAATAATAATACAATGAGTCTAATCGAAAGTCAAATATGTTTGTTTTGCTTTATTTTTATTTATTTTTTCTTTTTCTCTCTTTCCCCCTCCCTTTTTCTTTTTTCCCTTACCTCCACCCCCTTCTTCTTCCTTTTCTTTCTTTCTTTTTGTGTTTCCTTTCTTGGTCTTTCTGTTTTCGACATGCTATGAAAAAGATAAAGAGATAAAAGTGTATTATGAAAACCTTAGTAAATTAAAAGTGATGCTATGTAATTTCTTTAGTAGTATCTATAAAATGTTTAAACTTGTTGACTGTCATGATCTGATGTAGCAACCACCGTGGTTTTTTTTCTCTCTGTTATTGTTGAATTCTAAATAAAGTTTTATTCACTTTTATGGAATGCCCGCCTCCCACTGCTATCAATAGGAGTTTGCATGGCAAAACTATCTTTCGCTGATCCCCGCTTATATGCTGCAGCCCATCATGCAATAGCCCAAATGGTCTCCAACGCTCAATAGGAGTTTTTGGGTGGTGGGCATGGGAAGCTGCAGTGGTTGGGACATGCTTTGTGCTAGTGCGAAGCTGGCACTGGAAATGGACGCGTTCCTCCCCTTGTAATATTGTTATTTCTGCAGGTATGGCTAGTGTGGTACTGCTTGTAAGATGCATTGGAATGGGGCTTCCATAGCCAGAGGCACCATAACTCTGTATAAGAGAAGCTGTGGGCATACCATGGAGAAGGGCTTTTGCTTTCATACCCTATTTGTATGGGTATGAAGACAACTGGAGCACAAACAGTATGTGTACAGTATTTCAATGTCTATGTTTATCCTCCCTTTTCTGCCTCAGAAGGATAATATTCCCAATGGATACTTAAAGCCCAGCACACCTTCATACATTTTGCCTTATGATTGTCCAGGTATCTTTAGGTGATTTCCCATAAATGCTGACTGAAATAGAGATTGCAGGGCAACTTCTATGCTCTCTTCAGATTCCTGCCAATTCCCCATCCAGTCACAATAGACTCCACAACCAATTTCCACAGAAATACACCTTTTATGGAGGGGGAAAGAAACTGTGATATATATATATATATATATTACTGCAATTCGGTTACACTCTTGGGACTCAGCTATACAGCTACAAATAAAATGTTTTAAGTGTGTTTTAAGTGCAATATACAATGTGACACTAAATGGCGATGGGGAGCCTTATGGAAAATTCAATGGATTTTTTATTTTAAAAAATTGAAAAAGCATTTTCAGAACGGTTTTTATATGTGTGTAGATTCCACGTTGCTTTAAGTACCAGAGAGCAGAACTGCAAGTTTGCACAAAACTGAAATCTAGAAAAAAAAATCAGAGTACAGTACTGATTTCTGGATTTTGAAGCTGTGCTAAATGAAACTACTTTCTAGCTTAGCAATAATGCTACAGTGTTAATACAACTGAAAAACAGTGCTGGTCTTTGTGTCATACACCAAGTATCCTTTTAGAATGACTCTTCCTTGCCTGTTATCTCCACATCCTGTATTTTTCATTTGGTTCTTTTTTCATAGTTGTGCTTTTTTAGGTATTCTGCTGGAGATTATTTTAGGCTATCCTTTAAAATGTTTGCAGTTTTGTGTAACTAGCTAATTTGCTAAGTTTTATATCTCCTCCCCTCAGCAGGCTCACTAATTAAGATACCATGACCAGACTATTGCTGATTACTTCTTTCCAGTTTGGTTTCAAGCTTTTACTACCTATTGAAAATATCTTTTCAATCAAATGTACATGTAGATTGTTGATTTTATGCAGTCTACCTTTCCCAAACTGTGCTACAAGAGTATCAAAGTGTTTTTTGAAGTTTTTGACTGCTTCGCTTTGCTCCCACAAAACTCCTCTTACCTTCCCTTGCCCTTCCACGAAGCCCTTAAAAAAATGCGTTAAAACAAATTCTGTTCAAAAAGAAGAATCAACATCACTGGTCACAGCCGTACCAGACTGTATTACTTCATTTCACAGCAACTCCGACATTATGTAATGCTTTTCAATTAAGCAGAAGATTATACATTCCTGCTTCCATCCCTTTCCCTAGTGGTTTTGAGTAAGCTTTTCGCTCTGGCATCTTCAGACACTCGTTTGGCAGAACTGTGTTTTTTTTCCAGATGAGAGAGAACAGCATGATCATAAAGAATGAATTATTTACAGGAAGATCAGCACTTCAAGTCACGTCAAGGCTTTGCTAATTGTATTTAATTGAAAGTTCCATGGCGAGACATATGCACAATGTTCTTCAGATTTATAACAAGGAAACCCAAGACTTATTATACATTTACTAGTGAGACAACCTAATGGATAGGCTGGTGGGATGGAAAGCCAACCACCTCTAATTAACAAAAAAAATATTTTAAAAATCCAGCTCAAATTTGTTGACAATAAACTATTTGGTGTTTGGGAGTTTGCATTCTTTTAGGATTGTACATTGGACACAATGGGTTAGATCCTGACCAAGTTGGTTGCACTTAGTGCCTACTGAAATCAATGCAACTTTCTACATTGATTTCCATGGGAACTAAGTGCAATGAAGTCAGGATCTCATCAAGAATATATGCATTGGAAGTGTTAACCAAGGACACCAATTCACCTGAGATTTGATGGGCAAATGTATTTACTTCAATATAGCAGCGCCAACCAACTAAATCTTCTATATTCTTCTACTGCTACTGTTGGTACATGAGAGATTATGAGTGGGACTGATCTATTGACAGTCATAAAGCTTATATCTGTGACCCCTGGGAATACTCTTTCCCAAACGTATAGGGACAAACTAGCCCATTCTTGAGCAAATTTCCCAGAAACGGAACCTTCAACAAGAAGCAATTTAACAATGAGAACAGTTATCTGTGTGAACATGTTCACAGCTTTTATTTGATCAGTAGCCAACTACTACTCACTAGTCCCCAAATTTTAAAAAAGAAAACACGAATTAAATAAATAGCAGTAATAAATCTCATACATTACTTTCGGAGGCTTAAAAATTCATCTCACTCACATAAAAAGCAGTACCATTTTCCAAAACACACTTACATACTCAGAGAGAGCTTCACTGGGTTGCCTTCTTGCTTCACCAAGGCATTCTATGTCTCAACCAGAAAGTGGCATCACTCCCACAATCCTCATGCATCGCTAGTTCTTTGTGCTCACTCAGAAAACCCACCCGGTAATTGTCGTAAAATACAAAATTCTCCATAATAAAACATTTGTATTTCAAGGTTACAGTACTTTTATTTTTTCTACAAACTAAGGCCCCATTTTACAATCTCGTCTGTTCAGGGAAGACCATGAAGTCTCAACAGGACCCACTGAAATCAAAGGGGTAATTTTCAAGCATAAAATCTCCTCCTTACATACTGGACTGCAGGGCTGAGATCAATGCAGGAAACTTTTGAGCACTCTTCCCTGTTCCAGAAGTTTTACAGCAATTTTGGCTCCCCCCCCCCCCTTGGCCTCTGTTTATCCCTGCAATTCCTGTTTCCACCATCTTCCAAACAGGAGCTGCCCCGTACGTCTAGCAGCTAATGCTGAGAAGAGTCTCAAATCGTCAGCATACGTGTGACTTTTGTTCAAAAGGTTCTGGGTTGTCCATTTCATTGCAATGCATGATTCCATTGCACACGGTAGGACTGAAGTCTTCCTCCCCAAGGCAAGCGAACATCCACACTTGTGTTCTGATATTTACGCAAAGTGCTTTCTTCTCCTCGCCAGCAAAAGGATCTCCATTAGACACAAGAGCAGGCACCACCACACGACGAGAATTATGACATAACTCCAAAGACAGGATTGTGGCGGCAAATACCAGGACCGTATTCCTCATAATCTTTCTTGGTGTGACATACTTCAAAGAACTCTGACTGAGAAAAGAAACAGAGAAAACGAGGTGCATATGAAGAAGCAAACAAACCAAGATTAATAACAAAGCATACGACAAAGCAGGTATGAAACAAGTGTGGTAATAATAATAATAATAATAATAATAATAATAATAATAATAATAATTTATTTATACCCCGCCCATCTGGCTGGGCTCCCCCAGCCACTCTGGGCGGCTTCCAAAAAAAATATTAAAATACTGTAACACATCAAACATTAAAAGCTTCCCTAAACAGGGCTGCCTTCAGATGTCTTCTAAAAGTCTGTGCAAAATAAGTAAAGTAAGTGCAAAATAAGGTCAATCAATCTAATTCCCCTCTTGGATGTTGGATTGGAAGCAGTGATAGTAGCAGAGAGATTGGACTTTGGAAACAACAGTGGCCAATTGTCCCAGTTTCAGGCATACATATACACAAACACTCCAAAATGCATTGCTACCCTCAACAGCCCACATTACTTAATAATACAATACAATTCAGGAGAGGTCAAGGCATACTTTCCTACAATGCACCACAAATTATGCCATAATGAGTAAATATGAATGTAAAATTTCAGATCTAGCCTGCAAAATTAAACAAAACAGAAAATAAAAAGTGGTCCCTCCCAACGTTTTTGGAGTAAAACTCCCACAACCCTTGACTATTGGTCATGCTGGCTAGAGCTGATGGGACTTGAAGTCAAACAACATCTGGAGGAAACCACGGTGGCTACCCCTAAAACAGAAGACAGAAGAACTCCATGTGATAATGCAAAATAAAACAATACCCAGCAATGGAAAGAACGCCAAACGAAAGTTAATCTTCTAATAATTCTCCTTTACCTAAGGAGAATTATGTCACCGTGAATGGGATTACCGTGAATGGGATTGGAGGAGATGGCCTCCAATTATTTTCCAGTAATGTTATTCTATAACAAAGTGTTTTCATAAGAGACATACTGTTGATGCAAGCATTGATCCTCCGAACCAGACTGCATAGCGCTGCATATGGTGGCTTATCACTTGAACTTCAACAGGTTTGGGCTGTAAAAGCAAACACAACCGGCAGTTCAGTATATCATCAAAACACAGCATGACCTTGATTATCTGAACCTGATCAGAGAAGCAACTGTACCTTAATCCCAGATGGTTGCTATGAGAGAAGGTAAGGAAAATTCTGAATGTCCAGCTGTGCAGAGACAAACAGATGTACTGAGGCTGGTACAGATTACTTATCCAGCATTCACGCAGCTTGCCCTGTCTGGGTCCCACACCCTGTTGCAAGTCCTCACAGCTTCAAACATCTTCTACCTGCTATCCTGCTTAGTTGGCACATGCCAGCTCCAAGCACCTCAAAACACATTCTCAGCTCCCCACCCACGCATCCCACCTTCTTGCAAAAGGATGCTAGAATCACAGCAGTGTCATCTACAGTCCAGAGGGGAATGGACAAGGAAATGCAGAAGTATCCCTGCTTCTATCATTTCTATACTGAGGGCAGTGGCTCCATTTTGCAGGTCTGAAGAGACCTAGCTCAATTATAAACCAGCAACATCTTGCAGTTGTGGCAAAAAGGAAACTCTCGAGAACAGATATTGGAGGAATGAGCTAAAATGCTGGGGGGGGGAACAAAGAAGCAAAGCTATATCTGGTGCTGCTGAATGTATATGATGGTCAGAAACAAGATTCTCCATATAAAAAAATGTTTATGTTTATCCTGGTGATGGTGAATAACTGGTGGTATGAGGGAAGAAGTATAATGGAATGGCGTAGGTATATGAGGCATGTTGCTTTCTTAGAGAAATTAACAAAGTACAAACACTAAGGAGGATGACTTTACAGGTAATTGGTATGGCTTTCTGAAGCAGGCTGGAAATTCTTCGAATATAGCACTTGTTTTGGTCACCCATGGCACACTGTAGAGAGACCCGTGAGGATAAGTGGACTATTAGTTATTGGATATGGGGACTATTTCTGTATTTCTTTGTATTATTGTATTTATCATGTTATTGTTCTGTTTTTGTTGTTCAAACAATAAAAATGTTTCCTAAAAAGAAAGAAAAGAAAGGAAAAGAAAAGAAAAGAAAATTCTAGAGGCTTTCTGAATGTTGCGATTCCTTTGGATTGGGAAAAATCCAGAAACAGTCAGAAGCAGTGCTCATCACATCACCTCCTCAAGTGCTCTAGAGCCAGTTAAAGCCATTTCCCCTTTGCTGCAGCATCTCAGATCTGGGCTTTGGCTTCACTAGATGCTTTTAGTACACTAGTAAAAATGTCATCTGATTTAAAGGCCTCATTAACAGAGCTACATGTGCACTTGCTTTGCTCGTTCAGGCATTTAATAGACAGTAAAACCCGTTTACCTTTATCCGACCACCACTGAGCTCTTCGCTGGTTTTCAGTCGAGCATCTACGACCCTCTTCAAGTCTCTCTGCAGCCGGCGCCCAAAATCCCTGAACATCGTGGATCCTCCTGAAAGAACCACATTCTATAGGGCAAAGAAATGGAACAGTTTTTGCCCTTTAGGCTATATGACCCAGGAGCAGCACTGAGCACATGGCAATTCTGAGTTAAAGCGCCATGTGCACGGCCACTGGAGGAAGAACAGGACACAAATATGCTAAAGCCACGTGACATTTGGGCTTTTGGAAAACTGGTCATGCCAGTGGCCCTTCCTGTAGCCATAAGCAGACAACCAGCTTACCAAGCTAGCAACTATAAAATGTTGCAAGTTTACAACACGCTCAAGGCTGTTTTGGAGTTATGTAAATCTGCCCTTAGCCATAAAAACACAGAGAGACTTTGAAAATGAACACAAGGAAAGGGATTGCAATGCCATGAGTCTTAGTGGCATTTTTTTAAGTGCTCTAAAAAGTACAGAACGTATATGCATTGTGACCTAATGATGAGAGTCTGTCTGCACCCGAATCTTCATTATTCCTCACTCTCCCCTTGCGCTGACCCACTTTCATATCAGCAAAAGAAGTTGAGCTACCCTGCCATCATTTCAGCACCTTGCATGCTGCAATCTATATTCTGCAGTTTTCACTGTGCTGCACAATAACATTCAAGTAAGTATAGTCCTACCATGAACTAAGGGCAGCTTCTGAAAAAGAGCACCAGTTGTATTCAAAAGAAATACCATATTTCATTATTAGGCAGTACAGCCAGGTGAGTCATGTTGATCAGACAGTGCCACCTATCTATCACGGTCAGTTTTTAAGCTAACCTCTTTGAACAGCCTTAATGGTTTGAAGGCATTTCTTTAATCAGCCTTCACAGTTCAAGACCTTTGTTTTTATCCTGCAGACAGTAGGGCTGTGTGATAAATCGCCGTATCATTGAATACCGGTACTGAAATAACATCATGGTAAGTGTTTCAATAGGGCAATATACCAGCGACTAGTAAATCACTTAAACTACTCTTAAAATTAGTTGAAAATATATTAAATATATTATATGGAAGTTTATTTAAAGTTTTTATTAAATCTACTACTTCCTTGCATTTTAAGGCCTTCCATCGCCGCAGGGAGCCTCGTCAAGGTCCTCGGCTGCTGCGGGGAAGTGCGGCACACCCTCCACTGCTGCGGGGAGGTATGGTGGGACCCTCTGTTGCCGCTGGGAGACTCAGGAAGGCCCTCCGCTGCCACAGATATGTATCACAATATTGATATTGTGATATTTAAAGGTAAAGGGACCCCTGACCATTAGGTCCAGTCGTGACCGACTCTGGGGTTACGATGCTCATCTTGCTTTACTGGCCGAGGGAGCCGGCGCTTGCCTGCATGCATGTGGCTAAGCCATTTCTGGCGAACCAGAGCAGCGCATGGAAACGCCGTTTACCTTCCCACCGGAGTGGTACCTATTTATCTACTTGCACTTTGATGTGCTTTCGAACTGCTAGGTTGGCAGGAGCAGGGACCGAGCAATGGGAGCTCATCCCGTCGCAGGGATGCAAACCGCCAACCTTCTGATCGGCAAGTCCTAGGCTCTGTGGTTTAACCCACAGCGCCACCCGCGTCCCCATTGTGATATTTAGCTGGTGATATATATATCGTAATGTTGAAAACCAGGTATCGCCCAGCCCTAGCAGACTGCCTTTTGTCCAGCAAGACAATAGAGCTATTTAAGTCAAATATATTGATTTCCATCACATTTGGAACTTCAGAAAAGGAAAACTTCCCAAAACAGAGGAGCTTGGTAAAAAAGGGAAGTTGGCAAAAAGAATGGGAATAAGATCAAATCTCTCCAGAATGGTGTTGGGTGAGTGAGTGTCAAAACAACAACAACAGAAGCTCAGCTAGAATGCATACTGCAGCTCAAGAAAGGTACCACTGAGAGCAAGAGGATGCCAGCATGGCTAATGGGCAGAGTGAAGAAAGCTAGCTGAGGGGAAAAGGCTTCTATCTTCCGAACAAAAAGGAACATTAAACTCTAGCAAAAGAAAAGGAAGCAGACAATACGGCATTTAAATTAGAAGAACACACCATGAAAAAAAAAGGGCCACCACTAACAAAATGTTTTAATACATTATGAGAAGCTTGAATTCTACTAGGGAGGTGGCTGGACTTTTGGACAAAAGGGGAATCAAAAGTGTGCAAAAGGAGGAAAAGCAGATTGCAGAGAAGCTGAATTCTTCCAATCTGTCTTCACAGTGCAAGATGTATGACAGATCCCTGTGCCTGAACTAACTTTCTCAGGAAGGGAATCTGAGGAACTGAGGCAAACAGTTATGACAAGAGACAAAGTTCTAGGCCTTACTGACAAATTGAAATTTGAAAAATCGCTGCATCCAAATTGCATCCACTTGAGAGCTTTTAAGGAACCCAAAGGTGAAAATTGCTGATCTTCTAACAACAACAAAAAAACCAGACACCACCGCTGAGCAGGCCCATCACACACATCCCATCTGCTGTATTCCAAGCAGTGCAAGGTTACAGAGCATAGATACACCCATGGTGTGTTTCAAAATTGCATGTCACCAACTATAATAGTATTTGATCACTTAAATTTCATTTTTAGAAACAATTGATTTTCATCCATATGTTTCCTTTAATGTTCAACCTCCCTTGTTCTATTACAATCAGCTACAATTCCAAAATAAAATACTATTTAAATTGTGCAATTTTAATTTTATTTTTAAAAGATAAGAAAGTACCCAAAACGAGGGTGATTAGAACCCTGTACGATTGGGGAGAGCTGGAACACTCTGAAATGCAGAATGGAGGTGATCATCTTTGATTACTGCCTCACATGGCCAGCCATGTTGAAAAGAGCACAATTTTGTCAGCTGAGTGTAAGAGAACATTGACTGATGCTCAGAAAGCAACATAACAGGGAAAAATATGGAGCACTCCGGGGAAGATCTAAGTAATTTAATCCCAGTTGGAAAAGATTTAAGAAAGAGAAACCAACGGAAAGACAGAAATTAATAAAAGCAGACTTCAGCTAGGCTCCCTGCTATGGAGAGTGCAGTGGGACTCCCAAATACAGTGTTTAGCATTTAAATTACTAACATACCCTAGAAATACAAAAAGGAAGGAGCCAGCAGGGAAGGAGCAGCACTCTTTGTTATTACCAGAGTGCTAACAATCAATTTCTTCTCAGAGAACCCACATGACAATAAGGCTCCCATTTTCCTTCAGTTCTTTTCTCTCAGGGTTGCCTCCCAGCTTATTTTCCTTCAATTCTTTAGACACATCTAGGGAAGTAGCCAAATAATACCCAGAAACTGGCATCATTAATGCATGAATAGCCAGACAAGCTAAGGGCTGCATCTTCAACCTACACATAATTAGCTTATACAATTCACAAATATCAATGGGGTTAGGTACAGGAGAGAATTCACAAACAAAAGCTAGCTACCAGATTAGGTGGCTTTCAAAACCTATTACAGAAAAATTCACAGAGGGGAGAGGGATCCATCTACAGTCATTACTGAAGCAGAATCTCAACAGACAGTGTACGTCTGAAGAGTCTGCTATTCACTAAGCTTCTGGAAAGGTGTGTTTGCATGGCAAATGCCACATCTTGCCACACTAAGGACATTCTGATGAAAGTGAGATGACTATATATATATAAAAGAGTCTCATCTAGTATTATCATGCTAATGAATAGCCTGAGAACCAGCCTGTGGAAGTCGAACCTATCAAAAGCACTCATTCTCACTTTATGTCTACACAAACCTCCAGGAACTTTTCACCAACATTCTTACCTATTTTAAGGGAAATAAATGCAGGAAGTGCCTCTCAAAGTTCAAGTTTTCCCCAATTCCCACCCCTGGCTGCATTTGGATGGTTGTATTGCAGCTTAATAAGCCCAAATATGCATTCCCTGCTCTCCTCTTCCTGCAGGGCACATCAACAGAGTGAGTTCTTCAAGGAACCATAATTTTCTGTTTTGTCCAAACAGAAAACTATGGTTATCACCTTCGGAATAAGTCAGGCTCTGCAAGAATATTTCTCCCGGTGTGTGATCTTTAGATGATGAGTGGTATACAAATGTAATAAATTAATAATAATAATAATAATAATACAAGCAACTTCTAGCGATTGAAGTTGGTTAATATTACTTGTACTGCCAATCTATCATACCAGCAAGACAAGACCACTGCTCTTAAATATTAAAGGATTACGGGCTTCTGCCACTTATAAAACTAACTGCTTTCACTCTTTCTTCATTCGTTTTGGGATTTGTACACATAATACGCTTTACAGAGGCTCCTCTGAATCTATGTCAGAGGTGGCTCAACCATGGTCCTCCAGATGGTGCTGGATTAGAGGTCCCTCCCATCATTGATGACCACTGGCCATACTGGATGGGGCTGATGGCGTCCAACAATATCTGGGAGACCAAATGAACATGCATTAAGTTACCCCCTCCCCCAAAAAAGACACCCCCCAAACTGTACCTTATATAAAGGGCGCCGAACATCAATGGGGCAGTTCTGTACAACGTCATCAACGACATTTGAAATGGATTCCATAAAGTCTGGATTGGCAAACTAAAAGAAATGTAAGTAGAAACACAGGTGATCGGTTCATTATATGCACACACAAGCAAGGCTGTGGTGAAAAGGCTAAAGAGACATAGTTTAGAGGACTGTGTTAGCCCATTGCAACAAGAAACGTCTCAGAGTGCCGTGCCACAATGAAGACTGACAAGGTGCTTTTGCAGACAACAGCCTACTCCATCCGATCCACCCAAAAGACAGACCAAGCTGACATTGGCAATAGCACCCCCTTACTGCTTAAACCTCACACGTGCAGCCACAGTAGTAATTAATACCATTTGTCTACCACCAGTTTGTCCCACAGATAATCAGTGGGTGTTAACTTTCTTTCTTTTTTTCATTTTCATTCACTTTGTTTGTATGTCGTTTTCCGCACATGAAAAAATCATGCTCAAAGCAGCTTTCAACAAAGAAAGCAGGAATGTATTAAAAAAAACCAACTCAGTACAAAAACAATTTTGTAATAACACAGGGGAGCAACAAGTAACTTCTGTAATACATTGGCATCAGTGCAGCCACCACAAACGTATCTGCAACAGTTATAAGTTAACATAATATGTTAATATCATATCATGGAAGAAGTGCTTCTTCCATGGCTTATACAACGCTTAATACCCATTCCTAGTTGTTCTCAGTATAGAGACTGCAGGAGATTAAGGGCTAACTCCCTCATGTTACCAGTGTTACATGGTAAGTTCCCCTAAACTAGAAAGCATAGGGTACTATTAATAACAGTTGTGTGTGTACATTTAATTCTAATGCATCTTACTATGATTCAGCCACAAGGTGGTGCTCTCTCACAAGAAGTGCCATTACATTCCTTCCTAATATGACTAGTACAATTATTACTTTTAATATTATTGTTGTTTTATAGAGTGTTAGAGGAGGGGCAGTATCTCTGGCGGGGGATACATCATGCTCCTTCTGGGGTAGTCTGTCCACCTGTGGCTCTTAGACGCTGTCAGCATGTGACAGTGGACACACATTGGAAACACCTTTTAACTGGCCGGTTAAACCAGGTAAGGGTAGCTGATGGATCTCAAAGACACACTCTGGTGGACTGAGCAGACAAGACCAATAGTGGGTCTAACAGTCAAGAAGGCAGGTTTCTACACATACTATAGAGGGAAGTGAGGGGCAGATGGGGCTCGTCAACCTGGGGAGGGAGTCCAAGGAAAGCTCTGATCATAACCTCTTATGCCTTGCAGGGTATCTTCAGGAGAAGAAAAGGATAAGGAGTTAACCCTACACAAATCCAGAGTGGAGTCCCTAAGGTGCTTGGATGTCACCTTGTACGCCTCCTTCCAGCAACTCCTGCAGTCAAGATGGTGCCAAACATCTTGCTTTCTCTGAGGGGAGGGTCCTGTCATCTGGGCAGCCCAGGACCTCCATACACACTGCCCTGGCTTGTGTCCCAGAGAGTTCACTCCAGTGCCACAGTAGCTTGTCTTCACCCCCTGAGGCACACTCCATTGTCCCTCAAGAAAGGTGGATGCCAACAACATGCACTAGTACAGAAGACTCTTACCTCTGGATGAAAGAAGATTTCTGGCCCAAGAAACCTTTCATAACCAACATCTATGATAAATTTATTTTTGTTGATTGAATTGATGCCTGTATATTGCTTTATCCACTTGCGTGGATCTGTATCATACTTGGCAAATTCCTTCACTATGTCTGGGCAAATATAACAGTACTTTTCCTATGGAGAAATACAAAGATGAAGAAACACAGTTATTTTATTGAATTAAAGGGATAGGCCATCTGAATGCAAGAAGGTCTCATTCCCAATAAGGTGTACATCTGTGGCCTTAGGCATGCAATTGAGAAGAGACACAGCAGCATCCATATCAGTAGGAATCTGTCGCCCTGTCTTAAGAATGCTACAATAAACAGCTTTTGAGCAAATGGCACTCTATGCTTGTAAAGAAGCACTCTCCTCTCTGGCTGATCTGCAGTCGAAGAGAGAGAATATCCCTTGAAGCACAGCTATATGGGAAACACCAGTGGGAGGGTCTGCCATTTGAACCAAAATTCAGGGTCTCAACCTCTTGAAGCCCATAATAAGCACAAGTAAAAAAAGTGGAAATGCAGCATATTAGACTGCCTGTTTATACAAAATATTATCTTTCTGTCGCCAGTAACATTAGCTCCTGCAGGCAATTATGACCAGAAGCAATTCCCATGCGTGGCCAGTGCAGAGAAAAACATAGCTCACACGAATTGCTTGCAGGCATGCCTGCAATCACCTCATGTGACTGGATAGCCAAGGGGCTTTTGCCACTGAAGTTGATGCCCTTCCCTATGCCTGGCAAGCGGGACAGATCTAGCTGGCTGGCTTTGCTCTGGCTGTCAATAAGCACCATATCTCTCCCTTTCTGTTATAAGGAAAAAGAGGACCAGAACTCTGAGGACACCTTGTTGAAACAGAACATATAGAACCATTGCCCCAGAGGAAAAAAATGCTTGCCAAATAAAAAATTGGGGGCTTTTGAAATCAGTTTAATAAAAGTCTTGACTCCGCACCAGTTTTGAGTTTCACCTCTTCTTGCTTTTTCAGTCACCGCTGCCCTAGTTTCCCTTTCACGACTTATTTTTTCCCATCAACCTCCTCCCTTATGGGACACAAAGGGACAAGAGTGTGTGCAAGATGACAGAAGATTATCCTGCTCACTTCCTTCCCCCAAGTCCCAAAAACTCTAACTAGCTGTCTATGCATGGCACCGCTGTGCTGCAACAATCACAGAACACAGTCACTAGTAATAAACAATTGAGAAAAGATGTGGCAGGGGGAATATTTTACTACAAAGTTGTTATATTTCAATGATTCACTGGCAATCTATTTCTGGGCAGGCTGGTTAGTTTCACAAAAGTGTTTACCTTTATGGCTTTAGCTGTCTCCAATGATTGTTCGGGTGGAATTCCCACCTCCCTCTCCCTTAGGAGCTGTTGAATGAAATATGTAATATCTCTACCTGCAATGGGGATGTGTTTGATGCAACTGCCAATTACATAACCTTCTGCCTATAGGAGAAGGAGAAAAAGGGGTTATGAGTAGTAGATCCATAGCAACATGTTCAAACAGTTGCTGCTATCTAGCGTTTATAGCTCAAGAGAAGCCATACTGATAGCACAATCCTATACATATGTCTATTAGACATAAGCCCCATTTAGTTCATTGGGACTGACTCCCAGGCAGGTTAGTCTCAAGCAACTACAACCTCTCTTGCAGGTGACTAACTTTTTTCTCCCTCAACTTGGATTGCACTGGGCCCACAGCAAACCAGTCCCTGAGATGCCAACTGCTACAAGAAGCCACCCTTTGGCACTGCTGTCGCCTAAAGCATAATAGTCAGGCATGCAAAATATGTACTCATGAGAAATGCCAAGCACATAGTATAAAATGGGATAGAAATAAGAAGGGCTCTGGTTCAAGCAAAACAGTTGTGTGAACCAGTTCTTACTTTCATGCTCTAAATGGAAGTTTAGCTTCTTCAGGGTCCCAAAAGAATTAAGCTGCAGTGACAGAAGCACAGTTGAAAGCATGCCCTAAGGGAGAAGCAGCTATTTTAATCAACCTGGGTAGGGATCCAAAAAGCTACTTTTCATGCACCCAAAGGTTTGCATGGTCCCAGTGGGGATTTTGCCCTTTTCTTTCATCCACGTCACCACCTTGCCATACTGCACTAGAAATTACTGCAAAGCACTCTTCTTCAAGAGCCTGCCTTTGAAAAGCATTCAAAAACTATAGCTGGGGCAAAACGAGATGCCCTTTTTGGGCTTCCACAGATGGAGCCCTCTTTGAAGAGCACATTAGTCAAGCTTTGCATAATGTCCTGCTCATTTCCAACTGCAATTCAAAATGCCAGTTATTACCTACGAAGCCCTGAACAATTTGGAACTAAGATAGTTGAAGGATCACATCCTACCACATGAATCTGTCCTGCCACTGTGTTCAACATTCAAGGCCCTTCTCCATGCTTGACACCTTCAGAGGCATGTGGGGGACACAGGACAAGGCTTTTTTGGTTGCAATATCCAGACAATGAAACCCCCACCCTAAGGGAGGGTTTTATTTCTCCAAGCATTTGGCATGTGTTGAAATTTTTTTCCCCACCTTTCTGTGTTGGTTTTGGTTTAATGTACTGTCTGCTGCTTTATTTGTCATCTTTATTGTATCTTAGATTTTATGGTACGTGCTATTTAATTTTAAGTGGAAGCTACACTGAGGACTCTTCCAAAGCAGGATATAAATCTTTTAAATGCAATACCACTTGTATTGCATTTGAAACCCATACTACTTGTAAATCTGAATGGACTTTCAAAGTGGTTTACAATAAAGCAAGAGTTTTTTGTTCAAGAAACAGGAATCAAAATTTCATTTGGGTTCTTTGACTTAATGTATAGATTCTGAGATCCTGGACAACTTAGTTTTTCCTACACAACACCGTTTTTATATGTCCCTATTTTCAAAAGGCAAGCAAGATCTTCAAATGCTTCACTTAAAAGCATGGTCTTATTTGAGATCAAATCAGTGTGTGTCTACCACATTCTGATACTAAATGTTAAACGTGTTGATTTAATAAATTCCCTTCCTTATTATTTCAAAAATTCACATAATAATATTCCTGTGCTTTTCAGCTGTGGTAAGAAAAGCACATAATGTTGAATATACATGATGCAGAACACATATACCACTTACCACTGGAATGACATGGGTCACACCATCACCACTGTCAACAACAGTTCCAGTTAAAGTACGTTCCCCAACTTGCCGTGAAGTCCAAGACGCAGCTAAAGCCAACACAGCCTGCACAGGGTAAAAGATTACAACCGCAACCATTCAGCAGCCATAAAACCACCACCCAAATTTCCAGCCAAATTGAGAACTAACAGATTAAAAACTAGAAACCTAAGAGCTGCTAGGAACTTGAGCTATGAAACAGGAAGCCTTCCGTTCAAATCCAGCTTAAGCCAAGAGTTAGCCTGAGGGTCAAACCAGCCGCCATGATAATTGAATGAATGCAATTCACATGTGCTTTTTTGTTATGTAAATAGAGTGAAAGCCTGAACAGCTAAAACTACTATTTGAGGTTCAAGAAAAGCTTGTATTGGCAGCAACAGTGGCTTCATTCAAGATGCAAGTAGCAACTTTCAAGAGGCCAGTTTTTTCCACTGTGATGGGGTGGGAAGAGAAGTGACGTCATAAAGAGATGATAAAATGATAGAACTATAAAGTTAGAAAGGACCCCATGGATCTAGTCCAGGCTTCCTCAACCTCGGCCCTCCAGATGTTTTGAGACTACAATCCCCATCATCCCTGACCACTGGTCCTGCTAGCTAGGGATCATGGGAGTTGTAGGCCAAAAACATCTGAAGGGCCGAGGCTGAGGAAGCCTGATCTAGTCCAACTCCCAGCAATGCAGGATATGCACCCATACAGGGATCAAACCCGTGATCTTGGTATTATCAGCACCACACTCTAACCAACTGAGCTAACCAGCACCTTTCCCTCCTTATCCCCTCTGCCACAGTCCAGGGTTTGCCCAGGATTCCCCACAGGTGCTATCAACATAACAAACTAACAAAAAAACAAGCATGTGGGGCAGCAGTGGCCCAATGGAGCAGTGAAGGTGAGGTACCCCAGCCCTCCTGGCTTCTGAACACAGCATGAGGGGAAGGGACAAGGCACAGGGAGCTCAACATTGTGTGGTGCAGCAGAGCTAATCCAGCACTTATATATCTGCCCAGCACCAAGCTCCCTGCACCTTGCACTTCCCTTTCTGGTAAGCACTAGTGCCACGCTGTGTTCAGAAGCCACAAGGGCATTGGTGTTGTGGTGGAGCCACAACACAGGCTGCTACTGATGTGGGAAAACATATGGGGATAATAATGCCAGTGTTAAACAGCCTGTTAAAGGGATTGCCAAGACAGCAATATGTTAAGAACTTTAAACATTGGGAAGGAGTTAAGTCTTATCTATAATTAAAAAAAACCTCTATCTGCTATATAAAGCAAGCAGAAAGGTTGCCTGCTGGGCCACCTGGGGGAGGAGGGGAGAGAGACAGAGAGAGACTTCATATTATGCCATTTCTAAGAAAAGTCTGTCCCAGTACCATTAGATGTAGCTTCTTGAAATGCAAAGTTTAGAGCTTAAAGTGTTTTTATCAATCACTTTCCACAAACGTAAGTAAAACAAGAACTTATAGATTGAGTTGTAGCAAAATCAGAGGTAAATAGCAAGAACATAGCATGCATTAAAATCCACATAAAAAGGTAGTTCATGTACAAAACAGATACAGGAATGCTCTATTGGTCCTGTTCACCTTCAGTTTAACAAATGATCTATTTGCTTCCTTCTCTCCCTCATTAGCTATCCTGTAGCTGGCACTCTACCTAGCCACATTAAACGGAGAGGTGAGGCCACAGGAACCACTCCACTGGTTCAGCTGAGAGACCCATTGAACCACATTTGGCTCCTCCTCTCCCCTCAAGCGTTTCCATTTAAGCTGATCATTATACAAACATCAAAATTTTAAGAACTGGTGCTTGAGTTTGATTGCTTTCATCTTCCCTCCTCATTCCTCTGATTTTCCATCCTTTAAATTGCAAACCTACAGGCTGCAACTATATCGTTTCTCACTTATTGTTTGTAAGGTGCTTTTTGTTACCAGCCTTTTTGGCTGAACAATAGATAAAAAAGCACTAAATAAATAAATATGGATTTCATCACATCTAGCAAAAGTTTTCGCCTCCAAATTAAAGCAACCTTCACACTCTAAAAACCCTTAATTTAAGTAATAGGCGCAGAGATGTCCATACTTTATTCTGCAAAGATATTGTTCACTGTTAGAGAGATTCACTGTTTACCTGAACCGCAATGTAAAGTCCTGGCACGTTAAAAGATTCAAACATGATTTCTGCGAGGTATTCTCTGTTCTCAGGAGTATTCAGTGGTGGCTCAGTCTGTTTTTAAAAGATATTATTAAATTATAAAAGCATAAAACACATTTTATTAAACTTGGCATTGACACTCTGTGTGTGTGTGTGTGTGTGTGTGTGTGTGTGTGCTTTTAGCAGTGCTGTTTTTATAAATATATGTGAATCAAAGACAGTCTTCCTCACAACCTGGTGCCTTGCTATTCAGCCCCATCAGAGACAATGCAGTCCAAAACATCCACAGGGGAGAAGATGAGGAATACTAACCTAAGAGAACATGGGACTAACTATTCCCCAGTTTTTTAAAAAGTTGTAAAACGTACATTTAAGAATGGCAAACCTTTGGCCTGTTCTGCTTACCATCAAGAAGTAGTGATCTTCTGGTTCAGCTCGAAGATATTTAAAAATAACCTGCTCCATGAATCTTTCCATAAGATCCCAGTCTTCCACAAGACCATGTCGTATAGGCCACTGAAGCAAAGGTAAATGGAAAAATATCACACTACTGAAAAGCATGTCACTTTTGCATAATATGTTTGTATTCTGTTGTCTCAATCCAGCAGACATGCTGCACACAAGGAACTCATCATGAGCAGGGCCTGCCCCAATTGGTTCCCAAATAAGAAAAACAAGTCATGCCCGACACTGAAATGCTGAAGGGAAGAGTCCCTTTGCATGCCATGTTCTGTGTACACACCATAATTCAATGGCTTTCATTTGTCAAATAATATGAACCTGTCAAGGCAGAGTGTGGTCTGACCTTGCCAGGCCCTACATACACCAAATGAGAGTGCTCTCAAAGTCCTTTGCAACACCTTAACTCAGACAGCAGTCACAAAGGCAACAGTACCAGGACAGGAGATGCAGCATGGGAAGAACCCTTGCAATGCTTGGCCTCTGCCTGATCAGGAGAAAGCCAACACAAACCTGAACAAAACATGTAGACACAGTGCCATGGTTTATGGAGTCACATATGCAAGGAGCTTGCAGTCTAGGTTGCAACAGCGGGAGAGAGGAGAGAGAAGTAAAGAGAAAGGCAAGGGTAACAGGGGACAAATACATATGTACACATAACCTTGACTGAAATGAAAAAGAAGGACTAAGGGTGGAGCTAAAGACTTCACAGGTTTAAAGAGAGATTTGAAGGAAAGAGGCACCAAGTACTGGGAAGGGCTTCAAGCGTATGGGGCAACAAAAGAGGAAGAGTGGAGGTGACTAAAGGAGCAAGATACTTTTGCACGGTAAAGGATAATCAAGTCAGAACTCTCAAATACCCAATTCTTCTCTGTGCATTGGTCATACCCACTCTGGGGTTGCTACATCTTAACAACACATCCATAAAAGAAGTATTGTGGAATCAGATTGGTTAAAAACATGTGTCCTCACTAAACTGCACTGCGCTACATCTTGCAACAGCCTGCAGAGCTACATCTTGCAAGAGCAAAGATCAGCCTGCCCCACAGCTTCTTTCTTTCTTTTCTTTGAAGGGTGCTTCATTTTTTACTCCAGCCTTACCTTTGTAGCATAGGTAGGTTTATCTACGGCTTCATCTCCAATGAAAAAGTCTAGATCATCAATTCCTTGGGTAAGCCTCCTCTGTGCTTGGTCACCAACTTTTGCCGATTCTCTTATTGCAATACCTACATTAAAAGAATTACAAGACGCCATCCCATTAACACCACCCTTTTCTAAACTCTAAAATCCTAGCCAAATATGTACAATTTCACAGCCAGGTGGCATCTGCAATTCAGTATATAAATGGACTGGAAGATTATTCAAGTTGTATCCATGGGGTCAGGTAAAGAGGAAGTCCCTTGTCTGCTAAGGCAGATCCCTGGCAGCAACACAATGGAGATAGGCAGGAAACAGGACTTGTCATAGCAACCAGAAACTAGTCTAATGGGGGCCGGACCTGGCAAAGAAGGAAAGCAAGCTTTTCTCTTCAGTTATCCACTAGCCAAGCACAGTAGTGTAGTAAATACCATTTCTCAGAAAAGAGCAAAATGTACTCCACCCAAAGAAAGCTGAGCTAGAGAACTGAAAAGCAGTCGCCTCTCTTCATCAATCAGCACATATTTTATAAAGAAGAGTAAAAATTACTTACATGATGGGATAATGAATTGTGGTTCTGTATTCCCTGCATAACCCAGTTTTGTATACCTAAAACAAGAAAGTGAACCAGTCTTCAAATGCGTATTGTGGAACAACAAAGCTGCTGTTATACAAATGTGCTACACAAAATACTGTATAATTAGCGACTCACACAACACTTAGTGTTTGGACTAGCCTTGTGTTTTAACAACTCGCTTGGTAGCCAAAGGTGATGAGGTATATTCCCTGAAAGTCTGTAAGTTGGCTGGCAAAGCAAGGATAGGTCCCTTCAATCAGGTAAGAACCAGTAACCATTTCACCAGGCTATAGTTTAACCCTGTTCTTCAAGAGACAATCTGAGGACCTCATCAAGGACCGCTATGCCTCCCATAAGATGCTAGTAAAATTGAATTGCCATGTCATGAAATGATGCATGGCTAAAAAGTTTGTCACCAACATGAAAAGTTTGGAAAACTCTGGTCTATGGTGTACTCGGGGCAGCATCAGGGCCAACTTGAGGGCCAGGGAAGGGGAGCTGCTGTTATCTACAGAAACCCTCTCTGTGTCTTCAGGGTCTCTGTCAAGTTGTGGGGGGGGTCTAGACTGTGTGTTCCTGACACTGGGCAATCAGGACAGATTAGAGATTCTGCTGGTTTACCACCCACCTCGCTGCCCAGCAGTCTCCCAACCTGAGCTGACAGAGCTGGTCTTGGAGGCAGTACTGAGGACTCACAGACTGCTGGTTTGGGGGGACTTCAACATCCATGCTGAAGCGACTGGTCCTGGGGTGGCTTAGGACTTCATGGCTTCCATGATAACCATGGGGCTGTCCTGACATGTCTCTTGCTCAATGCAAGGCACACTCTAGAGTGACCTTGTTTTCTCAACAGGGCAGGAAGAGGGTGATCTGAAAGTGGGGGAATCATGCCAATCCTGGCCCAATTGCACTGGCTGCCAATTCATTTCCAGGCCCAATTGAAAGTGCTGGTTTTGACTTATAAAGCCTTAAATGGCTCAGGAACACAACACCTCAAGGACTGCCTCTCCTCATAGGAACCGACCCAGACCTTGCCATCATCATCTGAGGCCCTCCTTCACATGCCTCCTCCATGAGAGGTCTGGAGGGTGACAACATGAGAATGGGTCTTTTCTGCAGTGGCCCCCTGCTTGTGGAATGCTCTCCAAGGGCGCCAGGCAATCATTCCTCTTCTCCCAGGCCTTTGGTTAATTAAACAATTATGTGGAGCGGGCATTATTTTTTCTTTTTATATTGTAAACCACCTTGTGATCTTCAGATGAAAGGCAGCATAGAAAACGAATAAATGACAATAATAATATACCACCACTTTTGAGAAGTTGTATTAATTTACAGCAGAGTCCTGAGCATGCTTTCCTAGAAATAAGTCCCACCAATTTCAGTGGGACGTGTTCCCCAGGCATGTATGTTTAGGGGCATACCCTTAATTCAAATGCAGCAAGGCCTCAACACTAAAAAGTTATAAGGCTCCCAAGGAGACCTTACACTGCTGAAACTAACAGTTAATATGAAATGCCGTTTGACTTCAACATCAAGGCACATGTCATTCCAAACAATCTTAATATAGATCATTCTGACCATGTGAAATCAGGGGCATGTAAACTGATCGCTAGGGAAACTTGTCAGAGAGAGAGATGATTTATACAACTGAAAGAGGAGCAGAACCTGGCAGACAGTGCGTTTAGGTAGAAGAAATGAAGTAAAATAAAAAATTCAAATCATGGCTTGGGAATGAGATACAGGATGAGTGGTTATTAATCAAAGGATCAAGCAATTGCTAAAACTATTTTGGGTTCTACTAATGAAACACATGCCTGCAATCTAAAGGGCTCACATCTGAAGACTGCTTAGTTGGGGTGTCTAGAGGGCACTATCTTATTATATCCAGTGCTAGCTAATATGTATATGAAGCCACTGGGAGTGGCCATTAGGAATTTTTGGGCCAGGAGCCATCCATATGCTGATAACACTCAGCTTTATTTCTCTGTAACATCTTGAGTTGGGAGAGGCCGTTAAGTCCCTGGACAGGTGCCTGGAAGCATTGGCAGGATAGATTTGGGAAAACAAGCTGAACTTGAATGCTGGCAAAATGGAGCCACTATGGGTGAGTGGTTTCCATGTCTGAGACACTGGTCAACTCTCTATCCTGGGTGTGATTACACTCCCCCTGAAGGGCTAGGTTTACACTATGGGTGTGCTTCTGGATCAATCTTTGTCACTGGAGGCCCAAGAAGCCTCAGTGGCTAGAAACACCTTTTACCAGTGCGCCTGGTACAACTATAGCTGCTCCTGGACCAGGAAAGCTTGGCTACAGTAGTTCATGAACTGGTTACTGCAAGTCTGGATTACTGAAATGTTCTCTATGTGGGGCATCCCTTGCGCTTGATCCGGAAGCTTCAATTAGTGCTGCAACACAATTGCTGGCAAGAGTGAAACCCTTTCAGCAAGTAATTATCTTTGCTCAGAGACCAAAAACTGGTTGCTGATTTGCTACCAGGCCAAGTACAAGGTGTTACTTTATTTATTTGTTTGTTTGTTTGTTTGTTTGCTTGCTTGCTTGCTTGCTTGCTTGTTTTATTTATTTAATATAATTTATACTCCACTTGATTTTTGCCAAAAAAAAAACAACACTTCCTAGTGGTTTACAAGAGATAAAACAGTAAAATCAAGCCATTAACAGCTTGGGGCCAGTTTACTTGTGAGATCACCTTACCCCATATGTGCCTATTCAACCACTAATCTGTGGAAATGGCAATGTTATAGGTCCCACATAATACAGTACTTGTTCTACATATATAAGAAATCAATAATTTAGTGTGGCAGCACTCAATGTCAACATACAAATGCTTACAATAATGATATGCTTATTTCCAGAACTAGAAAAATTTCAGGCACATAGTTTTGTGCGCAATTTGACATTTTTCAAACTAAACTCATTTTGCCCTATAAAATTTTTACACAAAAGCTCAAATTATGGGGAGGCTTTTTGGAGTTTAGGTGTTTGAGAGAAGTGAGCGCATTTTAATAGCATCTTGAAAACATCTGTTAAAAAGCAATCCACTAATTGCTTTTTATAGCTCAGTCAGTAGAACATGAGACTCTTAAGGGTTGTGGGTTTGAGCCCCATGATGGGCAAAAGATTGCATTGGAGGGGTTGGACTAAATGACCCTCATGGCTCCTTCCAACTCTACAATTGTATGAGACCCCTTACTGCCCCCTCCAAGCAAAATGTTAGCTAATCCACAGCCTCGCTGTAGCCTGTGTCTCCTCTGCTCTCTGTGTAATTTGAACATTGGCCAAACACCAAGGAGAGCACCTTCTCCACTGTGCAATCTCCATGATCCATCAAGGAGGCCTGCTTTGTACGAAGCAGAGAAAGAAGGGCAGACAGAAAAGCATTTTTAGTTACTCCCCCACTTATGGAACTTTCCCACTTGCCACATCCAAACCAGCATTTTTTATTTTTTATTTTTTTTATCAATATTCTCTCTATTGGGGCTGCTTTCCGGTGAGCAGGTTTAAATAAGCAGATAGATTAGTATTTTTACTTTTCTACATATTCTGAACTTTCAGCATAGAGCAGACCATAAAACCGAAACAAATGGATCTTCCAAATCATTTGAAGAAGCAAAGAGGGGCGAAAAAGATTTCAGAGAAGAACTTGTTTTCATTTCCTAAATTAACAAGGGTGTGTGTACATATTACAGATGGCATCTAAAGAGCAAAACTAGTCTCTGGAATTCTACACTAAAGGAAAAAGTCAATTCCACCTGTAAGCACAAAAACCAACACCTGAAAGCAGAATACTATGAAAAATTGTGCAGTTACACTTAATTTGCGTATTTTAAACCAACTAGCCCAGATCACAAGAACTGCACAACTAGCTATGTGTGTCCAGCAGGGCTTTGGACTCATGTTTCTCAAACCCTGGTCCCCCACTTTGCATGGAAAATCTTTCAAAAGGAGCAATGTTTTAAAAGTAGCTTGTGTTGTGGCCTCTAAAAGCCAAGTGCTCTATGGGCACACCCAAGCCCTGAGGGGGCACTAAAAATAGTACAGATCCAAGTTTTTTTCTCCTAGACTTTTACAGTCTGGTTAGAGTCGTTTATTGGTCATGTTACTTAAAAAAGAAAGTCTAAAAATAAATGCAATGGGCCGTGAGGGAGGGGCATTGGAAGAGGCATTGCTGTTAAGAAGCATGGTGCTGAATTTCCAGAGGGGCAGGTGTGTTAGCCGGCTATAACACGAAACAGCAGAGAGTCCTGCAGCAGCTTTAAGTCTAACCAATTTATTATGGCATAAGTTGCAATGGACTACAGTCCACTTCATCAGATGCATGAAGCACTCCCTAGAGTTGCAGGTATAGTGGCTGTAGTAGATTGTAGACAATTAGGTTAGAAGGAAATTAAATGTAAAAAAACCCAATTACGTTAACAGTGGTCATCATAAAAGCAGTTGTTGTTGATAACACAGGCATCCTGGCATTGGAAATCCAATATACACCTAAATGATTTTTATTACACTTTTTCTCGATTCCATCATCATCATCATCAAACCTTTATTGGCATCACTTCTTGATTCCATATGGATACTGAAGATACAGTCAAAATTAATCATCTTCACAATGTTTTATGGGTTTCATACTCTCCTGGCAACAGATGGAGACTGACACAGACTCCAGCCTTACTTGCTCAACTAGGACTTGCTTATCTGTGACTGTGACATCAATCAAATGTCTTGGCAAGAAAGCACTGGTCAATTGCTATACAATTCCTACCATATGACACATGTGCACTTCCTAAGAGCGTTCTATCCAGTGTTACTCAAATTCAGAACAGACCAACAAAAATGAATAGATATGCTTAACTTACATCCATTAATTATCAAGGATCTACTCCAAGTAGAAATTTGTTGGCTACAACCCAGGAATCCTGCAATCCAGGAACTCTAGGTGATCAGCCAGCACTTGCCAGAAAGCCTGGAAAGTGGCAGGTCTCCAGCATGCCAGCCAGACTTAAGAGGGGTTTGCCTTCTTGGCAAAGCTTGGCCAATCATAAACTTGCAAAATGTGAAGTGTGTGTGGAGTAAATTGGGCAGGGCTTTCAGGAGGCTGTTGGCAGAATTTGTAGTTGTGGGATTTGGGGATGCATGTGCAAGAGGACTTCAAAAAGAAGGGTTGTAACTTGGGTAACTATTATTCCAAACACAGGAAGAGCTACATTGTTGCCCATCTGGTGACCGTATACAAAAAAACCTTTTAACAGTTGTACTGAGAGATGGTAATTTAAGAAGATTCTCCTCTGCAGCGCTAGAAAGTCACAAGCTACACATGTCCAAGTGCTACAAAAAGGAACCATACTAAGTCAAAAATTCCGCTACCCAGTGACTACTGGAATTATCACCCCTCCACCTGTTGCTTCTATGGGTCAGTTCCAGACTAATGTAGCTGCAGTGAGTTCACCTTCACCTTAATATCAATGTAACAACTGATTCATGATCAATTTAAGTGCCATTTATTTTAACTAGAACTAAGTGTGACTTACAAAGATCCAGTCCTATGGTTTTAACCTTCCCCCACCATTACTTTTCTTTTAAACCAATATGGGTTTAAAAACTTGATTTTCCCCCTTTTACAAGAAAGCTGCAAGAGTTATTATAAATTAAAGATTTATACAGCCTGTAGCACACAACTGCAGGTATGCACATACATTTCAAAAAGTATTCAGTGAATAGATAATTGCAGGCTTATAACACTGATAAATTTCAAGGTTATATAGATCTCAAACCACAATGTGAGAATCAAATACTTTAGCATGTATGACCAAAAGCTTCTGTAGTCACCAATTCTTCTACAGGAGGTTAAGCAAGAAAACAGAGGGTGGGGGACTGGGTGGGGTACAAGGGCTTTACATTCTGGCTTAAGAGATGGATTTTGAAATGAATTTGTGATTTAACACTGTCATTTGCATAAGGGGACAGGTGAGGAGAGAGGGAAGGATAACATCATCACACCGTACTGTACATATAAAACACTTTCTGTGCTGAGCTAAGGGTGTCTCAAAAGCATGATGAAGGTCAATCCAGGTAAATACACCACTAAAAGAGAACATAAAATGAAAGGTCGTTGGTTGCTTTGGAGATAGCCCTGGTTCAGGGGAGGGTGTGCTGTTTGTGTAAAACAAGGATGGCACAAATTAGCAAGGCGGGGGTGGGGCGAAGTATTATGAGTTCATTTTGGACACTTTGAAAACACTGGCAATGGAGGACAAGAGAGCAGGAAGGGCAGAACAGAGAACAGAGAATCCTTAGGATTTCAGACTCCTGGCACCTCTGTTCATAAGAAGGAAACCTAGACAGAGGCTTGCTTCTTAAAGCTGCGGAGATGAAGGGGCATTTCTAGAGGAGATAAAGCAAAGCAGCTATTCTTATTTTTTAATTTATATACTGCTTATGTGCCAAAATGACTTCTTATTAATAGAGGGCACCGAAGGCATCAAGGATAGAAGGGAGAGCGAACAGACCCTGGGGTGCAACCCTTCACTTATCTCTTTCGGCTAACTGTTTTCAAGGAATAAATATTCTATTAAAACCTGACACTATAGCAGCAGGAAGGGGAGAAGAGGTACCAAGAGAAATCTCACATCCTTTGGGAAAGGGAACATGCGGGAGGAGGTTAGCCTAAGAGCAAGCATCCCTGGGTGGGTGGAAGAGAAAGACGAAAAGGCAAAACTGGTTGTGGCACGTGTGAAATTTGGGGTGCGGGGTTGACAATGAGAACACGTACCCCCACCCTGAGGAGAAGGGGATCAAATACTAAGCCGCATCAGTATTTGGGGTAGGGTGGGGTGGGAAGATGCTGGCAGGGAGAGGCTGCCATGGGCAACCCCGAGATGGAAAGAGGAGATCGAGAGGAGAGACAGCGAGTCTTTTTAGGGGTGAAAGAGAACATGATAAGGAAAGGGGGCTATAAATGGAAGGGCCTTGGTGATGGGAGGAGGGGGCTGGCTCCTCTCGGGGAGAAGGCGCCCCAGTTCTCCGAGAGAAGGTGCCCATTCTGGGGCGAAGGAAAGGAGGGTTTGGGGGCGCCGCCCGCCCCGCCTTCACTCACCCGGTGCCGCCGTCCACGACGCACGGCGGCAGGTGGCTCGCCATTTTCGGGGAGGCGGAGGGGCCTGGGAAAGCCGCCCACCACCAGCAGCACCAGCAGCCGCCACAGCAACGCTCCGCAGCCGACGAGCCTGACAGCGGCACGCTTGCGCCAAGGCCCACGCTTCTCCCGCCGCCACCCCCCACCCCGCTCCTCCGCACCCGCCGCGGCGGTTTTAAGCGAGGCGACGCAAAAGCCACCCGTCGCCGCCGCCGGCGCCTCCCCCGGCGGCCATTTTGGGATGTGGCCCAGGCGAGGCCTTTGCCCTTGGTGTCAGCGGTCGCCTAGCAACAGGCGCGGCTGAGGCTGGAGGAAGAGAAGAGGGCCGACGTGCCAGGGGAGAAGCCCAGGGGCGAACAGCGAGAAATGTGCCTCGTGTTGTTTTCTGCTTTATAAATAAAGTGGCATTTAAAAACGAGAATATATATAGTATGACCCGTAATACTGGCTGTTCTGGGCAACCAAACCAACTGCCATCTTCCTGCTTTTCTTTTTATTTTAAAGTAATATTTATTATAGGTTTAAGGGTTACAGAAAGGAAAAAACAAAGTTAAACAAAACAAAACAATACATTACAATAAAGAAAAAAAACAGAAAACACTACTTATCTTAACAAAAACAAAAACAGAAACAATTAAAAACACAATGAATATTCCCATAACTTACCTTTCATTTACTTGTTTCATTGACCTCCTCACACCTCCCTTTTTTGTATTCTAGTTCAGTTAGCTATTTCAGCAAATCCTTTCCATCCATCTTCCTGCTTTTCTCCCTCCACCAAAGCCTTTCTCGTCTTGTATCATGGCTTTTAGACTGCAAGCCTGAAAGCAGGGCCTACCTTGTAATAAGTAATTCTAAGGTCTCAAATATATAATAAATATTCATAAATGCACATACGTAAATATATAAACCATGTGTCTGAAACAGTACAGGAGAGCAATCCTGAGGCCATTTTGACTCTCCCAATGACCTCAAATATTCCTCCTGTCTTAAGGGCGTATTTGTGTATGAATAGGGCGAGCCTGTGATTTGGATTCAGGAACTAAAGAATTAACCATCACAAGAAAATGGTCAGGCTGCCCAGGTAATGCAATCAGCAACCATTATTAGGTATCCTGGCAGACAGGATTTCTGCAGTAGGCCGCCTCCTATGATGTATGTATGATGATTTTGGGGTGGTCTTTGGCTAAGGGGGTTGGGCAATGTCAAAAGTCTTTAAAGGTTCCTGTAGTGCTTTTTTTCAAGGGGGACGCAGGGGAACGCATACCCCTAAACAATTTGTGAATCTAAGTTTGGCCTCATTGAGGAGCAGTATTTCAATATAAGTAGAAAAATGAGAGGACCCCTATTTTTTTTAAAGAAAAAAAAAGCACTGTGTTCCTGCACACTTTTGTTCAGGGTCTCTCCTTCCTGGAAGGAGCGGAGGGAACTCTGCTTTACAATCCTGCCTCCATCCATTTGCCAAACCCCAATTTTTATTTCAATCTTCTTTCTTTTTTCTTTTTTCTTTTTTTGTAAGCTGCCCTGAGAGCCTTTTTTTAGCGGGGGGGGGGGCTGGATATGCTTATTTTAATAAATAAACAATTAATAAAATGCCAACAAAAGACTCAAGGACATAAACCAGCTTTAAGATGCAGCAAGGCTGTTATTTCAATGGCTGCTGTTGTGGTGTTTTTCAGGGTCCTTAATGCTGAACAACACATTTTGAAAACACTGATACATATAATAGCACTCAAATATTGCAGCACATGAGAATACTATAACAATAGATTGCCACTTTTTATAGACATTATGTCCAAAGCAATGTTGTACGTTTCTAGGAAACCTTTCTAATATGAAAGGAGTTCTCTTGAGAACATTTTTGCAGCAGTGAGTTGCCATGGGGTGGGGTAGGGATACAGATACAGATACAGATTATACAGAAAGAGATATATAGATACAATATAGATGATACTGGTTTGTCTTCTGCTGCTTACCAAGGGAAGGTACAGGATCAGGATTTTGTTTTGTTTCATAGGTTGATTTTGATATAAATAAAAAAAGAAACTGCTCCTATTCCTTTATGGGGTACCCAAGAGCCTATATAGAGTCCCTTTGTAGGTTCTCTATCGGTAGGAGAAAATAACAGAGACCAAACAGAGAATATTGAGAAGCAAAGCAGCTAGTAAGCCTGAACTTTATTGACTGTTGCAACAGGGTGCTCCCCCACTCGCAGGAGAGAGGAGGAGGAGGACCACGAAGCACGTGTGCTTGCCCTTATATAGCCATTTTGAAATTCCCTGCCCTGGAGCTCAAGACCACCCCTCCATACATCATACATACATCACAGGAGAGGTGTAGCCCAAGACCACCACCCCACAAACATCATACCTACATCACAGAAAAGGCGGTCTACAACAGAAATTTGAATGTTGTTGTTTTCCCTGTCTGCCAGGTTATCTGATAATGCCTTATCTGATTGCCTTTTCTAGTAGTCTGGCCATTCCTTTGAGATGGTAATTACTTAATTCCTGAGACAATGGGAAGGTTTTTTCATTTCCTCCCTTCTTGCAGAGAAACATTTGGTCAGTTTGGGAGTTAAAATGGTTTCAGGACTGTCTTCCTGTGCTGCTTCAGACATGTGGTTTATATATTTATGTACGTGTTTGCTTGGTACATTTATGACAGTAACTGAATCCTTCAAATTCAAATTCTGTCTGATAAGGAATTACCTGGGGCAAATTCCCATGAAAGGTGGTATAAATGCAATTTAATTTTACCTAATCTATCCATCTTTCAGTGTTGTGAAACAAGGTGGAAATGTTTATATAAGAGAAATTATGAAGAAAACACCATGAGGATTCAGAGAAATGAAGTCCTTAGGCAGGTAACAAAGGTACGTAATGCTGCCAGATTAAAAGTCTGGCAGCTATTGTTAAGATTTATCAGAAGCATCTCCATGATGCAGCTCTTTAACATCACTTTCCATGATGTTCTTGTTAAGACCTGAAAAGTCTGAAAAAGTGTTGAAGGTGTAGATTTGTGCACAAATACATCCTGCAAGCAGCAACGTCTGATCCTACCATCAGAATAAATTAAATAATGCCCTGGAATTATCTTTCTTAAATCATTTCATTTGTGAAAGCTGTGCAGGAGTAGGAGTGTTTGGAAAAGATGGAAAAGGGACATTAAGGCAACAGTAAGGGGACGCAGGTGGCACTGTGGGTTAAGCCACAGAGCCTAGGACTTGCCGATCGGAAGGTGGGTGGTTCGAATCCCCACAACGGGGTGAGCTCCCATTGCTCAGTCCCTGCTCCTGCCAACCTAGCAGTTCGAAAGCAAATCAAAGTGCAATTAGATAAATAGGTACCGCTCCGGCAGGAAGGTAAACGGCGTTTCCGTGTGCTGCTTTGGTTTGCCAGAAGCGGCTTAGTCATGCTGGCCACAGGACCCAGAAGCTGTACACCGGCTCCCTCAGTCAATAAAGCGAGATGAGCGCCGCAACCCCAGAGTCGGTCACGACTGGACCTAATGGTCAGGGGTCCCTTTACCTTTTTAAGGGGTGTGTGGAGAAAATGGCCACAATAACTTTAAAGAGACCAGCAAATTTCTGTTCTCCAGAGCCAAGCTGCAAACTTAACTATGGGAGCTCATAAAGCTTACCTGCTTCCCCAATCTTTTCCACACCCACCCAATGCCTAAAACAGAGCTTTCCAAACTTTTCATGCTAGGGACACACTTTTTAGACATGCGTCATTTAAAGACACAGTAATTCAGTTTTACTAGCAAACCGGAGGTTAAACTAACCCCTTTCCAGCCCCGGGAGGAGTGCGGGGAGCATTTGCGCAACACAGCTACACATTGCAGCGGACACACCAACGTGTCATGACACACAGTTTGAAAAGCTCTGCCCTAAGAGATTCCTGCAAACACCCACACAGACTGCAAACTAACCTTGGGGAAACTTATCTGTCCTTTCCCACACTCCAGCTTGCTCTTAGACCACATAATTGGGTGATAGAGGTTGAAGAGAGGGGAATGTTTTCTTCTCTTATTGTTTGTCTTTGCTGCTGCTCCTTTGTTGTCTGTCTCCAATTTGATGTTTGGAGATGTGGAGGTTGGCAGGAGAACTGTAGTTTCCCCACTATTTTGGAAAATTCCCAAGTGAATCTTCTAAGAAGAGCTTTAGATAGCTCACCCATCTCTGGTAGTCAGTTTGTGCCAGGAAGCTAGTGGTCTGGGGTGCTGACTCACATCTGCACCACACATCCAGAAAATTCAGGGGGGAACAGATTAATAATAATAATAATAATAATAATAATAATTTATAACATAACAAATATACATACACATCCAGATGTTCGTCAACTGCACATCTGGAACTACCTTACTAGATGGAGACAAATGCATGTAACCCAATCCAAGTAATGCCACAATCTCTGCATTCATTATTTTCCTTAAACATCATGCAGAGCTATTTACACACTCCTCTTTGAATCATTCATAATGCAGTCAATAAGAGAGATAGTGGATGGCTACATTTGATCCATAGGTATGTCCAGCGCTGGTGACAGCATTTTTTCTGAATTTATAAAATAAATGTAGGGCAGTCAAGTATACTTTTTCTTACTAGTGGACGAAAATAAGCAAGTTCATGTCCCCCGCCCCTTTAAGAAATGCATCAAGCTCTCGAATCTTGGGGAAGAGGGAGGAATTCTCCCTTTTACACAAATTTAGCATTAAAGTTTCTAGACTTTTGTAATCCCAGTGGACCATATGCCACAATATAATATACATTTGATTATTTTCTTTTTGATCTTAACATTTGTAAGCCATAAATAATAGATTGCAAATGGAATTCTGGGAGTGAATTCATTTTAAGCTGAGCACTAAACTATTTGCAAATGTACTTAGGCAACAGTCCAAGAGAAACATTAAAAAATGTCAATCGGCTATTGGGAAGCAAAGTGTCACCATATGTTAGATTAGGAAATATAAATTATAAGTAATATCTGTCAGATCTACTAAGAGTAAAAGTAAGGAAAGATGTTATTAGAGGCTTAGGAAAACCTCTCTTCAAACAAGACCAGACTTTCAACTGAGGATGGCTTCACATGCTGTGTTTCATACACAGAAAGCACTTCTGTGTAGGGTACTAAATCATGAAATATGAATGGGGATTGTGTGATGAATGTGACAGATAAACCCCAAAGCAACAAGCCAGCAGTGTTTGTAGAAAACAGACACCCAAGCTTTTGAAAGGTAATGAGTAAACTGCATTATTTTAAGAGCTCATCAGAATAGCCACATCAGACTCTTGACCTGGAAATCCCAGCTGAGAAGGTAGGTATAGCATAGTGTCTCAAGGATTCTGGCAACCCTGTAACTCTGGTTGGGAAAAGAGGCTGCTAAATAGATTAAGCTTAGCCTGCTAGATTCCCTTTTCCTGGAAGGACTGCATTTTGTATAATTAAATATATGGTCACATACAGGTGGTTTGTTGCCATAGGGCAATGGTGGCCAGGTGACGCCCTCCAGATGTTGGTGTTGTTTGACTTTAGCTCCCATCACTCCTGACCACTGACCACTCCCACAGGAGGTAATGATGGCCAGCGACTAGGATGGCTTTAAGAGAGGATTAGACAAATTAATAGGATAAAGCTATCAGCAGATACTAGCCGCGATGGCCCTGTTCTTCCTACTTTTGGCCTGATCCAGTGTTGTTCTCATGTTTACTATCTGGAGTTCACCGTGTTGGCTATACCTGCAACAGAAGCTAATCAGGTTTAAGGTGCTGGTTTTAACCTTTAAACCCCTATACAGCCTAGACCCTCATACCTATGGGACCGTCTCTCCTGGTATGTCCCATGGAGGACCTTGTGGTCTTCAAACAAAAACACCTTGGAGGTCCTGGGGCACAGAGAGGTTAGGCTGGCCTCAACCAGAGCCAGGGCTTTTTCGGCTGTGGCTTCAATCTGGTGGAACGCTCTGTCACAAGAGACTAGGGCCCTGCGGGACTTGACATCTTTCCGCAGGGCCTGCAAGACAGAGCTGTTCCACCAGGCCTTTGGCCAAGGCACAGTCTTACCCCCTCCTTTGGTAGTTCTTCACAGAACTCTAGCCCAATGGTTGCCATCAATTTGATTTTAACTGATTTTATAATGAATTGATTTTAGAATGTTGTATTATTTTACTGTTGTTAGCCACGCTGAGCCCGGCTTTGGTTGGGGAGGGCGGGATATAAATAAAATTGTATTATTATTATTATTATTATTATTATTATTATTATTATTATTAATGGTCAGAGAACCTTCTGAAAGGGGGCTGGTCTTTCTTTCCCCCTCCCCAGGCTGGAGGTGGCATCATCTAGGATCTGCGTATGTGAAAGAGGACGATAGACTTGTAGTGCTGGAAATTAGTCTGAAAGAGACACAGGCGAGAGTCCACTGCTGTAGTTCGGGAAGGGCCATAGCTCAGTGGCAGACCATATGCCTTATGCCCAGGTAGGACTGGGAGAGATTCCTGCCTGCAATACTGGACAGCTGCTTCCTGTCAGTGTACTGTACACAATACTGTGTTAGAGGACATTCGGCACAGAAACATGTGTGTATACCTTTAAGAAGTTTCTGGGATTAATTGGCTGCAGGTGACCGTTGCTATAAAGGAAAAAAAGCTGAGTTTTGTTGCTTTGCCTGCAGGAATAACATCCACCAGAGCTTGTGTTTATTTGTTTAGTAATAAAGTCTTCGTTTTTCCGTTTGGTGTTTTTACACCTATGTCTCCTGGAGTCACTCTGTCCTCTGCCACCAGCTGGCATCCCCCTCCAATAGGTTATGGGCCCAGTCCCCAGTCTTGAGTGGGCAGAGACAGAGCGTGAAAAGAACCCAGAGACTGGAAGCAACTCAGCGTTTCTCAAGCAGCTGGCTGTGTGAAGGCATCAGCAGGGAGTGTCTGTTTGGGACCAGGAGCCGAACGTTTCTTCAAGCCACGTGTGAGTAAGAACTGAGTGGAAAGCTGAAGGCTGGGTGGTGCCATGGCTGGACTTGGAGCTGGAGCTCAAGGGGGAGCTTCCTATTTTCCAGTAGAGAAACTGGGAGAGTCCAATTATATGTCATGGAGTTTACAGATGCAGGCGTTTTTAAAGAAAGAACAATGTTGGACTGCAATTGTTAACCCTCCTGTAAAAGAGGAGGATGAAGAAGTAGATGAAGCAGACCAAAGGCTGGAGGACAAAGCCTATGCCAATTTAATTCTGAGTTTAGAGAAGTCTCAGTTATCTCATGTGCAAGACCTTGAAACAGCAAGTGAGATTTGGCAAGCACTGAGAGCAATACATATTAGAGACACTGCTGGCAGCAAAATTACTCTAATGAGAGCTCTGTACCGAGCCAGACTAAGTGAGGGTGAATGTGTTTCAACACATCTTCAAAGAATGCGTGATTTATTTTCACAGTTAAATGAACTTGGGGAACATTTTTCTGAACAGAGAAAAGTTTATATTGTGCTGTCTTCACTTCCTGAGTCATGGGACAATTTAGTGATGACTCTGGAAGCAATCCCAGAAAGCCAATTAACAATGCATTTCTTAACTGGCCGTTTGCTTGATGAGGAGGAAAGACGCCATGAGAGGAAGGCCACAACCCCTCACCGTAACTCCAGAAATGGGAGGCAGTCCAGTAAAAGATATGCAACTGATGAGGAGCGGCATCCTAAAGAGGTTGTAGACCACAGAGAGGAAGCAGCGTTCACAGTTAGACGATGCTATCGTTGTGGGTCAACCAAGCATTTAGTACGACAGTGCACTGTGTCTGTGGGAGAAAATACAAGACAAGGGCGGCCTGCGTTTGCTGGGAAGCGAGGAAACAGGAAGAATCGAATCCAGTATGTTTCTGCAGCAGTTCGAGGCACCAGTCACGACGTTGGACAAGACTGGATTTTAGACTCAGCAGCAACAAACATTTTTGTCAAGTCTGCACAAACCCTTGTAGAAAAGCAGCCTTGTAAATCTGTAAATGTAGTACTAGCTGATGGAACAGCGCATGAGTCAGCTGGAAAGGGTAGTGTGAATATCAACTGTTTAAGTACCAAGTTTACCAATGTTTTATGTGTACCAAGCTTAGAAAATAATTTGCTTTCAGTTACAAGTCTTGTTAAGCAGGGATTTAAAGTAACCTTTTCTGGTTCAGGCTGTAGAATAGAGAAAGCTGGAAAAGTGGTTACAGCGTCGCTACAAAATGGTTTGTTTGTTTTGAAAGACCAGCTAGTAAGTGAGTCTGGGGCATGTGTTAAAGCCTGTAATAGAGCCTTGCATGATGAGTGCCAGCATCTGTGGCATTGTCGTTTGGGGCATGCCAATTTCCGCAGTATTGCAAAAATGCCAGAATTAAGCAAGGGAATTAAAATGAAAAAATGTTCAGTTTTTCTAGACTGCAATACCTGCAAGGAGTCTAAAAGTAAGCGAGGGTCTTACCCTGAAAGTACTAGAATTAGCAAGAGGCCATTTGCTTTAGTACATTCAGACCTTTGTGGGCCATTTGCAGAGTCTGAAGGAGGAGCAAAGTTTTTTTTGGTTCTTGTGGATGATTATAGCCGGTATACTTGGGTATATTTGTTAAAACACAAAAGTGAAACTGGTCAACTGATTAAGAATTGGATCAACTATATAGAAAGGCAGTTTCCTTACAAAGTTACCCAGTTACAAAGTGACCGTGGAGGCGAGTTCATGTCTGAAGCCCTCCAAGTTTGGTTGAAAAAGCGTGGTATTTGTCACCGTAAATCGTGTCCTTTTTCACCTGAAGAAAATTCAGTTGCAGAACGCAAGATAAGATCTTTACAAACAATGTTAGATTCAATGCTATGTGATTCTGGCCTATCCAGGAAGTATTGGGGAGAAGGAATTCTGTGTGCTAACTACATACAGAACAGATTGTTTCATTCTACCATAAACAACACCCCTCATTTTTTGCTTTATGGAAAAAAACCCTTTTTGGACCATGTTAAAACTTTTGGTTGCTGGGCTTGGGTTCACATCCCAAAAGGACAGAGAAGGAAAGGTGAGCCCAAGGCAAAGAAACTTAGGTTTGTTGGCTATCAAACTTGGTCAAAGGGGTATCGTTTTGCACTAGGGCGTGGCAGAGTTGTAATATCAAGACATGCAGAGTTTTGTGAGCAAGATGGTTGGGTTCGTTTACATGGAAATTCAGAAGTTATGTTATATTCTGATAATACAGATAAATTTGTGAAATCTGAGGAAGATAAGCCACAAATTAAAGAAAGTTCTGAAAGTGACAGTGATGAGGATTCAGGGGATGAGGATCCCAGTACACAATCTCCTAAAGCTGAACCAATTTCTCCTGAGCAGGATGAATCAGAAGGGGAAGATAGTTCAGAGGGGGAGAGTGTTCAAGTTAGAAGGTCACAAAGAAGCAATAAGGGGGTACCTCCAGAAAGGTTTACTATACAAGAAGCTAAAACTGTTGATGTGAAAAAGGAACCTCGTGATTATGAGGAAGTTTTAAAGTTACCACACCAGGAAATAGTAAGGTGGAAAAATGCAATGAAAGCAGAAATGAAATCTTTAGCAGAACACGATGTCTTTACCATTGAGCCATTGCCAGAAGGAAAAAAGGCAGTGGGCTGTAGATGGGTGTATAAAATAAAACACTTGGCAGGTGGTGATGTTAAGTACAAAGCCAGACTGGTAGCACAAGGCTTTACTCAAAGAAAAGGTGAAAGCTTTGATGAAAGCTTTTCTCCTACTGCAAGGAGTGAAAGTGTACGCTTATTGTTAGCTCTTGCAGCACAACGTGGGTTTAAGGTAAACCATTTTGATATTGAAACAGCTTATCTTAACGCAAATCTGCAAGAAGAAATTTTTATGAATCAAGCGCCAGGTTTTGAGGCAGGAGAACAGAATTCTGTATATAGGCTGAACAAAGCAATTTATGGGCTCAAACAGTCAGCTAGAAATTGGAACGAATGTCTTGATAATGCTTTAAAAAATCTTGGTTTTAAAAGAAGCTTAGCTGATAACTGCTTATACACTAAAGGAAAGGGTGATAAACAAGAATTGTGTTTGTGTTATGTTGATGATTTGCTTTACTCTACAAAAGGTGACAAGCAAGTGAAAAAATTTGCAGAACAACTAAGAAAGGAATTTAAAGTAAGAGATTTGGGGCCAGTAAAAAATTATCTCGGTTTAGAAATTCAAAGAACAAACGATGGAAGTTTTTTGTTGAGTCAAAAAGACAAAATAGTGGAGTTACTTGAAAGAAACAATATGCAAAACTGCAAGGGAATAAAAACCCCAATGGAAATAGGTTTTTTCAAAAATGAAGAAAAATGCACAGAACCTGTAAATCCTGAAATGTACCATTCAATAATTGGAAGTTTATTATACATTTCATTGTGGAGCAGACCAGATTTGAGTTATGCAATTGGAATACTAAGCAGACTAGTAAGCTGTCCTACAGAAAATGCCTGGAAAGGGTTAAAACGTATTTTCCGGTATCTAAAGCAAACACTTGATTATTGTTTAAAATTACCATCTTCAGGGTCCACAAAATTGCAGTGTTACGTGGACAGCGATTGGGCCAACCTGCCTGATAAAAAATCAATTTCTGGAATGGTATTTCAATTTGGAGATTCTTTAGTAGGATGGAAATCCAAAAAACAAACTATAGTGGCCACATCATCAACTGAAGCCGAATACTGTGCATTGTCGGAATTATGTAATGAAGTAAAATTTTATGTTCAGATCCTCAAGGATATAGACGTAGAGTGTAATTATCCTATTCAAGTTATGGAAGATAATCAAGCCGTAATAACCTTGTCTGGATCTGACCTGTTTAGAAACAAATCAAAGCATTTAGAAATTAAATACCAAAATGTAGCTGAAAATGTAAAACAGAATCAGATAATGCTGAAGTATTGTGAAAGTACACAAAATGTGGCGGATGTATTTACAAAAGCGTTAACCCTTGAAAAACATACACGACTGGTAACAAAGTTGGGAGTTGCAGTGTGTGATATGTAAATATGTTCTTTTCTGTTTAAAATACTATTGTTTCTGTTTGAATGAGAGGGGGTGTTAGAGGACATTCGGCACAGAAACATGTGTGTATACCTTTAAGAAGTTTCTGGGATTAATTGGCTGCAGGTGACCGTTGCTATAAAGGAAAAAAAGCTGAGTTTTGTTGCTTTGCCTGCAGGAATAACATCCACCAGAGCTTGTGTTTATTTGTTTAGTAATAAAGTCTTCGTTTTTCCATTTGGTGTTTTTACACCTATGTCTCCTGGAGTCACTCTGTCCTCTGCCACCAGCTGGCATCCCCCTCCAATATACTGAGCTAGATGAACCAATGGTCTAGTTCTCTATAAGGCAGCTTCCTATGTCTCCACCCGCCTAGGTTCTGCCAGGACACTGAGGTCCAGAGCCGAGGGCCTTATGGCGGTTCCCTCACTGCGAGAAGCCAAGTTACAGGGAACCAGGCAGAGGGCCTTCTCAGTAGTGGCACCCATCCTGTGGAATGCCCTCCCACCAGATGTCAAAGAGAAAAACAACGACCAGACTTTTACATGACATCTGAAGGCAGCCCTGTTTAGGGAAGCTTTTAATGTGTAATAGACTATTGTATTTCAATATTTTGTAGGAAGCCACCCAGAGTAGCTGGGGAAACCCTGCCAGATGGGCGAGATATAAATAATAATAATAATAATAATAATAATAATTATTATTATTATTATTATTATTATTATTATTATTATCCCCCTGGAAAGCTAAATGGGGAGCAGGATCTGCTGCAGTATTCATGCTGTGAACCTCATGCTTATGGTCAGCCTGTATATACTTATGTGTAAATAAAACTTGGCCTCCCATAAATGCCTCAAGTCTCCAGTGACCTCTTTCCAGGAAAACTAACCCAGAGTGCATGCTGGAACCCCTGGAACTTCTCAACATAATGTGTGACACTATGTAGGATACGGTTATGGTTGTATTCCATGCGAAGGGAGCAGAACAATCCAAGAATATGACACCATGCAAGAAATATTAGCTCAGCCCAGGAAGTTCACAAATATTTTTGACGATTGCAATAAGCCAAACTCCCTTAGTTTTTGCAAACAAGGGAAGTAGAATTTTCACCTTCACATCTTGCTTCACATACAATAGAGTTTCCCATAGCTGTTAATTTCTCATTAATTTGTGGCACCCGTTATAAGAAAAGAGATCAAACAGAGCTCACATGGAGATGATGAAGCAGAAGCAACCATAAAGTCCAGTGCAATTGATTTTCTGCCTTATGTAAATCTAGGGAGGAAAGTGTTGTCGGATCTAACTGTCATTTTTGAGCTACTATCGTCCATTATAAAATGAAGGGTTGCTTTTTTGAACGGAGAACTGCTGAGTTTAATGTGGCGTTTTATCTTTTGTTTGTTTTGATCCATCAATATATTAATGGGCTTTGAACACCGAATGCATTTTAACACATTAGCCATTACAAAGCTAAGCCTTCTTCCATAAGTTATACAGAAACTCACAGGTAAACTTTTGAAATTATGAAATCAAAGGAGAGCCTACAACACCAACATGCAAGTCCTTCTTCCTCTTGTTCTTGCAGTTTGATTCTATTTAGAGCTTTTACAAATGCTATCTTGTTTAGTCTCTTCACAGGCTCTGTTATCCTTCTCACAGTAGACAAAGCTATGATGAACTTTGGGAGCAAAAAGATGAAGGGGAGAAAAATTTACCAGCCAATTGAGAAAAAAACATTTCAGGATGCACCATAAGGCAGGGGGAGGGACATTTACCCATCTCAGCTTCAATCTATAATACTGTATAGTGTTCAGAATTTAACATATGTATTTACAGCGCAATCCTAATTGTGTGCACTCAAAAGTAAGCCCTATTAGATTCAGTGAGCCTTACTCTGAGGTAGGTGGGGCTAGGCAGCCTTATTTAAGGTATTGTTGCACACCACCCCAGCCTATTATTATTATTATTATTATTATTATTATTATTATTATTAGTTGCCTCAACCATTCTGGGCAGCTTCCAGCATATATAAAAACATAATAAACATTGAAAAGCTTCCCTACACAGGTCTGCCTTCAGATATCTTCTAAAGACTCCAGCTTACCCAAGGTTCATGTTTCCTTCTGGAAAATGAGGTGCAGTGGAGAATGTATTGTTTTATGATACAGTATAAGGTATATTTACATATATATATACAACCTGAGCCTAAGAAGGAGGGGCTCATAGCATTGAAACCGCAAGAGGGTCATACTTCTCCCATAGCAGCCTTAGATTAAAAAAAGACACCAGCCATCGTTCTGCCTCTCTCCAGCTTGCCGCGTTTTACAAACTGTCCTTATTTAACTCCAGCCCACATCATCCCCAACTGCAATCTTAAACTCCCCACTTTGCGGTCTCTCTGCTATCTCAGAGCTCAGGGAGGGGCTCCACCCATTTGCCGGCTGGCACAGAGTCTCTGCTTTGATGATGGCCCATCTCCCTATGTTTGTTCTTTGTTAATGGCTCTCTCAGGCGATTGGCTGAACACGGAAATCTATTAAGAGTCTGACTTCCAGTTTAATGCCCCACATGTTGATTAAATTCTAACACCTACCAAATCCAGGAATTATGGGTGCCTGGCACCCACAAACTCATTAAAAAAATTGTATTACTTACGTCCTGCTTTTCAGTCAAACCTCCCAAAGCAGTTTACGAAGAAATATTAAAACAACTCACATTGATTAAAACTATATAATAAAACAGCCAAGACAACCTAGGTGGGGGAATGGACTATTTGAAACTTGGGCTGTGTAAATACTATGCCTTTAAAGTTCTTTCCCGCAAAGAATTCTGGGCAGTACATACCCCTCACAGAGTTACAATTCCCCCCACCCTTCACAACTTCACAAACTACAGTGCCCAGAAATCTTTGAGGGAAGGAATGTGTTTTTAAAGGTATAGTGTGTACACACCCTAGATTTCTCATCTGGACAACATGTTCCTTAGGTGGTGGCGATCGTGGGAGGGAGAAGCCATCTCACCTGGAACCTTTGCAGGTAGGTAATGGGCAGCTCTCTGTGCTGTCATTCCCATCTTTCTCTCTTTCCCTCCAAGGCAAAATGGTTCTCAGAAGCCCTACACTGGCAGTTGCAGGATGGAGAGGCCATCTTCCTCATGTTAAAAGGTTCTCCTTGAACATTGTATTAAGTGGCAAACACATTCCAGCATTAGGTCCAATCTTAATATATCCCAGAGGGTCTGGGGCAACCCAGTCAGATGGGCAGGGTACAAATAAAATAATATTAAAGTTAGTAAACATGTAAACATGGGCCACTTCCTCCATGATGTAGAGGTAAAAATATATATGGAAGGGTAGATCATACACCATGTATTCAGACCAGCCTTTGGTGGAGAAAAATAGGCATTCCTGTGCATAAGGTTGCAGCAATAATGTAAAACAACTAAGCCATACTTGACCCAGTGAATGCAAATACACACAAGTCCACACAACAAGGCGATTCATACTACGTCAGTGAGCATGTGAAAATAAATACCCATTGGTTCATGTGGGGGCATTTGTTCCCTTTCTCCCCAGCTCCTGCAGGTATCGCCCACTGGCTTCCACTTTGGATTTGCCCCATTGAAGGTAAACAGTTCAGAAGGTGGAGTTAATTCAATGGCTGCTACCTAAGGGAGCTAGAACAGTCTCATGTCATATAAATTGGGGTGGGCAGATGTGTCGAACCAAAGATGAATGTTCCAGAAGCTTTGCGAACGCCATCTTGGCAGTCAAGATAACCCCACAATTAATTGGTAGTTGTTGTAGCAATGAGCTCATACGTACTTATATTCACTTGCTTTGAGATAAGCTAATTGGCGTGCTTTGATGTTATCCTTGTGGGCTTGGGGTGCTGGGATCTGAGCCCAGAAAGGGGAGCTATCTGTAAGGTTTGGGTATTTGCCACCTGTGTGTCAGCTGGAATGACAGGTGCCGCTTTGTGTATAAAGAATGGATGCACCTTTGCTTGGGCACAGACAAGCCATCTCCTTGCTGCAGTGCCATCCCTTGTCCGCAAAGACTAGGCAACCTGGCAGGCTTCTTTAATATGTCTTTAATAAAACACTAGAACTGGCCATTCTTCTGTTTTTGGCATCCTTCTTTGGTATCCCTGCACCCAACCACTCCCACACGCCCTGCTTTCGGTCTACGGTTTGGAACAGTAGACTTCAGACTTGACAGATGTGCTTTGTTTAGTTTTTTACTAGAACCGCAGAGCTAGGTGCAAAAGTTATATCGTTGAGAATTAAAGAATAGGGTGTCTCTGAGCACACTAGAAGCCTAGGAATTTGTTTGCAATACCAGAACTGAAGTGCTTTCACACAAAAGTCCATTCCTGGGCGGCAAACACATGACTTCCCTCAAAAAACCCTGGGCACTGTTGTAGCTTAGTAAAGGTGCTGGGAACTGTAGTTCTGTGAAGGGCAAACTACATTCCCAGGCTTCTTTGTGGGGCATTCATGTGCTCTCAAATACCTCATTTCACTGAAATGATTTCAGTAGCCTGAAAAGTCGTTTCTGCCATTAAAGAATTGTGAGTCATGCATTTACGGTATTTCATGCTAGGAAAGGCACACTTACCCAGAAGTGTTAAAGAAGCTCCCTTGTTGCTGCCTGTAGTGCAAAGCTTCGCTTTCATCAGGCTTCTCATCACAAACGACCCACATTTGCTGTGTGTGACTCATGGAAACAAGTGTCCCTCTTGGCCCGAGCTTGTGGGGAATGACATGTAATCTTAGTTAGAAAATGAGCAGGGGGGAAATCCACAGGCAGCTTCTTCTGCCCTCAGGCTGCTATTCAACTTTAAACATTCCCTTCTTGAAGCACAGCTCACATATGCCTTCCTTATGCAGCATAAACTGGCCTGTGGGGGTGCTGACTTGAGCTTACTAAACATACTACTCATTTCCTAGTATGAAGGACAACATGGCAAGTGGAGGAGGGGAGAGATGTGAACACCTATCAAGGATGCAGGGAGCATTATTACGGTTTAAGTTGTACAGAATGCAACCTGCAGGTGCTGTTACAACACAGGCAGCGCTGACAGTCAGGTTGTGTATCCACAGCAGTGACCAAAAGAGGAATGACTGCTGGGAGGAGCACAGACAGAAGAAACTCCATGGTGCATCTGCAGCAGTACAGCCGTTCATCTGCCCCAGCTGCAACAAAACATGTCTCTCCTGTATCAGTCTCTATAGCCACAGCAGGTGCTGTCTCCTGAGACAGATACATGTCAACATGCTGAGAGCTGTGGGGACCGCCCCAGACTTTGCGCATAGGAACTTTTCTGGAAATTACTGTAGATCATGGCATGAGTAAAAAGATTGACATAACTTAATATGACAGGTGGCGCTAAAGGGTTGTGGGTGGTGCTGTGGTGTAAACCACTGAGCCTTGGGCTTGCCAATCGGAAGGTCGGTGGTTCAAATCCCCGTGACAGGGTGAGCTCCCGTTGTTCGGTCCCAGCTCCTGCCAACCTAGCAGTTTGAAAGCACGTCAAAATGCAAGTAGATAAATAGGTACCGCTCCGGTGGGAAGGTAAACGGCGTTTCCGTGTGCTGCTCTGGTTTCGCCAGAAGTGACTTAGTCATGCTGGCCACATGACCCGGAAAAACTGTTTGCGGACAAATGTCAGCTCCCTCGGCCAGTAAAGTGACATGAGCACCGCAACCCCAGAATCGTTCGTGACTGGACTTAACTGTCAGGTGTCCTTCACCTTTACCTTTAATATGACAGGAGAGACCTTACATTATGAACTTCCTTGAACCCTGGTATCTGCTGTAAAACCAGGCCTGAGATCTGCTATCAGGGATTGTCTAGCATCTTCAAAAAGCATTCATTTCCTAGGGTGGTGAAGGCCAGGGCAAGCTGATTGTGCTTTATTTATTTATTCAAAGCATTTGCTCCTGTTCTTCAGCCAAAAAGCTTCCCAGAGCAGCTTACATACAATCAAAACAAGACAGTCCCTACCCACAGGCTCACAATCTAAAAAAACAAAAACATGACACACAAGGGAGAAAGGATCATAAAAATCAAAACTCAGGCACCAGTTTCTAAACAGTTATTCCCGTAATGACCAGCTGGCACAGTTCAGGGGCAGGAAGTGACTGATGGAACTGGGGCTCCAGCAAAGCTAATGAAATGTACCTTCTGCTTCCTATCTCTCCCACTGAGAAGATAGGCAGCCTGATGGAATGGCTGGCCCCAGATGTCAGTTCAGGGAAGAGCAGGCCTAATAGAGAAACATACTTTCCCCTGGTGAAGTCAAAATCTCTGCATCGATATATATAGCTGCAAACAGGCTCTGCATATTTTCGTTGGGATAACATGATTATAATATACCTATGTTTGGGGGGATATGAAGGTTCTCCACACGCAAGAAGCAACCCAGGTTTAAGTAACGAATGGCTTAGAACTCATGACTGTTCTAATCTTGGATGATTTTCATCCTCTTGCATACGCCCCATGAGAAAGGCTGCTGTCGATAGTTAAAGAAGTGCTCTTTTTCTTACATGGTTTAAAGAGCAAAAGACATTTAAAATGGCAGTTAATTACAACTGGCATCTGGGTGAGCAGCCATAGAAATAGGATATTGCTACTCGCCTTTTCCTATATCTGCAATAAGAGATCTTATGCAAACAAGCTGCTTCAATTTGCCATCTTTCTTTTACGCTTTATGGTTGATTAGTCTGAGCCGTTTTGGCTGGTTTCCACTGTGCCATTCTTCATGCATCATGTTTTGACTGCGGCTTGTAGTTTTATCTTTCTAGCAATCCAATCTCGTCTCAGTCGCATCATAGTGCAGATGGACAGCATAACAAGGCCTTACATTGATTCAGACTCTTGTCCATCTAGTCTTTTCTTTTTCTGAAGCTTGAAATCCGTTTACTGGAGGTGCACTCTGGGGCATGGGGGAAGTTTGAACCTGGAACATTTCTGCATGAAGTGCATGTACTCTACCTACTGCATTACAACATCTCCTTTCTATCGTACCTTAAAACAAAGTTGGTTCCAGAGGAGCTGCAGTACTGCACAGAATGGAGGGGAAATCCCAAATTATACAAACACTTCACATTACATGGAGAGAACTTGCCTAAATTAGATTAAATATACACTTCTGCCCGTTCCTTTCCAAATTTTCCATTTAGTATTAATGATGACTAGAAACCTCTTCTTTAAAGAATGAATACTTGTGGTTTTACAGATTCAGCTGCATGCCAGGTTCCATAGTATTCACAGCTGGGAAAGAGCGCTAGCTCAGGAGTCAGCAACCTTTTTCAGCAAGGGGCCAGTCCACTGTTCCTCAGACCATGAGGTGGGCTGGACTATTATTTTGAAAAAAATAAAATAAACGAATTCCTATGCCCCACAAATAACCCAGAGATGCATTTTAAATAAAAGGACACACGCTACTCATGTAAAAACACGCTGATTCCCAGACCATCCGTGGGCTGGATTGAGAAAGCGTTTGGGCCGGATCTGGCCCCTTGCTGTATCTCAATGCTAGAGAACATGTTGTCACACATGGAGGCTGCCATATTCAATCTCTCGCTTATTGGACACCATGGACAGCCCCTGCCAGGCAGTTTAAAAAATACTGAGCTAGGCAGACCCAGCACAATAGTTTCATGTGTTTCTAGATTTGTACCAAACCATCCCCATGGACCTTGCTCTCTCCTTCTTTAGAGAAGAGCTGTAGCTCAGTGGTAGAACATTTGCCTTGCATGAAGAAAGTCCCAAGTTTATATCACCTGCATCTCCAGGTACCGGTCACCTAGCAGAGGATATGGATGCTACAGATAATTCTAAATGCTAGTCAAATCTGTCTGCTTTGAACGCCTCCCATCTGAGTAACAGCAGGGATCATCATTCCATATGGGTTACCTCTGTTAGTGTTAAGGGTCATCTAACCATGGTGGGGAATGGAGATGTTGCTTAGCAACTGGGCAGAGTGGCATGATGTTCATGAAGGTAACATGCACTCTGACTGGCTGTGTAGTTCTGAAGGAATCTTCTCCTCTGTATGTTTGGTTGAATGTCTCCCTGATACGTACAAGGCCTTAAGTAAGAATGATAAAAAAACTTTCTCCTCAAATTACAGTTTTCATTCAGTTTCAGCAGAGTGTTTTCAGGATTTTCTTTCCTCTCTGGATACTTTGCTAATTGAGGGGTGGGGCTGAAGATACAGAAGCTGAGGTAAAGCTATTCCCATCACTGTCCCAGGAATGGCTACTCCTGCTCAATTTTTCTTCTATCAAAGGCATAGGAGCAGGCTCAGTAAAACAGGAAATCCTATTAATCATACCCAGGACTCCCTCTCAAAAATAAAATCTTATATATGCCTAATGCCCCATGTTAAAAGTTGCAGCTGGAAATCTGATTGAACAGGTGCTGTTTATTTCAGGGGAAACTGCACAGTCACACACAGAGAGAAATTGGAAATATCTCCTTCCCTGTACAATAGTCCATGGAATGATTGCTTTGGTTCCTGCAGTTCCTCTGCTAGACAAAGGTAATTGTATCTTTGTTCAATTACCTTAGTAATTTAATGTATGCTCTCTCTTGGGATATTAAGAGGATTAATTTGCTCTTATTTGCAAAGTGCTTAAGGATCCTGCCATGGAATGCACCATGAATGCAATTAAAAGGAAAGTGTGTCTTTATAAGCGGCAAGAGAAATACGAAATATGATTGGTTTCCCCCCCCCCCCCCCCAGTTCTGGTCAGGCTCTTGCCTTGCTGCTATTCAACATTTCAGGGGTTTTACTTGTTCACACTAAGGCTCACTTGTGACAAGTTTTAATTCTAAACATTTGAATACAGTATGCCCGCAACTTACATGGGGATTATGTTCTGGGGATCATGCCTAAAGCCAAGTCTCAACCCATTGGGTTCTTTCTTTTTTTAATAATATTTTATTAGGTTTCACAAAAATTAACAACAATAAAAACAACCCCAATCACACAAAAACCAACAAACTCATACAACAAAAAATACCAACAAAAGACAAAAAAAAAATAAAAAACATAACAAAGAAAATTCAAAATTAAAAACAAACTCTGTTTCAAATTAATAACCTTCCAAATCTTATTTTCCTTGCTTCCACCCGCTTTCCTTTCATGTACTCCATTTTAAAATTAGTTCAGCAATTATCATATTATTCAAATTCATTTTTTATCTTTACCTTTGTACTCTTATTTATCTTAGTCACTGGAACCCCTTCATTTCATTTACAATGCCCTTAACATTCATAAATTTTACAATGTTTTTGTAGGTAAACTTTACACTTCTTCCAGTCCTCTTCCACCTGCTCTTCTCCTTGATCTCGGATTCTGCCAGTAATTTCTGCCAGTTCCATATAGTCTATAACTTGCATCTGCCATTCTTCCAGGGTGGGTAAGTCTTGTGTCTTCCAGTGCTTTGCGATGAGTATTCTTGCTGCTGCTGTAGCATACATAATAAAGGTTCTATCCTTCTTTGGCACCAATTGGCCGACCATGCCCAGGATTAAGGCCTCTGGTTTCCTCAACCCATTGGGTTCAATGGTGAGTGAGATTGCCATAGGTCATTTTTCCGGTGGCAGCGGCTTCCCACCCCCCTTTTTTGCCACACACCTAAAACAGAATGCACAAAAATTAAATGTGCATAAATTGTGGGCTTACTGTATGCACCTAAAATGGAAATCGTACACGTACTCATTTATCGCATTATGTTCAACGGGTTTTACACCTCACGTAAGTTTGCTTAAAATGGTTTTTGGCCGAAATCCTAACAGCTAATCTGAAGTACAGTAAACCCTACTGAATCCAGTGGATTTTACTCCCGGGTAAATAAGTGGAGACTAAGACTTGTTCGAAATGGAAGGAAGTGAGAGATATTACCTTCTTGGGCTCAATGATCACTGCAGATGGTGACAGTAGTCACGAAATTAAAAGACGCCTGCTCCTTGGGAGAAAGGCGATGACAAACCTAGACAGCATCTTAAAAAGCAGAGACATCACCTTGCCAACAAAGGTCCGTATAGTTAAAGCTATGGTTTTCCCAGTAGTGATGTATGGAAATGAGAGAGGGACCATAAAGAAGGCTGATCGCCGAAGAATTGATACTTTTGAACAGTGGCGTAGCGTGGGGGGTGCCGGCTGCACCGGGCGCAACATCTGGGTGTTAGGGTTAGGGGGCGCAAATCCACGGGTTAGGGGGCACAAATTACTTGCCTTGCCCCGGGTGCTGACAACCCACGCTACACCACTGCTTTTGAATTATGGTGCTGGAGGAGACTCTTGAGAGTCCCATGGACTGCAAGAAGATCAAACCTCTCCATTCTGAAGGAAATCAGCCCTGAGTGCTCACTGGAAGGACAGATCGTGAAGCTGAGGCTCCAATACTTTGGCCACCTCATGAGAAGAGAAGACTCCCTGGAGAAGACCCTGATGTTGGGAAAGATGGAGGGCACAAGGAGAAGGGGACGACAGACGACAAGATGGTGGGACAGTGTTCTCGAAGCTACAAACATGAGTGTGACCAAACTGTGGGAGGCAGTGGAAGACAGGAGTGCCTGGCGTGCTCTGGTCCATGGAGTCACGAAGAGTCGAACACGACTAAACGACTAAACGACAACAACAAGACTTGTTCGTATGAGCAAGCCCCACCGAACATAGAGTGATTTCCGAGCAAACACGCCAAGGATTTCACTGTCAGGCTACTGAATTCAGGTTACTCGTGAGTAAGCGCGCCCGGAACTGGTGGGCACGAGCAACCAGCGTGCCCGCCCTGCAGAGCGGGAGGTTGCGCACCAAGCAAGACTACTGCTTGAAATGTAAAACATGAAATCGAAACCCTTCGGTCGCATTGCAAAAAGAAAGAAAGAAGCCTCCACTCAGGAGCGCTTCCATACGCGCAGCGGGAGATGCTCCAAACTGGAAAGCGTCGGAATAATACACTGTCAGTCAGAGACGCGCCCGAATTGCGCGTGCGCGAGGCAGAGCATCAGCGAAGGAGGCCTGGACGCCCTGTAATGAAGTTTCCTTCCTTTTCGCCCCACCCCTCCACCTCCAGATCCGAGAAGAGCGCATGCGCGGCAGTTCCGGCGGCGCTTGCGCGCCAAAGTATGAGGCCGTTGGCGCCTCCCTCCTTTTACGGTTATGAGCTGCCGTTGCTGCGGGTTTAGCGATGACTGACGGGCTCGGGAAGGCGGAGTCGGGCGCCCAGGTGAGGCAGAGAATGACGCACGCGCACGCCCCCTCCCCCGGCCATGCTCTCGCGCTGAGGGGGGCGGGAGGAGGGGTCTCTCCCATTGCCTCTAGCGGGTGGGGAAGACTGACACAACCCAGCATCCTGTTTCCAGCAGGGGTCAGCTACGGACTCTGTCGGGAAGTCCTCAAGCTGGGCTCCTGCCTCTTCCCAGTCACACACACACACACACACACACAGTGGTACACAGTCTATGAAGGTGAAAAATAGAAAAGAAAACAGAAAAAGGCAGCCAACGATATATTTTTAAAACCTTCAGGAACCTTCTCCACAGGATGGTTGATGGTAGGTTAGCTTGTCGAGGTGTGCAGCTGGAATAGGCCTTGACACTTGGGAATTTTCTAACCCATCTTTCAGCTCTCACAAGGCGGCTTATATGAGCCCCTCACACGGTTCTTGTTTCTTACCTGTTTTTCCACCTGCATTTCAATGACACCTTCCTTTCTAAAACCAAAAGGGGGTATAAAAAGACTTTAAATAAACTGAGGATAAAGCGACAACCAAAGGTTCGTGCATGTTCACCCAGCAGCTGCCTTTGGACTGCCATGCCTCTGCTTCATAAACTGACATGTGGGCCTGTTTCTCTTGGCCGTGCTTTTCTCCTCGCCCGCATGAGCCAGGAAGCAAGACTTCAGTTAAGTGTTGTTTGCCATTATGTCTGAAAAGGAAAGCTCTGGTTAATGGCTTCCAAACAACCCTGGATATAAAGCCCTAGTTTAGTGTTCCTTGCTTGGACGTCATTAACCAGGAGTAATGGGAAACTATAGTTAACTGAAAACCTGTTTCCCTGTCTGCAGCTTGCAGCAGGGAGGAGCAGAACACCTGCCTTGCAGGCCCTGGAGTTCATATCTTGGCTTATTAAGGTGATTGACAGCCATCCAAACACAGCCAGAATCTCCTACAGACCATCTCCAACCAACCTCACAATCAGCAGCAAGCCAGCCCGGTAGACTTCTCTGGGAAGTGGTTCCATAAAATAAGGTCCTGGATATAGTATTGCCACATTTTTTCCTATCTTTGTGTCTTATGTCGTAGCAGCATGACAAACAGATTTTGAGGCCAGGAAAAACTCCACCCGCCTAATTAAGTAGTCAGGGGAAAATATCGTAATGACAGGTATGGAAAATGTGAATTATTTGCCCTGTCAATGCCGTAATGGGCAAATTTCTGCCAGTCATTTATCTTCTACAATCGCTTCCAAGGGGTAGGGAGGAAGATGGCAGGGCCAGGTTTACAAGATGCTACTGAGTCAGTGATAGCACTATGCAAACCTAACTTGACACACACCCTGGTTTCAGGATGGCAGTTGTGAGCTCTGGTCCCTGGTGGCTGTACCAAAACTTGGGGAGGAGCCATGACTCAGTGGTAGAACATTTGCTTTGTATGCAGATTCAATCCTTGGCATCTCCAGGCAGGAGTGTCTGCAGTCCTGGATAGCTGCTGCCAATCATCGTAGTCTGATCTAGTGTGATCTAGTGTGAGGCAGTTCCCTGTGTTTACAAATGATAAAGAGATTTGACTCCCCTTCTTTTTTACATACAGAACTCTACAATTTTATTGTTTGTAGATTTAATATATGTCTGAAGTGCATTTACTCCATAAATGTGAAGCTGTTACTAATTTATTTAGGGTATTCCATATCCTACTTGAAAGCCCCAAGAGGTTCTCAGAGTGGCAGAGAAAAGGTTTGTACAGTACAACTGCATCCAAAAAGATTAGCACATATAATAAGAAATAACATGGCGCCTGGTTTTTTCAGACTTTTTTTGCCCTCATTCTTGGACTTCCCACTGAGGAACTCTAAGGCGAGTGGGTTGAGCCGCTAGACTTCACTGTCCACAATGAAGCCAAGTATCGGTACTCCTTTGGCCATTGGCAGTTCCCAGACAACAGTTCCCAGCAAGGACCTCTGAGGCAAGGAAATGGAGCTGAGCAGCTGGACATCACTCAGCCCAAGATGGAGCCAAGTCTTACTGATAGATGCCAGCTTCAGACTACAGTAAAGCCAACCCCACTCTGAGCCTTGGGAACTGCTGTCTTCAGTACAGAGTGGCTCCTGGGGGTACAGAAATTGGCAGTCTCCGTTTTCCAAAAGTTTATATAACCATCAAATGGTTATTAAGAAGAGTACTTCATTTCCGTTACATCCGAGTTCCATTTTGACCATTTGTCCATGTCTCTAGTGTGCTGTAGAGGTTAGGCGTGTTGGACTACAAAAGCCTTACTTTGGTCCAGTTGCTATCTTAGCCTAGGCCACCTCACAGGGCTGTTGTGAAAATATAATGATGGAGGGGAGAGAGAATGCTGTGAAGTCCTTTCAGCAACAATGGGATTAAATAAAAGCTGGGGGTGTTCTTGCAGTGGAATTTGTTAGGTTCGTAAAAATTTCAAACTCTCTTTGGAATGGATAATAAATACAGTATTTAATAGTCCATTGTAGGGATTAATATTTAATATCCCAACAGTTTGGCTTAAGACGGTTAGCACAGAGGCTGGCTTTTGTTGGGTTTTTCTTTCTATAAAACTGTTAGCTGACTCCCCTGGGATGTTGCCCATCGTACACAGCATGATGCTAAATGGCTGCAGTTGTTTTGCTTTAAAACCTAGAAAGTAAACATACATCAGAAGCACAGGTGCATTAGTACTTAAATTATCATAATAATTTGCATGCGCTGTTCTCCAGATAAGCACCTGCTGTTATATGAGAAAAATATGTGAACCTTTATTATAATATAATCGTATTTAGCCTGTAACAAACAGTGAGTAGGATACTTCTTGAGAGTGGCTAGCAAAGGGGAAGGAGGTAGAACAGCAGCCATGGAGTTGCATAGGAAGGTGTCTTGCACTAGATCAGACAAGTTAAGTATTATCTACTCTGACTGGTGGTGGCTTCCCAGGGCCTCCTTCACATTACCTGCTTCCAGATCCTTTTCATTGGAGATTCCAGGGACTGAACCAGGGACCTTCTACATGCCAAGTATCTGGGCTGTCACTAACTAAAGCCTCTCCTTCAGATAGTCTGTGCAGAATGTATTGGCTGTGAACTCAGATGTAATGGTTTCCATATAGGTATGTAGTTTACAGGTCTCCTGGATCCATTACTGTCGCTTGTGACCTTGGTGGCACAGATGGCCTTCTATCAGCTTCAGCTGGTGGCCTAGCTACACCCCTATCTGGTCAGGGATAGCCTAACCTTTGTGGCCCATGCTCTGGCAACCTCTAGGTTGGATTACTGCAATACATTATACCTGGGGCTGCCTCTGAAGACCTTTCAGAAACCTCAGCTGGTGCAAAATTTGATGGCCAGGTTGCTCAACAGAACAAGATGGTTTGAGCATATAGCCCCAGTCCTGGGCCAACTGCACTGGTTGCCAATTAGTTTTCAGGCTCAATTCAAAGTGCTTAGGACCTGAGAACCTTAAGGACTGCCTGTCCTCATACAAACCAAGCCAGACCCGGTGCTTGTCATCCAAGGCCCTTCTCTCCCCCCCCCAAAAGGTTCAGAGGGTGACAACATGAGAATGGGCCTTTTCTGTGGTGACTTCCCATCTGTGGAATGCTCTCCCCAGAGAGGCTCGCATGGTGCCATCATTAGATGCCTTTAGGCGCCAGGCAAAAACATTCCTCTTTACAGAGGCCTTTGGCCATTAAATAATCTATAGCTTCTTAAATATTTTTTGGGGGGACTGTTATCATGATTATTTTATTGTTATGGTCTGTATTATGTTTTTCATGTTGTGCAATACACTGTCCTGGGATCTTTGGATAAATAAAATAAAAAATAATGAATAATAATTTTAACTTTGGTTAAGTATTCTATATTCGTTTTGTTAATCCTAGATTCTCTCTGTGTGTGGGAGATAGACTGGAATATGTCATAATTATTTGCAATATTGCTGCTTTAAACTGCTTTAAAGGTCTTCAATACCTACCTTCTTCTGCAGAAGATTGCATGAGGAGTAGAACTTATATAATAAAATTGCAGATTGACTATCAAAATTAATGCAAATTAAAGAGTGAAATCACCTTGGATGCAAGACTATTAGGGCAGAATATTCCCCTGTATATAGTGCCTAGTCATGGTGACTATGTTTTGTGTGTGTCTTTCTCCTCGTACTCCAGGACATTTGTGGTATTGATACAAAACACACCATTAAATTGAGAGACTTGTCCATCTAACACAAAAATCCATATTGCATTAGGCTCCCTGGCTGTGCTGTCCATGAATTTCTTGGTAAATGTCATGAAGCTTGCAGACCAAAATAAATGGCCTGTTTGTATCTAGAAAGCTTCAGCAGAAGACAAATGGGCAAATAAAGAAGAAAGATAGTTTGACCTTTTCTTGACTGCCTACATGCATGTGTTTCGATCTAGCCTGCACTTGGAACCAAAGCTGCTTTAGTTGCCCCAGCTGGATTATCATTTTCCTTGACCGAAAAGGACTGGACAGTACAATTCTCTTAGTCTTTCTATATCACTCAAATTTAGGCACAGCCAACAACCAGATAAGGTGAGACCACAATCTTTTTTGTCGGGGAGTAGTAATGGAGGAAGATGTTTTATGAAAGTCGTCAGGTTAACAGTTCCTCTACCTTGCTGTTAAGTTTATCTGTCTGAAGTTACAGAGAGATCATCTGGAGGTATTGGCACACTGAGGACCCTCAAATATATTTTTTCCCCAGGTTGCCCAGATGGAAGAGGACAAACAAGCAGCAACTCACTCTAGGCAGGATGGAATGGGATTGTTTAACTTTAGAGATCCTGGGTGCTTAGGAAAGAAAGTTGTCCAGTATTTATCTGCATCTTCATCCTTGATGAATCCTATTCAGTGCTTAGGAGCATTGCCCGATACTCTTTTTAGAAAATGTGTTGGTGGCAGTGGATTGAACAATTGTTTTGCCAGCTTTGTTTAATATGTAGACTAACATTTGCTGGACTGGGGGAATCTAGCAACCACCAGGCATGCCTTTGTTACACTGAAGGTCCAATGTGTCATAATGCCTTTTATGCAGGACATTTGCTGTCAAAATGCCTGGAAGCTAACAGCTGGTGCAGAATGTGGCAGCCACTTTCTTGATGGGGGGGGGGGGAGCCATATACATACATGCTGCATACTGAACAAAATGCATTCCCTGAAAACCATTTGTTAAACAAGCATTCGTATAATGAGTCCACATTTCCATGGATTCCTATGGGAGTGTTTCTAATATGTAATCTCCTGCTCCCTGATTTCTCCAAGCTCTCTCCCCGCTCCCTATATGCATGGTTTATGCCCAAAAATGACTACTGCTAACCAGCAAACCACAAACAAGGAAGTGGGCAAACTTGGATATCTGAACCTGCAGCATGTATAGCAAGGTTTGGACATCATTCTTTTCATTTGGATAACTGATTTTTTTGCATAATGAGCAAGCAGATAGCAGGCCCTGTGTGTACATGCTGGTCTGTGCTCTGTTGATTTTCAGATTCAATTCAAGGTGCTGGCTTCGAACTATGTAGCCTGGCTGGGCCCAATCTGCATTGGACAGCCCCACTCTCTATATGAGGCTTTCCATCTTCTGTAATCAAGAGGATCCTGGCAATAGCCATCTTTAATCAGGAAGCTAAGATCAGTGGGGAAATGCAGCAGGGCTTTCTTAGTGACCTCAACACTATGGCACTCACTGTTGCAACTCAAGAGACTTACCTCAGCACTCGCCTGCAAACTTTTAAAAATCACTGTGGTCATATTTAGGAGGAACTTGCAATTCTGTATTTATTTTATGTCTGGTTTAATACCTCTCTTACTCTAACACTTACAATTGATCCATTATATGCTAATACAATATAATAGAATGTTGCTTTTGGAGCATGAAGACTTTATTGCTGGATTTCAGATTGTAACAGTTTCTTTTATAAGCTGCTTTAAATAATTTTGGTGAAAATACATAGAAATCAACCAAAATAGCAAGTTTTATTGAACTGACTTCACTGAGGATACAGTGTATTCTGTTTATGCATGCTTTCCTGCCCACAGGTTTTTATTTGGATTCTATAGGTGGTGCCATGTCTAGAAATTTAAAAGTAATTGAGATATACTTTTAATTGTACATGCAGCAGTGCAGTTAAAACCAGTTGCTGGGAAGCCATTGAACTCACACTAAGTTTTGTGCACAATCAATACATTTAGCTTGTTGACTCATTAATTTCAGTAAAGTTGACTTTCTCTTTGTTTCAAAGCTTCTTGCACGACTTGAAGGCAGAAGTTCTCTGAAGACGCTTGAACCTTGTCTGTTTGCTGATGAAGGATATCCTATTCATGGTAAATACATACACATCCTTTAAAATATTCACAGTAATAATTGTCTTGGCATATTGGAAGATAAATGGTAAACAAACAAACAAATTAAAATTTATGCTCCCCATTTTCTTTTTATCTTAGCTTTGGAAGGGAAAGTTTTTCTTTCTTGCTGCCTGAGAACAAAATGGTTGGCATGAGTGTGTGTTACACACATCAAGAAAAGAAAATATATTCACTTGCTTCTCAGAAGTGTAGCTGTATTGGTTTGTTGCATTAAAATAAAATAATCAAATCCAGTGGGGCTTGCTTCTAAATAGACCTGCGTAGGTTTGGGAATTTGATTGTACTGAAAAGTTGCACATGATTTCAGGTAGAGGTGTGTGTGTTACAGCTGAAAGCTGAGCCATTTGAAAGGTGTCTTGAACAGCAAATGCCTTCCTAGCTTAAACATTTGCTTCTTCATTATTAAACAGGAGATATTGTTGAATTCCATGGTCCAGAAGGAACAGGAAAAACAGAAATGCTCTATCATCTTATTGCCCGCTGCATTCTTCCAAAATCTGGTGGTGGCTTGGATGTTGGTGTGCTTTTTATTGATACAGACTTCCATTTTGACCTGTTGCGTTTAGTGACTATTCTGGAGCACAGATTGCCCCAAGGCACAGAAGAGATGATAAAGCAGTGTCTGGGGAGGTTTTTCCTTGTTAATTGCAGCAGCAGCCCTCAGCTGCTTCTTACTCTTTTCTCTTTGGAAAACATGTTTTGCTCTCACCCTTCCCTGTGCCTCTTGATTATTGACAGTATATCAGCCTTTTATTGGATTGACAGAGTCAATGGAGGGGAGAACCTTAGCCAGCAGGAAGCAAACCTAAAGAGATGTGCTCAGTTCCTGGGGAAGCTTGTAAGAGAGCACCACTTAGTTTTGTTTGCAACAACTCAAACAATCATGCAGAAATCGCTGAACACACCTGAAAGTTCAGGAAAACACCACAGTGAAGCAGATATGGACTACCGGCCTTACCTCTGTCAGTCGTGGCAACGGCTGATAACTCACCGAATCTTTTTCTCCAAACAGTGCCATTCAGGCACCGCAAAAGGATTTTCAATTACTGCTTGCCATGTAAGAAATAACAGTGTTGTAAAACGCCCATTTAGCATTACAGAATGTGGGATCCAGTTTTGACAGTGGACTGTTTTTTAAAAGTAGACTATAATTTGACACCGCAGTCAAGTTAGTTTTTTTAAAACTTGTGCCTTTTTTTAAAAAAAAGGTTAATTTTTTATGCCAATATTTTCTAAAATAATAAAGATTCAGGATTGTCAGACTTTGTGTCATGCAGTATTGAAGCCTTTAAAAAGAGACCTGCCATTCCAAAAAAGATCATTTATCCATAATGTCTATTAGCTGCTTTTGAAATGGAAGCATAGAAATGGAAGCTTTTTTGAAACTGAGCACTGCACGGTTGAGCTTGATTCTTTGTTATATAAGTGCATTGGTTGACACTCGGCACTGCACACATTTGAACTTAATAGGAAGAACATAAGACAAGCTTGTTGGATCAGGCCAGTGGCCCATCTAGTCCAGCATTCTGTTCTCACAGCAGCCAACCAGATCCCCATGGCAAACTCAACATAAGCACAACAGTGCTCTGGCCACCTGTGATTCTCAGCAACTGGCGTTTAGAGGCATACTGCTGCCAATGGTGGAGGTAAAACAGCCATAAACGGGTACACACTAAGGTCCCACCCCACTCACCAACTGCTTTTATCCACATTTACCCTTTCAGATGGGATAGTATTGGGGTTAAATTGGGTTGCGTACTTTTGGCCTGTAACTTGAGTTGCAGTTCTAAAGAGTACTGAAAAACTATGCATGCAATGGTAGAACAAATAAAGTCACTGTCCTGCATGAGATCCAAGTAGAACATTTGTGTTTGGAATGCAGCATGCAACTCATCAAAATTCTGGCAGACCAGTTTCATCTAATGAGAAATGACCCGCAGCTCTGGCAAGAAGAAAACCATATTGAATCAGTAAAGCAAATGCTAATTGTATTGGCTTTGGAAAGCTTCAAATCCTTTGCGAAATAAACTGTCTTCTGCATTATTTACAAATCCAGTACATACAACGGCTCCAAAAAGAGGAAGGTTCTCAACAAACATGGGCAGTAGTTCAGATGACCTTCCATTAATTGATGGTGGAAATGCATATTTTTGACTGCTCAGTGTGTATCGTGTACGTTAATATACTGCAACCCTTGATAGGTCGGTTCTGTGATCTACATATTATGGATGGAGTGGATGAGGTCCCCTCTTGATAACTCTGGCTGAACAGGAAGGTGCTGTGGAGTGACTTTGAACAGGAATTCATAGATTTCCCTATGAAATTTCTATTATGGACTAAAAAGAAAAGCCATCTACTAGATTTTCTTTTAATAATGATTCTTGATTCCATACTCAGACTTAGGGATAAAGTTAAGGAGCTATTAAACCCTGGATTTTCTCAATTAGCTACTTAAATTAATGATCATAAAGTATTACTACCTTGGTCCTGTTGTAAGATGATTTATGAAGAGACTGTCAGAAGCTTGAATGAAAGGCACTCTTTCATTTCTTTTAAGATTAGATCTTACTTGACTCATGAGTTGAAAGTTCATCATATGGAGCATTCTGCTAGATCAGACCAAAGACCTATCCTGTCCAGCACCCTGTTCCCCAGATGCCTGCAGGAAGTCCACAAACAGGAAGTGGTCAAGGTGCTTAGATGAGTCCAGCCACCCATGTGTATGCTTGACCCTTTTGGCAAAAATACTGCAAGATAAAGAAGATTGAGTTTTCTTCCCTAGAACATCAAAATTAATCCCCAGCTTTGCTAAATCAAAGACTGCCATGTTTCTCCTTGTTTCTGCTGTCTGTTTACCCCAGAAACCTGTGTGTTTCATTTAAGGGCCAGGACAGGTCTAGACTATAAGCCAGTCTCCAGTTTCTTAGAGATGGGGAGCCCCTTGCTGCTAAAGAGTTCTGGAAAATTAAAATGGCTGTCAGATTTTTACGAATCCCTGGTCCCTTTAAATTTCCTTTTTCCTAGTGGTCCAGAGAGCCATGCTGAAAGACCGTATCATCCTGTTTTACTAGTTTGTTTTTTTTGGACCAAGCAGCTTCTATCATTGGTTTTGGCTTTGGGAAAGTATTTGCATATATGGCTCCCGAGTCCTAGCAAAAAAAAAAAAAATGTTATCTTTTTATTGTCTACCCTATAAATTATTTTAACTGTGTGTTTGGGAATTGTAAACATGATTTATTTTTTTAAATGAAGAAGAAGAAACCAGAAATTTGGTTATATTCATTAAAATGGCAATTAGCAAGCCTGTTATACTGGAGCTCTTGGACTGAACGAGGCATTACCATGGCAGGGATTCTTCATAGTATGCCAGCTGAACAGGTTTGTGGCTTAGGCTGCTGTCTGTCTCAGCCCCAAAAAATATTTTCACAGCCTCTATTTAAGGGTCTCTTTGTGTCTCTTTCTCTCTTTCTCTTCCACTGAGGGGAGTTTGCTTAAATATTTTATAGCTGTGACTTCTGCTGCTAAAAGAACGAGTTAATCTCCACTGCATTTTTGACCTGGAGGGGGTGCGGATACTAGTGCATATTTGGTGCAAACTAGAGGAGTGTTACTCTTTTCCCAGGTGGAAATACCATGCCAATTCATCTCTGAGTTAAGTGGTGACTGAACTGCAACTATTTTAGGTCTTGAATGAGCCGGCATTGCTCATCTGGAAGCTCTAATGCACCTCTCCAGTGGATGCCATTCACATGTCGTTATTTAATTAATTAACAGCTCCGCCAAGGGAAGCCAATAATGAGTCCATTAAAGCTTTTCTTTCCCCCTCTCCCTCCTTCCCTCCCCCCCCCCACTTTCCCCTAAAAGGTAACTAAATAACTTGTATGGTAGGAACATATGTTGCACTCTGTTTCCTCCTTCGAGAGCGCTTAAAAGTGCAATCTGTTTATATTTTGAACAATTTTATTTTATTTTAAATCCACCTAACTCAAGCTGCCTCTGCTCCCATTTGGAATGCGTTCCGCAGAAAGCTGGTGTGAGTCCTTGCTCTCTAGAAATAGCAAAGGAGCCTTTGCTTGGTTCAAGTGCCAAGCCCCTTGAAAGAGCCTGGCAGTCTCAACACAGTTCCATCATGCCATATGCAAGACTGGTGCCTATTACTACATGGAGAAGGAAAGAAGAGAGCTCCTTGCAGTACGTAAAATACTTGTGTGCAAATACCAGTGTCTTGCCAACAGCTCGAGGGGGTTGGTTGGCCCAGACCACCAATACAAATGAGAGCTCATATATATGGAGGGGAGAATCGAGGGACCTCAGTCTTACAGAAATGGTCTGAAAGAAGCACCTTTTGCTCACATAATGGCAGCACTGCATTGATCATAGTCAAGCCCCAGCACCTTGTGGCATGCAGTTCTTCAGTATCTTAGGGTGGCTCACCATGTGCTAGACTGCTTTTGCAACAACAAAAGGTCCACCATGCAAGGCTAGTGGGCTTCATTATACAGTGGTACCTCGGGTTACATACGCTTCAGGTTACATACACTTCAGGTTACAGACTCTGCTAACCCAGAAATAGTACCTCGGGTTAAGAACTTTGCTTCAGGATGAGTACAGAAATCGTGCTTCGGCGGCATGGTGGCAGCAGAAGGCCCCATTAGCTAAAGTGGTGCTTCAGGTTAAGAACAGTGTCAGGTTAAGAACAAATTAAGTACTTAACCCGAGGTACCACTGTACTTGGCAAGCCACAAGTTGAATCCTTGCTGTGATTCATCCCTGTCCTTTGTTGCCCCATATAAACCTTCTGTTAAGATACAGTATTTTTCTTTCTGCAAGAGATCTATGCGTTACTCTCAGACTCTGTTCCTCACTCTGCCTTTGCCTGCTATTGCTTTCCTTTCTGGCTGTGCAAGTTTTCCTGGTTCCTTGGCTCCACCACTCTTGTTACCTGCCTTCATGCATGCAGGCCTTTTGAATCTGAGCTCCACCTGCTCCCATGCTTTATTGCATTGGTTTCGTATTGTAAACATCTCCAGATATCTGAAGGGTTGTTGATGGATGGAGCAAGCTTGTTTTCTGGGCCTTCAGGGGGTAGGATCCAAACCATGGAGTCAGGAGATTCCAACTAAACATTAGGAGGAACTTTCTGGTGGCAAGATCTGTTTGAAAGTGTAATAGACTGTTTGTTTGTTTGTTTGTTTGTTTGTTTGCTTGCTTGCTTGCTTGCTTGTTTTCTATACTGCCCTTCATCTGAAGATCACAAGATGGTTTACAGCATAAAAATACAAATGAGAGCACCTCAGAAGATGATGGACTCTCAGTCACTGGAGGTATTATACAGAGGTCTGATTGCTATCTGTCAGTGATTTTTTAGTTATGACTAAGTTTTGCATTGGTAGGGATGCTGGTGGCGCTGTGGGTAAAACCTCAGTGCCTAGGACTTGCCGATCGTATGGTTGGCGGTTCGAATCCCCGCGGCGGAGTGAGCTCCTGTCGTTCGGTCCCAGCTCCTGCCCACCTACCAGTTTGAAAGCACCTCTGGGTGCAAGTAGATAAATAGGGACCGCTTTATAGCGGGAAGGTAAACGGCGTTTCCGTGTGCTGCGCTGGTGCAGGCTCACCAGCTGCAGCTTCGTCACGCTGGCCACGTGACCCGGAAGTGTCCTCGGACGGCGCCGGCTCCCGGCCTCTAGAGCGAAATGAGCACGCAACCCCAGAGTCGGACACGACTGGCCCGTACGGGCAGGGGTACCTTTACCTTTACCTTTAAGTTCTGCATTGCAGGGGGTTGGACTAGATGACCCTCATGATCCCTTCCAACCCTACAGTTCTTTGGTTCTATGAACTGCCTCCCTAACTTACATTGTCAATAAATAATAATAAAAAGGTAAACTGGGACATTTGCCGTGTAACTGCCATGCCACACCACCACCCCTTCCCACCCACCCTCGCCCTGCCAAATGAGCCTGGCAAAGAGACAGCTAATCACAGTGCCATCTGTGGCGGTTCCACAAACAACCGGCACCGCAGTCAGTATTTGCACACCACTAAGCGAAATTTCCTTTGCGGCCTGGTCTGCGTTCAGACTTCTGCCCCCAGAGACCAGCGGGGAGGCCCTCTTGGTTTCCGACGGTTACTTCTAGGGATGAGAATCCAACTTGTTTATTAACTTGTCAAGTTAAAAATGTGCAGTTTGGTGCTTTCTTTCCTGGCTCGTTTTCCCCACTTAGGGTCCAAGCTGGGGCTGTGTAGCGACTTTGTGTTCCACGCTGCCCCCTCCCCACTCTCCCCCCCTTCACCTCCCCTCCCAGCACAGGCAAAAAAAAAAAAAAAGTACTGTGCTGTTTTTCTAAACGTCTCTCAGGCATTGCCAGGGCACTGGCAGCAAAGCAGGCTGGCAAGACACAGACCCTGTCTCTGTTCTGCATCGCGGAAGTCGAAGCATATCCCAAAGGCCTCAGGCCAGCACCTCCCTTCGAGGGGAAGGCGACCAATCAGCTCCCCGATGATATCATTACATGGCAAAGGCGCTTCCCTCTTCTAGCACTTACTACGATGCCAACTCCAACCCTCAGTGTGTTTCGCCTCAGCCTGGTCCATGCACTGTAATAATTAAGTCAACTGGAAAAAATATTGAAGAAAAGAACGGAGGGAAAACAGCATGTAGAGGCAGCTGGAGGCTGCAAAGAAGGCCCACAGAGAGCTATAAAGGGCCATTGTGTAGAAGCTACTCCTGACTTCAGGATATTTAGTTCCTTGCAGGAGCTGGAGAAGATGGGTAATAAGCTGCCCTTTATTTCCAGAGGTGTCCTTCGCAGTCACAGCTGCGTCAAGATCAGCCTTGGAGATATGTGGGAACAGTGCTAGCACTCTATCTCTTCCTCTCTTGGCGCTTCCCACTCGATTGAATGGCCTTGGTCCAGGAAAACAAAATAGCCTCTGTGCAGAAAACAGCCATTGAGCTAGGAAAGAGATGAAGTGGCAATGAAAACAGCTTGGGAGGAAATGATGACTCCCTGTGTGAAAATGCCTTTTGCCAAAACCACGAGCACCATTGAGAAGAAAAGCCCTCTTGGGTTCGCTGATAAGGAGCGATGGAGCAAGCAAAGCGGGCTATCGAGTTCTTTTGCCAGTTCACACACTGCCCGCCATGCACAGCAATGGGACCTGTTGTCAGCAAAGCAGCCTGTGGACTGGGGTGTGGGCGGCAGTGGGTTGCTTCGCAAATGGAAAAGGAAGTGCTTTCCATGCCCTGATTCCAGGTGTGTGAGGGTCGGATGAAGTTGCTGGTTGTGCATGTTCAGTGGGACCATAGCTCAGGGCTAGAGCCCTTGCTATGCATGCAGAAGACCCCAAAGTTAATACTTAAACTTTAAAAGGATTGTCTGGGGGAGAATGCCATTGGCCGAGACCCTGAAGAGCCACTATCAATTCATAAGTAGAACTAGATGGACGATGAAAAGACATGGAAAAATTGGTTGATACTGAAAATTCTGAAAAACCAGTTTTGTGCAGTCATATTTAGCTGTGATTCTTGCATCTCAAGGGGCTGAGCTCGATGAGCCTGGGGTCCCTTCCAGCTCTACAGTTCTATGAGTCTAAATATGACCTGTAATAAAAGAGCTTCCAATGTCTCTAGGAACTGTAGCCAGCCTCCATGTAGTAGGCACCAGTATGTGCAGGTTCTGCTATCTTGGGCAACAGATATTTCATATTATAATTTTTAAAACACCACACTTTTCAAGAGAAGAAGTTCACATACAGTGGTACCTCGGGTTAAGTACTTAATCATTCCGGAGGTCCGTTCTTAACCTGAAACTATTCTTAACCTGAAGCACCACTTTAGCTAATGGGGCCTCCTGCTGCTGCCACGCTGCCAGAGCACAATTTCTGTTCTCATCCTGAAGCAAAGTTCTTAACCCGAGGTACTATTTCTGGGTTAGCGGAGTCTGTAACCTGAAGCGTATGTAACCTGAAGCATATGTAACCCAAGGTACCACTGTGCTCAGTTTAGAGTCATTGAATGATGTATATGTGAATCATTCTTCCAGCTTTTGGCCTATTCAGGCTTGCTGTCAAATGGTGTCCTGCCCTGACTGCATTTCATTATCCTTCAAGTGATAATCCTGCAACCCCCAGCAGACCCTCCAACGTTCGGGGGATCCAAACTGGGATGCTCATTTTTGGTCAGCCACTCCGGCACAAGCCAACTGACTCCCACAAGAGCACCCAGCCAAAAAATGAGCCCCTTTGGTCAGCTGCTCTGGTGTGAGTCAGAGCACCAGTCCAAAATGCAGGACATTCCAGGATCCAAACAGAAGCCAGGTGGCTTCTGTAATTCCAGGATGTCCCACTTAAATCAGGGCAGTTGAGCGGTATGCCCTAGATGCAAAGGCAATATTCAGTCTGCAAGTAATGGGTGAGATGTTGCCTTGCTGAAGGTAATGCATATAACCATAATGAATTGGTTCTCAATCGGTGGTTTGCAGACCCCAGGTGGTCCACGTAACCCACCCAGGGGGTCTGTGGCAGCATTCACATAACAAAAACACTGTAACAAAAGTAGGGTGTCCGTTGCTTGGCTTTTGAAAAACGGAGTCCACCATACTTAGCTAATTGGGAACCATTGCCATAATCCGTTATATGAGACTCATTTCCTTTGTTGGAGAGAAAGGGCATACATCTTTCAATTTTTTATTTTTTTTAAATCAGGAGAGGCAGAACAAACTAAATTAGTTCTACAAACAAGCAGAGCATTGCAGTGGAAGGAGGAGAGGATAACCTTACTAATGTTCATCCGCATTATTACTTTTTAAACGAGAGCAGCATGAATGATGCAGCATCTAAGTGGTACAACAGGAAGGCATTCTACTGTTAAAGAATGAATCACCATCAAAATAATGTTAAAAGTGAAACATTTTGAAATGTCACTTTATGAACAATTTGTGGCCCAGGGAGCTGAGCCTAGGCCACCAGTGTGCCTCAGACATCAGAAGCTGGAGATTTGTTAAGGAACAGCTGGGCCGAAAGCAACGTCTAGTGGGCTCGTTATAGCTTGTGCAGATTGTTCCAAATTATGCCAGCTTGTTTTATGGGCTCTAAATAGGACTCATTATAAGCCATGTGATCTGCACTAGCCAGTAAGGGGACCCCAACACAGTTCTGGTTGCCTCACCCTCAAAAGGATATTGTGGAGTTAGAAAAAGGTTCAGAAAAGGGTAACCCAAATATCAAGGTGATGGTGTGGATCTCCTATGAGGAACTATTGCAGCATTTTGGACTTTTTGGTTTAAAGGATTGCAAGAGGCATCATGATAAAAGCTTTTACAAAATTGGATATGGCCATAGGCTTCAACTCTATGGGGCTCCCCAGCCCCAACATACGCAGGGACAAGGCAACGGAGTGCTCCGATGGGCCACCCTGTGGTGGCAGAGAGCTCTCCAAACCTCCTAACATCACACATGTGACATCACACAATGAGCCCCCACAATGTCATGCAGAACTCAGCACCTCTGGATATGGCCCAAAGTGGATTGAAGGGGGGGATCTCTCTCATAACACTAGAACTTGCAGACATCTAATGAAGCTGAACGTTGGCAGATTCAGAACAGAAAAAAGTAAGTACAGTGGAACCTCGACTTACATATGGCTCTACTTACATACGATTCCAGTTACGACCTTCAGTAGGTGCTTTGACTTATGAACTTTCCTCTAGATATGAACAGAGGCCTTGCCAGCAGCCTGGAGCTCGCCCGGCCGGTAGTGGGGCGGTGCTGGGGCCTCCACCAATTGTTTTTGTGACTGTGTGGCAGCCAGTTCAGCTGCTGGTTGATTGTGTGACTGCATAAACGGATAAAAGTCCCCCCCAACCAAACAATGACTACTGTATCATCAGTGCACGTAAGAAAAAAATTAATGTTATTTTTTTTCATCTACAATACTGACTTATTTATTTTATAGTACAGTACATTGATTAAAGCTATGGTTTTCCCAGTAGTGATGTATGGAAGTGAGAGCTGGACAATAAAGAAGACTGATCGCCGAAGAATTTATGCTTTTGAATTATGGTGCTGGAGGAGACTCTTGAGAGTCCCATGGACTGCAAGAAGATCAAACCTCTCCATTCTTAAGGAAATCAGCCCTGAGTGCTGACTGGAAGGACAGATCCTGAAGCTGAGATTCCAATACTTTGGCCACCTCATGAGAAGAGAAGACTCCCTGGAAAAGACCCTGATGTTTGGAAAGATGGAGGGCACAAGGAGAAGGGGACGACAGAGGACGGGATGGTTGGATAGTGTTCTCGAAGCTACCAGCATGAGTTTGACTAAACTGCGGGAGGCAGTGGAATACAGGAGTGCCTGGCGTGCTCTGGTCCATGGGGTCACGAAGAGTCGACTAAACGACTAAATGACTAAACAGCAACAACAAACATTGATTATTGGCTTCATTTTATGGATCTATGGTCTCGTTAGACAGTAAAATCCGTGTTAAATTGCTGTTTTAGGGAGTGTTTTTCATCATCTATTCACTTTTCCATTTCTTTCTATGGAAAAGTGCGCCTCTACTTATATACGTTTCTAGTTATGACCGGACCTCCGGAACGGATTATGGTTGTAAGTAGAGGTTCCACTGTACCTCTTCACACAGTCCATAGTTAAAACATAGAACTCGCTCCCAAAGCAGGCAGTGATGTCTACCAACTTGAATGGCTTTAAGAGAAGAACAAATTCATGGAGAAGAACAAATTCATGGAGGAGAAGGCTATCAATGAATCATAGAATCACAGAACTGTGGAAGGGACCCAAGGGTCACGTAGTGCAACCCCCTGCAATGTAGGAATCTCAGCTAAAACATCCATGACAGGTGGCCATCCAACCCCTGCTTTAAAAACCTCCAAGGAAAGAGAGTCCACAACCCCCCGAGGTTACACTGTAGGAATCTCCTTTCTTGTAACTTGAAGCCATTGGTTCGAGTCCTACCCTCCAGAGCAGGAGAAAACAAGCTTGCTCCATCTTCCATGTGACAGTCCTTGAGATATTTGAAGGTGGCTATCCTATCTCCTCTTTGTGACTACTAGCCATGATGGCTATGCTGTGCTTCTGCGGTCAGAGGAAGTAATTCTTCTGAGTACCAGTTCCTGGAAGCCACATTGGCGCAGAGTGTTCTTGTGCTTGGGTCCTGTTTGCCGGTCACTGTGAGAATAGGGTGTTGGGCCATTAGCCTGATCAAGCATATGTCAGTGTTTGTAAAAAGCAAAAAAAGAAGGAAAGGGTTCTGACCTCCCTTTGTCTCCTCAGCCTGGTCCTCAGACCCTTGTCGGCATAAAAGAGTCCAGAAGAATATCTTTGCAGAGTTTTATTCTTAAAAGTCTTTGTGCAAAACACGACTGAATAACTATATACACCAGCACCAACCAACCAACCCAAACACCAGCCTCAGCCTCAAACTAACATTTCTCACTTTATATATACAACCTGCTGCAGGCCGCTGAGTCATGCTGACACAGCTGTATTCACATTAAAGAAACAGCGGCCATTTTAGCCGTGACAGCATACACTTCTTATGCTTTGGTTGGTTGGGCTATTATTGCATTTATACCCCATCTATTACCCCAGAGAGCTCAAGGCAACATAAATGGTTCTCCCACTTTTTATTTAATTCACACAACAACCCTGTGAGGTAGATTTGGCTGAGAGGCAGTGACTGGCTCCAGGTCAGCTAGTGAGCTTCATGGCTGAGTGAGGACTTGAACCCTGTTCTCCCATATTGTAGTCCAGCTCTCTAACCATTGTACCACATGCACAACTGTCATCCGCACCACACTTTCTGAAACCAATGTACTGTCTTCGGAGAAACAGTTGCCTAGGATAGTATTTTGCAGGCTGCTGGCGAAACGCAACGTCGGCCTAGCAGAAGAAGCACTACTTTAAGAAAAGATTCCTTGCAACAAATGAGTAACAGCTGCACATTTCTTGCTCTACAAACCTAATCATCTGCGAAAGGGTCCTTTGAGACCCATGAAAATAAAATATACCGAGTTAGTGTCCTGTTCTTCTAACTGAACCTCACCAGTATAAACTAATGAATACTCCTGTAACAACCAGAATTCACTAGAAGAGCAACAAATTCCCATTACACCTCGTTGGCTTCTCCTATTGAAGTTATTTCCAAGTCCATCAGTTTTGCTACAAATGTTCCTGGAATAGGATCTACCTGGCCAGCCATTCCAAGGATTTGTCTGCCTGTGATAAATGCAATTCATCTAAATCCAGATTATCTCAGCCTTTGGACAAGGCCCAGTTGAACAGGTGGCTGGCCTCTGTCTCTTGAGATGCAGCCACATACTTTTCTGCAAGGATGAAATAGTTTTAGAGGCCATTAGGGGCTGCTATAGTTCAGATATTTGTTTGCTCCTTTTTCACCCCCAATAAATTATTATAAAAGAGAACCAGAAAACTGTAGAATATGTAGGAAAATAGAATATGTGACTGCATGTCACAGTTTTGCACCCAAACCATAACTTTGTTTAACATTTCATGTATCTGATAAAGTACACTCCAACCACAGCTTATGCCATAATGATTTTTTAAGGTGCCACAAGATTGTAGACAGCATTAACCTAGGTCAGGCATCCCCAAACTCGGCCCTCCAGAAGTTTTGGGACTACAATTCCCATCATCCCTGACCACTGGTCCCGTTAGCTAGGGATGATGGGAGTTGTAGTCCCAAAACATCTGGAAGACCAAGTTTGGGGATGCCTGACCTAGATGGACCAATGGTCTGACTTGGTTTCCTGTCCCTGCCTAAGATTTCAGCAACTGCCTTGGCATATTATGTACAAGAATTACTAATGAGATTATACAACTTCCCCAATGGTAGAGATGTGAGAAGGCAGAGGTAGACCCTTCCAGCTCTCACCCGGGAGCTTCCCTTTCTTCTCTCTGCCTTCCTAACTGAGAGATCTTCCCTTCCCTGCCTCTCACACAGGATCCTTCACCAGCCCTCCATCACCTCCCTCTGCATATAAATGGGGCAGAAGGTAGAGATGTTTGCTGCTTCTGTTTCCATTTTTGTTGGAATTCTCTGACATCACCACCAATAGGAACTTTCCTATTTTCTGCCCCTCTCCCTCCCCTGATCTCACACAGTGGATTTAAGAATGGAAATCCAAACAGTATATACTTTTATAAATGTACCACATTTTCAGTAGCACCCTCCAAACAAATGCCATGCACAGTGATTCTTGGTTTTGCTGTGTCTCTTTACAGTGAAGCACTGCTGTCAGGTTGTCAAAACAACACTGAGATGGCTAAAGTCAAATTGCCAGAGGCTGCAAAATCAGCCAAGCCTAAATTGGAATTAACTTGCTTGCTAGAAAGATGGCAGCCTCCCAGCCTCTCCACCTTATTACCCATATCTCAGTCATCATTAGCATACAGGTAAAATACCCAAGCCACAAAAGTAACAAAATAATTTGTAGAGATGGAAAAGGGTTTGTTTTCATCCGTAACTATGCAACTGTCTGGGTGAAAAAGAGGCACAAATCATTGTTTCATAACCTCATCACTGGTAAGAAACTCCTTAATAATTGCTGGGGCATTTATTTTTAGGGAGGGGAAGAGAGAGAATGTTTCCAATGTGGCAAACGCCACCACCATCACCTGTAACATGCAGGCAATATGCACATACAGCATATTCAAAATCAAGAGTGTGCCTGGCCTATTCTTAAGAATTCATAGTAGTCCAGCATCTCACCTGAAGGACCACAAGTTATCCATCTCTAGGCACTGCTTGATTAAGGATTGTGTGAATACATATTAGATTTTATTGTTTTATCTGGTTGTAAACCTATCTGAAGGTTTTTTTTTTAAACAAGCCATGTATAAATCCTTTGAAATAAATAACAAAAAAATAATATTTGATGGATGGTCTGCAAGCAGCAAGTCTGGGTGTGCTGGCTTCCCTGGGCTTCACTCACCATTCGCCACTCTCACTTTGCCTTATTCTTCCAGAAAACTACCTCCTTAAAGCATTGAGTTCTGCTTTCAGCCTTAACCTAGTTCAAGTTATGAACTCTTATCAGACCCATCCAGCGCACAACTCCAGATCACTGCCACTATCTGCCAGGTTCTTGCCTTTGAACATTTGGAAACCCCAAGTTTTGGGTGTTTTGAAAAAACAAAAAACAAACCTTAAAAAAGCAGGGTGCAGATGATCCAGCTACCCAATGGGGCCTAGTTTATCATCTAACTCACAGATGCAAATTGTGAATTTGGTAATCCTAGAAATTAGGTACTTCCTAAATAGGCGGCTTGGTAGGTCTGGCTGTCTCTGTTTAGAGCTGGCCAGGGTTTCTTCAGTTCAAGGCTACACACACACACACTCTTCCTTTTACTAAACTTTGTACAAAAGCTTGTAAAGGGAAGTTAAGTCGGATATGATAAAGACAGATGAAGTATTTAATCCTTTTGGAGTGACTGCGCCACAGTGAAAAGTGTAGTATCTGAATGTTTCCTTGCTGTGCGTAAGGGGATTAGCATGAAATATGAAGATTCTGGAACAAAAATGGTCATTATATCTCAGCGATTCAAGAGATTACAGCTATGAGTCTATTTGCACATCCTTGGGAAAACCCAATGCTCAAAAGGCTGTGTTGTGCTTGAGATGCCTGAAAAATGATTTGGGCTGTGGCAAGCTCCCAGCTTCTTTTCATTACACGTCTTACGGCTGTGAACTGGCCCTTCATCTTGCACCAGTCCTATAAAGACGACCAGGAGTGACTGTAAATGTGTCCCTTGTAGCATATTATGGAGGACATTACAGGAAGGCTGGTCTGGTGCCAGCTTTTTCCTAGCTTAATGAATTTCTTTCAGGAATTGTGAACACTGCACTGAGACCACCAGTGAATATCCTCCTAAACCTCCTTGGTTAATCTTTGTAAGGAGCCTCTCATGCAATTGAATTCTGATTCTTCCCCCTTCTTGAGGAGGTGAAGCAATTGAAAACACGAACACTCAGACATTTTTCGTGGTGAAAACAAGTCCCAGCGCGGCCCATGAAGAGCCGGGATATGGATGATTCTGCGAAAGCTGCATCGCATCATCGTAACTATCAGCATAAAGGTAGAGAATTCTCTCTGCTGCTGCACCAGAGAGCAAGAAAACAGTCCCTGTAATTTATCACAGCCACAGAGAGCAGCTTTATGGGCTCAGAAGCCCAGCCTAACAATTTCAACAGAGCATGTTTCAGAGATATTTATTTACAAGTTTCACAACTGTAGACTCTGTCATAGACACAGGGTAGAAGTAGCACTGGATACAACTCTTAGTTTTGACATCTATGATCTGTCTATCTATATCTATCTATCTATCATTCATTCATTCATTCATTTAAAGGTTCCACCACTTCTGTTACAGCTGGACAAGTGATAAGACTAAAAACATCTCTGCTGACTTTAATAAGACCAGTTGGAGGTTTTATTTACAACTAAGTGGTATATAAATGTTATTAAATCAACCAAGCAAGCAATTTCAAACAAGTTTCCATGCAAAGTTCAACAAGCAAGAGCAAGCCCAGAATTATTTCTTGAGCCCTGTCCTCATAGATCCAGAGGGTAACACTGACCCTTGCCAGGACATTTTTGGAGGACTTATACAAATCCGTGTTATGGAAGGGAATTAGGCATGCTTTGCTCAGGCCGAACAGTTATTCCCTTTATGCATACACCCATTCTTGTAATCCCACAATCAACAAGGTATTAGTCATAAAGGAGATACAAGCACTGAAAACTCTTTACGTATGTTGCCTTCTGCAGCATGGGTGGCATTCAGCTAAGTTTTACTCATCGAGTAAATCCACCGAAATTAATGAACATGACTGAGTTAGGTCCACGTTACAATGGGTCAGCTCGGAGCAAAACTTAGTTGAATACCATCCCCATAAGTTGTTAAACTGAGACTAGCTGGGAAGGTAAGAGAATGAGGGAATGGAATACAGTGGATCCTCGGGTTGCGAACGTGATCCATGCAGCGGCACGTCTGCGCATACATGGGTTGCGATTCTGCACTTCTGCGCATGCGCGATCGCCGAAACCTGGAAGTAACCCGTTCCAGTACTTCCGGGTTTCAGCACGTCCATAACCTGAAAAAAGGCAACCTGAAGCATCTGTAACCCAAGGTATGACTGTACAGAAGTTAAGAATACAGAAGAACTCAGCTGCAAAGCATTTTTCCACTTTTAAGCTTCCGAGTTTCTTTGGTTGTCAGTTGGTTTGAGTTGCCTTGGGCAAGATAAATCAGATGAACAAATTTCATTAATAATAGTATACAGGAACATCCATGCATACGCCCAAGCCTGCATACAGGGGTGCCAATTTGAATAAAATAGGGGGGGGCAGGTAAGCCCCATGAGAGACACTACAGCAGGAGTCGGCAAACTAAGGTATGCAGGCTGGATCAGGCCCAATTGCCATCAGGATCTGGCCCGCGGACTGTCTGTGGATCGGCGTGGGGATTCTGTTTGTTCAGGCTGTGCCATTCCCCCCCCCCTGCACCATTCCATCCCCCCCACACACACATTGCAGCGGCGCCTCCTCCCTCCTCCTGGCTTCTCCCTGCCCAGCCTAGAGGAGGAAGGGGGCTGGGCTCAGCGCCATTTTAAGCAGCCCCTCTCCAGAGCCAGCCCTTCCGCACCACTCATCTTCCCTCCACCGCCGCCCTGGTGCTCCTGTGGGCCAGAGAGTGGAGTGGACTCTGCCTACCCGCGAGAAGCAGTGGTGGTGGTGGCAGCGGCAGCCCCTGGGAAGGTAAGCACAGCGGTGGGGGGTGGGGAGGACTACTTGCCCCCCCCTTGTCTCTTCTTCCAGCTCCCCCCACCACTGCGGGATATAAATAATAAATTATTATTCTCCAGCCCGCCACAAGGTCTGAGGGACAGTGGACCAGCCCACGGCTAAAAATTTTTGCCGACCCCTGCAGTACAGTGTGTATGGGTGAACACTGGCAGAAGAAGTAATGTTATATGTATTAGAAAAGAGCGGAGACCCTGGTCCCCAATATGCCATAGAAATGTTGCTTGGAAAAGTAGGGAAAGCGGGATCTGCTTTAGCCCCTAACAGTGCATGGCATTCTGGAGGAAGACACGGCTGACTGGCAAGCTAGTTAGAACCCAGAGCATGAGCACTTCTCTGAGGCTTAGGGAGTGATGATATGCTGCAACATTGTGTTGCAGATCTTATTTGTATGTATAACATTCAAACTATTCACTTGCTATTTGCAGCACATTTCCCCTCTGTATTGTGTACACAAAACATGGGAACAGTTGCTTTAATATATAGCGTAAAAGAAATAAATCTCAAATAATGATCAGGAAAATTGTGCCCATTTTCTTCACTGGGGATATTTGACACATTTGTAAAGGTAAGGGTAAAGGAACCCCTGACCATTAGGTCCAGTCGTGACAGACTCTGGGGTTGCGGCGCTCATCTCGCTTTATGGGCCGAGGGAGCCAGCGTTTGTCTGCAGACAGCTTCCGGGTCATGTGGCCAGCATAACCAAGCTGCTTCTGGTGAACCAGGGCAGCGCACAGAAACACCGTTTACCTTCCCGCTGGAGCGGTACCTATTTATCTACTTGCACTTTGATGTGCTTTCAAACTGCTAGGTTGGCAGGAGCTGGAACCGAGCAACGGGAGCTCACCCCGTCGCAGGGATTCGAACCACCGACCTTCTGATCAGCAAGTCCTAGGCTCTGTGGTTTAACCCACAGTGCCTCCCGCATCCCTGACACATTTGTATCCGGTGCCAAAATATATTTTCTCTTACACACGAAAACCATTTGTGGCTTAGCGATAGTTTGTGCAAATATATAATTATACTCTCCTATAAATAAATTTATAAGGATATAAGTGTCAGGAGTGGATTGGGTTCTTGCTTCAGCAGTGCACAAAACCACCCAACTAGATGACAAACAGCTGTCAAACACCATTATTTCCCTTCTCTTTTGGGGCTCAGTTGCAACTTGCAACTAATACACATGATGTCGCGGGCCGAAAGTGCATTTGCAAGAGAGCAGAAAGGACGCCATCACATCCTCCCCTGCCCTTGCCTTCTCTTATGGCAGAAGGGGCTTATAAATATACACACGTGTACACAGAGGTTGCACAGTCATCGCACGGGAGATTTCCCAACTCACTCTACAATATTAAAAAAAAGAAAAGGAGTAACCCGCCTAGCTGCCTCCAACACGGCACGAAAATGGCAAGCCGCACCACCTTCCTCGGAGTTAATATCCTTCCGCAGAAAAATAGCGCCTCTGCCATTCTTCAATTTCCCCTGCGAATAACAGATCGCAGTCGGGGGAGGGAACTTCTCGGAGCACTGAAAGTAGGGGGGGGGGGCTAAAAGAGGCGGAAGTGAAGAAGGGAAGGGATTTTTGCTTTCCGCCACAGCTGGGATCCGAAAATTGCAATGGGAGAAACAGCAACCAGGATCCGGAGCAGCGCAGGAAGGGAGAGTAGCAACATGTCCCTGATTTGCATTTCATTTATTTTTTCCAAAAGCACATCTCTTATCTCCCAACGCCAACTTTGCGAGGCCAAACAAACCCAGGCGGGGGAGCCTTGGCAAGGCGTGACGCAGCAGCAGCAGCAAGCAGAAACAACAAGCTCTGTTTTGCAAAACAACCTCGGCGGCGGCAGAAAAACACCACGCCTTGAGAGCCGCCAGCCAGCCAGCGAGCTGGGCTCGCCTGGGCGAATTGGGAAAGCGGCAGGCTGGGCTGGCAGCTCCTCCCCGTTTGCAAGCCGGGAGGGGACCAGGCCTCTCCTCCGCCTCCTCCTCCCCATTGGAGCTGCCTTGCCTTCCGCGATGCACATAGCAGGGGGGAGGGCGCCGGAGGAGAGGCTTGCAGGGGAGGCCAAGGAAAGGGAGGGAGGAGGACGCCTTGCTTGCGCAGCGCTGCCTTTTCCAGATCCAGAGGAGGCGAGCAAAGATGCAAAGCCCGATCTTCCTCCTTTTTCTCTCTCCTCTGCCCGCTTCCCCTCCCAGCTCCCCGCCTGGCTGCGTGTCAGGGCTCTCTGCCTCCTCCTGGGCCTGCCCGGTGCCCCGCGGGGGAGGGGAACCCCTGGCTTGACCTACTTTGTCCTAAAGTGGATTTGACAGGTTGGTCGCTGGCCCAGCTCCCCCTGCCTGGTACCTCTCGCGAAGCAGCCAGCTTGCCAGCCAGCCAGCCACAGCTCTCTCTCGGCTTCACTCTCGGCCAACCCACGCCCTGCGTGCTTTCCCCGTTCCCAGGGAAAAGCCTCATGCCCAGGCTCCAGAAAAACGCCTTGTGGTGCCATCAGGCTAAGCGATTATATATATGCATACAGTATGCTTTCCTTTTTAGAAAAGGTGTGTCTGCACGTTCCCATCCCACACGCGTTTTCTCTCGAAGGGAGCCCTATTGATCCCGGTGAAGATGCTGGAAGGCCTGCTGAGGATCGCAGCCTTATTTTCATTGCCAGTCGACGGGCCTTTTATTTTATTTTATTTTTTTAATATTGATACAGCAAGAAAAAAGGAAAAACACAAATACCAAATTACAGGAATAACCATAGACACATAATTTTCTTAACAAACAATAAAACATATATTGGTCTTAACACTAAAGACCCAACTTCCCATCTAGTCCATATTTCGATTTCATATTACTTATTGCCAATACACACTTTTATCATAATTAAACTTTTTCTTAATATATCAAATTTCTTATATCTAGGTAAAGGTAAAGGGACCCCTGACCATTAGGTCCAGTCGTGGCCAACTCTGGGGTTGCGTCGCTCATCTCGCTTTATTGGCCAAGGGAGCCGGCGTACAGCCTCCCTCCGGGTCATGTGGCCAGCATGACTAAGCTGCTTCTAGCGAACCAGAGCAGCGCACGGAAACACCGTTTACCTTCCCGCTGGAGTGATACCTATTTATCTACTTGCACTTTGACGTGCTTTCGAACTGCTAGGTTGGCAGGAGCAGGGACCAAGCAATGGGAGCTGACCCCATTGCGGGGATTCGAACTGCCAACCTTCTGATCGGCAAGTCCTAGGCTCTGTGGTTTAACCCACAGCGCCACCCGCGCCTCTTAATTTCTTATATCTACCTTGCAACTATTACTGAAGTTCCTCAAATGCTGCCTTTTAAAAGGATCCAGATGCTTGCATGCGCACCATACATTTAAAGTACATCTCCCTCCCACCCTAAAAGCATGCTAATTGTAGTCCGTCCCCCCACAGAGCTACACTTCTCAGCACCCTTAAGTGACAGTTACCAGGATTTTTTGCGGGGGAAGCCATATATGGTGGGTGCGTATGTATGCTGTGTTCTGGCTAGGGAATATTATTGGGGTTTTGTTTTCATTTGCCCTTCAGAAAGTAATCTCTATGAATAGTGGGGTAGGAAATGAGCTGCTGCTTTGGAGGCACTGTCACGCCACTCTGGCACCTTATTGCCACAGTTGTATATGACTGACCACAGGTAAAAACAAAGCCACAAAGAAGTCTGCCCCCACCCCCTATTATAATAAGTATTATAATAGTCACGTTCACTCCACTGTCATTAAAGCTGCTACCAGGTATGTAATCAGACACCTGATCTTAAATCAGAAGGATAATGAGTAGAGCAAGGACATTCAGTATGTTTGTGGTTGAGAGAGACTCCAAGGCTAAACCATCTCCCTCCCTGGGGCACAGCCAGATGGCAATAACTGGTGACTTGGGAGGGTGTTGAATCAGTGCATCAGAGTGGTGAGTGTCCATCTGCATTTGTCTTCCAGCGGCCTGAACGGCTGAGAGGCACCAGCTTAGGTTTGCAGTCCACAAATCTGGCCTCCTGTTCTAAGTCTGGAACTTGTGCAAGCCTTTTTCAGGGATATTTTCCACACTATTCAGTTGTCTCTCCCACCCACTGAAAGAAAACCCCCAGGTGTTATCTCAATTATTTTGTGCCACAGAACACACTGGGCCCATCTCTCTCTGCATACATCCAGCCAGATTTATATTTGTTGCTTGCACTAAATGTTGACAAGCAAACCGAGGAGGTTCTTTCCAAACAACCTATTAAGCAATCATCCCAATTTGTTTGCACCAAGTTTGCCAGGAGGTTGGATGAAGTCATTTTTTTATTGAGCGTTTGTTCTGATTTATTTGTTTGCGAGGATGGTATGCAATGTTTCATCAGGCAAGTGTTATCCCACACTTTCTGGTGCATTTTTCTGTCACTTTTCTTATTGTGAGAAGTCTGGGTTTGGGGAAGAAGGGTGTTGGCTTTGTAGTGCAGGAGCATCAAGTCAGATTTAATTGTGCACCCTGAATCTGTTGGTATATGATTGTATCCTTTTCCCAAACTGTGACAGCCTGGAATAAGCCTAACTTTGTTATATATGATCATTGCTTGGAAGCAAAGTAACTAACAGGGCATAAAGATCCAAATTGTGACTGAAACTTGGAAATAAGTGCCACGGTGCTTCAAAGGTAGCATCTTTATTATTATTTATTGTATTTATATTTCACCCTTCATCTGAAGAGCTCAGGGCATTTCACAGCATAAAAATACAAACTAAAAACACAAAATACATAATAAGAACAAGGAAAAAACCTAACTCATAAACGCCCCCTCCCACTTATGAGAGTTTGCCGTGCACATATCTTCCTCTCAGGCAATTATTTGTGAAGCAGTGCTCCACTGAAGGTTAAGTTTTTTACAGTGGTACCTCGAGTTACATATGCTTCAGGTTACATACACTTCAGGTTACAGACTCTGCTAACCCAGAAATATTACTTCGGGTTAAGAACTTTGCTTCAGGATGAGAACAGAAATTGTGTGGTGGCGGTGCGGCAGCAGCAGGAGGCCCTATTAGCTAAAGTGGTGCTTCAGGTTAAGAACAGTTTCAGGTTAAGAACGGACCTCCGGAATGAATTACCGGTAAGTACTTAACCCGAGGTACCACTGTATGTATATATATGTGTGTGTGTGTGTGTGTGTGTATATATATATATATATATATATATATATATATATATCAGTAAGCGCGCGCTCTCTCTCTCTCTCTATATATATATCAGTAAGCTCTCTCTCTCTCTCTCTCTCTCTCTCTATATATATATATATCAGTAAGCTATATAATATAACTGAAAGGTTTAATAAAGTGGTGGTGGAGGAGCATAAGTCCTGCAATATCAGGTGAGGCATTTGTAATAGACTTGACCTCATGCAACCCAAAACCTGCTGTAGCACTGCAAGTCCAGGCCTGCATCATACTCCAAAGAGGGCGGTACAGCAAAGCAACAGCTCTGGAGCACTCTTCCTACTCTTGCTTGCGCTTATTGGTTACGATGGTCTGTCCTTCATTCTTTCCCAAGTGCTATTCCTTCTAGAGGTGCATTCAAACTAAGAGAGTTGTTCAACATTCTATAGACCACTTTTTAAAAAAGCTTTCATTGTACTCCAGGAATTTCACAACCAATAAGTATACGTTCAAATTATGTGAACTTGCCTGGGGAAAGGATGGTATCTGGTGGCCCTAAAAGATTTCAATGCAAACTATATACCCCTTGTGGATCCTAACAATGTTCATTTGGAAGTAAGTGAGATAGTCCCAAGTATGCAGCTCAACCTTATACAAATTTACTAAAAAGTTAAATCCCACAAGGTTTATTGAGGTTTAGTCTGAAGCAAATGTGCAACCTCAGTTGTCTCCCAACACCCAAGGCAAGCCTCCAGAGGGTGCCCATTATAGAAGCACTCAGCCTGCAATAAATGATTGTGCAATTGTTACCCCATGGCTTTTCTGTGAAAACTCTCTCCTGTTATCACACAATCACAGTGTATGCCATTGTGCAACATTTCATTGTGTGGAAGCCTCATAAAAGCTAGCACGGCATACTCTGTGTGAAGGACTTTGTTGATTTGTCATAGGCTTCTTATATTTTATATATAAGAAAATGCACCAGTTTAGAAGCAGCAGTACAAGGATAGCCTTCTATATGCTGCTGGACTTCAGCTCCCATCATCCCAGCCAACTGGTCATGCTGCTTAAGGCTGATGAGAGTTGGAGTCCACACGTGCAGAGCCACAGGGTCCCCACTCCCGAGATATACCATACTTTGGAAAATGGACATGGATGTTGCATTTCTATCCATTTTTCCTTTTGTTTAATCTCTCTCCCTGTATGCTGCTAAAGCTATACCCAGCCATAAACTCACAAAACAGCCACACTCTCAGCCTCCGCAGCTCCATGCACAGTATGGGGAAAATAATGTCGTCTATCTTTCAAGGTTATTGTAAAGCTTACTGAGATAATGCATATAAAATATGATATAATACACACTCAAAAAGCCACATACAAATGTTAAATACTATTATTATGCATAAACCAATAGCAACCCTTTTAAACAAAGCTCTACATTCACTTTGGATTAATGAAACTTTTATAATGACCACCAACTGTTTAAAAATATTGGCTAACATGAGATCACTGTTTTGTTTTTAAAAAAATCCAAATTCTGCAGCCAGGGTCATGCAAATTATGCAATCAGAGTCATCCAGCTGCAATTTTGATTATGGCTACGCAGAATTCCTACTGATTTCAATGGGGCGTATTCCCATTAAATGGGGTTAGGATTGCTGCCTTAATTTACACAGGAGCAAGTCTTGTTGAATTCAGTAGCTCTTAGTTCTGAACAGAGGTGGCTAAAATTGCGCTGTTATTTTCTGCCTCTAAAATCCTATGGCTCATTCAAAAGGTTCGAGGGTTAATTCTTTTATGGCCCATAGCTCTGGTTGCATGACTCAGCAGTTGTGATGTGGTAACTCAAACAATAGTTAAACCCAAATCTAGTGTCAGGAGAAGGGGAGAAAGATTCTAAAAGGCCATAAAAAAGCAAAAGCAGCTTACTTGGTGCTAGATCAGGTGAGGCAGATTTTTGCCCCTTTCAAGCTCCACCCCACTCCCGTCCTACATTGTCGCCCCATGTCCTGCTATCAGGACAGAGGACACCACGGAGCGAGCGTCTCCTCCGAGCCAGTCTCGGGCTGTACTCTGGGACAAGTTAAATCCCATGTAATGAGGCTTAACCCCCGAGCCGAGCCTCAGAGAATCTGGGCAGGTAGCCAGCCAGCCAGCTAGGCCCCTATCCCAGGGGGAGTGGGGAGCAGGATTAGCGCCATCGCCAGCCCCCTCCACCTCCGCCCCCCCCCAGCAGCAGCAGCCCCAGCAGCTGCTGCAACCAGAGATGCTGGAAAGCATCCCTCTCCCCAGGCGATCTCCCTTGCTGGTGCCGCGCTCTCCCCACGCGCAGCCCCCTGCCAATCGCGGCTCCCCACCCTCCAGGCTTCAGTCAGTGGAAGCTGACCTGGGCGGGTCTGTAATGTTGTTGGACTGAGAAACTACAACCTACATGTGCGGGGTGTGTGTGTGTGTGTACAGCCGTCCAATCGACGGTGCCTTCTCTGCGCCCAGGTGAAATGTCACGCCCACGGCCTGCCAGCGCTTTCTTCGCGCACACCCTCCGCCGATCCCTCCCTGCCTTCCCCTACACGTCTGCAGAGCTATTCCCTGCTCAACCTCCGCTGACCTCGCAGGGGCTGGAACAATCGCGCGGCCGCCGAAGCGCCTCCCACTTCGCGCCTGGGATCTTGTGCGAGAGGTCTGGGCAGGGGAGCGCAGCAGCGCAGCTGTTGTCAGGCGCTTCCACGTGTGCATATTTTGCAGAGCGCGCGGCGAGAGGCCCGAAAAAAAGAAAGTCAGTCGCGCGTAGACGGCGTGTGAAAACAGTCAGGGAAGCCTCAGTGGGTGTGGTCGTGCGAGGGTGGGGAAGTCGCAGCCAAGCCCGTGCCCAGCATTCTTATCCCCATTGGGAGAAGGTGGGGTTAGGTGTCCTTTTCACACCCAGACTGGGGACTATAGGAGCGAACACCTAGGCAGGGCCCGAGGTCCCTTCGGACTCCTCCCCACAAATAAGAAAATTGACGGGGCCAGCCCCCCTAAAGGTGATGGGCATCAGAGGTGCCAACTTGAATAAAATATGGGGGGGGGCAGGTAAGTTCTGCCCTGCATAATCGATCACACTCGCGGAGCGCACGCACAATTTGAATGGCATTGCCCATAAACTTGGGGTGGGGGGCTCATATGTTTTCTTGGGGAGGACCAAGGGGCCTCAACCATCATTCAAATGGCGTGCTTGCATTCAGTCGTGTAATCGATTATGTGGGGCGGGGTTATTTGTTCTCCCCCAATACAGTATTTTATTCAAAGTTGTCACCACTGCGCTGGATGAAAAGAGTTCACTCGCTGGTTCAGCGCGATACTCTCTCTCTCTCTCTTTCTCTCTCTCTCTCTCTCACACACACACACACAGACAGAGTGCCAATTTGAATAAAATATGCGGGGGGCAGATAAGCCCCGCCCCACATAATCGAACACAAGACGTGCACACGCACTGTCCATCAACTTTGGGGTGGGCCCGGCCCCCTCAAATATTTTATTGGGGGCTCCTCGAAGGGACCTCGGCCCCTAGATGTTGGCTCCTATGCGCGCGCAAACACAGAGAGAGGCGCAAAATTCGCTTGCGACACATATGCGAGGCAGCCGCACAGGGACAACAAGTCCTCCTAGCTGCTTCCAATCAGTCGAGAGCGAGCGAGAGAGACTCATCCCGTCCCTGGATTCCGCGCTCCACATTTTTGCCACAGCCGCCGCCGCCACCACGACATTCGCCGCTGCCAACAGCAGCAGCGCCGCCCGTGAGGTCAGCGGCGGCGGCGGCGCGTCGAATGAGATGTCTGCGCTGAGAGGGAAAGGGCTGGCCGGTGGGCGGGCGACTTGGGCAGGCGCAGTGGGGGGCCCTGCCTAGAGCAGGGGGAGGGGGAGGGCGGGGAGTTCGAGAGAGGCCGAGCGATTGTCGCCGCCGCCGCCGCCGCCTTCCCCTCCCTCCCTCTTCTCGGAAGGTGGCTGCGCCTGTGAGGGCGGAAAACAACAACAACAGCGCGGCGTTTCGAGCCGGCGGCTGTCGCTGCTAACTGGGCTGTTGGCGCGCCTCAGCGGCTGTAGCGCGGCGACCACCGTCGCCACCTCAGGGAGGAGGGTGTTGAGCCCGTCAGCCGCGCGCGACACCCTCCCTCAGAAACTGTCTCCTTCGCCCCTCCCCCCGGTTTCTTCTCTCTCTCCTCAAGTAAAACTTCCTGGCTGGCGGCGTCGCGGGCCCGCCTGAGGGGAAAAGGAAAGAAAGGAGCGAGGGAAGGCGGAGGAGAGGAGTCGCCCTGTAATAAGCCGGCGCACACCCCAGAGCGACCCACCTCCCTTCCCCGACACACACCCCACCACACGGGCGCTTTCCAGTTGTACGTCCCCTTCCCTCAGCAGCAGCTGGAGGAGCTGTCAAAACTTCCTCTCAGCTGCCCTCCGCCCGCCCGCCCAGCGTCGGCCTCCGCCTCCTCCCCTTCCCCCGGGGGCGGGGGAAGGGCACAGGGCCAACGTCCGATGAAGCGGCGGCGGAGGCTGCCTCCTCCTCGGCAGCAGCAGCAGCAGGAGAAGGAGTCGTTCGTTGCCTGCGGCCGCCACCCTTCACGGGGCCTTGTGTGAGGCGAGAGCGGGCGTCGTCGCGTGAGGGAAGAGATTCTCCTCAGCTGAGGCGGCGGGAGAAGCCGGCCTGCCCTGCGCGCGCCGGCGGTTGGTGGCGGCGTCGTCGCCGCGGGTCGCTCTCCCCTCCTGCGCCGACCTCGCCGGCCCTCCCCTCCGCCCCGCGAGGAAAGGGGTCTGGTTGCGTGTGGGCTGAGGCGGGCCCTCCTCCCTTCGCCCTCCCCATGCCGCTACCTGCGCGCTGGTCCGCGGCGGCTGAGGCCAGCAATGCGAGGCGGAGGTAGGAGAGAGGAGGAGGAGGCGGAGAGGAAGAAGCAGCAGCAGGAGAAGAAGACGACGACGAAGGGGAACAGCGGCGGCGGCGGCGGGAGCAGGAGGAGCGTCGGGATCGCCGCCCTCCTCCTCCTCCTCCTCCTCACCCCCGTCCCCCAAGCTCCCTCCTCGCCCTCCATGTGCCTCCTCTCCCGTCCTGCTGACTAGGATGTCAACGGAGGAGCAGAGCCCGGCGCCGGCGGCCGAGCAGCCGCCTCCTCCGCCGCCGCCGCCGCCGCCACAACTCCCCGAGCCGGGAGCTCCCCCCACGGCGGCGGCCGCCACAGACAAAAGACCTAGGGGCCGGCCTCGCAAAGATGGCGCTTCCCCTTTCCAGAGAGTCAGGAAGAAGTAAGTTCAGTGCGTGAGGGGATGGTGGCGAGAGGGAGAGGGGGAGAGAGAAAAGGGAGGCAGGGCAGGAGCGCTGTCAGCTCCAGGAAGGGGCTTCCTCCCCCTCCTCCTCTTTCCTGACCCAGTTGTCATGTCGAGAAGGGCCACCTCTGGCCTCTTTTCCTCCTCCATCCTCTCCCCTTTGCACTTTGCCTCCCCTCCCCTTCCTCGCCTGCTTCTGCCTTTCCTTTTGTTTATACTTTTTTCACTCCTCCCTGCCCCAGTGCCATATTGAGAAAGGCCTTGGCTTGGCTTACCTTCCTCTCCTACTTCCTTCTTTCTTTCTCTTCCCCACCCCCCTGTTTGGTCACCGTCCTGCCATTCCCATTATTTCCCTTACTTTTAATTTCTTTTTGTTGTTCTCCTGCGCCAGGTTTCATGCTTAGAATCGCTCTCCTCTTTTTCTTCTCTTTTTCTCTCCTTTATTATCCTACTCTTTCTATTTTTAATTTTGTTCTTCCTCTCTTCTTTTGAGATTAGTTTCTCTCACCAGCTCTTTTCTCTTCTAGCTTACTCGACCTGTGCTTCTCTTGGCCACACACACACACACACACACACACTGCAATATAGTGGGGTTTGTTTTTCCTTTTGTTTTGTTTTTTAAACCTGTTTTTAAAAGTCCGGTTTTGCCATAACAGGATTACTTTTGAAAACAAATTTCTTCTCACTCTCTCGCTGCATACACGCAGCACGTCTATCAATCTTAGGATGGTGATTGTGTAATGGGAAGCTCCTCCCTAGGAGCTGTCAAAAGCCACAGCCAGGGGTATGCACAACAACAGGAGAGTGGCTGGGGGAAGATTGTGGTGTTTTGGCTTTGTCTCTTGCTACTGCCATCTTTCTGTTTGTTAGCATCCTGACAGTTAATGTGAAGAAATTAAATTAGTGTCTCGTTTTATGGCTCTGAGTACTTGAGTATTAATGAAAACAAGGAGCATTATGTTGTCCTTTGCTGAATCTGACACTGGAGATGCAGGTAGTTTTGGCTTTCTTTTACATAGAAAGCATCATTCAAAAATTAACATAATTTTGTACTGAGGTTTGGGAGTACTTTGATACTAAGCATCTATGCTCTGTGTAATAATTAATATGGACTCAGATAATGTACATGCTATAATTCTGTACTGGTCTTTGAAGCACACAGTTTTTCTGCCTCCAGTTAAATGGAAAAGAAAGGGGGTTATGGGTAGTAGCTAACTTTTAGAATATTACTTTCCACCTCAGAACAAAACAGACACTATGCTTTGCTTTCAACAGTTCAGATATTTGATTTTTTAAAAAAATCAAAAGGATATGGGAAACCCCACTCATGTGGGCCATGACTGGATAATGTATAGCTAAAGTTGACACTGCTGTTTTTATTGCATTTGCTTTATGCTGATACCAACTCATTCCTCCTTTTTATTTGATTGCTCAATAAAAGCAATCATTTAAATTTTCAGGCAAAATTCAGAAATGTGATATTTTCATGTGCAGTTGGAAGAGAAAAATTAAGGAAGTGAGGAGAAACAACTCACCAGCTTTTTCATCCATGGCAATGTATCCAGGAGGCATAGTACCATCAGTTATTGAAGACACCTCTATTACCTATTAGCTATACTTGGTGTAAAAACTAGCATGAAGGCCTTGCCATTAGATGGCTTTCAGAAGTAATAGTGTGCAGCTACAGATATGTACTTGACCTGTTCTTAACGGGTTTTTTTTTTAAAAAAATAAGGTTGTTTTTTAAGGTTGTTTTTTTAATTGACTAGGAAGTAAGGTCGTGATGCAAAAGCGATTTCTATATTTTTCTATGGTTGCAAAATAGTCTGCACATACACTGTGTATAGAAGAGAACATGGGAAGGTGCTGTACTGGGGAATTCATTTGGCAGGTTTCTGTTTTTGGAGTGCTGCTTTACACTAAAATGTGTATGAAATACACATAAACAAATGGATAACAAGAGAAATCCCTGCATATTTGTGGCTACCATACATTCTTCTGAATTGCCTTGCCTTGGGGAGCATGAAGACTTGGCAGTTTTCAAAGAGAAGTTGTACAGTTGTTCCCCAACCTTAGATATCTTTGTTTACTTTTGTTTATTGTACATCTCACACAGAACATACTATAGGGATTCTGCTTGTGGCAGACTGCAACACTGAGGGAAGGAGATGGTGTTTAAAGTATGTAGCCTCCAAACTATTTTGTGCCTTATTGGTCAATGCCAGTATCATGGATTGTTTCTGTAATGGTAGGTAAAGGTAAAGGGACCCCTGACCATTAGGTCCTGTCATGGCCGACTCTGGGGTTGCGGCGCTCATCTTGCTTTACTGGCCGAGGGAGCTGGCGTACAGCTTCCGGGTCATGTGGCCAGCATGACTAAGCGAACCAGAGCAGCGCACGGAAATGCCGTTTATCTTCCTGCCGGGAAGATAACCTATTTATCTACTTTTAACGTGCTTTTGAACTGCTAGGTTGGCAGGAGCAGGGACCGAGCAATGGGAGCTCACCCCGTTGCGGGGATTCGAACCGCCGACCTTCTGATCGGCAAGTCGTAGGCTTTGTGGTTTAGACCACAGCGCCACCCGTGTCCCTCTGTAATGGTATGTACCGGTAAATACAGCTCATATGGTGGAGCACTGATGGAATGTGTTCCTCTCATTTTATAGACAGGTTTCCTTGCTGTGCACCAGCTGCAGCCACCAGAACCTATAAATGACATGGTCCCTACACAGTGGACTTAAAATTAAGTTTAAATTTATGGAACTCCAGTCTTGATATTTATGAATGACAGCAGACTAGTCTGATTCTGACAACAAGCCTAGCAGCCTTCTTTCCAGAAGAGGCTGGTGGAAAAAGCTCCTGGTCACTGCTACCAGTTCCAGATGCAGTGGTTGAAGAGAATCCCTAGGCTATAGTGATGATGGGAGGATAAACCCCATCAATAGCTGGTAAGCATATCCCTCCAGGTTACAAGACTGAGGCAATGATGGTTGGCAGGTCTTGACTGGATTCAACTTCAAAGGCTTTGCCTGCATCCCATTATTGACTAACATGAGATATGAAAAAAAATAGAGAGTGTGTGTACATTATGCTTAGGTTATTGATGACACCTCATTAGTCTCTAATTAGATGTGATTTCGGCCTATCTCCATCATGAATGGGAATCAAATGGAACATATATTGTAGGAGGATTTCTGAAACAACCATTCCAAAACCAGTCCCATGTGCTACGTGACAAGCTACTCCACAAATCAGGAACTTCTCAAGGAGCTATGCTATGGCAGTATGAATAAATGTTTAAAAAGGAAAAGTATTGGTAGATGCTTGTTCATGCAGCTTGCCGGATCCCCGCCCATGGCTTGTGAAAGCCACATGGGACAAGCAAGCTGCTTTGCTGATCTGTGATAATCAGAGCTTCTAACAGGGACCACACAACAGACCAAAATCCACTATCTTTGGAACCAAGTTTAAACTTTATTACTGATTTGTGGACAGTTATTGCCTAGTTTCTAGCCTCTTTCTTTTTCAGAACAAATAATTAGGCCAATTTATAAAGCTATTTTGTTTCTTTACCCATTCCAGTATGCTTTCCAACCTGCTTTGAGAAAATGCTTGTGATCCTTGCCCACATTTTATAGAGGAAATTATATTCCATGAATCTATTTACATAGCTGTTGTCAGTCATGAGGCACAGGTGATGCAAATGCCAAGTGGGATGTTGGTGTACTTCAGTGTTTTTTTAAAAATTTGTGATACAGTTGCCTATGTGTTGGTAAGCTAATGGTTAGAACACTGCAATGCAGTCAGTGTGGGGCTAACCTTGGGGTTGGTCTGGAAGCTGCAGCTGGTGCAGAACATGATGGCTAGGTTGCTTGTGGGGGCAAACCAGCATGTAACACTCTGCTTATAGAATTTGCACAGGCTGCCAGGCTGCTACCAGGCCAAGCTCAAGGTGTTGGTGCTAATATATAAGGCTGTGTATAGCTCAGGACTAGCTTATTTGAGAGACTGCCTTTTCCTTTATAGACCCAGTAGATCTCTGCAGTATGCAGGAAAGTTTTTCCTGCAAGTTACAAAGATCTCAGAAGTCTGCTCTGCAGTAACTAAGCAGAGCTTTCAGTGTGGATGGCCCTGTTTTGCATTCTTGTTGAGATATGGCAAGTGTCCACTATCTGCACTTTCCATAAACAATTGAATACTTTTTTGTTCAGACAGGCTTTCCCAGCTGGATAATTTGTTTTTTTGCTTGTGACTGCCTATTTTGTGTTTTTTATGTTTTTGTTATACATTGCCTTGAGACGATTGTATCAAAGGCAATTTCTAAATTGATGGTTATGGTAATATGCTCTCAGTAGAATTAGGATAGTTTTAGTTTCAATTGTAATAAAACATTTTTTTTAATAAAAAAGGTCATAGACTTAACATCATCATATTTTTGAATGAAAGCTCTCAAAGTGAAGCTAACCAGCAAAGCTGAAATGTTAGAGTTATACCTGTTTATTTTGGCTGTGTGACAAAAATGCAGAATAAGTAACATAACCATTTTAATGATGTTTCTATTACCAAATATTCTATTACCAAATATTTTAATATTACTATACTGAAATGAATTTCAGAAAAGGGATCCTTGCAAGCATGTTCTGGGTACTTCTGCAATTCCTACAAGACTTCATACTAATATTTTATAGTAACCTATATAAGCAATAATTATGATTATTAATTCAAAGTGTCATAGGTCACATGAAGGCAAGAAAATTTAAAATAATTAAGTAGGGTAGCATGTTGTTTGGTGCTTAAAAAGTAACGGCAGATAGATCTTCTTACTATAAATGCTGCATCATATTTGCATCATATTCAAGTTCCAGAAGGTACAGAAAAGACTCACTGTAAGGACATTTCCCTTTCAAAATAGATTACTACATAAAGTATCATTTTCTTTTTTCTAGTGGGATTATGCTTAATTCAGATGTATAGCATGTCAATAAGATTGTTTTGTGTGTTCTGTTATAGAGAGTAGCCAGTCATAGTGGTAATATAAACAAAAACATTAAAGGTACCCCTGCCCATACGGGCCAGTCGTGTCCGACGCTAGGGTTGTGTGCTCATCTCACTTAAGAGGCCGGGGGCCAGTGCCATCCGCAGACACTTCCGGGTCACGTGGTCAGCGTGACGAAGCTGCTCTAGCGAGCCAGCACCAGCGCAGCACACGGAAACACCGTTTACCTTCCCGCTATAAAGGTGGGCAAGACGGGAGCTCACCCCGCCGACCATGCGATCGACAAGTCCTAGGCGCTGAGGTTTTACCCACAGCGCCACCCGCGTCCAAAAACCATTATTGTACTGTAATAGCTGAACATATGTGTGTGCAACTAAGGTCTCAGCAAGCCTGCTTTTTGAATGTTGACTGGTATGTCGTTGTGAATGCACATGCAACACCTTTTTGGCCTGTTCCAAATATAGCTTTTCACATTACTCATATTGTGAAGTGAATGTAAAAATGGACCTCTTGTAGGATGAAAACAGTTGTATGAATTTATCCAGAGAGTCTAGAAGTAGTTGAAGTGCCTTGTGAATGAAATGTGGTGCCGTTAACTGGCGTGGCATTGCCCTTTATAAGTAGAAGACATCCTATCAAAAGAAACTGTTAATAGCTGCAATCCAACCAAGAGTTAGGCATATAACTAAATAGCTTCTTTCAATAAACCAAAAATTGTATACTCATTTGGATTAATTTTGTTTCGGGGGTGGGGACAACATGCATTTTTCTATTAACTGCAAATCTTATACATGTTTTCCCAGAAATGTCACTGATTCAATTGGCCTTGCTCTATAGTAAGTGTGTTTAGGTATGTAACCTAAGAATCTCAACATGATTATTAGTAATAATGATGCTGTGATTGTTAATAATTATTTATGCACTTCCCATTCTTACTGAAACTTAACCCAAATGGGAGTACAATTTCCAATCAGCTGAAAGAAAAACTCTGACACATGAGCCCTTATTATGATTAGTAGAAATATTTGCTATTAAAGAATTATGGGATAAACTATTCTGCTATTACATACTAACAATTAGAAATTTCCATATCAAGTCATGAAAATGCACCCTTTTATTAGAATAAGTTGAAATGCTGCTTGCATTCCCCCACTTGAATTTACAGAGTGTTGGCATATGTATAAAACCAAACCTCTACTTAAAAGTTTAACTTGATATTAAAAATTTTACTTGCTCATTCACCCCAAAGCCATAAACAAGTCTATCAGCTTGTATTTAGATACCCTACATTAGGATAGAACCCCCTTATGTTAACATCTGCATCTCACAATGGCAAGGTGTATTCTACCCAAAGACGCTTCTAAGTTTAGAATGAAGGCAGCAGATGGTGATGAGATGGGTGTAGCAAAACTAACAATGAGACAGCTGTGAACAGCACAATGAGTTACTGGGCATAGCATGTCAGGTGCTTAAGCATTAGTTCTTTTGTAGGTATTGCATCTTGGATTCATAACAAGACATTTCTTGAGTGGTGGTGTAGTTGAATAGTTGTGTAGATTTCCTCTCTCCCTCTAGAAATGTCTTCAGTGCCTAGGAAAGGCTTGAGTCTAGAAATATGGTCCATGTAGCACAGCATCCATAGGGAGAGAAACTAAAGGAGTTAGTAGATGATGAGGTGAAGATGTTATCCTTTCTCCTAGGCTTTTAAGTTTGTGTGTGTCTGTGTCTCTCTGTGTGTGCTCTTTCTGTTTTTGCAAATCACCCAGGAAGCATGGCTGAAAGGCAGCATGTAAATCTTTAAAATTAATAAGGCTTTAAAGCTTTGTTTTTTCTTTAGTTCATTGCTCCTGTTGCCCATTCCTGGGCCACACTGAATGGAGCACTATCAGAGCTAAACTAGTATCAAAGCACAAAATTTTAATTATTTTTTTAAAAAATTATAGGGCGCCTTTCATTCTGTCCCTAAGACTTATTACTCTTTCTGACCTAAAGGCAGGACAAAAAGCAGGACCCACAATATCAGTTTCAAAACACAGGACATTCTTCAAATAACCAGACCTCAAACCATTTGTGGCTTTAATGAGCATGCTCAGGTATTTAAACAGGGCCCAGAAATGCACCAGCAGCCAGTAGAACTAGCACAGAATTGGTGTGATAGAGTCATATCACCTAACTCCAAAGAACACTCAAATGGCCATGTTTTATACCAGCTGAATTTGCTGGGTCATTTTCTAAGGCAGCTCTGTGGTAGAGCACATTGCATTCTAGCCCAGTCCAGGAGCCGGTGGTGCTGTGGTCTAAACCACTGAGTCTCTTGGGCTTACTGATCGGAAGGTCAGCGGTTCGAATCCGCAAGATGGGGTGAGCTCCCGTTGTCCCAGCTTCTGCCAACTTAGCAGTTCAAAAGCAAACCAGCACGAGTAGATAAATAGGTACTGCTGCGCCTGGGAGGTAAATGGCATTTCTGTGTGCTCTTCTTACTGTCTCGGTGTTCCATTGCGCCAGAAGCAGTTTACTCATGACCTGGAAAGCTGTCTGTGGACAAATGCCAGCTTCCTTGGCCTGAAGTGAGATGAGCGCTGCAACCCCATAGTTACCTTTGACTGGCCTTAACCATCCAGGGGTTCTTTACCTTTACCTTTTTAAAAATTCTAGTCCAGATATAAACACATACATTGACCCACTTTCTTTAGGTAAGTCAGATCCACAGTAGACTAACAGCCTACTTTCACAAAAGGCAGGGCTGGCTACCACTAGCCTCTCTACTTATGTAGACAGTGCTGAGTCCAGAAGAGCCCCCAAACTGCAAAACTGTTCCTTTGGCGGAAATGCAACTCAATTCAAAATTTGCTGTACCCCTCTACTGAGGTCATCTGATTTCTCTACCCATAGCATATCTGGATTATGCTTCAGCTTGTTCACCTTCACCTATCCCCAAATTGCCTCCAAAATTCTAGAATTCCACAACAACCCTGGGATTTATAGATGGAAAACAAATAACTATATTTTATCAGCATACTGATGACATTGCAGCCCCAACATCTGGATGACTTCCCCAGCAGTTTCATGTAGATATTAAACTGTGTGGACAAGGTGGAACCCAGTAGCACCCTGTCTGCAGAAATCCCCCAGCACCGCCTTCTGAGACAGTCCTTCCTGGAAAAACTGGAGTCACTGCAGTGCTGTGCTTCCTCAGCAGGGATGGTGGACAAATTAATTTGCTCCATATCTGGGAACAAATTGACTTGCTATGAACCTTTTAGACCGTTGTTTACATTAGAAATCATTTAGTTTGTATCTCTTCAATCTGCTACTTACAGTTCAATAAAGTCTGAGGGCAACCCTTAAACTTTACCCCTTTCTTATTATAGTGGTACCTCGGGTTAAGAACTTAACTCATTCTGGAGGTCTGTTCTTAACCTGAAGCACCACTTTAGCTAATGGGGCCTCCCGCTGCTGCTGCACCACTGGAGCACGATTTCTGTTCTCATCCTGAAGCAAAGTTCTTAACCCGAGGTACTATTTCTGGGTTAGCGGAGTCTGTAACCTGAAGCGTATGTAACCTGAAGCGTATGTAACCCGAGGTACCACTGTACCTTGTTCTCTAGCAGCACATTGATATTAGAGTAGAAGGAAACAGACTGGGGGTGGAGAAAGCTAATGTCAAAAGTGAACGGAAGATAAATATTCATCCAACCATCTGAACTCCTACTGTGGGTGATGGTACTGAAAGCAGTTGAGAAATCCAGGAAAACTAAGAGGATTGCACTACTCCATCCATTCTCTGATGTATGCCATCCATTAGAGCAATAAAGGCTGTTCCATCCCAAAATTTTCATTCTAAAATGGGATTGGAATGAATTCAAATAATCAGTTTCCTTGAAGCTACAATGATTTTTTTAAAACAATCAGTCATAAATCTTAGACTTGTTTATGTATTGTAGCTACTTTTAAGGTATTACCTTCTACAACCAATCATGTAAAATATTAATGTAATATATAATTTTGATACAGTGCTAAATGAATAATGAAAGAACAATGGAAGTTCTCCATAAAAGTGGAATTTCCCTTTCTCTTCTTTAACTGTTCCAGCACATCTTTGTGTACTCTTACTTTTTTATAGGTGTCCTTTGTTTGGTTTTCTGCAATCCACCCAACCACTTTTTATTTGATTTTTACATGTGTAATTTGAATTGCGACTTCTCAGTAAAATATAGTGTTTTCTTCACTAAAAAGCATGCCGTGACCAGATATAATCCAGATATTAGGTGATGTTAAAACACTAAGCCAGGTATAAATAACTTGATGGTGGAGTTAATGCCTTTTCATAAGGAAAAGAGAAAGTGAGAGCAACACCGGTTGATGAGGAAGCAACTAAAAGGTTTAATTACATGTAATCCAGAAGACTGGATCTAGAAGACATCTAGGAAGAAGAGGCAATATAATTATACATTACCTAATTGTGTGGGATAAAAACACAATATACATAAGCTTTGGATCCTGATTTAAAGGACTCCATAAACCTGGCGATACTTCTGTAGATGCCATCCCCCCCTTACAAGCTGCCTTTAAAACTTTGGGCATCTTAGGAAGCATCTTCACATGCTGTGAGAAAAGTTGGTTTGTGAGGTGGAAAAATTAAAAGTTCCATTGTATGTATATAAAACCTTATATATGCCTGAAGGGATTCATGAACCTGGTTATGAATGTGGTGTTTTTCCAATGAGGTATACAAACATGGAAGCCTGCTTCTATATGCATACTTCCTTTAGCTGGATCAAGGGATCTATGTGTTTCACTGTACTCTGAAACAAGGTTGGTTAGGCATATCTTTAACATAGATTCTGACTTGTTTGCCTTTAGTTCAGATTCCTTATTTTTGCCTGTAACTTTGGAGGTTGATATATTTCTGAGTATCTGCTATGATGGCTTGATTATTTTTTGTGTTACTATAGAACTGGCTAACTTCCAGTTGTGATTGTGGAAGTAATTTTGTTACTTCTAAACATTATTAACTTGTTTTCCTGGGACTTTCATAGTAAAGGGAAGCACATGTTGGTCTCTGTCACTGACCAGAGGATCAGGGGGCACTGGAATGTTGCATCCCATGCCTCCTAGTAAGAGCTTCATGACAGGGGAAAGACCAGCCTGTCTCATTCATTAGCCAGAGAAGCAGCTGCTGCAGGTAACTTGCGCCCCTTCCCATGTCAGAAAGAACGCTCTGCTCAAACAGTTGCCCTGGGGTCACAGAAGCATAGAGGGAGAACATTCTGGTCCCATCCTTTGGCCAAAGAGCAACAGCCACTAGTTCACATGAGAACAACAGCAAGGGAAGATCTGCTTGGCCTGAACTGGATATAAATGCCTGCTTATAACTCAACAGCATCATCCGACTGTAAACTGATCCCCCCCTTTCCTTTCACTACCCTTCCTTTGCCCATCTTGTCTTCTTAGATCTTCCCATCATGCTTACAAACTGACTCTCACTTTTAAAAATTGATATGAGCGACTTTGGGGGGATAATAATTGACTGAAAAACATGATAAAAGAATAGCTTGACACACACCCAGAGCTTCCCTTTTGAAGCGCAGAGTAGGCACAGTCATTTGTGCAGGTCCTGTCCAAAGTTGAGCAAGCAAGTGGGCACTCCTGTAAGTAGGCTGATTCTGCTCATATTGTCACAACTGGTGTCACATCCTTGAGGATGGAGGTCAGGGTGATAGTGCCAGCTCACTGTTGTACCTAGACTCAAGGTGCCTCCCCATGGCAGGGATCACTCCGCTAGCTGGAGGTGGGACAGTTACCACTCCATCCGAACTTGGGATGTCCACTGTTGCTGAGGCAGGCCTTTTTCCTGACAATCCACTTGGTCACTCCCTAGCAGCTAGATCAGTACCCCCCAAGCCACTGTATCCTTCTCCAGAATTGGTTTCCAGACTCACATCACGTTCCTTTCCCCCACCCCACCCCCTGCCAATAAGTCTTTGTGGGGCTCATGACAATTGTTTCTTTATGAGGGTGAGCAAACTATACCTCCTTGAAAGTGAGCCTGTTCCGTATTAAAATCCTTGGACTCCAAGGAATGTTTATTAACTATCAGCTGATGGCAGAGATTTGCCTCTTTTGACAGGATAGTTGAGTGGGTGAACCCTGTGCATTTAATCTTGGATGAAACTGATTATCTTGGCCCATTTTATTCTGGTTTAAGGCCTGATCTTGGCATGGAATCTGCTTTCATTGCCCTGATGGATTACCATGATGGATGGGAGATTTAGAATGAGATGTCAGTGTACTTTATGCTGATGTCATCCAGAGCTGCTGCTTTTCAACCCTAACCACTGCTTGGAATCATGAATGGATGAGGGCCAATACAATAATATTCAGTCCATATAAGATGGAAGTTCTGTTGGTAGATGGCTCATCTACCAACTCATCTCCTCCTCGCTGCCAGGGACCTCCCCACAGCCTACTCATTCAAAGCTGAAATCCTAAACCTGGCCTTTGCTTCTGGCTACTATCACCCTGCACAGAAGGGCCCCCACTCACTCTTGCTTGGCAGTCTTGCCCTCTGATGGTTTCCTTGATGGGCCATCACTGGCCTTTGTTCTCTGCTAATGGCCCATCCAGCTGGCTCTGTGGAGCTCGCTGGGCATATCAGCATAACTAAATCCAGGGGGTTTGGCAAAGTTTAATCATACCTTGACTAATTTTAGGTAAAGGTAAAGGTACCCCTGCCCATACGGGCCAGTTGTGTCCGACTCTAGGGTTGTGCGCCCATCTCACTTAAGAGGCCGGGGGCCAGCGCTGTCCGGTGACACTTCCGAGTCACGTGGCCAGAGTGACAAAGCTGCTCTGGCGAGCCTGCACCAGCGCAGCGCACGGAAACGCCGTTTACCTTCCCGCTATAAAGCGGTACCTATTTATCTACTTGCACTTAAGGGTGCTTTTGAACTGCTAGGTGGGCAGGAGCTGGGACTGAAAGATGGGAGCTCACCCCGCCGCGGGGATTCGAACCACCGACCATACGATCGACAAGTCCACAGCGCCACCCACGTCCCTCTAATTTTAACTTTTACTAAATTTTACTAATTTAGTAATAAAAAAATAGTATTTTTTAGTATTTTACTAAAATTAGTAAATTTTACTGATTACTAATTTAGTAAAATTTTACTAAATTTTACTAATTTTAACTTTTACTAAATCCAGGAATTATGGGCAATCTCCCCCTCCCCCAACATTTCTTGTGCTATTTTTCCTTATGAGAAAGGTAGCATAACAGATTTCATTATATAAATATTCTGTAATATAGAAGAAGCAATTTTAAACTACAATTTATTTTTTAAAGTCAACTGACATGAAGTATCTCATTAAAAATCCTACAGTGTGCATAGTAATACCTCTGAAAAGATGACAGATACTCAACACATTTGTAGTTCTGGGGTAAGATATCCCAGCCTCTGTATCTCATAGCTATTGTGAGTTATATATGTGTTTAAACTCCAGCTGACCAGCAGGCTCCTTCCCTAAGGGATGCCATGATGTCATATTTTATGACATCATGACACATGTTAGAGGGAGCTTGGAAAAAATATTGTCCTGTTAATCAAGGACCTAGGTTTTTACACACAATGCATATTTTAACCTTCACCCCAACATTCCTGATCTTCATACCTTTTTATATGTGAATTTATGTATAAATATTATCTTTGTGGAATTCTTTTTCTGGATATACACTCAGCTGAATGACACAAGTTGGAATGTTTTCCTATTGCCAATGTGTTGTGGGTGGATGGGGAGTGAAGCATGTATTTGTTTTCTTTATTAAGTTTATTAAGTTTGTTTTCTTTATTAAGTTATCTATCCTTTAAAATGTTAAATTAATATTTCTAACTATTTTACACAACACCAAGTGTCAAATCTAGGCTAGTTTCAACACTAGAATTTAAATAAATCAGTCAAACAGGCTGTGTTCTAGTCTATATGAGGCTTATTTAACCCCTTATGCATACTCAGTGTGTAATATTATTATTAGTGAGAATCAAGTCTCTCTCATCTTTCACAAACATTCTATGGCATAGATAGCATTGATAGCAGAGTGGCTGTTAGCCCAATAGATTTTATTATATTTTCATTTCATCATATTTCACTATTCTGAGCCAACATAAAATGGTATGCTGATGGAGGGTGGTGGATTGGTCCTTCTTAATTAAGTAGTAGCCACTGTTTCCAGATTAAAAATTGTTGTATTGTAAAGGACTGGACACATGATGTAAATCTTGCCCTGACTGCACTGAAGTTGCATCTGATACACTTTGTGTCAGATGCAGCAAAATTGCACTGTATCTATAAGGTTGGTATATCAATTACATGCGCATTCTGATTCTATTCGTCTCTTTCAAAGTAAGGCCCACAGATTTTTGAGTTTTAAAATTACAATCATAAGTGTTCCAAGTCGATGAGCATAAGATTACAGCCTTGTCTTTTTAACCAAACAGAAATGTTGCATTATTGGGGAAAGTCTGAAATAGCTTAAGTTAAATTAAGTTAAATAAATAAAAACTATTCTTGTTTTTAAAACCATATAAATTTTAGCCGAAAAATAGGTTTCAGTTTTGGCATGAAGATAATTGTTGATTTTCTAATAATCTAAAGAGTAGTATCAAGCTTATTTAATTTTGCACAAGTTAACATTGCTTGAAACATACAGTGTCCTCCTTGGTTTAAGACCTTGCGGTGGATAGGTTAGTTTTGAAGGATAACTGGGTGGGTTTGTGATATTTTTAGAGGACAAGCTCAGGAATAAAAACTCAAGTGAAATAAAAGTTACATAACGCTTCCTTTGTTCACTTGAACTGTATTTTTGGCAGAAGCTAGTTGAGGGACTGGAAAGGGGACAGAGAAAGAAATGGTACCAGTGTGTTGAGAGTAAGTTGAATGAAAACTCTACTTTAAAATTGTATTGTAAGGTTAACACACATACATTAGAGGTGGAGAAACTAAGTTCTTTAGCAAGAGAAAACAAGGCCTCTCTTTCTCTGCTTATAGAACTATTCACGGGAGGCAGACTGAAGCCCCTAACGGCCTGAGATGACAGGTTTCCCCCCTGCTTTGAGACTATCCACAGGCTTTTGGACATGCAGCTCTTAACGCAAGTAGGAACGTGAGTTCCGTCAGACATTGAAACCCTCACCTTGATTTTGCCCAACATTTTCCCTCTCTTGTGCCAGCAGAGAGCTTATTGGAGAGCGAGGGTTATTGTGCTTGAGTCAATATCAGTTTGTCAAACACAGTACATTGTTACCTGGTCAGCAAAGAGTTAAGTCAGAGGCGGCTTTCCTAGCGAGTGTGGCCGGGGCTCGTCGTTCCGGATCCTTGGTGGGAGAAATCCAGTCCGCACATTTGTGGCGCTCGGAATAGTCGGATCTACTTTCTCCAGCCCTGCTTTTTCTTCTTCTTCTTCTTCTTCTTCATTCCTCCCCTCCCCTTCTCCTCCTCCTCCTCTTCCTCCGGCGGCTCTAGTGTTGGATGGGGGACTCCTTAAGGGGTGAAGTTCCGCGGCGTTTTGGGGGGCTCGGAAATAACATTTGTGAGCAGTGCCCGCGGTGGGGGTGAGGGCAGGACTCGCCTGGGGGAGCGCCTGCCAGTTGTCTTCGCCGAGGCTGCTAGGGAAGCAGCTTGGGAAGTGAAGTGTTGTTTGATTTGGGAGAGTAATATGGCTGATCTAAGGGAGTGCTGAACAATTTGTCTCTCTCCACGCGACGCTGGGCTTGGATTCTAACATGTAAATAACTTCTTCCTTCGGGTAATCGGCTTGGGGCACCGATGCCTGCTCCTTCATCCTTCCTACGGGTTTTGTGAAAGGTTACGCGGTTGTGGATGACGTTGTGCAGAAAAAATTGAACGGTGGTAAGTACCCTGCCGTCAACTTCTTTGTATTAAAGGGCAAAATATGACAGGAGCCCCGGAGCTATATATGGCAGACAGGCTATTTTACAGTTCTGTGAAGATGGATGGTGGGTTGCAATAACGATGGATAGTAGTAACCGAGGCACCGTGCAGGAAAGTTATCCGAATGGCTTAAGTTGACACTTGAGATATTTCGAAACAGTTTGTTATCTTTGCTTGTCAGGAAAACGTTTATATCCATGTGTGTTGAATATTCATAATAACAAGCACAACACTCTGCAATCAAGTGAAAAATCCAGTTCTGGCGTAGCAACTAATTTATAGCTAAAATACATTTGTTCAGATATCAGAAATTTACTTATTTCAAATGACATATGTGACTTTTGTCTCTACTTGAATGCTGCATTTTTCTTTGCTTGAATAGGATATACTAGAGAATATGATTTATAGGTTTAATAAAGTCACTAGAGAATCTCTTTATTTTTGCAAATAATTTAAAGAATCGATGTAAATACAGAACTTCAATAGAATGTTTAATATAACAATTCCTGCCTCTAATGAAATATCTTTAAAGAGTGTTTTCTGGAACATTGTAAATTAAACATAGTATCCAAACATTTTCAAATTATGATTGGTTTTCTACAAGAAATAGGTCATAAGTGAAAGAATAGGTTATGTAACTAGTTTGTTTCAGTGAACTTGATACACAGTATAAGGAGTTCTCTACATATAAGGCCTATAGGGTTAATTCCTTAGTAACTCTGAATATCTATAAAGTTTTTAAAAAGTATCGAGTGCTGGATATACATTATGACACATCAGCCACCTATCCTATCATAAAATTGGAGTGTTTAATTTTATTTGATTTCTGAATTTTTAACATAGCAGAATTGCATTATACTTCAAAATATCAGCACTTTATTCACATTATTAGACTTGTGCCCGCTTGAAAATATAATGAGGCAGGTAGGTCTGTCTTGGTTTTACAAAGCTATTGCCACTACCATACAATTGTATGAAAAGTTCTATTGAAATTTTTTTTATGCCTAAATAAAAATCCTAACTACAGCTATCCTAATAGTATACTGAGAGTATACAAGCACTGCTGGTACTATTTTCATGCACAATAGGAGAATCCCTGTAGTACAATGCTTTGTAGTTGAAAATATTTTTAGCTGTGATACTTTCAAGACAAATACAGGGTAAGGACAAGATACTGTTCTGTCAGCAGTGCAATGCAGCTGCATTCATGCTAAGCCATTCATTAATGTCTCTTTAGAGCACTATACAATAGTTTCTTAATGTTATGAAAGCAGTTGCTCCATACCCCTTGAATACAGCTGCCTCAGACACTACTTGTGCTGATGTATCACAGATCAGGGACTCTTTACTATACTGGGGTTTTTTTATACATATGAATAATACTTAGCTGCAAATTACTTTTTTGTTTTAAACCTACTATTCTTACATGTGCTAGTTTCATCACTTCAAATTGTAGTGCTGACCAACCTTTTCGATTCTGCATCTGGACAATGTAATCTCAAATCCTAGAATAATGAAAAATGTAGTTTATGGGTAGTTTCTTCTTGTTTTGTTTCTTTGGCGTTTTATATTACACTAGTCTGATCATTTTTATTTACATTTTTTGTCAGTTCAACCTGGAAACAGGCATAGTTATTCTTGTTGTTCACCACATTTAGCATAAGCAACAATGTATTTAAAAGTAAAGTACATTATATAGAATATATTTCATTCTATTCCCTGCCCTCCCCCAATGAGTAATGTTTCTAATCAGACTCTTTACCAGCACTGTTCTATTTGTATTTATTTGGAAGTAAGTCCCACTGTGCTCAATGAGGCTTACTTCCTGGTAAGTTGGTAATTCTTCTGTTTAGTTCAATGGCACTTGCTTTTGAGTAGATATGGCTTGGATATCCTGTGATTGTGAAAGCTAGCCTATCTCTAAAGCAAATGAGCTTGAAGTGGTATTTCTGCTCTCTCTTTTCCTTTCCCTTGTCAGCTTTTTGTTCTGTTAGAAGCAGTGCTTTTTTTCTTAAAAAAAATCTTTAGGGGTACTCTCATTTTCCTACTCATTGAAATACTACCCCTCAATGAGGCCAAACTTAGATCCACAAAATGTTAAGGGGTATGTGTACCCCTGCATCCCCCCCAGAAAAAAGCACTGGTTAGAAGTATGATTTGTCTTGTTACTCTGAGGAATTTTCATATTCAGGTTGTAAGCATCACCCACCCACAGGCGAGCCTTTCAGGGCTACTTCCAGCCATTTCCACTTCTGAGGAAATGAAAGATGCAGCACCCAAAACCAAAACAAGGCCTGAAAAGTAGACTGAGACATAATTTGAATTTTGAAACTTATCTAACAAACACTTTCCTAGCCATTTCAAGCTGAAAGTGTGTGTCACATTTTAGTCCACTGTACGTGAAAACAAGTCACAAAATTTATACAATACTAAAACATCGACAAGTGTCTAAATTTGAGGCCCCCTTTGAGCTCGAGGCCTCAGGCCAAATGGTCCCCCTGGCCCCCCCTCTGATTGGTTCTGCACACATGTGTGTTAGTAAGATCATATGACGAGCCTTACTGGATCAGGCAAATGGCACAAAAACAATGCAACAGTAATAGATAGATAGACAGATAAACAGGAATTCAGAAGTAGCAGGTTCTGACCTTATGGATCAGGGGAAGCCAGGGCAAAAATATGTATCTTCACAAGATGCCTGATGTAAATAGATGGTGCTTTACATATGGCAAGCAGAAGGGCATATTTTGTATTGCAGTGAAACTATCCAGTGATATTCCATAGGATATGGTACCACAAGTAAAATTTCTCCAAAGATCTAAGTGACTGTTCATAATGTAGCTTATCTGCAGCCTCATACTTGGCATTGCTTGGGATTTCTAAAACAAACAAAAAAACAACAGTGCAGTATTGAAAGGTTCAACTCGCCCTTTTGATTCAACATCATGTCCAGTTGTATCCAAATATAGTCCAAAGCCTCTTCTTTGATATCAGGAACCACCATGCAAAATTTGCTTACAATATCTTAAGAACTTTCCAAATGCATAACAAACAGACAAACAGTTTTCTAAAATAAAGAAAGAAATGCATTTGTAGCAGGCTGTATACAGCACAGCAGACAAGGCCTTTTTAATGTGAACTTAACTGGAGATGGGTGCAGGTTTACAGTTGATTGTTGAGGCATCAAACAAGGAAGGGGGAAGGGAATGGAAAGACTTACATCCAAAGGGCTGGGCAGGCTGCAGAGTTTTCCAGGTTGAAGACTGGGCTGAAAGCCCATTTCTCCTTGGTATCAGGATTGTGGCACCACAGTTGTGGAGGTGTGAGTAAAGAGATCTCTCTTTCTCTGTGGAAAAAGGGTTTGCACCACATGTGGGGTTGGGGAGTGCATTTAGCCCTCATAAAGTGTAACTCTGTTGTAGCCCCTGATCCAAAAGTCCCCCGACCTGTCCTATTTCTTCTGAGTCTTCTCCAGTTCCAATATATGCAGTAGGGAAGAGGCACTGCCTGACTGCCCCAAGAGCCAAAACCTCAGGAGGAGGTAGCGATAGGATTTTTCTGTTTGAGGATTCCCATTCTACCACCAGCTGGATCTGTTGTTCTGTGTGCACTTCCACAGCTGTATAAAGTATGCATTAAACAAAATGCTTTAGTGGCGGAGGGCAATCAATCTGAGAGCTATTGCCAAGCATGGAGTGGACTAAGGCTTTTAAAAACTGGCTCTTGCAGCCAACTGGTAAGTGAATGGCCACAGTTCCTTTGCAAGTCTGCAGAGCAACTTAGAACCTACTGGTTCTCCACCTCTATTTCTCAAGGGTGGCACTCTGCTTTCCCCACTCCAATTTTCAATGGCAGCAGAAGAGGGCAGGGTGGAATAAGCAGTAAAAAGAAAGATGACAGGGGACATTCTAGCAGCACATGGAGGTCTGAGCCTTGTGGATACAATGAGGTGGGGGGAAGTAGTCCTCTTGGATTGTTTCATAAGCCGTTCACTGTAATGTTCTTTGAGAGCAGCCTAGCCTTGGAGACTTGGGGCACTAAGAATAATATTAAGGGAATGAACACTTTGTTCTGCCTTACCTTACCAGTGGTGCCCATGTATCATACTACATCTGAGACAGCCTGAGAAAGGTAGATGACTATATCTGACAGTTAGACAGTTGGGAAATAGAGAAGATTGTCTTACTCCAATATGAACTTTAAGAAGAGGATAGGAGAAATAACAAAAAAAACCTTGGTAATGTTTTATATAAGATCCTACTAGTAAGGTTGAAAATTTCAGGTGTGTTGTAACTTAATTGTGAGGCAAAAGAGACCACCAGCCCCACCACTTGTGATGGAGTGCAGGGAAACAAAGTAGCTGCCATTCAATTAATTATCTGTGTGGTCACGTTTCATTATTGACTATGGGAGTTTTTTTTTTAAAAAGTTCATACCCAAGAAGCCCTGCATTCATGCTTAGGAATTCTGAGGGTAATATAGTCTCTAAACCATAATAAGTTTGTGGGGGGGTTTGGGTGTAGGTGGGTATCTTTTCTGTCATGTAAAAAGTGACACCTGAAGAAGTGCAAGCAAAGAATTGATATAGACAAGTGTTGTCATGTTTTTAAAACACTGTGAGGAGATGTGCATATTTAAATGTATGAGCCTTATCAGTGCAATTCTATTCCGAAACATGAAATATTAGCTGTACTTTACCAAAAAAATTTAAAGTCACTAATGACTCACTTTACTGCATGCAGTGGCATTACTGTATTTCGGTATTTACTGTATATTGGATATATAAATTAGCTTTTATATTGTAAGATTTTTTTACAATGTAAATAACTCCAAGAAATCTAAAAACATGATTGGAGTGTCATGGGGGAGGGGAATCATTAAGCACTGGATGAGACGTTATGTACTGTCACTATCATGGTGCCTTGTATGGTATGAGAAATAAGATATTATCTCTAGGGAACAGCTTCTTTTCTAACTTGAAAGGAATAACAGTATGTTAAATTAATTATTTCAGTCATTCTGAAAGAAGAATTGTTTAAAGTGGAACATTTACATCTTACAGTATTTTAATGATCAAGTGCTTCTGTTTCCCATGACACCAACTGGTATACTAAGAGCAAAAGGGGTGATTCCATATTGTCTAGAAATGTAAGACACCTGAATGCTGACTGACTTTTCTGCAGGGGACTATAGACTTGAACCTTTAGTGTTTTTCAGTCTAGTCATGCTAGCTTTTACTACTCCTGTAGCATGTAGTTCACTTGTGAAGATGAAGGCTGTCTGGAATACATTTGCAACCTGAACAGTAAAGTCAATCTGACATTAGTGATGCTGTTTACAACAGAAACAAAACTGAAATATGCTGGAGCCTACATTATATTTCTTTGACCAAACTGCGGGAGGCAGTGGGAGACAGGAGTGCCTGGCATGCTCTGGTCCATGGATTCACGAAGAGTCGGACACGACTAAATGACTAAACAACAACAACAACATTATGTTTCAATACAGGAGAAATGAATGGAAGAGCTAGATCTAGCACTCACACAACTTAATAGAGGACAGGCCAGGGTATATCTTAAATTGCCTTGCACTCCCTGTTCTTTCTGGGAAATTCTAGATATTTTCTCATTAATTAAGATACAGTATGAAATTCTGTAACAACCAGTAAATAAAATAAAGACTCTTCTTTGGTACAGTTAGTATCTTACCTTAAGGGAATTGTTTGCACCATCGAATCCTTTCATATTCCTCATCTGTATATAAGTTTGGGCCCAAATTCTTATAACAATTACAGTGGTACCTCTGGATGTGAACAGGATCCGTTCCGGAGCCCCACTCACATCCAGAGCAGAACGTAACCACTTCTGCGCATGCGCGTGACGTCATTTTGAACGTCTGTGCATGTGTGAGCAGCGAAATGTGGAAGTAATGTGTTCCGTTACTTCCGGGTCGCCACAGAGCGCAACCCGGAAACGCTCAACCTGAAGCAATTTCAACCCGAGGTATGACTGTATATATGATCCATCACCTTTTAAACTTGCATATATTCAAAGATCCTGCAAATAAGGGTATTACGTTGGGGAAGGGCCATATCTGAGCAGTAGTGCACATGCTTTGCAAGCAGAAAGTCCCAGGTTCCATCTACCTAGTGGCATCTAAAAAAGGCTGGGAAAGACTTCTGCCTGAAACTGTGGAGAAGTTTCAGAGTTATCAGTATTGAGCTAGATGGACCAGAGGTCTGACTTGGTATAAGACAGCTTCCCATGGGTTGTATCTTGCTAAGTTCTACTTGGAGTAGACTTATAAAAACCAACAGCCCTAAGTTAATAATGCCCATTAATTCCAGTGGGTCTATTCTGAATAGAACTGTTTCAAGGACTTGGATCTCCTCCTGTTTGGTGAAGTATTGTCCATCTGAGCAGATATATGAACTGACAGCTGGGAAAAGTTATTTTCTCTAGTTTCAACTAAACCATAACAAATGGCACTTACCAAATAGGAGGGTTCTGGCTCTCATTGGTTTAGCTAGATTTGTAGAACAAATTTAACTTTTGGTTAAAAGCAATTAAATTTTGTTGAGAAGTACGGCCGTCTATGGATCAGCCTTTCTTTGTTCTATGATTAGGAATGGATTGTTAAGGCTGCAGTCCTATAAACGTTAACCTGGGGATAAGTTCTGTTAATGCGTCTTCTGATCCATTAAAAGAAAAAGTTTTTTAAAAATACATTGCTTATAAACTAAAGTGAATGAAGTACCTATTTCAGTGCAAGGAATTTTTTCTGTTCCTGAGAACCCTGCAGAAAAGCAACCATTATAAATATGATAAAAAGTTGTATGTTGAATTAATCTCCTTCCTTTACATTGTTCCTTCCTCCTCCCTTTCCTCATATGACCAATCTTTTATATTGTAATCATGAGAGCAGGGCTATGTTTTATATTTATTTTATGTACAACACATAGTTGTTTGAGGCACTTTAAAAGAATGATCAAAAGGCCTACCTAGCCTTTCCAGTGAGATCTGTTATTGGGTAAAGATAGCAAGGTAGAGTTTTCAAGGTAGCCATGTTTTGAGATTAGCAATCATAGTTTTGAGGTTTTGAGAGTCCCAAATTATATGCAGCATACTGCTGCATTATTTTGTACAAACGCACAGCATAAACACAGTCTTTGTCCCAAATAACTTGTAGTTTTGAGAAAAAGTGCAGCAGGTGGGTGGGACAGATGTATAGCATAAGAACATGAAACATTCTGGCCAACATGATTAGCATATGCTCTTGCCCACCAGCTGCTTTGTTTCGTATCAAATTGTGCCATTCTTTTCTATTCACATCTGCATGCTGCAGAAACACTTTCGTGTTAGTTTACAGTACTTTCTTGTTTTGAAATTGTTCTGTTAGGAGTGACACCAAATAATTTTCTGTGGCTGTTTGAAATTAACATTCTTCATGAAATTGTTTAAATATGAATGACACTTATGGATCTAAATGATATAATGGCATTCCCTGCTTTTAGCAGCATAATATTCCATTTGGAATTGACAGTGACTAAAAAAATGGGCATTAAAATTCAAAATTTAATTTTAAAAATAGTGTTGCGGCAAAGGTTTCTTTTTTTAAAAAAAAGCTTGATTTACAAAGAGAGTGAATTTATCGTGAATGTAACAGTTCCCATTAAAAATTATAATCTACACTTACAGTGTCCTAAAACTGAATAATGGCATTCTATTAAAGGCTTTCTGAGTTAATGGCTCCTTTTCAGTGTGTGGTAGGGGGAGAGAACCATAGGAGGGGGACAACTAAAACCCAGACTTAAGCTTTTTAAACCACACAATTACAAATGAGTCACACCAGGATTCCAAAGGCTCAAGACTATATTGGATAGTTACTTGAAATGCAACGATGACAGAGAGGTTAGCCTACTGTGTCATCAGAGACATGGGTGGTGCTGTGGTCTAAACCATTGAGCCTCTTTGGGCTTGACGATTGGAAGGTCAGTGATTTGAATCCGCGTGACGGAGTGAGCTCCTGTTGCTTTGCCCCAACTTCTGCCAGCCTAGCAGTTCGAAAGTACACCAGTGCAAGTAAATAAATAGGTACTGCTGCGGTGGGAAGGTAAATGGCATTTCTGTGTACTCTGGCACTCATCACAGTGTCCTGTTATGCCAGAAGCAGTTTAGTCATGCTGCCCACATGACTTGGAAAGCTGTCTGTGGACAAACGGCGGCTTCCTCGGCCTGAAAAATGATATGAGCACTGCACCTCATACAGTGGTACCTCGGGTTACATATGCTTCAGGTTACAGACTCAGCTAACCCAGAAATATTACGTTGGGTTAAGAACTTTGCTTCAGGATGAGAACAGAAATCGTGCTTTGGCGGCATGGTGGCAGCAGGAGGCCCCATTCACTAAAGTGGTGCTTCAGGTTAAGAACCCTTTTAGGTTAAGTACGGACCTCTGAAACGAATTAAGTACTTAACCCGAGGTACCACTGTATTTGCCTTTGACTGGACTTAACCGTCCAGGTTTCCTTTACCTTATATTTACTTTGTATTTACTTTGTCATCACTACCACCACATATTAGATGCAATATGTGCATTCACTTGTTTTTTGTTGTGTTCAGTATAAGATTTGCACCACCTAGCATTCCTGTAAACAACAGAGCATTCCTGCAAACAACAGGGCATCTGTAGCTTACTCTGATGGATTTAGAAATGACCATGTCTATGGCCCTTTTCATGTTGCTGATCCACACTGAGACCAAGATTTTGATGGGGGTGCCTGCCATATCATCTGGAAAATCTCACAGAGCATTTAGGAATTTATCAGTCTCCATGGGCAAATCATCTTAATGGGGGAAGTGTTGCTGCCAATCCAAACCTTACTGGGAAATGTTCTGTCCATGACAGTGCAGGGATTACCACTCTATCTCCTACTGAACAGTTGTATAGCTGAGGGGGGGAAAGTATTGAGCGCATGCCACACTTTGTACATCAGGGTAGAGATGTGCTCAGACAGCCACATGGTTGTTATGGTGGCCGTGAAGTCTGGAGTTCTTCCAATCAAGGCAGCTTCCACATGGAAGTTGATAACTCCTCATATCAAATGTCTTGGAGTTTTCCAACATCACACTATACAAGAGACTTCTTTGTCAGTTTAGTTTGGGAGACTGATGGGCATCAGGGTACTAGCAGAATATCCATTCTGTCTATCTGGCCCAACCTCCTAGTACAGATCCTGTTCCTAGGCATCCTTGGAGGGGAAACAGAAACTTTATGAATGACAGCACTCTGTGCCCTAGTCTGGAGTGGTGTTGATCTGAATATTCAGGCAGTCAAAAATGAGTAAGGTGTTTCTCTCAACCCCCCCCTTCTGTTCATGTTGCAGTGATGCAACCAGTATGCAATGCAGTATGAATGCTAGTTGAGGAAATACATGAATTTCAAAGTGGAATTTTTTATTTAAACCAATCTACTGTGCATAAAACACATTTATTATTTGTAGCGATATTCTAACATGTCAGCCTGCTATCTCCATGCATTTATGGTAGGCATGACATGAAACTTCAGCTATATACAGTTTGGTGCAACCATTATGAATTCTTTGATTTGCAGGCTTAAAATATCATTTTGGCTTAACTCCTAATCTGGCAAGTATTTTTTGCTCCATAACACTCACTTTTTTCCTCCCAGAAAGTAAGGGGAAATGTCTGTGCGTGTTATGGAGCAAATGCCTACGGATGGCGGGGGGATCTGCTGCAGTTGTGAGCAGAGGATCCAGGGTTCCCCTTTATTCCCTCCTCCGTGGCTCGCTTTGCTCGCTTTGAAACAGCAAAGCAGGAGAAGAGCCACTGAGTGGGGAGAAGAGAGGGACAGAGAGCCTGGTTGCAAAGCATGGATCCACATGGATCCTCAGGATTTTTGCACTGGGTCGCCCCAAATTCACCATCAGATCATGTGTCTGTGGCCACAGCATGAACCACAAAAATCATACATCCACTGTTTCGTTTAGAATATTTTTTTTCTTGTTTTCCTCCTCTAAAAACTATGTGCGTGTTATGGTCGGGTGCGTGTTATAGAGCGAAAAATACGGTAATTTGCTGTTATCTCTCTAGTAGTTCTGGGTGGCTTCCCTATTGTCTTTGAAGGACATGGTCATCTGCCCTAATAAAGTATACAGTTCTATTAGCTTTTTGGAGGAAAAGAATAGAAAAAGGCATCTTAAACAATTATTTTAAAAAATGGAATCTTAAAATCTTAATCCTTATGCCTAGAATATAAATAACATAATGATCTCTAAGATACTGTAAGGAGAGTGTCTCAATGAGATAAAGAACTTGTATAGTGTACATACAAAATACAGTACAGTCTGTATGTTGCAATAACTAAGCATGTACCAGTTATAGATGTTAATTATCTGGTTAAATTCTTTCTTGGAAAAAACAAGAAGTGCTTTTCTGAAGATCGTTAGTTGAATTTTTACTCTTTCAATGTTAAAAGTGCTAACTGCTGATGTGTATAAAACTATTGTTTCTGGTTTTTATTTTACAAATTGGCTTGTACCCAATTTTTTGATGGCAAGTGTTCATGCAACTAAATTTTGTTTCTGCTTTCATGGTCTAAGTTTTTACTGTGAGGCTGTGAGTATATAAAACCTATTCTGTGTCAGAAATCTGCCTTTCCATTTCCCATTGAAGGAATAATGTCAAAGCAGCAGGGTATTTTCCTGTGGCCATCTGTACTGCACCTGATCGGTAGAGATGAAATAGTGAATACTTCTCACTCAACCTTTTTCAAGCTCTAATTCACAATAGATAAACACAATAAAAATAAGTTGGGGCTGTGTGAATTGCCTATGAGCAGTAGTTTTTCTGAGAAGTTAGAGTTTTATATTGTCTAATTTTTAAAACCTAGTGTACAAGAAACAGAAGTATACAGTACTGGTAATTTTAGAATTTTCTAAATAGGTCTGCTGAGTTCTTTCATTAAAGCTTCATAAACCAAAACAGAATGTTGTCAGTAGAATATATGGAAATTTTAAGTTTTGAGACCCCTTTACTTATAGCCTGTTCTTTGTTCTAGATACTTACATTTTATTGTAATGTCCTAAAAACATCTAAAAGTTTTGAACTTCTTTTGAAATGTCTTATGAGAGTTTAAACTTTTTCACAAATGATTTATAGTTTCAACGCTTATTTAGTTTTTAGTTTGCTAGGGACAGAACACTGTTGTGCTGGGATAGTCTTCCCTAACCTGGTGTCCTCTAGGCCCTGGCTGCAGCTGATGGGAGTTGTAGTCGAAAACATTTGAAGGTCACTAGGTTTTGGAAGGTTGTGGTAAGGTGCAAAAAGTTATTAATATGTGCAATTATTGATAAAACTGTCTAAGTATCAATGGTAACGCTGTTGCTTATGACCACCAATGTTACAGTGGTGCATATGAGAGAATAGAAATATATTATGTGTCAGAAGTAGCCAGTGTGCTGCCAGCTAGGTGTTGTAGACTGCAACAGCCGCCATCCATGACCATTTACCTGGATTTCTAGGACTGATGGGAACTGAAATCTAGCAACATATGGAGGGCACTTCATTGAGTTTCTCTGCTCTGATAATTTGATCCATTCCCCAACCCCTCTATCCTACTGGTTTTCTGGCTGCACAGAAAGGAACTAGGTTTTTTTGGCCCATGGAGATGTATGGGCATTTTTTTTCAAGGTTTGTAGAGGGCAATATGTGTATTTAGGATAATGCCAGTGAGAGAGTCCCATTGCCTATTTTATCTGTGACTAAAATTGTGATTGCTCAATAATGTGAAACGGGATTTGTCAGTATTTGGGCAAATATAGTTTTAAAAAAAACTATTTAAAAAATCCTGATTTGGTAAGTGCTTTGAGTTTGCAGAATCATGTGCCCACCAGGGGCTTCTTTATTATCTGATTGGAATGTACTGAACTCAAAACACATTCAGGGAGCTCACTCTCCATCATCTGTTGTGGCACTAAGGGATGTTCCTCCTACAATCCGCTCAGCCCTTTCCCAGGATCCTGATCTCCATTCCCCAAGCCACTGAACCCCTCCCCAGGATCAGATGTTCCTTGAGGCTGCAATTCCACTCCCCTCATCCCACTCTGATCCTCCCACAGGTCCCCTAGCTCCAACCCTCTGATCTCTTCCCACTCCTCTAGATCTCATGAACTCCTCCAGGACACCTCAATGGGACTCACATGGTAGGACCTCTTGGTATATCTACTACAATTTAACTGTAGTAAATCTGGACTTCATGGGCAATGCTGCACCTCAACCCTTAGGTATTAATCCTTCTTCTCTATGTACCATATCTTGGATGACGATAGGAGGAATGGAGATGAAGACTGGATTGCACGTACACAAAGATTTTCCTTTTTGAAGATGAACTGGTAATCAGCATGCCCCTCTTCTGGCCAGTGTCCCCAGTCTCCCTTTTAGAACAGGTGGCCCAAAAAGGGAGATTGTGAGTGGGAAGGATCTCTGTCAGACTGGTAGAGCTAGAGGCAAAACAAGCATTGAATAGTATTTACTGGTGGAAAGCAGCTTGGTTTTATTCTAAACAAGTTACTCAAACTAAGGAACCAGGTGAGAGGTCAGGAGATAATTTACAGCTCCCCTTTTTATCACCTGGCAATTGTAGAACTAGATTATGCAATACTGCTTTCTGGCCTGCTGCATTGGTGGCATTTAAGCCTTGTAGATTGCTCTTATACATAAAAATTTTTATTTTATTATTTACCGCAGTTCTTTCCTTGTCCCCTTAAGCTATCATTACATGCTGTGATCACTTTGGAAATAAGGAGACAGAAACTGGGAAAATAATTCCGAGCATGCATAATGTGGCTGCCAGTTTATTAACTGGAGCAGTGAGGTAGGATCAGCGAATACCACTTCTGCTAAGTTTGGCAGGTGGGCTCTGCTCACATTCTCTGCTAGGATTCAGGGTGAGGGGAAATGTAGAAGGGCCTTCGCTTTGATGGGTGCCTGACTCTGGAATGATTTCCCCTTAGAGTTACATAGGGAAATAGTAAAATGAACTTAGCGAATTATTCTTTTGATGGCTTAAAAAAGGTGTAAAAGGCAATAATATGAAACTGTATTTCACTGGAGTTTTGAACATTTTTCAGTGGTTATAAAACAGCTTCAAACGTTAACACATTTTTGAAAATCTTGCAGGGAAGTTTTTAGACTTATTTATTAAAAGGCATAAATTTAAAACCCAGTCCTTAATATATGTAGTTCTACTACTGGATATTACAAGAGTGTGAAAAGAGAAGTAAATTGTGTGTCCATGTTGTACCTATGTAAACAGAACTTTTAAATCAGTTGAACATTCATTAAAATACCATCAGAAATCTTAAAATGTGAAACTGTATCAGGATGAAAAGTGGTACAAATTATTTAATCAAATTTATTGAATTTTAAAATGAAAGTACAGTGGCAATGTATGCTTCTGTGGAAAGTTATTTAACATTAGATGAAATCTCCACTTCAAAAAAGTAGTTCGCTGAACTGGCCTAAAAGAAATGTGAGCTACAAAGGAGTCAGACATTGACTAGCCACATTTGCCAGCTGTGTGTAAAAGCTACTTTGGACATAAAGGGATTTCACGTTTATTATGTGGGTGGGATGATGTCAGTTTGGTTGATTATGCCCCTTTCAAGCTGCTGTGATAATTACCTGCTTGATACTAGAAGTGTCGAGCCCATTTTCAGTACTTGTTTGCTTTTGCTGTCATGCCCTAATTGCTATATAATTTTGTCCCTGCCAATTACTGCCTTGGAGTAAAATTTGGTGTAAAAAAGTTGCAAAAAACGATACCCATGTAGCCTTCATAATTTTGACAGATTTTTTTTCCAGTTATATGCCTTTATTTGTAATCTTTGAAGTACAAAACCTAATTTTAAGCCTACAGAAGCACCCCACACTTGATATTTGGGTGCACACCAACAGTATACTTTCTCCTCCTTTTTTTCTTTTCATATGGCTGTGAATTAGGGTTAACTAAGTGTAAAAGAACCCAGTTTATTGGTTGTTGCTAGTAACAAAGTACACTTGCTGAAATCATAAGCATACTAGGGCTTGGCAAACTAAACTTTACGCCTTGACCAAGCCTCTATCTCTCAGTTGGTTTCCATTATTATTATTATTATTATTATTATTATTATTATTATTATAGGAGAGAACATTGTTATGTTGCATTTGGTGTGAGACTGAATGCATGAAGGATTACAAAGCACGTTGTATATTAAAGTTGCCGTGCTATGCATGCTTTCCTTAGAGTAAGCCTAATTGAAGATCGTGCAGCGTCTAAGTAAACAGGTATTGGATTACATTGTAAAAGTGTTTCAAAGACATAAAGCCACACAACCTTCTTCTGTCCTAGAGGTGTAAAAGCCCGGGGGGGGGGACCCTCTCTCCCTCCTAGACTTTCCCCTAGTTCTTTTAAATGGAAGATTTGGAAAGTTGGAGGAACTTGGGGCTGGGGAACTATGAAATATTCTCTCTTGGAATGTCTAGTGTGAATATTTTTATGAAATACAATCTACAGTAGTGAATAATTCCTTGAAGATAAAAATGAAGGCTTATATTCAGAACCAGAGATTATTTCAGAAAAGAATGTTGAAAATAGACTTTCATGTTAAGCTGTCTGGGTCTAGGTTTGGAGTACAGTGCTACTAAATGAACTGTTCTGGCTTTTGCCTTAGTTACATTTAGTTTTCAGTCATTCAGTCATTCAGGCAAATAATTTCTGGCAAGTTTGAAAATCCTTGCTTTAAAGTTGTAACTGCTACCACCTTTTCTGCACCTGCCATATGACCAGCCTCTGAATTGCTTAGATCTGTGAATGTGTATAATAAAACTGGTAATTCTTTTAATTGCTAGTACTAATAGTGTACTTCAGGCAGTGATGATATGGTGTGCATGAAAACCACATAATCTGGCTAGCTCAGTTGGTTAGATAGTGGTTCTGATAATGCCAAGGTTGCAGGTTTGATCTCCTTATGGGACAGCTACATATTCCTGCATTGCAGGGGCTTGGTCTAAATGATCCTCAGTCCCTTCCAGCTGTATGATTCTACCATTGCCTGAGGAAGGGTGTTTTGTGTTAGCTCCATAGTGTACCATAGCTGAGCTAAACATTTGCACCTGCTTTCCACTGTTGCAAATGAAGGACAATTCAACAACCTCTTGAACACTGTCTCAATATTTTCCTCAATACCTTTTAGAGAATTAAAAAGTTTTAGTTCCCCAGATAATTGCACTGTTGTAATAATTTTGTCTTCTACATATAAAGAATAGTAGACAGAGATGCCTGCAGGCACCACAGATTTTTTTTCCTTTTCTTTTCCTCAGTTATTACTGAAGAAAATTCATATACCTCAGGCATATGCTAGGGAACACTTTTAGAGCAGCTGGCTGTACTAAAGCTGATGGCGGTCTGGAGCAGACAAACTTTGCTTTAATAAATGGAATAGGATTTCATTTGGTTCTGAAGTCATTTTTTGGAGCAGTGTGATATGTGGATGGTTTAAATTTATGGGTTATTTCCCTAGTTCTGGACAAGTATTAAAACTCAAAGAACTTGCATGTTTTGCATCTGTGTCTGCTGACCATTCCTGCATTGCAAGTGTATGGAGCATTAGGGGAGGGGCAGTGTCTCTGGTGGGGGACACATTGAGCTCCTTCTGGAGTAGTTTGTCTGCCTTTAGTCCCTACCCTGCTCTCACCTCTAACATGGGGCCCCTAGAAGCTGACAGCAGCTCCACCCTGGGAAACCCTGGCGGGCTGGCTATACCAATTGAGGGTAGCCCATGGGTCTCAAACCCTCGGTGAGTCATGTGAGTTAGGGACTTGTCTGTCCCCTGCGTGTAAAGACAGGCTCTGGGGGATTGAGCAAATAAGACCAATAGCGAGTCCAACGATCAAGAAGGTGGTTTCTGCATGTGTTGTTGTGGGAAATGAGGGGCAGATGGGGCTTGTCAACCTGGGAAGATAGCCCATCTAGGAGAAGGAAAACTCTGATCTAAACCTCTGCAGCCTTGTGGGGTATGTTCAGGAGAAGAAATGGCTAAGGAATAAACCCAGGGTTTGTGTTCCCTTCGGCATGAAGGACAGTGGAGGCCGTGGTGTCTTTATGTTATACAGTATTGTTTATTTACACACACATACAGTCTGAGCCTACAATTTAGGGGTTCCCAGCATTAACCACCCCAAGAGGGCCTTCCTTCTCCCATAGCAACAGCCTTGAATTGAAGCAGAGATCAGGCATAGTTTTGTCTTGCAGGCTTTAGCCTGCACCTTGTATCTGGCACAGAGCCACTTTCCTTGTTACCTTTGTTTTTCTAACTGCTTAGAAAGACAAAGTACAGTGGTACCACGGGCTACATACGCTTCAGGTTACATGCGCTTCAGGTTACAGACTCTGCTAACCCAGAAATATTACCTCAGGTTAAGAACTTTGCTTCAGGAGGAGAACAGAAATCGTACAGCGGCGGCGCGGCAGCAGCAGGAGGAGGCCCCATTAGCTAAAGTGGTGCTTCAGGCTAAGAACAGTTTCAGGTTAAGAACAGACCTCCAGAACGAATTAAGTACTTAACCCGAGGTACCACTGTATACTTAGAGGGTCATTACCTCATCAGGAAGCCAGCCTGGCAATTCCAGGAATTGAATCCATGCTGGATCCAGGAATTAGGAGGGGGCTCAGACATACAGCCTATCCTCCCTTCCAATCTCATAACAATATGTTCATAGCAAATTTGTAGACATATAATGTGGTTGAGTGCCACAGGATCTCAAAAGCACCTAACTCCTGTGCCCACAAGGAGTTGCTTATGTACTTCAATGGAAGGGCCGCCTTACTTTACAATTTTAGCAGGGCCATTTACCAAGCTAATTTTTTTCTTGCTATGCCAAATTTGTTAATGAAAGAAAATAATGCAAGCTTGAAAACTCCAAAGAGCTGTTGGTCTTAGAAAGAAGCTTCAAGAGACTATAGTTTAATGTTATGAGCTACAAGCAGCTTCTGTGTGGTTTAATAAATATAATAGTTCAGAGGCAGTTTAAGGAAATTAATGAAGATTATCTTATTTGCCATGTGCTCTAGGAGCAAGCCCAGTAGACATACCTTTAACTCATTCTATCCCTGACAGAGGAAGCTTAGCAAGAGAATACAAATGGTGTGATATTAATTGCCTTTTCCCTTCATTCAAGACGAAACTCAAATTTATTTACCGATTTTAAAATCCAGTTCTAAAGAGCTCAGTGTTGGGTTCAGGAGTTTGTTATCGAGTCATCCCAACAGCCCTGAGGGACAGATTGAGCGGACATGCCCAGGGCCATATAACAGGTTTCATGGCTGAGTGGGGAGATCTGAACCTCGGTCTCTCCAGTCCATCACTCTTATCAACTGCACTACTCTGTGTAAGCTTTTTATTTTTATTCCATTTCCCCCCTCATGGTCAATAATATACAATCTTCGTAATCCTTGCAGTGACCCTGTAAGGCTGCCTAGTTCTGGCCTCCTTGTGTGGTTACTATGAAAGGGTTGCCTTGAACCATAGACTTTCCGGACAATAATTTAAGCTGATAACTATTATATTAAGCAGGCAGATTCATGTAACTAGAGAAGTACCGTATTTTTTGCACCATAACACTCACTTTTTTCCTCCTAGAAAGTAAGGGGAAATGTCTGTGCGTGTTATGGAGTGAATGCCTGCGGGTGGCGGGGGGGATCTGCTGCAGTCGTGAGCAGAGGATCCATGGTTCCCCTTCCTTCCCTCCTCCGTGGTTACAAAGCATGGATCCACATGGATCCTCAGGATTTTTGCATTGGGCTACTCCAAACTCACTGTCAGATCACATGTCTGTGGCCACAGCATGAACCACAAAAATCATATATCCACTATTTCATTTAGAATATTTTTTTTCTTGTTTTCCTCCTCTAAAAACTACGTGCGTGTTATCGTCTGGTGCGTGTTATAGAGCGAAAAATACGGTAGTTCTTACCCTTTAATTCTCTACCCCGTACTAAGTATGTAACATTATAATCAAATGCCCCACAAGTCACAGGTTTAAAAAATGCATGTAAAAACAACACGCCAGAGGAGGCAACATTTGTATATACCGTAGCTACAGATAAATTTGTTATATGCATTGCTACATAGTTTTCAGATGGAATATGAGGTCATGGATTCTGGAAGCTCATACATAGAAGGGAGAAATAAGTTCTCAAAAGTGCCAATTTTTGCTTGAGTCCGGTTAGCTTTTTTAAAAAAGGAACCTGTTTCTCCCTTTTCTTTGTTACTATGACAATGCCCTGGCCCCCAGGATTTTGTATATCACCTTTTGTATATCACCTCCTGGCTTGGCTAAGCGTTGTTGACCTAACATCTGTTGAACTATGTTTGCATTTTCAAATGACCTAATGTTCTGTGTGTTTTCTTTCTTTCAGGTGCACTCTAGTTATTTTAGTAGCAGGGATAGTCTTGTCATTAGACAGTGTGAAGTAGATGCCTCAGGCAGCTGATTTTGGAATTTATGAAAGGGTAGCATACTGACAGATATGTAATGTAAATTTAGACTGTCAGGGAGGGGTGGAGGTACTTGTGTGTGTGTCTCAGGTGCCGAGGTAACTTGATCAGCCTTGGATCAGTGTATCTTCACTTCATCCAACAATCTCAAGGTCCAAGTAGGTTGGTATCAGCAGAGGTGTCTTCTCAGGTACCTTGGTCCCAAGTCATATAGGGCTTTAGATGTCAACATATGCCAACCTTAAATTGGCCATGGTCACAGATAAATGTATAGCAGTACAAGAGTTGGCATCAATTCTCTGAGCAACATAAAATGTTAAGTATATTCAAAAAGTAAATGTATTCGTATTAGCAATCCCCCTCCTCATAATATTTGGAGTTTAGGTGGAGCACAAACTCAGAAGTTGGTGTTAGGTGCAGAATTCAGCATTCTGAGTCTGAATGCCTTATGGCAATGGCAATAAGCTTAAAACCATGTGCAATGCCTAGTGAAATAACAGATGACGGAGAAGGGTTTGTGTAGGCTATCTAGGGCTGGGGATAAGACACAACTCCTTGCCTATTTCCATGATTAGCAGGAACAGAATGAATTGCAGCATGTGCTTAATTTCTAATAATGTATGCAAGTTGTTAAATTCAGTTTTTTTGATGAATTTGGCCTATTGTTTATATTTGATGAATGGCGATATTATAAGCCCAGTTTAACTACGAGATTTTTGTGGTATGTTCCTTAACGTTGTAATGAACAATCCTGTAAGGTGCTTGCTTTTTATATAGCCCCTATTGAGGTCATTATGGGCTGGGGAAGATATGATGGTGGGTAGGGATGTGTCATTTAAATGAGTGTTGGTCAAAAATTTAGTGGTTGTTCCTCTTTCTGGTTTCTTCCTCATCCTTTGTGACCATAGTTGCCATGTTAACAAGCCATCAGCCCATGTGGTACTGTTGCTGAATGAAAGGTTGGTTCATAATATTACACAAATCAGAAGGAGCCGCCTGGCCTGAATTGCTGAAAGTTGGGTGGATGGCTGGAAGGTGTCTATTTGCCTTGGTTGCATCTGCCTGAATTCTTAATGCAGCACAACAGTGCAATAATCTAAAGTCTCCTTTCCAGACTTCCTGCCTGGGAGCCAATTTTGAATGTTTCTACTTGGTGTTAGACAGTAAGAGAGATTAGGGACTCTTGTTGATTTACCACTCACCACACTCTCCAGCAGTCTTCCTGCCTGGAGCTGACAGAGGTTATCTCTGGGCTAGTGTTGAGGACCCCCAGGATGTTGCCAAGGCTGCTTTGTGAGGATTTTATGGCCGACATGACAAATGACAGCAATTTGCACCAGCATATCCTTGGCCTAATTTGAAGAGTGAGGAACTTCATTCATGGAGGCCAAATGCCAGCCCTCCAGGCTTCTGTGTCTGTCCTGGGGTGAGATAGGGCGGGGCTTAGACTGGTAATAGGGCTATAAGAATGTAGAGCTCTGATGTTGCTTCAGCAAGAAACAAACAGGGTGAGCTGGGTGTAGTAGCAGCATCTTAAGAACTGTCCAGAGAGGCTTTCCTGACAGTACCCTATCTCTCACTTAAGTGACAGGTAAAAACTGTTTTTATCTGCCCAGGCCGTCAAAGCTTAAGAGATTCGGATTTTTAGCATGAAATCTTCTGCATCTCCTTTTTATACTACGTAGTCTTAACTGCCTCCTGTTATTTGTTTTCCTGATTTTAGTATATTTTATGCTTTTATTTATAAACTTCTCTGAGAGCACAGCAGAAGAACAGCCAAAGTGCTCCTATAATAAATAAACAATATTTCTACATGTTGAACATAATTCTGATTCCAGCTTTCAGAGCAACTTTTTCATGCCTCCCCCTTTCTAAAAAAAAAACCCTCTGTATTGCTTTATATTGTAGAACCGTATACTATTTATTCAGATTGCTTTTTGTACTAAAACCCAATTAAATTAAAGTATAAATATATTCTTCCAACTTCTATTTTGTAATTTCCCCCCAATGGAGCTATTTTAAACCTGTGCAGTAGTTGGAAGGTCTTTTGTAGTACAGTAAATGCAAAAGAAGAAAATTGCATGAAAACACCAGATGTGGGTATGTTCTCTATTGAAAAGAAGTAATTATATTCAATTAGTTCAAACCTGTGATTTTGCTAATGTTAAATGCATTGCTTGAAATGTGTTTGGGGGAGGGGGACACAGTTGAGAAATCATCAGTGTGGCACATTTAAAAGGTCTGCGTGTGTGTATATGTGTGTGTGTGTGTGTGCCGTTCTTTGCATACTAATATATGCACTGTAGGATGTAAATACAAAAGTTTACATAACCTGTGAAATAAACAGAAGGAAAATATTTTAATCTAATTGCCTAAAGGTTTTCTATTGGAGGTGAAAATTTTGAAGTAATTTGGTATTAGATGTGCTTTAAAAGTACCATTTTAATTTTTATGCCTCCATACTCTAGTAAAACCAGTATGCATAGATGCAGATGCTGTGATTAGAAGCAATATGTAACCTCTCCTCTACATTACTTTTTGAAGATTTTAGCTATTAGACCACACTTGACTACCCTTCCCATACAATAAGAGCAAAACAGCCTTTCATAAATGTTGCTATTTCTAGGGTGTACTCCTTGTTCAAGTGGGATGAGCATGAAGTAATTTTTCACCTGCTTACATTAATTTTCTTTTGTCTTTGTCCATGTAGAATTATACCCTCAGAAATAAAATATAACCCAAAAGTTTACTTAAGTAGAAACACAATATAATATTGATACTAAAAGAAGAGAAAGCAATCATGTATGCAAATGCGGGGACAGAAGCTTACATGTGCAAAGAAAAGAAACTCGCAGTGTATATCTAATATGGTGTAATTAGATTCAATTTCTCAAGTGTGCTACTTCCATGGGTTGATTGTGTACATTCTCTTGAGCATAATTATGGCAATCACAAAAATTTCATTGAGTTCAGTTTTATTCTTTTTATTACTTTTACATAGCTGTGTAGTGTGTTGTAAATCTGAAAAGTTGTGAACCTGACCTGGCAGCATTTTAAACTTCAGCTCCTGTTAGTATATGCAGTGGCGTAGCGTGGGTTGTCAGCACCCGGGGCAAGGCAAGTAATTTGCGCCCCCTAACCCGTGGATTTGCGCCCCCTAACCCTACCCCCCAGATGTTGCGCCCGGTGCGGCCGGCTCCCCCTACGCCCCCCACGCTACGCCACTGAGTATATGACCCAATAAAATAAAACTGACATGTTTCCAACTCCTTTTCTTGTCTCTCCCATCACCCTCCTTTCTTAATTCCGACAGCTACTTTACTACTCCTTTTAAAACTTCTTTTTCACTGTGGCTAGCACCACCCTTCTGCTCTTTTTTGACAGCCAGATTATCATAATTTTGGAAATTCAGTCATCCTAGATTATATCTGAAAAATCTGGGTAATTTGTGTGGAGATTTAGATGCACAGTTTTTAAATTCTCATGTAATGTTAATCCAATTTCCTATTGTGTGCTGCAAAACCAGTATCTCATCAGATTCTTCTGTTGTGATGATATATTGGGTTACATTTTCAAAGATGATGGCATGCTTCGTCAGAACCCATTATTTGTGGTGTGGTGTTTGAGTAAAATTATTTCCAAATATATATATATATATATATATTTAAGAGTGTGGTATTGTTTTATGAAGAAATAGGATTATTGAAATATTCTTTTGTGGCCAGTTAGTTGGGTAGGAGTTCTTTTAAGATTACTATAACCTCTGCCCACTTGCTGAGTAGTTTTTTTATTGACTATAAATTTTGAGTTTTAATATGCCTGAGGAAAGGTGATCTGATATGTATGTTGTATTATAACAGGCATAATTTTGCATCAGGCAATCCTCCTGTATATGAGAGAGAAGGGGGGATGGAATCATTTTTTAAAATGATACTATATTATTAATTGTATTTAAAATATTTTTCAAAAAACTGCTGCTCAACTAATCTCAGCACATTTTTAGTCAATTCAAAAGTTGTGTAATCTATTTATTGATTTAAATTTTGCAGTTCTCTTGTAATCTTCCAAATAATATTATCTGAAGAACTGCACTGCTAGTTAGTTGCTTGCAAGTGTGCTTTGGACGTAATGTTTCATGAGCAACTGCTTCCTTCTCTCTCAGATGGCAAACTACTTTTGAAACAAAGGAGACTTTCAAAAACAGTCTTTGATAAAAGGGATGTGACTACAGTTTAAACAAAGAGAGAGAGAAAGGATATTGACTCAATGAACCAAACACTTTCAGCATTCCTAAAGTAGCTCTTTGGACCCAGCCTATGTATTTTTGATCTGAAACTTTCAATTGTAATAGAAAATGCAATGACCAGGTATGAGCAGATGGACTGAGTGGTACAGCCTTTCTCCTAGTAGCATATTCTATCTATCGGTACTATTAAAAATAGATATTTGGCTTTTAACATTTATAAATATCTGCTAATTTAATATTTAACCATTCAGGTGATTTTCTTTGTAGTTTTGTATTATTTTTTATTCTATATTATAAACAATCGCTTATATTTCATAGGCCTCGAAGTAGAGGAAAACCTGCAGTGGAGGATGAAGACAGCATGGATGGTTTGGAGGCAGCAGAAACAGAAAACACTGTGGAAACTGGTAAAGGCACAAGTAGTAGCAATGCTTTCATAAATTTTGGGAATATGGGCTGTTTTCCTAGCATATATCCATATGCAAGGAAAAACAGATATAGAAAATGCAAGTAGAAAATGTATCTTTTTTTAAAAAAAAGGTTTTTTAAAGAAAAGTGTAGTTTGAGAAGCATGAATTTATTGAAGGGTTAAATTCAGTGGGCTAGCAGTTGTTGAAAGTAATAGTAAAAGCATATTCAATACACTTATCTCTATGGAAAAAGAGCACAAAAGATTAAAGAAAACAGACATGGAATATTTTTAAATGGCTTAAAACCAAAGTGGAAAATTAGAAAATCAAAGAAAGGACAGGTTATTAAGACTACATTTGTACCTGACTACAGATGCAAATCAATTTTCAGTCTCCTCCACCTCCAGCATTCTGGGTACTGATTAAAAAACAAAACAAAAAATGGTCCTTCAGTGCAATCCTACATTGGACAGTGTGCTTGTGCAGAACAGCATATAGGAAGATACTTCAATATAGGCAAAAGCCAAGGCCACTGTCTCTTTGCTTCTAAATGATGATGGCCTTAGCAACAGCAGCTCCTCCATGTCTGCCTAATAGGTCTTAGAATGTTGCTTCCATGTTTCTTTATAGATGTCTGATTGACTTGTTTTTCTAAGTGAGGAGGCTTGTGGAACCTCCCAAGGCAATGACTTCCAATTCCAGGCACTGCTGCAGAAAGATCCTGTTCCTCATCAGGCAGCATGTATAAGAGTAGCTCAGTAACAATCTTCAGAAGTAGGCTGAAAGTTTTCAAAATATAGCTAGATTTTTTTCCTAGGAAATATCAGTCTGGTGTAACACAGTAGTTAAAACTGATTGCTCATAAAGATCCTTCCAATTAAAAGCTTTTGAAGTTATTTAAAGGTTTGGTTCTCTTGAGACTACATTAAAATGCTTATGCTAGCTATTTGAAGCAGTTTACAAAACAGAGGCAAGAAAAAGTAAAGTAGTTTTTACTTTTAAAGTTTATCTGTGGATATTTTCAACAAAATTCTGTTTGAAGAATTGGCTGTTGCAAATTCAATAGAAATTGAATTTTATAATTTAATCTTTTAATCCTTGCCTTTCTCTTCAAATCCTCATAAACCACTTAACTCTTCTTTATGGTCATTAATCCTTCCTGTTGGTCTCCTCTATACTTTTTGAGACTCTGTTATAACTAACAAGATCTGTAAACTGAGAACATCTTATGCATCAGATTAGTGTTGCCTTTGAATGTTATAGGAAAGCACCTTATGATAAATCCATCAAGATTAAAGTAATTCCATTTACAGCGTCCATCTGTATTCTTCACTACAATGAATGGTCTATTTTGTCAACCAAAATCATTTAATCACACCCCCCACAGCATATAAATACCCAGTTTCAGTGTCTGAATACAGATGATATAAAATTAGTTGAAAGAGGTAAAACCATATATCTGATAAGTATATGACAATGGCCAATTCAGTATTGTCTTAACCACTTGAAGAGGGTAGGTCCTGTGGAGCAGTTTTAGCTGGTTGCAGGAAGTTAGGGTTTAGGTAGATGCAGAGTGGAGAAAAAGAGAGCAAAAATTTGCTTCCTCTCAACATGTTTATGAGGTAGGAAATATTGTTGACTGGATGTGTTCAATACAACTATAGTGAAATCTTCAGAATGGTGATGATTTGCCTTCCATCAGCTGTCATGCGCCATTGGCTAACTTCCATTGCTTTGTATATCATAGCCTTCATGCTGATCTGATAAAAAATCAATCTTTTAAAAACTAAACTAAAGTCTTGAACTTCAAGTCAGTCACTGTAACAGATGGACATCTTGTGTGATCATTGAGCCATTCAAGGGGTTGTCAATTTTTTTCATGGAATATCTCAATGAAATTTCATTGAGTTTCCTGTAGTTGTACTTCAACCACATTGTATGCTGCCTGATTAGTTTCTAGTATTGTATTTATGTCTTAAGTGGAGCTCTTCAGCCTCATTTCTGGGATGACTTTGAATTGATTGCTCATGAGTCTCAGACTGCTTTCATCCTCCTAAGACACATAACATTCAGGTCAATCCACAAAGCCTTACCACTGGACCAGAATTATTTAGATCGCATCATAGGAAGATGTTTTCTTACTATAGGATTTGCATATTTCCTTTGCTTACTTGAGGACTAGTAAATATATTACACTTTATTTTTGTTAACGTGCTCCTCTGGTTTATTTATTTGGTTGCAGAAGACCTAATCTGAAACCTTTTCTGGAAAGGTGCTATTGCAATCACACAGGACATAAATTTATTTTAATTAACTGCCATCAAATAAATGGTTTAACACCAAAGGTTACATATCCCTAGTAATGCTATGCCTTTCGACAGTTTGAAACATGTTTTTGGATCAGTTTAAACTAACTGTTTTCCTCTATGCTTTAATGCAGTTGTTATCAGTAATATGGCAGTTGGTTTCCTTCCCCCTCCTCTGAAATGTCATATTATATCCTATGCTTTATAACATGGGTATGTTGAATTTTAAATTATACCATGTTATTAGCTGCAGTACTTTATAGCAATCTGTAGTTTATCTGTGTACTGTATTCCAGTTTGATTTTGCTTTTCACTAATTAGACTTGGTCCTGCAGTGTGCCTAGGCTTGCTGTTGTTGCAGACAGCAGATATCCTATGGAGGAAAAGACCTGAATGCTGTGGTGTATTTCATGTTATTCAGTCTGTTAATTATTTCCTCACTTCAATTGCATATGCCCAATAGCGGAAAAAAGGTGATTTAATGAAAGATGGAACTATAATAGTCCCTATGCACTTATCACTACAATTCAAATAATTCGATATGTAAAATTTGAAACATCACACAAATTGTGGTGTGAAACTTTAACATGAAGCCCTTCAACCTGTAAAAGTTCAGCAGCAGATTTGGGATATTGATGAAATAAGGATAAATAAACTAAAAGTTGCTTTATCACTATTTGTATTTCAGTACCAAAACTAACTTTAGAAGAACTTGTGGACATAGAAATGTTGTTAAATTTGAACGTAGTTTTCTTTTGTAACATTTGCAGTTGCAGGCTTTTGAAGTAGTTTTTTATACTTTTGAAACAGTATCTATGTGTCTAGTTTATTAATTTTGTGGCCCTTGTCAGTATTAGTCATAACTAAATGGTGACATTTCTGTTTTTAAAACTGTCATTATAAATGATTTAAAAGATAAAACATATTGTTATAGGCATAGTCAGAATTAAAGTACAGTGGTACCTCTACTTACGAATGTGATCAGTTTCGGGGTGCCATTTGCACCCCGAAAAGAAGTAGAGTGCCGCTTCTGCATGTGCGCGAAGCACGCAGATTGCTTCTGCACATGCGCATGCAGTGAACCCAAAAGTGTTTACTTCCGGGTTTGCCGCGTTCGTAACCTGAAAAGCCGCAACATGAAGCAAACGTAACTCAAGGTATGACTGTATCAATAAATACGGAGGGTAGCATATGTTTCCATCTGGATGTTGCAATTGCAATGTTTTTGAATACAAATAGAAAAACAGATTATGTGCATAGGACAATGCTGTGCCAGATTCTCCTAACACTTAAAAGTATGATCTTTAATCAACTTACTCTCTTTTGTCCATCAGAAATCAAGGAACAATCTGCAGAGGAGGATGCCCAAACTGAAGTGCATGGTGACAAGAAGCTAACGCCAGTTCTTCAGCGCTCAGTGTCTGTGGAATCTGCAAGCTCCATTGCCTCTGTTGGTGTTGAAGCAAAAACCAGGTTAGAAAGAGAAACAGGCAGATGCTGAGTCAGTGGTGGGGGAAGGGCTGGGATCTGAACAAACAACACAGAAAATGCTGGGATTTATTCTTTGGCAATCACGCATAGCCAAGTAAGATTGTCTTCCATGAACACAGTCTTAACAGTGAGTCCACAAGTGACTGTGGATGCCAATTCTGGATCCACGCATCCTTCCACAGTGGGGACATAGGTTAAAGGGCAGGAGTTGATCGCAGTGATGGTTTGTCAAACGTGCCTTCCTCTTAGTGCATTTCTCCCTTTCATCCTGAATTTGAGCAATCTTCAAAGTCTGTGACACCTTTGGTAAAGGCTGTTCTCCAATTGGAGTGCTCGCAGGCCAGTCTTTCCCAGTTGTCAGTGTTTATACTACATTTTTTTGGATTTGCCTTGAGAGAGTCTGGGACTACACTCTTTGCAGCATCATTCTATTTTGTAGCATTAGGCTGTGCTGGCAACTGCTATATTTGAGATGGATGACATAGTGTGTAGGGGGAGCAGGAGTGGAAAAGCATGTTTGCTAAATGTTGTCGTGTATCAACCAACTTAAGTGGTTGTTATCAGTGTTGTAAGATATTGATGCAGCAGATTAAAATACTCCTGGAAATGTGTGTGTGGATTTAATAAAACAAAATACAAATCTTTTATTTTAAGAACATCGGAAGCTGCCTTATATCAGAGCCAACTTTCTTTCCATCTAGCCCAGAATTGTCTACTTTGACTAGAAGCATCATTTCCTTCTTGTTGCAAGCCTAAACCTGCTTCATTACAAACATATAAATTAATGCTGAATATTAAAACGCACACACTCTATTTGCCATTTACCTGATTACACTTCAGTTGCAACTATACCAGTAAAGGAGCGAGTTGTCCCGAAAAGTACATACACATCTTGACTCTCAATAGAAATTCAGCTATCCATCAGTCATTTGGAAAATTGCCATAGCAGTTAACCTGATGGCAGTGCTTCACAGTGTAGGAAATGTAAATATCTTGAGGGTGTTTGATGCATTTAAATACAATAACTGCACTTGGATAAAGATTAATTGGACATTTTTCAAGTGTGGACTTTTGTCCCTTTATATTCCTGTGTGACCACATGAGAATAGGAAATTTGAGAATTTGAGTTACGTTATGTGATAGAGTGGTGCAAGTAGGCAGATATTGATTATTCAGTGGGTTTTCAGCACTATATTATGAGGAGCAAAGATGTTTCTTATTTTTATTATGTATTTTGTGGTTTTAATAATCAAATTTTACGTTGTGAACCACCATGAGATCTATGGATGAAAGGCAGTATAAAATTTTTAATAACAACAACAATTTACTGTACTGCGGTGCCTTTTGATCAAGCTCCATTTCCTGAGGCTACTAATGTGGGTTTTTATCTTATTTGAATACAGTTATACCTTGGTACTTGTACGCCTTGGTACTTTTACGTTTTGGCTCCCAAACGCCGCAAACCCGGAAGTAGGTGTTCCAGTTTGCAAATGTTTTTTGGAAGCTGACTTTCTGTGGCTTCCAACTGAATGCAGGAAGCTCCTGCAGCCAATTGAAAGCCATGTCTTGGTTTTCAAAAGTCAAATGGAGTTCAGGAACAGATTACGTTTGAGAACCAAAGTACGACTGTACTGTATATAAAATGCACATTAAAGGAGCTATATAGGACAATCAGAATAATAGACTGCCAAAGTTTGTTTCACAAATTACCGAAGTTTATCCAGCAGTAGTGCATTCACTGGAGTTGTTAACTTTCAGTTAAGGTAGAATTTAATTTTTAATATCTATTTATCACTGTCTAAAGTTTTAAAGACTACTAAAATGTAGTAATAATAGCCCCATCATTCTTATTTCAGTAAAATGCAAAATGATGAACAGATGACATGTTAACTATTGCTCAATGGCACTTTATAAAATATTTCTGTTCTGAAAGCCTAAGGATTGCGTAACTTCTTAAGGTGAAAACTGGGATATGGAAGAACTTATTAAATACATCAATCAATTAAATTCTTCCTTTGCCTGTTCACACTAGACTGGAAGACATTCTTAAGTTGTTTATAGTACTTAAAGGCTAAGGCTATGTTCTTTTACAAAATTACTAGGGAATAAGTTTTATTGAAATCAGTAAGAGTAGCAACATGAGAATGGGACTTTTCAGTGGTGACTCCCCACTTGTGAAATGCTTTACTGAGGGAGACTAGCCTGGCACCATCCTTATCTATTTTTAGGTGCCAGGTAAAAGCTTTCCAGTTTACCAGGACTTTTTGTCCTTTTGACATCTCTGTTTTTGCTTTCTGACTCTCTAGCAGTGAACAGCTCTGCGCCTTTTGTTATTGTGGGGAACGAAGCTCATTGGGACAAGGAGAACTTAAGCAGTTTAGTCCAACACCCGGGTTTATCGCTCCATGGAGCAACCAGTCTTTAAATAAGAGTGAAACTGGTGACAGCAATGACAGCATTTGTGAGAGTACTCCAAGGCAGAATTCAGTCCTACGCAAATCAAGAGGACAAAAGAAGTAAGTTTTGTTTATGCTTACCAAAATATATACTATTTCAGTTCATGTTCTAGTCATCTGACTTGTAAGTAAATGTGCAGTAAGACAGCCTGCAGTTAGGGTTGCCATACGTCCATAATTTTTTTGTACTTTGCCTAAAGTTAGGGCTGCTCAACAACTTTGTGATACAGTGGTGCCTCGCAAGACGAAATTAATCCGTTCCGTGAGGCTCTTTGTATAGCGGTTTTTTCGTCTTGCGAAGCAAGCCCATTGACAGCTTAGCGGATCAGCGATCAGCTGTTAAGCGGCTTATCAGCGGAACAGCTGATAAGCGGCTTAGCGGCTTAAGAAAAGGGCGAAAAAAGCGAAAAAACCCCGCGGGGGGATGCAAGATTTTTTTCGTTTTGCGAAGCAACCCCATAGGGGAATTCGTTTTACGAAGCACCTCCAAAATGGAAAACCCTTTCGTCTAGCGGGTTTTTCGTCTTGCGAGGCGTTCGTCTTGCGGGGCACCACTGTATTTCTATTAAAAAAACCCAACAACTTTTGGGGTGTCCTGGCAACCCTAGCCTAAGTAGGTGCTGAAAATGAAAAAAACCAACATATTTATGACATAAAATATAAGGGGTCTTTGTCAATAGAAAGTGTTTCAGGAAGCAGTAGCAGCAAAATACATTGACAATTCTATTTAAACAAGGTCAGTTAGATACTAAGGTGACAAAAGCCAGTATGAAACAGTGGCTAACCCAGGGCAGGCTACCATGTAACTCCAAATGTTACTATACTCTAACTCCCATTGGCTCCAGCCAGCATGGATAACGGTCAGGGATGATGGGGTCCACAGATTAGCCAACCCTGGCCTATGGTGTTAGATTTTGATGAAGGAATCCAGGTTCAGTTCCTTGGTCAGGTATTAAATTTCTGTCCTCCTCCCCTCCTCCCGAGGATGCACAGGGCAGCTAACAGGGTTTCAAAAAGTACAATCACATTACAATCATAATTAAAATACTAATATAAAGATCAAAATACAGACATGAAAACGTAATGCAGTTGATGGCAATAAGGCCTAAGTAGATAACTTCCTCACTATGCGCCAAAACTCAAGTGAACAGATGTGTCTTTGATTGATGTTTTGAAGCAATCTGAGATGGGGGACAACTAAACTTCTCCAGAGTGGAAACTTCATATATAGGTGGCTCTGCTTCATGTCACAACCCAATGGGCAAATATTAGTAACTGGATCATGAGCAGGGCCTCCCCTTCAGATCTTAAAGTAAGGGTCTGCAGATGCAGAAAGTATTTGGGCCTCAAGCCATTTAGAACTTTGCATACTCATACCAGCACCTTGAATTGGTAGCCCCCCTGTCTTTTCCACATGCTCTCTGCCAGCACTGCTAGTGCTGTAGTCCCTAGCATTAGCGATCTGTCTTTGGTTTGTGAGTTGGGGGGGAAGGAAACTTGCCTGATGCCCTCATCATCAATTTTTAGGTGCCAAGCTATAAGACCTTTTTATTCACTGAGGCCTTGGGTAGCTAAGCTGACCTCTGTGGTGCTGCCCATCATTTTAGGATGGGTAGGATTTGTCATTATTATTTTCCTGGTTGGGCATTTTAGGCATTTTGTATTTTATGTTGCTTTAAATATTCTTGTTTAAAATGTTATTTTATCTTGTTATGTTGCTTTGATACCTTTCATATAAAGCAACTCACAAATGTTATAGCCAATAATCATCATCATGCTGGGTCAGACCAGCAATTCTCCAGCATTTTGGACCAGAGATATGCTGGTCCAGCTCTACTGAAGGTATCGGAGGTCAATCTAGGGTCCTTCTGCACTCAAAGCAGATGCTCTGTCACTGAGCTATGAGTCTTCAGTACTATATACTGATGAAATAGAGTTTTTCATCAGTATGTAGTACTGCAGATTTTTAAAATATAGTTAGGAGTTCCAATTTATTTCACTTTTATCCACAGCAAGCTGCTCCTTAAGGGGCTGCTTTGCTGCTCTTTGGACTCTGTGGTGCTGGCTGATTAGTAGTTGCTTTTGTAGCCTATGGGAAAGTTCAAAATTAATTTAGCTTGGAACAACTAGCCAGCTCTGTCCCCTGAGGATGGTGATGTAATCATACCCAAGTGCCATGCTGGCTGCTGTCCAAGTTTAGGTACTAAAGCGATTGTTGTGTTGGAGTTCTCTGATTGGTGGCTAACCCTGGACTGCTGCCAATAGAATGAAGCAGTAAAGTGGGAAATGAAACAATAACAAAATGAAGCAGCCTTTTAAAGGGACTTAAGGTGGACCATTTTAATGAGAATTTGGATGGTCAAAACTTACAAGTGTATTAACTTATTTTAATTTGCATGGCTATGCTTTCTTTTACTTTCACCTGTGGGTATCAGCTTTAGCTCTGCCTGTCTGAATGCTCGTTCTTCTATAGAAATAAATTACTTAGTTGTCCGCACATTAATCATTTTCAGTTTGACATCAGTGAAACTCAAATGCACATTTAACATATATGAAGCTGGTATGGTGAGTTCAGACCACTGCTTCATCCTACCCAGCACTGTCTACTCTGGCAGTAGCTTTCTCAAGTCTTGTATAACTTCTTCTCCCAACTCATGCCACCCCAGTAACAGTGTCTTTTAATTGCGCTTTAGATTCCGAATAACATAATATTTCATTAGATAGTAGAGACTATTTGCTCAAGATACAATAAAAGTATAAACTGATCTAATAAAATATTGAAGCAGGATTTACTATGAGCTGTGAGTTAGCAACGTGAGACCAATGCACAATAAAGAAGCAAGTTAATCTAGAGTATACTCATTTCCTAGGTTGATACACTTGTGTCAGATACCTGAAAACCTGCCAATATGTATTTCTTTATTTTTCCATATAGTTTAAATGTAATTTGCATCTGGTATGTAAACCCATGTTATGTTAATTGCAATCATTTAACCAAATCTTGTATTCCACACAGAGAGAAGTCTCATCAGAGCATAACATCTTGTAGAAGTATAAGCACTCAAACTACTCCTGATGATCAGGTAGTCAAATTCTGGGATGAACTCAAAATGGTTGGCTTACCAGATGACATTGATGTCCAAGCCTTATTTGAGCCAACAGGTAGTGTACTACTAGAATATAGCTCCATTCAATATATTGTATATTTTACTTATCGTTCAAATTGAATGAAGTTGTTTCTTTGAAAATATCTCCTTCCCTCTCCTTTTAAAAGGAGAAAATATAGGGAAAATGTTATTATTACCACTGCAGATTTACTGGTAAATGTAATTCCCATTCTATCATAACATCAATAGTGAATTAGCTGAACAGATACTAATACATTTCAGTGGGTGTATATTTCATAGAATCATAGGATTGATTCCCTAGATGACCCCCTGGGTTATCTAGTCCAACCCCCTGCAATGCAGGAATCAATGTCTATCTTTAAGTTCTAATGTTCTTTTTTTTAAAAAGAAAAAAAGTACATTCTTTCAGTCTAAGGATAAAATTATGTCCTTAGAGAGAGACAGAATACTTATTTCCCTACTTTGCTATAAGTGGTTGTGGATCAAACTTAAAGTTATTTGAAAGACCTGGAGTTCTTAACAAATTAAAAATGATAATTTTCTTCTCCAGTCATTATGTCAGTTTAGCAAAGGGGTCAGCAAAGTTTTTCAGCAGGGGTCTGGTCCACTGTCCCTCAGACCTTGTGGGGGGGCCGGACTATATTTTGAAAACAAACAAACAAACAAACAAACAAATTCCTATGTTCCACAAGCAACCCAGAGATGCATTTTAAATAAAAGGGCACATTCTACTCATGTAAAAACACGCTGATTCCTGGATTGTCTGCAGGCCAGATTTAGAAGGTGATTGGGCCGGATCCAGCTCCCGGGCCTTAGTTTGCCTACCTATGGTTTAGCAGATGCTATCTATACATTTTCCCTTTTGCTGTTCTGCAGCAAAAAGCTATAAAACTAATCAATTCATTTGCTGATCATCATATGTTAGGTTACTGCTGGGCTCATCACCGCTGTGCGGAATGGTCACTTGGAATTTGCCAGACTGAAGAGCATCTACCAGTGAGTGTGGACAAAGCTGTTGTCTCAGGGAGCACAAAAGTGAGTTCAAAGTAATTAAGATTCCATCTCTCTTAAATCATTTAAAATAATCATTCTATTATAAAATGTTAGAATTGCAGAAAAAGCAACCCTAATGGAGTACTGATTATTTGATTATTTGAAAATATGTTTTCCTGTTTCTGAAGTGTGTCACTTTCAAATATTAATTTGGATGGTAGATCCAATGAAGAGAGAAAAGGAGTATTGTGTTTGTTCTACTAGCAAACCCAGCTGGCAAGTTCTTCTGTGGATTAAATATTCAAAAAAAAAGGTGGAGTTAGCTGGTGCTTGATTCACTTCTACTGCTGATCTAAATGGCACTATTTCTGTTCCCAGTAAATGCAATTATATCACTCTGCTCGTATATCAGTATCAAACATGGTTTATTGTCACAAGAATGAGCTTGTGCAAGCCTTGACATCAAATGCTTTCTCCTCACCTTTATTCTCTGGCATGGTCACAGGGAAGAATTTGACGCTTTTGCTATGATTATTTTTATTAAACATCGTTCATTTTTATTTTTGAACTCTAAACTGTGGCTGATCTTAACTATTGTTTGTTGAAACAAGCCCATTTCATGACCCATGGCTTGAAGCTGGCATGCTTAAGATAAGCCAACATTTGTCAGGTTTGGATCACATGACAAGCTGCATTTATCTAAAATCAAAGCAAAATCTTTTGAACATGTTACAGTTATGCCAGCAGAATGAGTATGCAAACCCAAGACCCATGCAGGCTTTTACCCATGGTTTGTGTTATCCTTCAGATGAAGCCTATGTGTCCCCAAGGTGAGACAACCATGTAGTAATTCCCCATATTTCCTCCTATCAGAGCTTCAAAGAGGCACAACTTCAGGTTGAGTCCTCCAGGTGTTTTCTGCATATTAAAGTACCCAGAGATTTTGATCCAGCAGATTCACTGGCTTGAAACATTGTATTTGTATTGTAAATTGTATTTGGTTTTCAGTAAGTGTGAATTGTGAAGTGTGAAGTGATTTTACCAAAAAAAAACCCTTTTTTAAGTTGGAGCAAAGAAGGCTATAGTGAGATATGATAAAGATTTTCTAGGGTAAATAAGGAAAAATATCTTTATGAACAAATTTTAAATTATTTGTGCATACCGTGTCTTCACAATTATACTGATAGGAAGAGTATAATAAGGCTTGTTTGTGAATCATTTTTTGAGATGCAGTGGAACCTCGAGTTGTGGATGTAATCTGTCCCGGAGGCACGTCCGCAACTCAAAGCGTTCACACCCAGAAGTGCTTTTCTGTGTGATTTAGTGCTTCTGCGCATGCGCGAGCGGTGAAACCCGGAAGTAACCGTACCGGTACTTCCGGGTTGCCGCATGATGCAACTTGAAAAGACGTAACTTGAAGCAGATGCAACATGAGGTATGACTGTATTTGAAACACTTTTTCACAAGTTGTTCTATTTTCTGACTCTAGACATTCCCCTTCCTCCAAAAACATCCCAATTGGTTGGAATTTTACTGTGGTTTGGAATCTTACTGTTCTGATGACAGTATTGTGGATTTTATATGTGTACAGATAACTGTACTTAAAGGTTTTTGATAAGTAGTAAAAGTAATGCAAAGGTTGTTTGAACTTGGCTAATTTTTCACATATTATTTATTTATTTTTGTCTTGCATGGTAAGCCATGAAAGCTTAACCCTAAATATCATATGGCAAGAACATTTCTGTTCTATTTGGAAGGTTTCCCCCATCATTCTCATTGGTTGGAATCCAAAGCGATAGCATTAATCAGGGTCTAATAGGAGATTTGGGTGCTCTTCTGTTTTTGGGACCACTGATCCTGATTGGTGAAGGAACCTCTATGCTCACAGCTGATGCAGTTCCTCTCAACAAATGTTACTGGAGTGGTGTAGGGCTTGGGGTAGGGCTTGACTATTTGTGGAAGAATGGAAGCCCTTTTGGGAATACAGTAGTACCTCGCAAGACAAATGCCTCGTAAGACGAAAAACTCGCAAGACGAAAGAGTTTTTCGTTTTTTGAGATGCTTCACAAGACGAATTTCCCTATGGGCTTGCTTCGCAAGACGAAAACGTCTTGCGAGTTTGTTTCCTTTTTCTTAAAACTGTTAATACCCAGGGAATCCATGCTTTGCAAGACGAAAAAACTCGCAGAATGAATTAATTTTGTCTTGTGAGGTACCACTGTATGTGACGTGGCAGCTAAAAAAGCCAATGCAATTCTGGGCTGCATCAATAGGAGTATAGCATCTAGATCAAGGGAAGTAATGGTGCCACTGTATTCTGCTCTGGTCAGACCTCACCTGGAGTACTGTGTCCAGTTCTGGGCATCACAGTTCAAGAAGGACACTGACAAACTGGAACGTGTCCAGAGGAGGGCAACCAAAATGGTCAAAGGCCTGGAAATGATGCCTTATGAGGAACGGCTAAGGGAGCTGGGCATGTTTAGCCTGGAGAAGAGGAGGTTAAGGGGTGATATGATAGCCATGTTCAAATATATAAAAGGATGTCACATAGAGGAGGGAGAAAGGTTGTTTTCTGCTGCTCCAGAGAAGCGGACACGGAGCAATGGATCCAAACTACAAGAAAGAAGATTCCACCTAAACATTAGGAAGAACTTCCTGACAGTAAGAGCTGTTTGACAGTGGAATTTGCTGCCAAGGAGTGTGGTGGAGTCTCCTTCTTTGGAGGTCTTTAAGCAGAAGCTTGACAACCATATGTCAGGAGTGCTCTGATGGTGTTTCCTGCTTGGCAGGGGGTTGGAATTGATGGCCCTTGTGGTCTCTTCCAACTCTATGATTCTATGAAAAACATCCTAATCAGATGAAATCACAAGCAGGATTTGAAACATGAGTAGAGGAAGAAAAATGACAATATTTGAAATAAAAGAGTATGTTTTAGGTGGAATGTCTAGTAGAATGTGGTATGTAGATGGGATGGGATTCAGAACAGCATGGAAGAAAAGGCGGAAAGTCAAAGTTTAAAGTGAAATGTAAAACAAACTTGAAAGCTGGAATTTAAAGAGTATAAAGTTTGATATTGAAAAAAGTTTAATAAAAATCAGGTTCCATGCTCTAGTAAAGTATGAGTTGAGGAATATAGTCCTACTTCAAAAAGACATATTGTTTAGTAGTTAACATGCCATCCTTTTTTTATCTAGTTGAATAGCCAGAGTAGTTCACTATAGTAATTTCCTTCAGAGTATTCCACTTTCCCAAGGGACATACTTTGCTTCTCTTGCTAATCAAAATGATTGGCCAGCCCACAGTGCTCTGCTCCAGGAAAGTTTATGATAACTAAAGATATTGCTGTTTTCCGTTTAGTGTTAAAATGTTAATGAATAGTGTGTGTTTTCCCTCTGAGCAAGTCTGTTAAACTACTTCTGAGACTGGTAAGGTTCTTTACTTCTATGCTTTTTACCAACTGATGCCAATAATTTAGCACATGGCCTGTTCTTTGAAAATGCTTGGTGAAACATCATGTGCATACAGTAAATGAGACTTAATAAGAAAAATGGCATTTCATTTAGTTTAATCAGTTTAGTTTTTAGAGAAAGTCTCGGACAATCAATAAGGATTGCTTATCCTATTACTTACTCTGGAGTAGTTCCATTGAGAATGTATTGACAGCACTAGCCATCTGTTTAGTGCTGCATGTACAGACCCAATGCAGCATTGGGAATTCAGCACAGCATTATTCTGCACATAGAAGTTCCATTTCAATAGGTATCCTGATAGCTCTATTGCTGAAAGATGTCTGCCATTGTCATCATCTTCATCATCCATTTTTTGTAACATACCTACTTTTCATTCTACAAATTCAGTTGAATATTAAAAACACATATCTTGCACATTAACAACTGTTCACAGTTGCTACTGCTCATTCAGATATGCTTGAACAATGAAGAATCATTGTAGATTCATTGCCCTGACAGGCGTGCCATTGTAGTCTACAAAATATTTTTAGTTATTCCAGGTTGAATTCAAGCCATGTACTTGCTTGCTTGTTTTACAGGTGCTAGCAGTATGGGGTCATTACATTCTAAGATATTTTGGCATTGTCCACCAATAAGAAAAAATAGCTTTATTTCCTCCACTGAAGTGCTGCTTCTGATTTCTTAGTAAAGTGCCAAGAGAATGTCCTGTAGGAAATATTCTGTGTGAATGCACTCTTGGCAATGAAGCAGGAAAGCAGAGGCAGTCTTGTAAGAGTTTTCACTTGCTTTTCTTAACTTCAGTACTATGGAAAAGCGCCCTTTCTTGAACTCTACATTTTGTATGTCAGGGTACTAGAATGAAGGAAGAGAGGTTGTTGCTACAAAGAAATTTCAAAGAAAGTTTGATGCTGAATAAGATCAGAAGTACAATGAAAGCTTGGAAGCTTAAATGCTTTGGAAAAAGACAGAATAGACAAGGGCATCCAGAGAGAAACTGACAGAGAAACCACAAAAATACAAATAAAAAAGCTTGAAAGACCCCATCAGAGATGCATAAAAGGACTTATGTTCCTGAAGGGATTTCCACTGTACGCTTCCTTTATGCACTAGCACTTAGCAAAGCTGTTTTCTGTGTGTCCCCTGAATTAACATATTATCATTGAGTTTTAAGCATTTTTATTTCTTCTTACATAAATTGAGTAGGAAGCACTTAAAAAATAATAATGGCCAAAATAAAGTACTACTTTTTCTTTTCTTTTCAGACGCTTCCTTTAAAATTGCTAGAGGTCACGGCCCTGAAATAGGGGGTTGAGATTGCGCTTCCTCACCTGGCTTTGTGGTCTTTTAGTTTGTTTACTTTTCAGCACAGCTGTTGCATGTATCTACCAATTTTCTTTAAGCAAGCCCGAGATATGCTTCTGAATACCATTTGTTGAAAACTACAGGAGGGGAGTATGCACTTGTGCTCATGTTCTGCTCTCTTGTTTCCCACAAGCATCTGATTGGCCACTTTGAGAACAGAATGCTGGGCAAGATGGGTCATTGGCCAGATCCAGCTGGATGCTATTATGTTCTTACGATGCTATTTGGATGTGATTTTGTGATAAATTTTGGTGATGAATTTGGACTGGAGTGCTGGTTCACTCAGAAGTTAATTGATTTGAGCATCTTTGGTGGATTTTTAGTTTATTTAAGGATTAGTATACTACTTTTCAATGTTGTAGTGATGACTTACGGGTACATTTCAACAGGAGTGTTAGGAGTTTTTGACACAATCTACTTAGGTTGTAAATATTTGGTGACCATATGTGACTTGAATATAGAAGACATGTAATATGGCTTCTAGAATATGTTCTTTTAATATTTACATTTATTATGTCTTCTGTGCTCACTGATATTGTTCAGTGATGCATTTAAGAAAATGTTCTTTTGTTATATTCCAAATGGGAATCAACAGCTGGGCAAACTGATTATTAATGATAAGCAATAAAACTAGCTGTGCATGAAGTTGTGCTGTATGCAGAAATAAATACTGAGAAACTAATTTTATCTTAATTACTTATAGTTACAAACAGTTCTTAATGTTATAACAATAGGAGATTTGTAAGTATTTGGAAGTAGGCAGTGTGTCACTTCTCAATCAGTAGTGAACAGTTGAAGGAAATGGATTCAAAGAATAATTCCAGCACCTTATAGATTTATATAGGAGGAAAGGATATATAGGTGTGGTGTTGTAAAGTGATTTGAATATAATATGAGAGATGGGTTTTTGAAAACCCACCTTGGCTGAACTGAGCAACCATAGATAAGCTTTATTATTCCACTTTGGTACTACCTCTTCTGTATAACATTGGTGTAATCAAAGTTGCCTATATTAAAGGGTTGTTTCAAGCATGGGACGGCTTTTGAGTGCATAGGAAAAGCCCTATATAAATACTGACCCTTAACTATAATAATGAAGAAGAAGGTGTAGTATGGTAAGGGAATTGCACATAAACCTGCACTGTATATTTCTGATTGTTCATAAATGACTTCCAGTAGTTTCTGTGTGTTGATTTGCCTTTCAAAGGCATTGAGTCACAAATGGTATATAGGTAGCATTGTTCCAGTATAGAGGTAACTGGCATCCTCCGATGTTTTGATCTACAGCTCCCATCATTCCTGACGATTCACGTGAAGCTGGGGCTGATGGGATTTGTAGTTCAAAAATCTTGTGGGCATCATATTGGCTACCCTGTTTGAGTAAGATAAACCTGAGAATCTGCACCCCCCTGCGTCTCAGTGAATCTGCACCCATATTCATGTATATTGTTTTGTTTTTCTGCATACATCCAATAGTGGCATCCAATAGAAACCTACACAAAGAACACAGACCTTTGGTTCTGTTCTCTTTTTTTTAGTTACAGCAGCATTCACTGGAGATTTGTGAGCACTGAACAGTTCTTCTATATGCTTGGGACTCATGTCATGTGAGCAAATCAGATACTGAGTTGTTAGAATATTAAAAGGCATTTATTAGGTGGGTTGTGGTAAGAGATGCATTTTTATAATTTTAAGAAAAATAATTGGTTGGAGTGGATTCATGCATCTATTACATCAGACTGCCTTGGCATCTTTAAAATGTTTGCTCCCTGTCAGATCTGGACTCCTATGATGGATACGTTTTCTGGAAAAGGTCGGCCATGGCAGCAGTGTTCACTCATCTGAAAAACAAAAAGGTCAAAGTACTTGGGTGGCAGGTAAAGTAAAGCTAGAAGGCGGGCGTTGCATACTAGTATAAGGGCCTCATAATCAGAGTCTCTTAATTTTATTTGGACCTGTTCCGTGCATTAACATTGGCAGTTCATTTATTTTGTCCGCTGCAAAAATGTCAACCTTATTAAGCACTATGTGGTTATTTGGTATTCTATCCACTTCATTTCACTTTTTTAATTGGACAAAATCAAGGTTGTGGTATTACTACCTCCTTTCATCACGGGTCCTAGCATTAAATTGCTGACCACTGCTGAAGTATCTGGAATCTGACATATGCCTAAAATAATTAAGCAGCATAGCCTTTCGAAAATAGAAGGCAAGTGCTTTTGTTTTGCTCACATCATTGTTAACCACTAGAAATTAATTGAACCTACCTTATCTTGGTTATTTTATGTTAAACTGTTTAATTGCTAATTGCTACTACAAAGTGGCAATCATTTTTAATACAATCATACAATATTTTTCATAGATTTAAAAAATACCAAATAACACGCATAACAAAAAATGTCATACTTATTATCTATCTATGTATCTTTATTTATTTATTTATTATTTATTTTCGTTATAGTTGGCTCTATTCTTTCAAGCAAAGAACCTGGTTAAATCAACACAGGCATATCTAACATAATAAGCTTTCCATGTTCCTGATTCATAACGTATTGCACAGCCAAAAGAAAGAAGGGGATGCCTTAAAAATTTGAGGGAAAGGTTGTTGTGCTGTGCCCATGTTGTTGGTTTCACTGCTGACTACACCTCTCAGTAGTTTCTAGTATTAATTGATATGAGATTCTTCTGAAATCACCAGTAAAGGGTAGGTCTTGGGGACACTGTGCTCCAGTGGTTCTTTTCTGCCTAGTGAGTTGATTCCAGAAGGTGTTGCAAGGGAACCTCTGCCTGGCCCATAGCATTTGTGCACTGGGGTTCTGCAAGATTCCATATCCCATGCTATCTAATGCTGAAAGATGTGCTAGGAAAAAATGTAGGCGATGCCCAGCTCTGCTTACCTAAACCAAGTAAGGTAGTGAAAGTTCTGAACAGGTGCCTTGTAACTTGAAGCTAGACCAGATGAGGACTATGTTGGTGGGTTGCAAAAATTATTGTATTAATTAATATTCAGCCTGTTTCTATAGGATTTGACCCTCCCAGAAAGATCAGGTCTGGAGTTTGGATGTGCTTTTTAGATCCAAATCTGCAGTTGCATGTGCAAGTGGCATCTGTGGCCTAAAAGCACCTTTCATTGGTTAGCTAGCAGGAGCTCTTCTGAATTAACTTGATCTTGCCATGATAACTCTGCTTTGATAACATCAAGGTTTATTGATAATAATTTTTATTTTTTCAATTACAATCCAGTAATAGCCTCATTATAACAATACCAATTTATAATACAATAATTAATACCAATCATACAAATACTGAATTTTATAATTTCAATAAAGTGGGCCCCCCACGTGCCCGATTTAATGAATTGATTATTTAGTTAATTTCTGCTTTCCAAAATCTTATCGATTTCCATTCCATTTCAGTCATAATAATAATCCCTTATACAACAACTACAATATTAATAACTTCTATTCATGTTGACACGTTAAAGGTACAAGTGAGGAACTCAAACTATATCCTTGTTCTTGCTGTGTGTTGCAATTATTCTGTCCATGGTGTTTCTTCCTGTCCTTGTAAGATGTTATATCTCTCATTCCCCTGGTTGTTGCTGTTATCTATCATGCCTTGGGCGGAACTGATATCCCATTGTTCCAGAAATTTCTCCATCGCTCCGTCCCATGCTTAATTGTTTTGCAACTTTAACATTAGCTGCAAAAGTCACTCTGTCCCAATAAATAACCTGTTTTCACCATTTTTCCTCTCAGTCTGGGAAGAAGAGCCGTCTGTCAAACTGCGGATGACTCAATAAAGAACCTTATCAGTTCCTTGGCAGTTAACAGACTCCTTTCATCCTTCCTTCCAACTGAAGATATATGAGCAATTATACTTCCAATTAAATTAAATTCCAAGTCCTCTTAGCATTATTGAGTTCGCTCCATAAATAATAAAGGATGTGGAAGAGTCAGCTCTAAGTTTCCATTGTAAACCTTTTGCAAAATAGAGCTTACCTCCCCTTTTCCTTTTTTTACACCCATGGTTCCAGTTGATGTTATATTCCATATTTATAATCCACTTTCTTCCATCCTCGCTTGTACAAATATAATTTGAACTAACATTCAGAGGAGGATCGCCAAATCATAAATGTAGAGAAGAAAACTTTTAAATAAAGAAATCATAGGCTGCCCTCCCCCCCACCGTCTTTTGCACTGAATGAAGTCTTATCTCAAGTTCAAACCTTAAAGTCCTTGCGGTTGGTTTTGTTCTGCGGTTTGTGATCTCATCTCTTCTAGCACATGCCTGTACCTTAGTCCAATTAAGAACCTCTGCTTCTTAATGGTGGTGTTGGAGGCTTTTTGGTAGGTGAAGTGCTTTTGCACTCAGCGCCTCCCTGCCCCCTGCATTCCATGCCAGAGCGAGAGCCAGGTACCGGGAGGAACTGCAAGTGAAGCCAATTCCCCACCCCACTCCAATCCCTGGGGGGAATTTGCAAGGATAATTACCTCCAATCATCCTTGTTTTTCCTTCTCCAACAATCTCCCGCTATCGTGGGGTCTGTCTCTATTAAGGCAAAGCAGAACCGGAAGCCGTTTACATCCAAGTTTAAAGTACTGCAGTCTTATGTCCAGGACTGCCTCTGAAGACTGTCCAGAAATTTTCCAGTCGTATAGAACATAGCCACCAGGTCATTATGTAGGGCTCTTAGGTCTGAGTATATGTCTCCAGTGCTTAAGGACTTGCACTACCTGCCAGTTTGTCTCTAGGCACAATTCAAACAGCTGTTTTTAACCTTTAAAGCCAGCCACGGACTAGGGTATGTTAAGGACTGCCTGTTCTTATACAACTCTGCCTGTGTGTGTGTGTATGCTCATGTTCCTTTCCATCTGCTTACACTGTTTGCTGCTAAGTTAGGTAGCCAGGCAGGCAGACCCTTTTCTGGGATTGCAACTAGACTGTGAAATCACCTCCCCAGTTTCATTTGGCAGCCACTCACTGTATTATTTAGGTGCCAGTTAAAAAAGAAAACCTTTTATTTACCAAGGCCTTTGGCAGCATTTGAAATTATCTCTCCCTCTGTGGATTTTGGTATTTTCTACAATTGTATAGTTTTGTTCATTCTGTTTCAGTTACACTGTGGAGCTTTAGCACACCCACCCACCCCTTCAGGCACATTAGGTGCTTTATGTTTAGTCAGAAAAGTGAGATAAAGCTATATATGTGAGCTTGCAGATCTTGATGTATTTAATCAGCGTAACTTTCTTAAAAACACACCTTTGTGAATATGCTTCAAAAGTTCCAATATTCCCCATACCTTTTAAATGCAATTGTATGATACTTGGGGGGGGGCAGAAGTGGGAGAGAGTGCAAATGAACTTCTTGCTATAATGGGCAATGGTTCTTGGGGTAGAATAAACATGGGTCTTCCATATGGTAGCTTTAATAGTACTTAAATTAAGAGCAATGGAAACATTACAGATATAAGCCCTTAAAAATTACCAGCTATAATTTCTACCAATTGAGCAATGTGTGTTATGAAATAAATGATTTTTAGTTTGGAATGCAAAGTTAACTGAATGCAAAATTAAGAAACAGATGGTGAAGAATTATTATGGTTTGTTTTACTCCTGGGTGAGGGCATCGTGTGTGGTTGTAAAAATGTCATTACACTTCAGAAACCAGGAAGCAAATAGAATTTGCAGTTGTGCACATCTGTTTTGGGACATAGTTAAAGGATTGAAGAATCAATGTTTTCAAATATTTATCAAAACTATACAATTTACTTAACAGTTAATTGCTTCAGCTAAGAATCATGCTTAATGTACTGTGGAATTCAGTACAGAAAGTTGGCAAATGTGTTTAGTCCCCCCAGGAAATGCTGAATAAGGCTAGTCTTAATATATGTTGAAAGCTCATGCAGCAATTAAGTTATTTAAATTTTTAAGTTGTAAAATAAAGAAATGGGAAATAATTGAAAAATAATAGGGAGTGTGGAAAGTAGTCCCAGTGTGTCCTCTCCTTCTTTATCCATTTGTAGATCTAAAATACCACAAAATGCTTGAGAAAAATAATATACAGCCATACCTTGTTTTATTCCACTTCACATTATTGTGCGTTGTGGATATTGCTCCATATAAGGATGATGGTGCAGCCTGCCCCCCCCCACTGCCCCTCTTCTGTCCACAGGAGTGGAGCTGGCTAGGATTGGAGCCGGGTTTTCCCCCCTGCTGCCCCTGCAACCAGCGGGGCCTGGCTTAATATAATATAGTATAGTATAGTATAGTATAGTGTGAACTTAATTTTTATATGCACTGGGAAACTAAAAAAAAAAAAGGAAAAAAGTGTGACTTGCTTTATTGTGATACTCACTTCATTGCGGTGATCTGGCACTGAACTGCACTATCTCTGAGGTATGCCTGTACTGTGGAAGAATTTGTTTGACTAATGTGGTCAAGATGAGCAGCAGACAGATTAAATTTTACATAGCTTTTAATAGATTAGAAATTACAATAATGTTTTAACATTTGCTGTCTTAATTGCTTTATATGGGTACAATATAGACAAATTAGCTGTAAGAGTTGGCTTATGGCAAATCAGTACTGTTTAGAGAGAACCCAATTTAGCATTAAGGTCCTGACTTGGAGAATAGGAAATAGGTATGCAAAAGGCAGCTATAATAGAGAAAAAGGGAAGTCACCACAAAGGGATAGGTAAGGGAATTTTTCCTCTCTAGAAGACACCTGCTATGTATTTGTTATATCCAGCAGCCAGAAGCTCTCCTTGTAATTAAGAACTTCTTTTGGGATCACTCAACCCCTTTTCCCTTTCACTATGGACTTCCATGACATCAGATGAATAAGTTTTGCATTGTGAAGAATCATATGACATCTTGAGTTCCTGTCACATTCCGCTTAAGCACTTTCTTTCATTCTAGCTGGAATAAAAAGAAAGAATGATCTCTGCCTCTGTTTCTTCTTCGCTCAGGTGCCCTTTTAATTTTTTTGTTTTCCTTCATGACAGAAATTGAAGCGCCAGCTCCTCCATCTTGGGGGAAATGGCAAAGCTAGGAAAAAAGGGAAAGAGTAATCAGGCTAGAATTGCTCTCTTTTTGGTTCTCTTGACTGATCTATGGAAACGTATTTAATTAAGCAATGGCAGAATTGTATCTACTTATTCCTATGGGTTACCATGAGTCAACAGTCTGATGTTGCAGCAAAAAAAGTAATGCTGTTCTAGACTCTATCAACAAAGGTATAGTTCAAGGGAATTACCGTATTTTTCACTCTATAGGACGCACTTTTTCCCCTTCAAAAATGAAGGGGAAATGTGTGTGCGTCCTATGGAGCGAAGACGCCATAGCCCTGCGACCCTCTCCCGGCTGGAGAGGTAACGCACGGCTATGGCAGGAGCCTCTATAGCCGTGCGTTACCTCTCCAGCCGGTGCGTCCTATGGTGCGAAAAATCCCACTCTATTCTGCCTTGATCAGACCAGTCCTGGAGTACTGTGTCCAGTTCTGTGCCACATAGTTTGGGAAGGATATTGACAAGCTGAAATGGCAACCAAGATGATAAAGGGTATGCAAACCAAGCCTTATGAGGAATGGTTGAGGGAGTTGGGTCTGTTTAACCTGGACAAGAACAGACTGAGAGGAGATATGATAGCCATCATCAAATATCTCAAGGGCTGTCGCATGGAAGATGGAGCAATCTTGTTTTCTCCTACTCCGGAAAGTAAGACCTGAGCCAATGTATTCAAGTTACAAGGAAGGAGATTTCAGTTAAACCTCAGGAAGAGCATTCTGACCGTAAGAGCTGTTAGACAGTAGAATGGACTCTCCTTCCTTAGGGTTTTTGTTTTTTTTAAGCAGAGGCTGGATGGCCATCTGTCACATATGATCTAGTTGAGATACCTGCACTGCAGGGGGCTGGAGTAGATGACCCTTGGGTTCACCTCCAACTCTACAATTATATGGTTCTAAGTAGAAGGAAAGATAGAATGCATGGCTGGAAATGTGTGAAACAGCCAGGAAACCAGGAAGAAACTGAAAAAAAGATATGGGAGAAAATAGGCCATTGTTAGCTATATGGAAGATATGGATGCTGGGTCTTAATTTTCTAGTTAGTTCAGTAGCACTAAGCAGAATATTTATCCAAGACAAATAACATGTCAAAGCTGTTAGTTCTGTACTAACCATGGAAAACTGCTTGTTCTGAGAGCTTGCTTTCTTGATCAAGCAAAACAAAGTTTTGTTCTGCCGAATAAAGGTGTCTGCTAAGAGGCATCTTTAGCCCATCTCAAATGCCCTACCTGCGGCTGCTTTAAATTCCATTCAGTCAGTTGTGCAGTGTGCTTTGACATTTCCTGATTTTTTTTCCTTCAAAAAATGTCCTTGTGAAATATTTCTGTGCTTCAGAATTGCAGTGGTAGCTTTTATGTAACACACCTTTAAAAACATTTTAATCGTGTGCTGTTTGAACTCTTCTTTGTTAAAGGTCAGGCAGAGTTACAATAACAACATACTTGAGCTCCTTGGATCATAACTTCTAGTCTCGTTTGTAGCAAAACAGTGCTTCTGCTGCAGGGGAAAAAATAAGCCTTCCAGTCAGCAGCTGTTGTAAAACTTCCCTGTGGGGATTTACTACTTCTGAGTGCTTTATCACTTGTGTATGGTTTAAACAAATGCTGATTTCCTTATGGTTTTTTTTTTCTTATTCAGATTTCATAAACCACATTGTTTATAAAAGTGGTTTTCTTGCTAAGTTTCCAAATGCTTCTAATTGCCGACATGGTTTTTTACCATGTGTTGTAAGGGTTCAGTTCAATGCCTTTCATTTCCCACCCTCCTCTATTTCTCTGCATAACATTGTAAATCAACACGTGTGAGGCATGTTTCTCAAGTTTATCCAGATTGTTCTCATTTCTGAAAATCTAATTTTATGCAATCCCCTTGCGTAAAATTTGGCTGATAACTTGAGGAGGAAACAGTGTGAAGTTGAGGGGGTCAGTGCTGCTAACTTGATTGCCCAATGGAGTTAAAAGACTGTCAAACAAATAAGTAAGTAGGTTAGAAAAGTTATATGCGTTTGTAATTATTGTACGTTTTAAAAACAGGAACTTTTAAATTTGCTGTGTGCGTTTTTTAAAATAATGGGAACCATATACCTTGGAAATTTGGGGTAAAAAATTCCAATATCCACAGTGCAGTTGTATTTGTATATGATGCATATTGAATATGGCCACCTACAGCATTTTAAATGGAAATGTAACAAATTATATCAATAAAATCAATTTTATTTTCACTGGAATATTTTCAGTGGCTGTCCCTAGACATTGAAATTCCCTGCCCAGAGTAATCTGTCTTGCTCCTGTCTTGTTGGTCTTCTATCAAGTGTGAAAACCTTCCTTTTGGGAAAATATTTGGTTATTAGTGAACTTTAGCTGAAGGGCTTTTGAGACAGTACTTAAGATATTTTTCCTGGCTTATGTTTCTCTTTAATAGTAATGATTTTATGTGTCTTATTCTATTTTTTATTAGCCACTTTGAACCTTTTTTTAAAAAAAAAGCTGTGATATAAACTTTAAATAAATATATTGCTACACAGTTTAACTGCACTCTAACATACTAGACAAATTGTTGCTATGTGCAGGTTGGATATCAGTGGCTGAACATAGTAAGCCTTGATACATTATAGTGATTATATGACGAATTCAGCAAAATGGCAAGGTATTTTAATTGAGTTATGAAGTAGTGATTTCCAGACTGAAGTTGACCTTCCTAAGGAGACATGCTAATTTGTTATGGAAGATATGTTCTCAACTCAGATTATATTAGTAACTTAAAAAGTGGCACCATTTCAGTCTTCAGTTGTGGAGAGAATTCTGCTTATGAGAGATTAGGGCATAAGCTTTTCAGAAGCCATTGGCACATTGAGAGACAATAGTCTGCCATTAAAGCAGGAAGCCTTGAACTGAGGTTAATAGAGAGGTACAGGAAGTGGCAGCACCTCCTTAAAGGTTACTTCCTGCTTTTGCCTTATGTGTGAATGTCACCAGGGTTGCAAGGAAATGTGCTTCCTTCTCTCCCAACTATCCCTATCCCTTGTGAGAGGAGTTGATGGCCCAGAGCTTCAGAATTGGCCAGGATCTAAGGCAAGGTCAGGACCCTGGACAAGGATCAAGGTGCTAATTCAGAGTTCAGTAGGTTCAGGACCACGGTTAGCACTCCTGCAGCTGAAGCAAATGGAGGAAGCTATCTTGACACTGACCTAAGGGACTGCCAAAGCTTTTAAACATGTGTATGTTGAATTTTAAATTTTAAATTGTTAGGTGCAGTACTTTATAGCAATCTGTAATGTGTGTTGCTCATTTTATCTGTGTGCTGTATTCCAATTTGCTTTTGCTTTTCACTAATTAGACTTGGTCCTGCAGTGTGCCTAGGCATGCTGTTGTTGCAGACAGTAGAAATCCCATGGAGGAAAAGACTTGAATTCTGCTGTCTATTGCATATTATTCAATCTGTTAATTATTTCCTCACTTCATTTGCGTATGCCCAATAGTGGAAAAAAGATGATTTAATGGAAGATGGAAATATAATAGTCCCTATGCAAAGCATCTCTTGATCACTACAGTTGAAATAATTTGATACGGAAAATTTAAAATGTTTGGTCTAGATAGTAAAGTTTAATGCCCCCACACTGAGTGCTGTATCTGGACAGTTAATGGATCAGTGCTTTTTTATGCAGCTGTTGACTTCTTCTAGGTAACAAGATTTCAAGCTATGGGGATTTATTTGGTCTTTACTAATAGTCCAAGGAGTCGATGGTCCAGTCATTTGAAGCTACCTAACAAAGGGTACCTCCTTGATGTATAGGGGATGAAGTGCTGATTTTGGAATTTGTATACAGTATGAGAATTTCTGCTCTGGGACCACAACATCAGTTAATGGACTGCTTATTTTTAAAGGCTGCTATTCTTACTTGATTGTTGTGACTGAGAGTATCTATCCTCAATTCCTAAGGAATAATCTTACAGCAGCAGAAGTTCAGTGCTAAATTATCCTTCTGTGCTAGGTTAAATTTAAATTCCTATATCCCTGCATACCTGAAGAAGTACCTTCTGCATATTCCACACCAGCCGCTGAAGCTGGATAGGATAGCTTTGTTTTGGATCCTGTATTTTCAGGAAGTTACAACAGTGAGGGCTTAGAGCAAGGCGTTCTTTATCGTTGCACTGATGTTGTGAAACTCCCTGATAAGGGAGAACAGTTTGGCACCTCCCTGTATTTTATTTTTTTAAGGGCAAGTGAAGACCTGGGCTCATTTGTCCTGGGCTATGGTGGCAGTTACATGTAATATCTGTAATTTGAATTACTTGCTATGAGTATGTCTTTAAAACATTTACTGTGTTCATCATTTATGACTGATTTGTGTGTGTTTAGATTGTTGTACGGTAATTAGGATACTATTAAAGGTATTGTGTTTGTAAATAATTTTAATTTTAAAAAACCCTGTTTGCTTCGAAGAATTAAAAACGTTGATTTCTCTTGCTTTTAAGGGTTGAAAACTCCAGACACCATAAACTGGTGCATATAACACAAAATTAATAAATATATAATCAATGACAAAACGCAAATCTAGAAACAGAAGCTACATTTGCTCCTTTTACTGACATGATACCCTTCAATCATGTTACAATGAAAAATGAAATGATTGAAACTATTTGTATCTGTAATGTTTTATGAGATGGATAATGCAGTATCTTTTCTGATATATAATGGCATCACATTTTAAGTCATTCCTCGTATTTTTCCACAGGTACAAGCATGCTAATAAATACTGATTATTTAGGTAGTCTGTCATACTGTTATACAGATATATTCAGTGTAATGATATGTTCTGCTAATATATTCATAATTTTGCTTTCCATGGTACATTATTTTTCACCAGGAGAAATATACAACTTTTAGTATCTTCCAAGATCTATTTTATTAACTTGTGTACCAATCACAAACCAGTAAAAAGAAAAACTAGCGAATATTTAACATAATGAGCACATTGAACATGTTAAGAAAATGCCTACTCTACTTATATGTCTGATATAATTCGTATAGATGAAGTGAATAATTTATTTAATGGTTTGCTGTAATAAATTCATTTATGAATCACCATACACTATTTTGTTGTGAATTCCATGCTGTGATTTTTTTCTTAAAAGTTATGGCTGGGATAATGAAAGTGACTGAAAAATATATTGTGTTGGATAAATTGTACTGGAATATCTTCAGTCTGAAAACTCCACTGTTTGTGCATAGCATGGCCCTCTGAGTGGATTGTTCATTGTGCAAAACCAAAACCACTAGAGGTGTGTATTTCAGTGTGCCTACAGTAAACGGATTATTGGTTTTGAACAGGAAATACAAATCCCAATCTCCAGTAAGCTCTGAGGTCTACTGGATGACTTGGACTAAGTCACTATCTGTTTTCCTAGCATAACTCACACAAAGATTGTGAGACTAAACCTAGGAAGTATTGAAAAACTCATAGCACACAAAAAAAATGCTATATTCCTATGAACCTTCTGCCTAGTGGGATTGATTTTATACACAATACTAAATAGGTGCATGCTTTGTTTTTCAGCGATGTGCATATTGCAAGCACCTTGGAGCCACTATCAAATGCTGTGAAGAGAAATGCACCCAGATGTACCATTATCCATGTGCTGCTGGAGCAGGCACTTTTCAGGACTTTAATAATTTTTCCCTTCTTTGCCCAGACCACATTGACCAGGCTCCACAAAGATGTAAGTAGCAGTAGTGAGCTAAAGCTGCAGGTCATACCTATTGATGATCAGTACAAAATTCCTTTTTTTGTTACTGGATCCAGATCAATTCTTTATTGCTTACCTTTTATTCAGCTATAATAAAAGGGAATTGGGGAAGAGAGTTATGTCCCAGCCTTTCCCAACTTCCAGTCTTTAATTCTAGCTGCTCTGTTAAGGGTTACAGTCAGGAAAGTGGCAGGAAATCCATTTCCCTCCTTTCCCAATCTGTAGCTCTTCAAACAAACTCATGAGAAACAAGGAAAGGAAGCCAGGCTGCCTACCATTGGCTTACTTGTGGCTGCTTACCCACCCACTCTGCAATCATCACTCTTAATATATTAGTAAATAATTGTTCCCACTATGCTTTTAAAAGTATTGGAGGACAAATTTTCCAATACTAGTTTCATTTTTAAATGATGTAACCTGTGTGAAGCAGTTTGCTATGCAAAGTGTCATTATGCACAGTCTGCTTTCATATGCACTTAAACATCTTATTTCTTATATATTCTTCAGTTGTAGTTTGCCAGCTTATGTAATTCTTGTGTAGCGTTGGAATAACGAGATAAAAATATTTATATAATGTAAAGCTTTATGATGACTCCTTCTAAAATGATGCAAAATTCATCTGTTAATTTACAGCAAAGGAAGAAGCAAACTGTGCAGTGTGTGATAGCCCTGGCGACCTCTTAGATCAGCTTTTTTGTACTACCTGTGGCCAGCATTACCATGGAATGTGCCTGGATATACAAGTGACACCTATAAAACGGGCAGGTTGGCAGTGTCCCGATTGCAAAGTGTGCCAGAACTGCAAGTAAGCAAAAGTAGACTGTGGTTTTATTGTGTTTAGAACTGCAGGGAGTTGTGAAACTCAACCCTGTCCTGTGACAGTTCTGAAGTCACCAGAGCCTGATAATGGAGACAAGGTGCTTTGGTAGTTGGAAGAGGAAATTCCCATAAAATTGTATTATTTAAAATGGGAGAGGGTACTGTCTGAGGCAGAAATTGAGAGGTGATGCAGACTTGGAAACCTGTTTTAATGTATTGACCATGGTTATAAAAGGTGTAGGAGATTTTAACTAAATGCTGTGACCTCCTTTTCTTCTTCTGTGGAACTTGAAGATACTGTAAGCACTTGGACAGGTTTATGGGAATGGTCCCTGATTTCCATAACCAAACATGCTTTGCTTACCAAACTGTTGGATATGGCTTCTTCACTCTTGAGTGAAGAGTGGAGAAAACTTTCCATTAGGAATATTTGCTCTTGGTGCTGGAGACCCACAATGGATTGTGGATTCTGTTTGTTTACTGGCCCAAAGCACGGCACACCAGAGCCCTAGTTGAGTTGGTTTCAAGGAGGGTATTGAGACTAGTGCAAAGAAAAGACCTCTCCCACCTACTCACTTCCCCAGTATCATTCACTTCTCACATTATCTGCAGCAACTTTAGCATATATGGCAAGGCTTTGATTGGTATTTCATTACTTCCATAACAATTAAGAGTTGTTAGACTTTTTAATTCTCCCTTTCTACCATTTGTTTTTAATATTTGTGAGTGCATAATTATGATTGAAATGTTGAACTGGTGGAGTAGCATGACATTTAATAGAGTCAAGTAATGAAACTGAAGTATTGGCTCTATATTATTAGATGTGACTTCAGGCTTCAGCATTGGATCATCTAACTTATTTGGTGCTTTACTGTTGGTGCTTTACTGTTTTGTGCTTAGCTACCTTGCTGCAAAGTGCTATTTTGTTTTTTAAAGGTCTTTTCCTTCCTATCCAGCAAGCTTAACCTGCTAACCTCTTTCCTAGGCATTCTGGAGAAGACAACAAGATGCTTGTGTGTGATACATGTGACAAAGGGTATCATACTTTTTGTTTACAACCAGTTATGGACTCTGTACCAACAAATGGCTGGAAATGCAAAGTGAGTTTACATTTTGAAATTGGAAGTTGATTACATAAGAAGCCTGCTTTCATGTTCTTTTAGCCCACTGAACTCACTTCAGCTACTGAATAGCAACACACAGAATCTCTGGTTAATCTCATGTTGATTTTCAAGTGACCTTTACTTCTGCCAATCACAATTTTTTAAAATAAGTGCAAAAAAAGAGGTATCTGAAGAAGTGTGCATGTACACGAAAGCGCATGCCAATAACTAACTTAGTTGGTCTCTAAGGTGCTACTGGAAGGAATTTTTGTTTTGTTTTGACTACGGCAGACCAACATGGCTACCTGCCTGTGCAAAAAAAGAGGGATAAGTATGCCAAATATATAACGATTATGGGGCTTTTCAGCTGAGACATATTCTTAAATTACTTCATAGTAAAGCGGGAAATCAGTAGATTAATATTGAAACAAAGGGGTTGACCAAGTATAGGGTTCAAGGTTGACCTTTTATACCAATAAAAAGTATCAAGAAGCTATAGATAATCCCTTCCTTAATTGCATACTTGTCGTGTGGAGGAAATGGCAGTGTAAACTCTTCCCATGTTTCTCTCTGCTTACTCCCTTTTTAATACACCTATGGTTTGTCAATAGGGACAAAATTCAATATTTTAACCGGTGGAAAAATTGGTATAGTATCCATATGTGATCTGTTTGCAGTAGTGACTCCCAAATCAGGTCTTCAGCTGAAAGAAGAATTGGGCATGGTATCAATAAACTGCTTCTAATAACACCCAAGTTCTTTTCTATAACTGAAATCAAGATATCAAGAGTTGAGTTGTTCATGCTTGTGACTGATTCCATAATAAAAGGGATGGAATTTTTATTTATTTATTACAAAATTTTGAGAGTTGAGACAAATTGGATCAATCCAAAGTTTAAATGAAACACGAGCATGATATTTTAAAGAAATAATAGAGGATTGAAATAGTAATTGGCTTGCAAAGCCATTATATTCAATCTTCGCAAAAATACAGGAAAATCCTTTGAAAGTTTTTCTCTGCTGGTATATGACTCCAACTACCCTTAGTCATATTTATGGTTCTCCGTCACCTGATTGATGGGATGGGAAGCATGGGGAACATATTTCCACATTGTTGGGTGTACCAATATGTGCATGAATTTTGGAAGGTATCTTGAAAGAATGTAGTCTTACAGTAAAGTAGGAAATACAGATGGATCCAAAGGCGTCACTCTTCAGTGGCCAAAATGTCAAAATCGCATATAAGAAAATGTTTATTTTGTTTGTTTGTAGCATCATATTTATTAGTTAATAAGTTGCTAATAATAGTTATGCAATGCTGGAAGAATTCTAAAGATCGGCCATTAGAAGCATGGTATAACAAAGTATGAACAATTGTTATATTGGTGGAAAAAACAACTAGACAAGTTTGGGGAAAAAGAGAACAAAGGAAATTGATTAATTTTATGCAGCTTGGTCTGCTTTCTTGATTTTATTAATAAACAGGATGAAAAGGAACCCACCAAAAACTTATGGAGAATTGTACAAGGAGATGTTTTAATAATATATTAACAGTATGGATTCAATAATATTCAGTAATATAAATCATTGTCAAACCTTTCATAAATATATTTTGGTGGAGTATTTTATTGTTAGTACTGTCTGTGACCCCCTTTGATGTATTTTAAAATGTTTTTAAAGAAAGGGGTTGAAAAAACAAGTGTGGGAATATAAATAGATCAAAATGATCAATCCAAACTAGACTTTTGTCAATATAGGAACATATAATTACAAAATTTGAACAATGTGTATTTTCTGAGATTTAACACCTATGGCTAGTTAAAGTAGACTGATACTTAAGGTTGTTGATTGCACTAACAGATGTAAACTTTATTTTGAAAAATGTTTCTTGTTTTCATATAAATGCCATTTCTCTGAGATGCATTAGTTATTTCCTTCCCAAATATTCTGTAATTTTTATTGCCTTCTGGATGGGGAATTTATTGCGCTCCAGCCAGATGCTTGTGATGTTATATAGAATTTCTGCCTGCCAGATTCCTGGAGTCTCATAGCTTGTAGTAACTAAATTCCTATTTAAATAATAATAATTAGTAGGTAGCTATACTTAACTGTCAATAAAAATATACGGTACTTACTACATTTCCAAACTGGTTTACTTTGAGAGGATACATTTACAATTGCATAATGCTTTTAAAATAAATTTACGTCTTCAGTGTAGGATCTTCTTTACTTTTGTAAAGGAGAACCTTCTAAGGATGAAAACAAGAGGCTTGATTCATATGCAATGTAGTACAGTGAGGAGAGGGAAGGACAAGAAGAGAAGCTGAACTTGTTCCCCTTTTGCTTTCCTAGTATAAGCATATTGTCATGTTAAGAGGCAGTAGCAACCAGGCAATTATGTCAGGGTGGATTAATTTAAATCAGGGTAGCTAACCTGTGGCTCTTCAAACGTTGTTAGGCTACAGTTCTCATAACCCTGACTGTTGACCATGTTGGTTTGGGACAGCTGAGAGATGGGAATCCAGCAGGACCTCAGCTCTTTCTCAGTTGCCATGGATAGTAGCAGTACTTGGAATATAGGAAACTGCCTGATACTGAGTCACATCACTGCTCTGTCTAGTTCAGTATTCTTTAACAATGACTGGCAACAGCTCTTCAGGATTTCAGACAGGATTGTCTTTCAGCTCTTCCTGGAGATACAGGGGGTTAAACTGTTACCCTTGTCATAGAAAGGAGATGCTCTGCCACTGAGCTGTGGTTCCTCCCACATAAACTAAGTATGTGACACAATATGATTTCTTATCTCACATGCTTAATTTACTAACTGTTTAGTACAGATTTAGAAATCATGAGATCAGTTTATCACCCCTTTGAAATTGACATTTACAAGGAAAAAGAAGTCCCAACTTACAATAGAGGAGCAGATATTTATTCAGACTATATTTACATTGTCAAGAGTTAGTATATAATTCAATTTTCAGGAGAAAGAAAGGATGCTTTTCATTTTATTTTCTGTCCATCAAAGGTTAATAATCCTTTTGATCATGTCTGCATGGAGACTTAAGTTTCTACTGGCAAGAGAACTATGTCCCATTAAAGACATTCTTGTCAAAGACTTTCTTGTCCAGTGGAAGTGCATTGTGAAAATTTACCCTTAGGCTGCGTTTTGAATAGATTATGGACTACTAGTTTTGCTCATAAACTTCCACATAAATAAAATTAAAGTTCCTCTTTCTGTCAATGTAGAACATGTTTGCCAATGATTGTTTTTGATGCAATAGCATAGTATCGTAAACAGGAAAGACTTCCTTTTCTCATATTTTCAGAACTGCAGGGTATGTGCAGAATGTGGCACACGGACCAGTAGTCAGTGGCATCACAACTGTCTTATGTGTGATAGTTGTTACCGTCAGCAAGACAATTTGCCTTGTCCTTTCTGTGAAAAATCCTCCAATCCAGACATGCAAAAAGACAAGTTGCGTTGTCACATGTGCAAAAGGTAGGAAACCTAACTATCATTTTAAACTATTGGATAACTCTGCTACTTCTTAATGGCTCTCAGACCTTTTTTGTTAAAGTGGCCCCATGTTGCATCTAACTTTGATCTATTGAAGACTCTTCATTTTCTGCAATATAATATGCATATCAACTACTGTTCATCCATCAGGAGACTTGCCACAAGGTTCTCAGAATCTTCTGATAAATTCTGTCCCCATATAGGGTTAACTGTTCAGTGTATGGTTGGCTTCTTCAAGTTTTAAATAGATCTGGAACTAAGTCTTGCAGGGTTATAGTAGTTACCGTATTTTTCGCTCTATAAGATGCACCAGACCATAAGACGCACCTAGTTTTTGGAGGAGGAAAACAAGAAAAAAAATATTCTGAATCTCAGAAGCCAGAACAGCAAGAGGGATCACTGCGCAGTGAACGTAGTGATCCCTCTTGCTGTTCTGGCTCCTGGGATAGCTACGCAGCCTGCATTCGCTCCATAAGACGCACACACATTTCCCATTACTTTTTAGGAGGGAAAAAGTGAGTCTTATAGAGCAAAAAAATACGGTATGTATATGTACACGAAACAATTATTCATTAGTGAATGTAGCACATTGGATCAGTTCTGCAAGTAAAGTGGATTCAGATGCTTTTATGAATCCCTTTTAGGTATTGGTTTGATTTGAGGTGCCCCAAAATCCAGAAAATACAGAGTTTCAAAAATTAATTTTTTTTTACAATGAAGATAGGATTTCAGTGGGACGTTTTAAATAAATTAATTAATGTGAATTTTTGACTAATGATTCCCTTAGGTGGATTCACATAGAGTGTGACAAATTTCCCGATAACGAACTGGATACTCACTTAAAAGAATACACCTGCAGTCTTTGCAAATACTTAGAAGCAGAAGAGGAACATGCCCAGGCATGTGATGTGATGGATACTGCCCAACTTCTTCCTGAAACTGATACAGGTAAAAGACACTCTTTATCCTTTCATATTTTCCATGCCCACTGCTTGTCTTTCATTTGATATTTGGGGAGCACTTCCTATATAATATTATGGCTGCCAACATTGCAGCCAAAAAGCACTGGGTGGGGGGGGATACAATAATCTTTTAAAAAATTTCACACTACTGTACGTCATAGAATCATAGAGTTGGAAGAGACCACAAGGGCCATCGAGTCCAACCCCCTGCCAAGCTCCAAAGGCTCTCAGGACAAACCAGAAAACCTTTAACATTAAAACATATTCCAGAAATTGAATATCGAATTTTATAGCACCATTCTCAGCTTTTTTAAAAAAGGGGAACATGCTGCCAAGCAAAAGACTATTTTATTGAATAGGTTTTGCCATGGTTTGTGCTTGAAGAAAAATCGTGGAATATATTCTTGTCTCACAGCAAGAGTGGCAATGCCATTTGAACAACAAAGAAAAATATGAAGCTATTATAGGAGATGGGTTGTTTCATTCCATACTCCCAAGAGATTACTTTTGTACAATAATTTCAGATTTGAAACCAATGTAAATGATCATTTCCTCCTACTGAAGTTTTCCCTTTAATGATGTCAGTCTCCAAGACGAACAGATTAGTTACTGAATTCAGCAGCACTCCAAATTGTTCTGCCATGTTGAACTTTGCTAGGCTTTTTCACATAAAAAGACATATTCATATGCCTTTTAACAGTAATATTCTCTGTGGATCTCCTTTTTAGGAGCTAAGAGTTTAATATTCTTGTAGAGGTCGTCTCCATGCTCCTGCTTGCTTTTGTGCATTTTAATGAGTTTTACTAGTATGAAAGCATGTTACTGTTCTGGCTTTTTAAAAGTAGATTTCAGGTTAGGATATACTACAGAGAGTTTGTGACCAAAAGATAGGTTATTAATTTGAAATGTTGGGATTTTACAGCTTTTACAAGTTTTACAATCCAAGTTCAGCATTTCTTCTTTGTTTTCATTGAATCGTGGACATAGAATAAAAGTTTCCGATTTTACACTTTGATAAGTCTGTGGAAGTCACTGAGGTTCAAGCTATTTCCAGGATCAGTCTTAAATGTCAATGTTAATTTGTACAAGAATCTTAACACTTGAGCTACAATTCTGCCAAATTTAAAGCAGTACAAGCTTTAGGACACTTTACCCTGACAAAAGTGCATATGGTATCCTAGTTGACTATGAAACTCATTCCCATAACTTATGAATAAGATATTCTCTTATACCCAAATTTTGTACTTATCATCTAGCTCATTCAGATCATGCCGACAGCATTCAGGCATAACAGTAAACCATAGTTAACGGTTTACTGTGTACGAATTTATCCCGCTTGCTTCACTCTTCCCATCTACTACTGGGATGAAACATACCACAATTTTTGGCATAGCATTATGCCTGAACCAAAGATTATGACTGGTTTTGTCGAAACAAACCATGATTAGTAAAAGAAAGCATAAATTTTGGCTACAGATCATGGTTTGATCAAAGCATGTACTGCTAAACCAGCGATTATGGCTTGTTTCTCCCCAGTGCTGGTGTCGAAGAGTAATGTGGGTACATTAGCTTGTGCATAGTAAACCATTAACTGTGTGTGCTCACTGTTAAAATATCATTTTGTGGAAGCAAAAAGGTCAAGCTCTGAGATAAGTTAATGATTGTGAGTAATACAATAAATGCTGCATGAAGATTTATAAAAGTGCTTGATGCTTAAGTTTGTGCAGATGAAATGGAAACAGAAGAAGGAGGAGATGTAGCCAACAAGGACCAACTAGTAATGGATAGCAGCCTTGCTCAAGAATCAACGGTTAAGTGTGGCACAGATGGTAAGAGCGTTTTTCTTTTGATGTGACACAATACACCCATATAAATATAAATACTGTATGAGGAATCTATTTTCAAAAATCTAAATCCAAAAGCATTTGGAGAATTAAGATGTTTCTTTTTCTTTTTTGAGGATGGGCCATTAGAAAAGTATTGTTAAGGTCTTCAAAACAAATGTACAATATAAAAGTACAAAATAATTTCTATAATAGGCAGTGGAGTTAATAGTTGATTACTGGACTGATGCCTCTATGCATCCTGCTCACTTGAGCAGTAGAATGAGGGAAGTCTATTATTCGTTCCCGATGGTAGGGAAGAATTGAAAGATTTTTGTGAATGCCAATTTAGAAGGCAGTGGGAAAAAGCAGGAGAAGCTAGATGATTTTTAAAAAATTATGCAAATGCCACTGGGGGTGAAAGTCAGCATATAGAGAAAATGCCAGTTGGAAGAGTCATGGGGGGAAACTAAGTTAAGAGGTTAAAAAAATGAACATGAAGGTCTCATGTGAAGCTATTGCCTAAAGCAAAAAATAAAAATAAATATTGCATCTTTCAATCTTAACTATAAGCTAAAGAGATCAGTATAGATTTGGTTTAATAGTTCTGTATGGCATTCTTATGATGATGATTGATTAGATTTATATAGCCATTAATCAATAAACATTTCCTGGGTGGCCTACAACAAAATATTAAAAACGAAATACAGTGGTGCCCCGCAAGACGAACGCCTCGCAAGACGAAAAACCCGCTAGACGAAAGGGTTTTCCGTTTTGGAGGCGCTTCGCAAAACGAATTCCCCTATGGGGTTGCTTCGCAAGACGAAAAAAATCTTGCATCCCCCCGCGGGTTTTTTTTCGCTTTTTCGCCCTTTTCTTAAGCCGCTAAGCCGCTTATCAGCTGTTCCGCTGATAAGCCGCTTAACAGCTGATCGCTGGAAGCCGCTTGACAGCTGTAGCGCTAATCCGCTAAGCTGTCAATGGGCTTGCTTCGCAAGACGAAAAAACTGCTATACGAAGAGCCTCACGGAACGGATTAATTTCGTCTTGCGAGGCACCACTGTATATAATAGTAATAAACCAGCAAGTCAGGAGAAAGAATCTATTGCCAATGGTTATGCCATAGATTTCCTTGCACCACCTCCATTTTAAAAGCCTGGGTGTGTAAAAGGGTCTTGTTTTTGTTTTAAAAAACTTGCTTTTGAAAAATAACATAAAGAAGGGGCCAGGTGATCTTCTCTGGAGAGCCTGTTCTGGAGCCAAGATGCCCCTATCAAAAAAGCTCTGTTTCTACCTCACTTCACTTCACTGGGGCACCGAAGAACACCTCAAATAGGCATTATGAATCTGCATTGTTATGTGCTAACTTTTGCTTTGTTTGGAATAATGATAAACTAAGCAGACCCAAAGGCATGTATTTATTTATTTCACATTTATATACTACTTTGTTGTAAACAAACCTTAAAACAGTCTACAAAAAGAATAGAGCAATAAAATTAGCAGTGAATAAAATAAAGTAGTAAAAAATTAAAATCAACGATTAGCTAAAAACCAGATTAAAAAATACATGACAGTGTCTACATTTCTGGATAGGCTTGCCTAAACCAAAGTTTTTTTAGCAGGCACCCACCTCATATCCATAGATAGGGAGTTCCAACGTGCTGCCACACTAAAAGATTGATTTCCTTCAAGTGAAGAATGAGTATTATGTGGATTGTGCATATATAGTACCTCACTATGCAGGAGATATTCTGATGTTTATGGTGAAGAAAATGATAGGGGATTATTTAGTGATGTTGAAATTAGTATTGGATAATAGATATTCTAGACTTCATTGCATTTTAGTGGTGGATAGTTCAATGAAAACAAAAACTCAGTGTGTAGCTCCCTGGCTAAGCCATCTTGTCAATTGAAAAGAAAGTAGCGAAAGGAATTGATTTTGATGATGTGATTTCAAAATTTGCAGAGAACAAAATTAGGAAAAAAGCTTTTAAGTGCTTATGCTCACAATGTTAAGTAAATAAACAGAATATTAATTAATACCCCCATCGTTCAGCCCAGACACTGAGATCCAGCGCCAAGGACCTTCTGGCGGTTCCCTCATCGTGAGAAGTGAGGTTACAGGGAACCAGACAGAAGGCCTTCTCGGTAGTGGTGCCCACCCTGTGGAACACCCTCCCTTCAGATGTGAAGGAAATAAGCAGCTATCCTATCTTTAAAAGACATCTGAAGGCAGCCCTGTTTAGGGAAGTTTTTAATATTTAATGCTGTATTGTTTTTAACACTTGATTGGGAGCCGCCCTGAGTGGCTGGGAAGACTCAGCTTAGATGGGCAGGGTATAAATAATAAATTACTATTACTATTATTATTATTATTATTATTATTATTATTATTATTATTATTAACCAGAAAATAACACTTGTAACTGTAAGTATCTTATTTTTCCTTCTTTTAATAATTTCCATGGGGTCGATGGAGAAGAAATTTTCCACACCAGGTACCACCTGACCTTGCTACGCCACTGACACTGGGTAGAGTTTTGGTCACTGTACATGAATAAGGAAATTGAAGAGCTGGGAAATGAACCGAAAAGGGCAGTCAGCATGACTGGGGGCTTTGTGCATCTTCCCTGTAAGGGAAGGCTAAAGTGTTCTCAGGATTAAGTTTCAAACTGTGGGCCACCTAATTGAATTGATTAACAGTTGAATCAGGACAAACAAGCAGGAACTATTTTTTCAAACTTTATTTGCTCAGGAGCTAGACAAACCATGGAAGATGGTTCTGCCGATGGCTATTAGCTATGATTGCTAAATGGAACCCATATGGTTTGATCATATGATTTTGTTGTTTAGTCGTTTAGTCGTGTCTGACTCTTCGTGACCCCATGGACCAGAGCACGCCAGGCACTCCTGTCTTCCACTGCCTCCTGCAGTTTGGTCAAACTCATGTTAATAGCTTTGAGAACACTATCTCGTCCTCTGTCGTCCCCTTCTCCTTGTGCCCTCAATCTTTCCCAAGATCATATGATACAGAATGATAATAGAATATCTTCAGAATTTCAAGATGTAGGACTAGCAGGCCACACACCCTTGTTAACTGTTCACATATTTTCCACATATTTCACAAATGTTCACATATTTTTTAAAAGACACTTTACACTAGAGTTACTCTAATTTCAGACTCAAATGAAATGTTCTAATTTCTTTCAGGCTTCTCATTAAATGAAAATAATGGTGAACTGGAAATAGAGGCTCCTGACCATATTGGTAAAAGTGAAATAGAAGCATCTCCTAAAAAGACTCCTGCATCTGATCTTAATCATGCTGATAAAAAGATGGAAATGACAGAAAATATTTCAAATACAATGCAGCAAGTCTTAGACAAGCAAACTGAGGAAATAAAACAATCACAGGAAAGCACTGAAGTATTTGAAATGTCCACAGAGGAATCTCAGCTTCCACCAGAGATACCTGAGGATGTAGCAAAGATATCGGAAACCTTCAATTTGGTCAATAGCGAGAGCAGCTCCTGTAAGAAGGAAGAGCAAGTAGAAACAACGATGGTGTCAGAAGCTGCAGAAGGAGATGACACTCCTGAAAATTATGAAACGTCATCTCTTCCTGCAAATGAAAGTTGTGCAACTGACAGTTCACCATTGGAAGATAAATCTTTAAAGTCACCAGCTGAAACACAGTCTTTATTTTCATCATCTGTTGAATTAAACAAGTCCAGTGTGTCTTCCTCACCAGCAGCCTCACTAGAGTTAGGCTCTTCACATGACACGATGCGTAGTCAGATGTCACCACTAGAATCCTCTATAACTCTTCCAACAACATACGTATCGCTCACTCCAAAAATTGGAATGGGAAAACCAGCTATCACCAAAAGAAAGTTTTCTCCTGGGAGACCAAGGTCAAGACAGGTGAGCATGTTTTACTGAAATCAGTTACAAAAAGCATTTTAGTTGTATTGTTTACCCGAATCATTACTTTGGCTATGACATCAAGAGAGGTATTTGTTATGCCTTCCTGTCTGAAACTGAGACTACAGAGTCTGTTGTTAGCTTCTTAGTACACTTCTTTACCAACAATTTACTGTGGAGAACTGATTTCATGAGTAAATGTTTGTACAGATTTTGTCAGAAAGAAAGAAAAAGAAGTAATTATGTTTCCTGTAGTTTTTCTGAAAGGTTTGTATTCTGGAATTAATTCAGGGTAAAGCATATTTTCCAATATTACTGTCAGGGAACTGCCATCAGTGCCGGAGGGAGAGAGCAAAAGCCAGAGGGATTCCAGAGAGCGTCCAGGGATCGAGAGAAGCAGCCCATCTTCTGGGGAAGAGAATCAGCGTAGCACCAGTGGAGAAGGGGGGCAGATGGGGGAAGCGGCAAGGTGGTCCCATGACTCCTTGCCTGGGACCAGTGGGGAGAGTAGGGGTCCTCCCCTGCCCACGGCCTCCTTGTGCAGAAGGCTTTCGCGCAGAGAGAGTAGGAGGAGACTAGGCGTCAAAGAGCTTCTTTGCTGGAAGAAGTTTAAGAAATGCCCACTGACAGATTCTGCCAGAGATTGAGTCAGCCACGGTGAGTGGCTGTCCGGACAGAAAAGGTTCACTTAGGCAACCCAGCCAGGTGTTTGCACCCAGCCGGGGAGATAAGCACCGGCTTACGCACGAGCAACCCCTAGAACCATTACAATTACTAATTTAGCTAGAGTGTTCAGATGTCCAGACCAAACATTTATTACTTGTTGGTGGTGAAAAACAATGCTGTTCAAAGATTTGCTGTGCAAGTCTCATTTAATTCTCTTTAGAACCCACACATTACTTAGATAATTTATTTCACTGTTCATTTCATGAACTTCTTTATAATTTCCCCCTCTATTCTTAGTCTACATATATATTCTAAATGAAATAATATTAATTGGTAAAAAGAGAATAAAATGTCCTGATAAAATGGCTGATTTAGATTTCTAATTTTTATAAATTATTCCTAGGTGTAGGAACCTTAAAAAACAAATGGATTTTCCTATGAAAGTTGTTTTTCATTTAGACAGGTTCCACCCACCCGAAGAGTAAAATAATTAATGTTTTTATTTTATCACAATTTATTTAATGTTCATGCTATGCTTAATACTGAATACATAATTAGCCACGTCTGCTTTAGCCCACACAATTTTTGGTACAGCAATGGGTTTGACTGACTTCTACTAAATTATAATCCATTTTATATTTTCTTTGCAACCTCTCTTTAACAATAATGCATATACAGTGGAACCTTGGAAGTTGAACGCCTTTGAACTCGAACCTTTTGGCTCCCAAGTAATTGGGAAGTGATTGTTCCAGTTTCTGGAAGCCAAAAATCCAGCGTGGCTTCTGATTGGCTGCACGATGCTCCTGCAACCAATCAGAAGCCACGCATTGGGAGTTGAATGCTTTGGATGTCGAACGGACTTCTGGAACGGATTCCGTTCTACTTCCAAGTTACAACTGTATAGTTATGGGTGCAATCCTATGTTCATTGGAAGATCTGCCCTCAGAAGTCTCTTCCTTAGCAAGGAAGGTGGACACCTCTGGCTTTACTGATGCTTTACTGATGCCAGTGTGGTGTAGTGGTTAAGAGCGATAGACTCGTAATCTGGGGAACCGGGTTCGCGTCTCCGCTCCTCCACATGCAGCTGCTAGGTGACCTTGGGCCAGTCACACTTCTTTGAAGTCTCTCAGCCTCACTCACCTCACAGAGTGTTTGTTGTGGGGGAGCAAGGGAAAAGAGAATGTTAGCCACTTTGAGACTCCTTTGGGTAGTGATAAAGCGGGATATCAAATCCAAACTCTTCTTCTTCTTCTAATGGTGGAAAAGGCAAAAAGGAGGCATGTAAGGGACTGATTGGGGGAGGACTTCTAGTCCCCTGACACGCAGTGGCAGCACTAGAAAAAATGGGCAGGGGCACAGAAGAGAAATATATGTCTAGGTGGACAAGTTGTTAAGGTCTCTGAAAGAAAATTAACAGTATATGTTAATGTAGAGTCCAGCAACTGGGCATACATTGAAGGGCAGCATTCTAAGTTTTACTGAGAGCAGATCCATTTTTTGGCTCTTCCAAAAAATCTCAACAACTTTTGAGGTCGCAGTCTCTTGAAAGTTGAACATGCCTGGTATGATGTATTAATTGCCTACTCTTTTAATTGCGAGTCTGAGAACCAACCGCATGAGAATCAATGGAAACTGTAATCTAGAAAAAGACCAATTATATAGGTAAACAGTTTTGCTTTTGGGAAATGAAGAAGCAAAATAAGACCCACTTGAGTGAGCTGTATGTAAAACTTTAAGCATTTGTATCTCAAAATTGCCTCTTATCTAGCTGTCAAGAATAGATTTTGGGTGCAATTCAGATACAGTGGTGCCCCGCTAGACGAATGCCTCGCAAGACGAAAAACCCGCAAGACGAAAGGGTTTTTCGGTTTTTGCGACGCTTCGCTAGACGATTTTCCCTATGGGCTTGCATCGCAAGACGAAAGCCCATAGGGAAATCTCGGGGACCTTTTTTTAAATGCTGGCGGTGGGGAGCAAAGCCTTTTTCCCCCCTCCGGACTTCAGAAGAGGTCCAGGAAGGCCGGCGGGGGCGAAAGGCTTTGCTCCCCACCGCCAGCATTTTAAAAGCGGTCCGGGATAGCAGGGAAGCGCTTCCCGCTATCCCGGACGGCTTTTGAAGGCAGGCAGGGGGGGCAAAGACTTTTGCCCCCCCCCCGCCCGCCTTGGGAAGAGGTCCTGGACCTCTTCCCAAGGCGGGCGGGGGGCAAAAGTCTTTGCCCCCCCTGCCTGCCTAACCGGGGGCTTTTAAATCGCCCCGGGACTGTCCGGGGCGATTTAAAAGCCCCCGGACGGCTTTTGAAGCCTCCCCCAGCCGCCCGGCTTCGGGGCATCGTCCCGATGCCGGGCGGTGGGGCAGGAAAGCCTCCCCCAGCCGCCCGGCATCGGAACGATGTCCCGAAGCCGGGCTGCCGGGCGGGAAAGCCTCCCCCCCCCGCCCGGCTTCGGGGCATCATCCCGATGCCGGGCGGTGGGGCAGGAACGCCTCCCCCAGCCGCCCGGCTTCGGGGCATCGTCCCGATGCCGGGCGGTGGGGCAGGAACGCCTCCCCCAGCCGCCCGGCATCGGAACGATGTCCCGAAGCCGGGCGGCCGGGCGGGAAAGCCTCCCCCAGCCGCCCGGCTTCGGGGCATCGTCCCGATGCCGGGCGGTGGGGCAGGAAAGCCTCCCCCAGCCGCCCGGCATCGGAACGATGTCCCGAAGCCGGGCGGCCGGGCGGGAAAGCCTCCCCCAGCCGCCCGGCTTCGGGGCATCGTCCCGATGCCGGGCGGTGGGGCAGGAAAGCCTCCCCCAGCCGCCCGGCATCGGAACGATGTCCCGAAGCCGGGCGGCCGGGCGGGAAAGCCTCCCCCAGCCGCCCGGCTTCGGGGCATCGTCCCGATGCCGGGCGGTGGGGCAGGAAAGCCTCCCCCAGCCGCCCGGCATCGGAACGATGTCCCGAAGCCGGGCTGCCGGGCGGGAAAGCCTCCCCCCCCGCCCGGCTTCGGGGCATCATCCCGATGCCGGGCGGTGGGGCAGGAACGCCTCCCCCAGCCGCCCGGCTTCGGGGCATCGTCCCGATGCCGGGCGGTGGGGCAGGAACGCCTCCCCCAGCCGCCCGGCTTCGGGGCATCGTCCCGATGCCGGGCGGTGGGGCAGGAACGCCTCCCCCAGCCGCCCGGCTTCGGGGCATCGTCCCGATGCCGGGCGGTGGGGCAGGAACGCCTCCCCCAGCCGCCCGGCTTCGGGGCATCGTCCCGATGCCGGGCGGTGGGGCAGGAACGCCTCCCCCAGCCGCCCGGCTTCGGGGCATCGTCCCGATGCCGGGCGGTGGGGCAGGAACGCCTCCCCCAGCCGCCCGGCATCGGAACGATGTCCCGAAGCCGGGCGGCCGGGCGGGAAAGCCTTTGTCCCCCCTGCCTGCCTTCCCAGGGGCTTTTAAATCGCCCCGGACAGCGGAGAAGTCCTCCGCTGTCCCGGGCGATTTTAAAATGCCGCCCGCCAGAAGAGGTCGGGGGAAGGCTTTTTCCATAGGAACGCATTAATTGATTTTCAATGCATTCCTATGGAAAACCGTGCATCGCAAGACGAAAAACTCGCAAGACGAAGAGACTTGCGGAACGAATTAATTTCGTCTTGCGAGGCACCACTGTAAAATGGAACATACCTAATGTACGAAACCTGCTTCCTTCCTCAATTATTGGGGGAAGTGACAGGTTAGCACTTGGAAGGTAAACACTCATTCTAGGCAAGCCATTAGAAACAAATTGTGTTATAAGCAAATATCTTATGCTTTTGAATGCTATCAGTTCAGTCTTTTGTTTTCATTTCTCTGGTTACTATATTGGTGCTAGAATGTAACCTTTTAAGTTGTATTTTTAATATTTTGTTATCTGTGCCCTTAAATCATGTGCTAGACATATATAGGATTTTGTGTATTTCTTCTGGCAAAGGACAATTAGCTTTCATACTACTAATTGGGAATTAGTTTGTGGGGAAATGGGTCTCTTGCATTTGCATTTTTAAATCTTGCCTGTTGGAAACATTGCCTGACTGCAAAAAGGTAAGTAATGGGAGTACTTACCCCCACTAATTTGGATGGTATACTTGTGTAGGCCTTAATGTTTTTGTAGACGGGTAGCTGGCAGAATAAGAAATTCTCTTCAAGAAAGATGACAACGTTAGGAAATGAAGAGATTCAGGACCACTGGTCTGCTTTTCAAAGCCTATGTTAGCCATGCAACTTCGCTATTAAGAAGTTGGTAAAAGTGTATCAGTGACTGGCAGCACTTCCTGCTCTGCCTAAATGTACTGTGAGAGTGCCTCTTCTTACCACCTATGTTCCAGGAGTCTGAAACTTTCCATAAGCACATCTGAGATTTGAGAAGATGTTGTGGTCACCATCATAAAATGGCTGCCATGGACACATGATCCATTACAGAAAGGCTGCTGTTGAGTGGACACTGCCTGTTAAAAAATGTTGGGAGCCACAGAAGAAATTCAAGATGTATTCGCCTCCCCTGCAAACTTAGTGTATCTTTAAACACAATTTTGATTTGTCCCATGCATCCTTATTTCCAGAAAATATGGCATGCTGCCTAAGATATTTGAGGAATTACATGAATACTATTTCAGTTTACATGAATATCCTAACACAGACCATGGGAAGTTCTGATGATTTACAACAGAAGTTGATGTAGGGACATAATTATATAAATTCTGACCACACTAGGTTTAACTTGTAGGTTTCATTTAAGATAATGTTGGGGATTTAGATAGAGAGAAAGCAAACATGCTGCCATTTTGAAGGCAGTTGTGGCAAAGCAATATTATGCACATTTACCAGCCAGCCTTAAGTCTCAATAAAAATAATTACCACTACCGACACTGACCAATATGTATGCAAAGGCTCGCTGGATAGATGCAGCTTAGTTTTTTGTTTTAATGGTGCTGCTCAGGAGCCTTTTGAAAAAGGAAGCTGCACAGAATTTGATAGTTCTAGCAGGACCCTGGAGTTTCCAGTGGTGGATATTATTGGTGTGTCCTGCTTCTTCTTCATTCTGATTGGTTAGAATTGTGCAGGAGTTGGTTTCCGTCAGGGTCACACTCCCTGATAGCACAGTTAATAATAGACAATCCACTTCTGCATGATCAACCAGAAAAAATAGAGATATGGCACATCTGTAATATCAGACTGGAACTTGCTTGCTGTTGAACTGCTGCCTCTTCCTGCTACTTGCTGGCTGTGCCCCATCTTGGCTTTGTTCTTGTTCATTATAGGCAAGTAGGAATGGACTTTCCACTGGGCAGTGTAGTTGTTATTAACTTTTTTCTTAAACTTTTGATCTGTGTTGTTGATGCTGTGTGTTTCTTTATTGGTGAATATCAATTCTAAGGAAATGGCAGTTTGTTTCAGAGTGCACACCAATTACTACTTTTTGTTTTATTTATGTTTTAAGTAAATGAGCTTTCTCCTGAGTTGTGCTTTCATGGACATTAATCAAAAGCCTGAGTGTTCTTCCTGTTTTTGAGAATCTCTTTTGAAGATAATGGTCTTATTTAGACATGGCACCAGATTATGATTTTGGTAGTTAGTGAATTAATCTTCTGATGATGCACTCACTCACATGTGCTAATTGCTTTCATTATTTCCTGTTTCTTGACAAACTATATTTTACTATTTTGTCTGTATATATAACACTAGTGTGTCAGCTGACATCTTCAAGAAGCTAGCTGCACACACAAATGTAGAAATATTCTTATGTTTAGTATATTTAGGATGAAATTTCATAGAATCATATCTTAGTACTTTTATTAGGCATGAAAGTGGAGTTTTAGTGCCACAGGACTTCTTAGCGCTAGAGTAGCCTGAAAGATTTTGTTGTACATGTGTCTGTTTGATAAAACAACTGTATTTCTGAGGGTACCTAAAGTTTAGAGACTTCTTCCAGTTATGAGAGGGAAGAGGAAGCTGTTATCCCCCAGAGACATTGTGGGACTCCATCAGTACTAGCCAGCACGGGATGATAGAACTTGCAGTTCAGTCACATTTGGAGGACCACAGTATCTCCAGTCCTGAAATCTGAGGAACCCTATTCCTAAATATTTTTGTGTGTGGAAACTGAGAGCATTACCGATACTTTTCAAAGAAACAGCCACCTGTTACACTTACTGTAGATGCATAGCAAAAGTGAAATAAAGATTAGCAAGGATTGGGGGTGGAGAGTATTGCAAATGTAGTTCTGGGATCCTTACAGATGACGTCTGATCCCCAGTCTCCACCTAGGGATTGTTATTCCTATACATAAAGAGTTATGTGCAAGTATAGAAAACTCATATGCGCAATTCAGCTCATGAAATTCCCTTGGTGAATTCAATCTTAGTCCATTTTTGGACTCTACAGAATACAGTATATTAGGCACTTATAGACATGATTGCTTGCTAATTTTATTTGATATAAGGATTTCAGTTGTTTTTTTAAATAGTGCTTGGGTGGTATAGCTTCAGCTCATGGATATTTTAACTGTTCGTTTATTTTTCATTTTCATATTATACCTTTTATTTTAATCCATTTTTGTCTGCTATGCTTCTTAGCTTTTCTGGTTTGTAATTTTTAAAAATTTATTTTAACAGTCACACAACATAGCCCAAGTCAGTTGCCTTCTCCAAGATGCAGACTGAAATACAGAAATAATATTGCCACAAAAATACAGCCATGATCCCAAATAGGTGTATCTTGGTTTAGTATTGTAGTAATAAAAGTTATAACTGAATCACAGTCACACTTCATCTGTTCCTCATGCCAAGCAATCTTTTGTTTTCTGGCAGTGCTTCTCTTTTATATTTATTATTTAATCAACATTTTATTCACACTTGAAGTCTGATGCTCATCCTGTATAAATGTGAGTGCTAGGTTGAAATTTATCCCAGTAAATCCATGTGTTTGTTAAACCAAGTATTTGTGTGCCTGCATGTGCTTTGCTTTCAGAACTTTTTATTTGCGTTCTTTATTTTTTTTTTATTTGGCTGAGTTTTATACATCTATTTTCTCACCTGACATATCCTAGGGGGCTTGGAGTAGCCATAATACAGTGAGCCCACCTTCCTGGTCCCCAGACATTTCAGAAGGTCGGGAAACTTTTAAGTCCAGACCGCTACCTGGCAGTGCCATATGGAGCATCAAAGTGGTAATTAATTTGTATTTATATTCTTGTTATCCTTTGCTATCTCTCTGCTGTTCTTCATTATAAAAAGATACTAATGAAAACTCTTCTGAAGCATAGCTAAATTAATATGCTACTTAAACCCAATTTTTAAACAGCTTTATAACTTGCTTTTTAAAAATCCCTACATTCTCTCTCAGTGCATGCAGAATGAACATTGAGTCAATTTCTAATTCAGCTGTATGTGGTGCTTAACGCCTATTCTGTACACTGTAACTGGGCCATGTTGTATGTTATGAGTTCCTGCTATCATCTGGATGGTGTCTGAAATAAAACATAGATGGGAAACCAATGTATATGGTGTCTGAAACCTCCAGTGGCCAGTGCATACTTTAGAAGTTGCTGTAAAACTAATTTTCTCTGCTCCTCCTCCAGAAGGTCTCACACAAAGGGCTGCAGATTATTATTTCCGTACAAAGAGTTTAATGGCAGCTTGTTACTAACATAAAAAGTAAAGGTAGCTGTGTGGCTCCACAAAGTCAAAAATCCATATTAGGACAGTACCTTTATTAGGTTAACCAAAATATCACAAAATAGTATGCAAGGTTCTGAATTTTCCAGAATTCTTCACCAGAATCTAGCCTAAGAATTTTTTAAATCTCAAAAGCTGAAATACTAAATGTGCCCTGAAAGATTATCAGCATAGTATAGATACAGTACAGATAAAATCAATATTTTTATTTTTGCAGTATTTTTGTGAAGATTATTGTATTACCTCTTGTTTACTAGGCGTTGCTGCTTTTTGTTGTGCTTCCTGTTTCAAAATAACATTTAGTTGTATACATTATTAGAAGAGATGAACTCTGTATCTAGAGTAACCAGCCTAAGACCTGAACAAGCTGAAAAGAATTTTTGTTCTCATGAGACTTAGAATTGTTCATTTGTATTCTCATTTTCAGCACACCCACGTTTGATTGATATGTTTGTATCAGTAATTGTACTATTAATTTAATATTAAGTTTCATGAAAACGTGTCCTTTCTTCCTGTATCATTTACAAATTTTATTAATGATGTAAGCTAATGGTGTGTTGTTACTTTCAGTTGATAACATCCTTCTAGGACTATCTGTGGAGCTAGAGTGAACATTGTTATGAATTTTCTCTCAGCAAGCAGTAGTTTTACTCCCCCTCCCCATTTTCTCAAGTCATCAATGTCTATTACATACCTTGTGAATAGCGTGTACAGTTTTAGGCATGCCTTTGATGAGATTGATGGGAAGCTACTCTTAAGCCAATGCAGGATATAAGCATAGAGTGGAATCTAGTTGGTGCCTGCTAATCAGAGAGAAGGGAAACATTATTTGCCAGGTGACCTTTCAGGACAGATTATTGGGTAGCAAAAACTTCCTCTCCTCCTCTTCTGCTAGCAAATGCCTCCCACTAAATCAAAAACCCCACCTGGATCAAAATTCATAATAAGAAACTTGACAAAGTTTCACAGGCTGCAACCTTCACTATATGCTGTGTATCAAGATCTGTTCATATCTGCAGTCCCTGCTGTGGGACATGCTCATGTGAAAAATACTGCTGTGTTGCAAAATACAAAATCCTGTTGTATTCTTATAAAGTCTGCGTTATAAGGAACATTTCTATGAAGCATTGCTTAGTTCCATCTAAATATTTTAATTTGCTTTAAATAGGGTCGTGGCTCAGGGTTTCCTGGGAAGCGGAGACCACGGGGTGCAGGCCTTTCTGGAAGAGGTGGACGGGGGAGATCAAAACTTAAAAATGGAATTGGATCTTTTCTTTCTCCAGGGGTAAGAATCTCTAGCATAGTATTTGAGCAGGCAGAAGTCTTGATTCGTGTCTCTGCTCACAATGATCTGCTTTTACTGCCAGAAAACTGTTAAGTTTTTGTTTTCTTTTATTTGTAGGTCACAGATATGGACATTTCATCTAACAAAGACGAGGAAGAAAACTCAATGCACAATACTGTTGTTCTGTTTTCTAGCAGTGACAAGTTTACTTTGCATCAGGTTGCAATATTAATTCATATTTTATTATTTTCTAATGTCATTGGTTATTTCCTAATTTCTAAGCCTCAGATGAAAAGTGTAGGCAATATTTAATGGTATTGTTTATTCTAGCTGTCCACTTCTGGTGACATCCAACCTCTTCCTAGCAAGACATTTGACGATAGTTAATTTATCTATAGGTGTTTAATCTAGATAATTTATAACTTATTACTTGGGGGACCATAAAACAAGTAATAAGCCTGTTAGTGTTTTGTTAAATTTAGGGATTAACTATTCTGTATATGGGCTACTGTAGTAGAGAAAACAGAATACCATTTATTGGGAGGCTGCAGTTATTGCATTTTGTGGCTACTGTCCTCTTAAGTTTTAAGGGCAGGTAATAGCATTGCTTCATCACTTGTTATTACACTGGCTGCTATGTAGCTTCTGGCCACAATTCTAGTTGTCTTTAAAGCTAGAGGTGAGTTAGATCCAAAGCTGAGCTGATATTTTTGGTCCATCTCTCTTTGGACATTTGCAGTGAGCTTCTAATATATTTTGGAAATTCTTGTAGATTTTTAAAATGGTTTTAAGACTTTAACTACCTGTCCTTACAAAAATGCTCAAGGTAGCTTTACTAGTATTACTGATTTTTCCTATATACATAGGGTATATTATTGATAATAATGAGGAGACTGTATACACCTGAAAGAGAACAGAGTTTGCTAAAAATGGATTAAAGGTGTATATTTCTTCCATGTTTTAATTACCTAGTACTAGTTGTTTACCTGAAAACGTTTCTTTGATATTCTAGGATATGTGTGTAGTTTGTGGGAGTTTTGGCCAAGGTGCAGAAGGACGATTGCTTGCCTGCTCTCAGTGTGGTCAGTGTTACCATCCATACTGTGTCAGTATTAAGGTGAGCACTTTGAAATTATTGTCAGCATATTGTCCCTGCATACACCACATTGATTCCAGTTTTTACATTATTAAGGAGTGTTTTAGCTTGTAAAATATTCCTCTGGAAATGTGACCATTATTTGTATGCAACTGACAAAGCACTTTAATTAAATGACATTTTATAAATGCAAGATAAGTTAACCTTTGTGTAATTTTTCAGCTATAAATAGCACCGTTTATCTTGCAGATGGTTAAAAGAAAGTATTGAGATAACAGCTCAGTATTGAGCTAGATATAACCTAAGTATTAAGATGTGAATCAGTATAGTGTGTTTTGTTTTGTTTAAGGCTGGTTTCCTAAAAAAATATAGTTCATTTTCATTTATGACCGCAGTAAGATTCGGTTAATTCACTTTGTCTATTGGCTATCAGAATTTTCAGAAACTGGAGTAGTTAATTTCTTACATTCATTAAGCTAGGAGAGAATGTGCAAAAAGTTAAATTTGAATAGTTATGGGAAGACATGCACAGATAATAAGCTATTTGCTTTAGCATATAAACAATGAATCATCTTTTAAGTGCAGTTATTTAAAAAGGGAATATTCTTCACATGCACTTTTATGAAAGGGTTGTACTGAAGCTATAACACACTCTAGACAGCTTTTGTTCTCACAGAATGATTAGTGTAGTAGAGGGGGTAAACTTTTGAACACTCCATAAAAGTAGCCATTTTAATCCTCATGAATTGCTTTGAAGAAAATTTAGGTTGATTACTCCAACAGAAAAAATGACTTAAGCATGTTTTGAAGCAAAGTTTAAAATGCATTTCAAACCCTGATTATGAAGGGAATTGGATAACTATTTCCAAGCCTATCTCCTTTTATTTACATATGTCTTACACCACTGTGTTGTCTTACACTAGTGAATGAAAAAAGAAAACATTCAGGAGTGGTAGAGCTGGTTCACACATTACACTCTTAATGATCACAGCAAAACAAACACTGATTTGATTGCTTAAAATCCTGAACCTACAAACACCTTTCCTTACCAGTGTTTGCCTGCCCCTTGACTTTTCCTGTACTCTTGTGAAGGAGACAGCTCCAGCCCTCTCATACTTAGCATGTCAGGAGCAACTCGCTTTTGTTTTCTCTCCCCCCCCCCCCGCCCCAAGAAAGATGGAAGATTCAACTGTCTAAGAAAGAACTACTGTATTTTTCGCTCTATGGGACGCACATTTTCCCCTCCAAAAATGAAGGGGAAATGTGTGTGCGTCCTATGGAGTGAATGCAGGCTCCTTGGCTTCAGCAATAGCAACACAAAGCCTCCGAAGCGCAGAGGGAGTGCTCCCTCCGCGCCCCGGAGGCTTCGCATTGCTTTCGCTGAAGCCTGGAGACCGAGAGGGGTCGGTGCAGAACTCCTGCTGTTCTCCGAAGGCTTCGGGTTCCTTTTGCTGAAGCTGGGAGAGCAAGACTCTCCTGGCTTCAACAGAGAGGGAGAGGGGAACTGAGCAGAGAGGGGGACAATGTTCTCCCCCTCTAAACCAAGGTGTGTCCTATGGTTGGGTGCGTCCTATAGAGCGAAAAATACAGTGGTACCTTGGGTTACATACGCTTCAGGTTACACACGCTTCAGGTTACACACTCCGCTAACCCAGAAATAGTGCTTCAGGTTAAGAACTTTGCTTCAGGATGAGAACAGAAATCGTGCTCTGGCGGCGCAGCAGCAGCAGGAGGCCCCATTAGCTAAAGTGGTCTTCAGGTTAAGAACAGTTTCAGGTTAAGAACGGCCCTCCGGAATGAATTAAGTACTTAACCTGAGGTACCACTGTACGGTATCTAGCCAGTACCAACTTCTTACCTCTTGCAAGGAATTGCTCCTTTTGAGGGTGTATGACATAACTAGAGCACACTCGCTCGTTTCACAGAGCATGAACACTTCATATTTCCCCAACCATCCATGCTAGTGGGAGAGAATCTCTAGGGTTCTAAATAAGCAATGTGAGGTTGGTGTTCACATGATCACTTTGCAACAGAGTGATATGTAAACTGGCTTTTGCACTGTGACATACGGTGGTAAAGACTGATTCAGAGGTTTGGAACATTGTGCCTTGCTTCTGTCAGGCACCATGATGGACCTTTTCGAAAAACTTCTTTTTTCAAGTTTCGATGTATGTTTCTAAACTATAGCCATATTTAAGATTAGGAAAGTAATATTTGGCACTATTGTACTTTTGTTTAAATGCCATAATGGGGAGGAGATGCCAAATAGATTTGTAAATCAAGAGCAAACTGTATTTCTCCAGATTTTGGAACTATGTAGTCTTTTAATTTCAGTAAATCTGAATCTTGATTTTGATATTTGCAATAACTGAGAGTACGCTGGATCCTTACACTTGGGCCATTTTATTTTTTAAAAAATCTAAAACAAATTTTCATCCATAATCTTGGAGAGCACAATGTACATTGCTATTGAATGCAAGGATATTTTGGACTTCTCAGAAAACGAGGACTTCCCTCTAAAACAAAAAGGAGAGCATAAACATTAAAAAAATACTATTTCCAAATTTATTGAGAATATAAGCCTGTAAATCAACTGAGGTTGTATGGCTTCCATAAATAATTACCTGATGTCTTCCACTATGCAGATAACAAAAGTGGTGCTCCACAAAGGTTGGAGGTGTCTGGAATGCACTGTGTGTGAAGCCTGTGGGAAGGCTACAGATCCGGGAAGACTGCTCCTTTGCGATGATTGTGATATCAGCTATCACACTTACTGCCTAGATCCGCCGCTGCAGACAGTTCCTAAAGGAGGGTGGAAATGCAAATGGTATGTGTAACTTCGTTCCCCCCCCCTCCCACCGCTTTTAATGTTTTCTTTTAATCTGACTATATTTTCTTTTAATTAGTATAATACGGCAAGGCTGATTTGGAAAATTACATTTTGCTGTAATTTAAAGATAATACAATTTTAAGGTGAAAATAAGTATTTTAATAAAGTGAAGCAGTGAATCTTGCCATGGGCCCATGTTAAGAAAGATATTGTTTTGTGTTTTACAGGTGTGTTTGGTGCAGACATTGTGGTGCTACGTCTCCTGGTCTTAGATGTGAATGGCAAAATAATTACACACAGTGTGCTCCCTGTGCAAGTTTATCTACCTGCCCAGTCTGCTGTTGCAATTACAGAGAAGAAGAGCTTATTCTGCAATGCAGACAGTGTGACAGGTCAGAGTTTCTGCTACACAGTGAATTATATATTTTCATACGTCAATAATTTGCTCATAGTGTCATGTTGACTGAAGATTATTTTAATTTATCATATGGAATTTACTTTCTCTCCCTTATCAGAGACTTTCCCATAAGAGAGAGCCTCTTTCAAAGAAAGAAATGTCAGAAAGAAGAAAACCACCATGGTTGTTTTTTTTTTAATCTTCATCCTGAGTTGATAAATGGCACTCTTGAGTTGGTTCATACATCACCTTATACTATAGTTTAAAACCAAGTATATTTGAATGTGGACATGCAACTCACTGGTGTCCTGTGATTAAACATTCTTGCTCTATTTTCCCCCTGTTACTGCTTGGAAACAAGCCATAGTCTGGTTCATCATAAAGTCTGAACCCGGGCTCAGGATTTGTTTTTGTCCAAACAAACTAGGATGGAAATCAAGGTTTGTTCTTGGCTTACTGCTCATGGTTTGTTTGAGGAAAACCAAAAGCCTCGCTTGTTACATTGCAGCACGGCAGCAGTAGGAACTGGGGTGGAGCAGAGAGTGAGAAATGTTGGGCAGCATGCACCAGCACGATGTTTGTTCACAGTTTGTTTTTAACTGTGATGTAATACGACATTCAAGCCAGGCCTCTGATGCAACATTTAGAGGTGCAAGTTGCTTCTGTATTGCAAAGATCACTCCCAAAGTGCCGCCTGTTGCTTGGGGATAGTATAATTCCATCTAGCACAGAGTGAACACTGCTACCTTGGGTGGACAAACCATCTACCCAAAGTACCCCTGTCTTATCTGACGATTTTAACAACTATCTTCTGGGACTAAAGCAGACTTCCTCTGGGGTCTTCATATCATTGCCTCTTTACAGGGAAACTTTTAAAGCACTAGACGTGTTCTGTGCTTCTTTCAATCTAAAGAGAGTCTGAATGGTGTTTTGGCATAAAATGGTATACGTTTCATTTTCTCCTTTTTAACTTAACTTCCAGATGGATGCACACAATCTGTCAAAACTTAAACACAGACGAGGAAGTTGAAAGCACGGCTGACAGTGGCTTTGACTGTACCATGTGTCAGCCATACATACCACCAGCAAATGGTAAGGAATTTCTTAATTGGGTATCTAGCGGCGTAGCACTAGCTTTGGAAACAACTTCTTTTGGTCTGTCTCCTGATTGGCAGATGCTGAATTGATTTCAGAGGCAGTACTTGAGGGAAATAATTTCTTTTGTCTTGCTTTTAGCACTGCAAGATTATTAATGAGGAAAAAAACAATTTAGAGTAGAAAGCTGGGTAAATCTCTTCCCAGAGGATTTGTAAGTCTGCTTAAAATTATAATAGCAGCAAGAGGGTGTGTGTGCCCACAAGTGAGAGAAAGACTGCACTCAGAGCACCATGATTTTGAGCAGATGAAATTCATTATTTAACAATAACATTATCTTGAATATTTTGCTCTCAGTGTCAGATAGACTTCTCTTAACTCAAGATTCTCAGGATTATTTTTTTCATAAGTTGCATTGATAGCAACAGACATCTAAAAATATGTGTTGTTGTCTTTTTTACTCCAAGTCAGTGTTTCCCAATTAGTTAATTACTGAGGACCCCCTATTTTTCAAAAGCCAAGCCACGGACCCTCTATGGTAGTTACCTCTGCAAAGCAATTTTTAGAACAAAATGTGGGGTAGCCCCTATTTTAGGTATACTAAAAACACATTAGGGCTGAGCAATATCTGGTTGTGATATATCAACAGCTGAACATCACAATATTCTGATATATCACAATGTCTGAAATTGGAAATCAGGCATGGGGATGAGGGAAGGAACAGTCATAGAGATCAAACAAGGCGTGACAATGAGGGAAGGCTCAGCTGTGGAGATCGGATGTGGGGGGGGGGAGTTGAGGAAACGGAGTCTCCTCTACTTCGTGGTTTGAGTGGGAGGGGATAGTGATGAGAGGGTGCATGAAGTTGCTGTCAGTGGAGCAGCCAGCGAAGATGCACATCTACTGTGGCTGCTTTCCTGCTGACTGAGAAAAGCTGCTCCGCCTCAGTGCCTTGATGTGAGGGCGATCAGCTGCCCTGCTCTCTGTCAGCAGGAGCGGAAGGCAGCACCTTGCAATCGGCTGCCCTGCTTTCCTTCGTGTGAGGAGCAATATATGGCTGCGTACTGCCGGATCAAAATCATTATTGAGGTGTGATTTCAAAACCAATTTTGGCCAATATATTGAAAAACCGCACAACGCTAAAACAGACCATAACATTTGTGATTTTACCATGCAAAAATGACAAAAATTTAGCTGGAGGGAAGCAAGAGATGGGGCCGTGGACTCCCTGGATGTGTTCCATGGACCCCCAGGGGTTCCTGGACCTCTAATTGGGAACCACTGCTCTAAGTAATGATGATGGCAGTCAGAGTTACTGTACCATCTCTCCCTGTCAAATCTCAACTCTTTTCCTAACTGGCAGCCACCTAGACCAATTAGAATAAATTTACCTGATCCAGGCCCTATATAATAAATTCTCAAGGTGATCGACTCTCTCTTACCTCCCACTAAGCTGCTAATGCCAGACAGGCTTTTGACATAATAACAATATAAGGCCATGACCTTTGACAGTCAAAGAGGACACAGAATTACCCCCCCCCCAATAAAACACACAGAGAAAACCTTCTAGGCAAACAAACATATATACCACATTTCTCTACATCATATCAAACACATGGATAGCTATTCCTATCAATAGTTTATATTAACAATATCCTGTAATAACTTCCAGTTTTCATTGTTTCTTAATACCAGAAACACATTTCCAAATTTTTCTCCTTTCTCACACCCATCCTTTTATATATATATAAAGGCATTGTCATAAGATTTATCCTCGGTTCAATCATTATTGTTCCTTATATTATGGAAGCTGAGGTGCTATCTACAAATGAAGCACAACCGCTACTCTTACTTCATTTCTCTTTCTTTCTTTTGTGTCATATCACATTCAAAGGTGACCAGTGTCTTGTTGCTTCCCACCATTAGGGAATTCCAAATAGCAAAATTAATCATATTTCAGAACACTATAAAACATGGTTTATATTAGATTGCATCCAATTTTTCTTACTATATTTGATAAAGAAAATGCCATTCATCATAAAATTACCTTGTTATTGTCTCCTCCACTTTGAATCTGATGTATCATATTAATTCAGCCATTGAAGCAAACTTCCATATTTTACCAATCCATTCTTCAATAGGTGGTGTCATTGATCATCTCCACTCTCACCTTCCTGCATATAAAATTTTAGCGGTGGTTACTGTATTAGAAACCATGTGGTAAATTCTTTTTTATCTTACTTCACTGTGTCTTCCACATAATTCAGAAAAAAGGTAAAAACAACAACACTGGGTCTAAAAGAATTTCATATCCTAAAATCCTTCTTAGTGGGCTGCTAATGGTTTTCCAATAACCTTTTGATACCTAGAAGGTTTTGGGAAATGACTGTGATAGCAGAATGGCAGGCTTCCATCTATTTAAAGGGTCTTGCACCAGAGTCCTTCATGGAGGTTGCCCACTTGGCAGATTATGGTATTGATCTTTAAACTAACTTATATTTCTTTTTTCTTTCTTTTTTCAAATTTTTTTTTATTTTCAATGCAGAATCATAACAAAAATTACAAACATTGAATCCAAAATAGTACTATACAGACAAAAATCCCCGGAACATATATATATAAAAAACAAAAACAGAAAAGGAAAATAAAAAAAGAAAAAAAGGCAAAGGAAACAAAACTAAACAAAAACGAAAAAGCACACATCTACAGAACAAAACCATATCATTACATACATAAACACAAATTGACTTCCTTCCTTTGTTCTAAGACCTCAAAAAATTTACGCTTACTGTATTGTTGTGTCTAATTAGATTACTTCCATCTTTGTGCTTTTTTACACCATTTTTCTTATTCTTTAACCCTGTAAAGCATCATTCATTACATACCAATATACTAACTCCAGAACAATGTTTTTTCATATACTCTTTAGCACAACCCCATTCTTTTAATAATTTCTAAACTAACTTATATTTCTTGTTTTCTTCATATGTTAATCTGCCAGCTGCCACATCCAAATCACTGTCTGTCCATACTATTTCTTGCTAGTTAATTCTGAAATTATCATGCTTTGTCTTAATTAGCTATTTCTAAGTCAAATGGGATTGCTGCCTCTTTGGCTTCCCAAATGTGCTTCTGTCTTTCCATCCCCCCCCCCCCCCGTCTCTCAAATTATCCAGGCTTTAACCTCTATGGAATGTTGTTTCCCACACCATTAAAAAATAAACTTGTTCAGGTTTACATCAAATTAGATTTTCATTTTATTTTAAAGGCATTATTTACATTTTTTTAAAAATTAATTGATACCTGCCTAGATTTTTCAAGATGGAGCAGGCTGTGCATACAAAGAAATAAAATAAATGAATGCTATTGTTGAAAGGGACAAATGGTACATGGTGCTTTCTCTCACAACCCGGAGAAGGGCTTGGTTTAAAGGAGCAATCTTAAAGCCAGCCAAAGGCCAACTGAGGGTCCTTTGGAAGTTGTGTAAGTGCTACTCTACCAGCAGAGAGGAAGACCCACCAGAGAGTCAGCAGTTATGCTGCCAGAGATCTTCTGGTATATCAGTAAGAAATTGTGTGCATAGGTGCCTTGGCAGATGTTCTGGTGCTGTGGGTAAAAACAGGTCAGAAAAAAAATAATTTGCAGGTATGCATGCATGGAATTAGGCTGTAAGCTTTACTGCTTTCAGTGAGAGCTGTTATGGAATTAATGGTCTTTAGATTGTTCCTAGTGCTTCCAGAAATTTAAGTATTTCTTCAACACATTATTAGCACATAGTTGTTTTTAATTTGTATATTCAGCCTTCCAGTGTATTCCTGGTAACAGTGAATGTCAACTGAAATTTATTAACCTAAAAAAAATTCAATTCTTCAAAAATTTAATAATGCTCTTCCGACATGCCTGAGCACAAGAGACTTGCAGAAGATTACAAATGATACCAACATCAAAAACTATAGTTATAGAGGATTATATATTTTAATACAAGCAACAACATCATTATTCATTTCATTTCTATACCGCGTTATATTTTTAAGGGGAAAAATCTTAAAGCGGTTTACAGTACATTAAAACATCAAATAAAGCAATCTATAATAAAATGTTACTGAAGAAAGTCATTTATAGGGTACACAGCCAAAGCAATATAAATAACAGGAAACTATAGTATTATCTTAAAAGATTTCAAAATAAAACATTACTAAAGGAAGTCCAATATAAAATGCACATTTAAAGTAGCATAGTTTACAAGAGAATAAAATACTATTATAAACATAGAACATATCTAGTTTTGTTGCTGCCAGTCCTGCCAATGGTGGTTTATGGCGGAGGGTGGCAGCTGTGGAAGCTCAGACTTGATGACCTGGGTCTGCACTGAGACAGACAAGATGATATCCGGCTTCCTGAGCAGCCTCAGCTTTTGTAGCTGGAGTCAATAAGGGCACTGCCATGTGGAAAAGGCCTGCAAGGCAGGGAGCAGGTCTTCCAGGACTCACCGCCAATTTCAATTTTTATCTTTCAGTGCCTTCCTCTGAATGCTGTGAACCATCAGTTGCCACTCAAATTATAACAAAAGCAAAGGAATTTGGTAACTTTTAAAATTCTTTATTTCTTCCCCCTAACATGGTTACTGCTTAACCTAGAAATAAGTTCTACATTGTATCAATAGGTTTCTTAGCTCTTTTTATCTTTTGTCATCATATCGCCTCTTACTAAAAGTGTGTGCTTATAAGTTTTGGGTTTTTTGAGCATGCGACTGCTCTTCAAAATTTATGAAACAGGCAGATTTTTTGTTTAAGTAAATCCCTTAAGTGAGCCAAAAACAGGGCTGAAATGGGACATTTTAGTGGGTGGTTTTTTTCTGGATTTCATTAATTTGTTACCTTTTCTCCCTTAACATGAGCACTGCTATAAATTGCTTATGGAACAGCCTTTATGGGGTTTTCCTTGGACTCAGTTTGAGTAGAACCTTTGCAGGGTCAAAGTACTTCTGCTATGGTGATAGCATGAATAAATATCTGAAGGAAGCAATCAAGAAAACTGTAAAGAAACGATGGTTTGGTTTGCATTTCATGCTAATCCAAATTTAGGCTTAGCAGGACCATGTAGGTTTCCAGGGAGGAGCTCATTTCTGTAAAGAAACGATGGTTTGGTTTGCATTTCATGCTAATCCAAATTTTGGCTTAGCAGGACCATGTAGGTTTCCAGGGAGGAGCTCATTTCTGCTTCCCCCCTGGTAATTCACTCGCCACACTTTAGTGAAACCATAGTTTGGCTTAGTGTGCCATCTGAACCCAGGCTGTCCTGGAAAAAACCATAAACCATAGGACAAACCTTGGTTAGTGCTCATGGTTAGTCTGGAAAAAGCAAAACTTGAAGCCCAGATTCAGATGTCGTGGCTTGGTTCAGCATGGTGCAGCAGTAAAACAATCAGAGAGGACTATTCCTAGACTCTGGGAACCCACACACTTTTGCTAAACCATGGTTGACTTTAGCATGACATGTGAACCAGTCATTTGTTCTTTCTATCAGATTGGAATAAATAATATATCAATGGAAAAGCTTTGTGTTATTCTGAACCAATGTTGATTTACTTCAGAAATAGTTCTGCTCATTTTTATTTCTTTTGCTCTGATGATACAATTGATAATTGTTAGTATGTTAATTGCAATTTCCTTAAAGTTGGGGGTGGGGTGGAATATAGTTACACAATGCTTGTAAGCTAAGGCTATTAAAATTGTGTATTCCTGTTATGGTTCATGCAAATTTCATAGACCCACCGAAGACATACACTCAGGATGGAGTCTGTCTGACAGAAACAGGGATGTCTCAGTTACAGAGCCTCAGTGCTGTTGTACCAAGAAGAAAACGGACAAAGCCAAAGCTCAAGTTGAAGATTATAAACCAGAATAGTGTGGCTGTACTCCAGACCCTGCCTGACATCCAATCAGAACACTCAAGGGATGGCGAGATGGATGACAGTAGAGGTAATTGTTGCTTTGTGCTGTATGTCGCTGTTAACAATAGAAGCAGTTTACAGAAGGACATGGGTTGTAGGAGGATATTGAGGCAGTTGGGATTTTCAGTAGTTCAGGTCTTCCAGAATAGAACCAGAAATTTTGCCCTTCAGTAGACAGAATGTTATAGATCTGCATGTAGCAGAGGTTTGGACTAGATTATCTCCAAGAAAACTTCCAACTATATATAACTCTTTGGTTGCCTGCTCTGCCTATCAGCGGCTTTAGGAACCTTTTGCATGCAAAACAGGTACTCCACCACGGCATCTGGAGCCCTTCCATGTTGGTGTAAGTGCTATGACATAAGCAATTAATTCCCAGTACCTTTATTAGCAAAGGGATGTTAGACTTTCACAATGGTGATGTTATATAAGGAGATACATAGGTCATGAATGGATTTTAACTTTAATGAGAAATACCTGACTAGTACAATACGTACTGACACATAGTAGAAAGACGACTTGCATAATGAAACCCATGTAATGAAATATATTATTATTATTATTAATAATAATAATAATAATACCCCTGCCCATCTGGCTGGGTTTCCCAGCCGCTCTCGGCGGCTCACAACAGAATATTAAAAACATGATAAAACATCAAACATTAAAAACTCCCCTAAACAGGATGCCCAGCTGTCTTCCATAACTTCAGTACCTTTTAGCAACTTTTACTGACTGCCAACTGCTACTCAGGTTGAAGAAATGGGACCTGGGCACAAGTACACATGTCCTAATGACATCCAAGCCAGATGAACCTTAGATGACCCAGGCCCGGGCAGACTTAGAAGAACTACTTGAACTTGGAAGCTCTACTCAGTACACCCCCCACCCCACCATCAGAGGTGCATTGGGTGGCAAACAGGGCCTTTTCAGTTATGGCACCCTTCCTCTGAAATTCCACACCTTTCTCTGCACGTCAGTCACCATCCGTAGTAGCATTTATACCTTCTGTCCTTTCCCGGCATTTGATTTTAGCAGAGTCTGTTTTTACTACTACTACTTCAGTATGCTGTCATTCAAAATTGTGTGTGATTTTATTATGCTCATTATTTTATATATGCCATTTCATACCTTAGGAAGCTTTTTCCTGAGAGGTGAGGCAGAATTCTGTAAGAGAAAATGACAACTCCCTATGGATTTTACTTTATAATTGTTTTATGTGTTTGTGTGTGTTTAAATTCAGAAGGAGATCTCATGGACTGTGAGGGAAAATCTGATACAAGCCCTGAACGGGAGCCTGCAGATGATGATCCTAAGGGAGTAGAAGGAACTGAGGGGATTAAAAAGAGAAAGAGAAAACCATACAGACCTGGTAGAGTACATGCTCCAGATGTTTGCATATTCATTAGGTTTATATTTATTATCTATATGTAAATAATCTTTTAACTTACAAACTTGATAAGATTTTGCTGAGAATTATCTCTTCCCTGTTTGTTGTATATTACGGCTTCCTCTAATTGGGTTACAATTCATTTCCTTTCTGATTCTAAAGAATGGTGTTCCAATGTTGTGAAACAGGAGAACTACCCGTATCATTCTCTTAAGTACTAATTTTGTATTGAAACTTGCCAATGGATCATTAAACCAGATAGGTGGCCTGCTGTTCTGAGTGGTTTGCTTCCGCTGTATAAGACAGGAAAATGTATATGTGCGCACACACTATCTCCCCCTCACACTATCATGGCGGTGCTGTTAGAGCACCTTTCATTAAAGCAAATAACTACTGTAGCAGTTAAAAGAAATTTATTTTCTGCCCCAGTGCATGTGCAAAGTATAATAACTCTAGACAGTCTGTATCAGGAAGGGGGACACCAGTTTTGAAAGTGAAGTTGGAATATTGTTTTCCTTGTCACAACAACATAATCCAAACGTTTCAAATTAGACTCTTTTTCTATACATGTAGGATGAGGGAATTTTGCATGTTCCACAAGGATCAGTAGGTCTAAACATCTGTAGGTCTAATCAGTTTGTTCCTAACTCTCCCAACGTCTGTACTTCGTCTGTACTTCTACCTAATGTCTTACCCAGTAAATTATCCTCTCGGCAAGAATGAAAGGACATTCTGTTTCACCCTTCCATACTGTATTCCATCTGGTTAAGTTGGCTAGATAGACATCATATTCTCCTGTGTTGGTCTATAGTCATTGGGTTTTTGGCAGATGCTTTCCATTCTAATTCTTTTCTGATGAGAACTCTGTAGCAGTTAGTTGATTCTTGAAAGCTTATTGTCACTGCTGATTGGCACTGACAGCAAGCCTCCCTTGCCAGAGAATACTGTAATTGGAAACACTTTAAGACTCTCACCTGATATTACATATGACATCAGGAGTGGGGCAGTTGGCCATGGCTTGCTGCCCACGGATCAAGGGTTCACTATCCCTGCTATAGTGTGTGAGGCACTGGTGCATCATTTTCATTACATATACATCTCAGGACCACGCATCTGGATCACTCAAAGCTCCTGGACACATATTGTAGTAGTGTAAAATAAATTGCATTACCACCTCTTGTATTATGATGTAGAGCCAGGTGCTTACTAAATATGTACTGTGTATCCACTTCCAATTTTATACTTAAAGTGGACTTTAGTGTTTGTGAATCTACAAAAAGGTGAAATCCAAGTATGTTTTCCTAATTCAAATAAATTCAAGGTGTTATTATGTGTGTGTGTTTTTACAGGCATTGGTGGATTTATGGTACGTCAGCGGAGTCGTACAGGACAGGGAAAAACAAAACGATCTCTTTCAAGGAAGGACTCCTCTGGCTCTGTATCTGAGCAGATACCCAGCAGAGATGAAAGTGGGTACTAATTATGTGAATCAACCACTTAAATGTGACACTGATAGTTATGTTAAATTATCTGTCACTATAGCAACATGTACTCCAATATAGGAGCATTATATTGTTAAGATTCATTATAATGCAATTTTTAAAAAATTAACTACTGGTTTTCTCCACATCTGTATTTTCAGCACTTCCCATAGCACATACTTATTCCTGAAGCATCATTTTAAAAATGCCTGTCCTGAGCAGTTCATATTAATTTTGCATGTGTTTATTCTTAAGCCTGTTCCATACCATTTGCGCATTAATCTTTGGATTAAAAAAAAACTATGAAAATTGTTATTTAATTCTTTATTTTTTTGCAGTATTTTACTGCAAAATACATATTGAAATAAACATTTTATTTTAATGTTTGCATTTCTATAAATATTTTATCCTAAATTACATACTTCAGTATGTTTTTAAGCAAAAAAAAAAACTGTATTGTGAAATTCAGAGGAAGGATCACTGCATTCTGATCTGTGTGAATTAGGTCAGTTTACTTAAATTGTGGGCCAAATAAAACTCTTCTCCCCCTCACCTGCAACTGCTTGCTCACCCACCCATCTCACCTTGTTTCTGCCATCTGTTCACACTGTCTCATGCTGCCCATTTATACTCAGAATTGCCTGTCAGGAGGTGGCTACAGGTAATGTAGTAGTGTTGAGGGAAAACCGACAAGTGGGTTTCTTGCAGTGCAACCTTTTAAAAAATTGTAGTGATAGCATCTGCTCTTGATAAATTAGTTTAACCTGGTTAAATGCCTCCTTACATAACATGTACACAAACCCCAATACTTTTTATGCTCTGTTTAGAACCAGGGATTTTACCTTAATCAAGAATTTGGAGTTTGGGTCTTGTTGTCTCAATAGGTTGTATCATTATGAAGGCAGTGTTAATGAAATGCTATGTTACCATAGCTTTGTTTTAGGAATGGACAGTAACTGCAGAGTGGATGATACTGCAGTTGGATTGATTATATTGATTTACCCATAACTGACTTGTTCAGTTACCTAATAATGCTCATCAAAAGTAGGAATTCCCCTCAATCTTTTAGAAATCTCTCCTGATGCTTTTCATAACGTAGGTGGTGATGTGTAGGTTCCATATCTTGACACACTGCAGACATTTCCTTAACACTTGAAAAGGTGCTAAATGTATTTAAGTGTCACTTCAGTAGCTGAATAACTGTGCACAGTATCATTTGGTTGACAAGAGAAAAATAACAATCCTGCTAATATAAAATGATAATATAATGAGAATTAATTGAAAGCACCTAAATGAAACATCCTTTTAAGAGGTTTAATTCAGTAACAAATTTTATTTGTTTAAAAATAGCATTTGTCACTTATGAGGCTGTTACTAAAATGTATACAAATACAGATATGCTATCTACAGTATATAGCAGTGATATCCAACAGGTTTACATGAAACGCCGCTCCCCCCAAGGGGTAGATCACTGCAAGTTTTTTATTCTGTGAGTAGATCGCAGTCTCTTGGGAGTTAGACGTCCCTGGTATACAGTATTCAGTATTCATTTTATGTTGAAGAAAAACCATTCCCTATCTTCCTCGAATGCAATTATTTCACAGTTATCTCAATTCAGCCTGGTAATAATTTTGTAGATTTTGTTTCATTTCACTTAGCATCTCTGAATACCTTAAGAAAGCATTACGCATCATTTGCTGAATTGGTCCATCTCTGCAGTTCTGCATTATTGTAATTTTTATAATATTGCTGTTTTAAACTAAGGAGATGTACAGATGCTAAACAGAGTGGGGCAGTACCTCAAGAGTGGGCAAGAGTTATAAGTAAATTTGTTATTGTGCATGATTGTCATTGTTAGGTTGGAGTGAACAGCTACTAGATACACCCGTTGATGAAACTACTCCTGTTTCAGAGAATACAGAAAAAATTAAAAAGCGTTACAGGAAGAAGAAAAACAAGCTTGAAGAAATCTTCCCAGCGTACTTGCAGGTATAGTCATTGCTATGCGTAGTGTGCTGCTTAAGATTAGCATTTGCATATATTGAATAAACTGTTAATCGGTGTAAAACACAAACATTTGCTTTCCAGTTGTGTGATTCATTATCACTCTAAGTTGATTTTGCATAAAGAGAGATCGTTTCAACAGCCTCCTTTTGCTATTAAGCATAAATTACACCTTTCCTTCTAATTTTCCTGTTTCGTTTGTTTTCCAACAAAAACAATAGAATGTTATTCAGACATAACCCAAATGTCTGTATTAATGTTGGTATAGATGCTTCAGATGAAAATACTTTGCCCTTGCTAGGAGGATTTAATTTTGTATACTGATTCTTATAAACAGAGGCTATTTTTTCAGCAGCATGGAGCAATATGGAGAACTTAATTCTTTTCACCATATATTACCTAGCTTGTATGCTAAGATAGGTGAATTGAACCAAGTTCGCAGAAGAAAAGTTCCCCATCTACTCTTCTCTCTAGCAGCTGTCTGTGTGCTCCAAAAAGCTTATCCAAGGGGTCAGGAGGCTTCCTGAACAACCTTGGATGGGCATGGGGAGCTGTTGAGTATGGGGAAATTGCCCCAAATTGGAAATGTTTCTTCTTTTTTCATAGGATACAAGTATTTGAATAGGAAGTAAAGAGCAATGGATTAACTTCAAGAACTTTACATTAAAAAAATAGTCATTTGTGTTGAGTTTAATTTTACTATGTCCTAGCCACAAAGTTAACATTAGAATGAACTAAATTGGGTGAACAATAGTTTTGTATGTAAAGAAATCAGGTTTTGGTTTTGTGTTCCAATGCTCAAATGTGGGGAATGTGTTTGTTTTTCATTGTAGGAAGCCTTCTTTGGAAAAGACCTCCTAGATACCAGTAGACAAAGAAAACCAAGTTTAGATAATTTATGTGAAGAGAGCCTTAACATTTCTTGCAAAGCAAATTTGAACACAAATTTCCTAGATCCATCTTCAGATCCACTTCTTAGCTCAACTTCCACTCCAGCTCCATCAAAATCTGGAATACAAGGTACACTGGCTTGTATGTTTTTGTTTCTTTTGGTAAGGGGTACTTAAGAGCAGAGTTCTTAAAAGCAGAAATTTTGGGTGGATTGGTAGAAGGACATTGGTTAGGGAAAGTATTTTGAATAATTTCCTTAGCTATCTTATTAATTAGTATTCTCTGTAAGTGTGTTCTCTACTGCTGAGCTATGGCCCTTCTGGCAGTTTACAGTTCCTATAGGTTTCCAACACTGTTGGAAGGGGTGGAATTGTACTCAAGTCTGATAGCTACATTGTCTTGTCAGCAGATGGCAGCAATTGGACAGTGGCTCTTGAGTATACTCTCTCATTATAGTGACACGAATCCCCCTGATTTACCAAAGAGCTCATGTTTCTGAAGCAGTTCAGAAAATTGCTGGAGTGCAGATGGTATAAAACCAAAGATTATGAAGCCTGGGCCAGGACAGCAGTGGCTGACATTACAGTCTATGTTTATTATATGAGGAAGGTGTTCTATGGATCCAAGCTGTTTGAACACAGGGGTGAGGAACTTTTTTCAGCCGTAGGCCACTTTCTGGCACCTACATGCCAGCGGTGAGTAAGGCCCAAACACAAGGGCATGGGCCTAAAGTACTGCAGGAGCTGATGTGCCCACATAAATGTATTGCACACACCACATAATTATGCTGCACACACATACATATATGCAGGATCTCACTCTTTTTCACACATACACTCAAATAGGCCTTATCAGTCTTAATTGCCAAAGAGGGTGACCCTCACAGAGATTGCATGGTTAACCCTTCCCTTCCTAGCTGCCCCCTTTGTGAAATCCATCCCCGCACCCATAGCAATTAGGCTTGAGTAAAGCCTTCCACTGGTACGGCTGTTTTCAAGCCTAATTACAGTGGAGGTTGTTTCCAGAAGAGGATCACAGCTGTGATTCCCTCCCCCCATGGCCTCCTGCACTGCAATTAAGCTTGGAAAAAGGATTCTATGGGCTCCAAATAGGAGGCTTTTTTTCAAGCCTAAAATCTGTAGGAATAGCTGGGGAGGAGGTGGGGTGCTGTGGGTGAGCTGTATCCTACCCATGGCCTGCCAGTTTCTTGCCCTGATTTAAGTCATTGTAGGCCAATTCCCAAAGTGTTAAATGGTGTTTCAACTGTTTACTTAAATTTGAGCTTTCTGTTTACAAAGAAACATTCAAGCCTCCTTTTCATAAAGAGAAAATAAAAGAAAGGTATCTGATTGGAGAAACACATTCTCAAAATAATACTTGTTAAAAACCCTTCAGCTCAGAGCAAATGGATAAATAACATGGGGGATCACAGTTGTTATGATTAAGGGCTTTTCCACACTGACTTTGCTTCCACTCTTTCTAGGCAAGGACTGTGATATAAAGTGCTGTGTCCAAGTACCCTCCATTTTTCATTGCTCCAGAGCTTTCCCCTGGGGTCAAAAACCCACTCTTTAAAGTCCAATCAAAACAAATGTCAGTCCACTGAAAACCCAGATTCACATTTGCTCCAATTTGGCTTTAAAGAAGGGTCATTGCAGGGAAAGCTCAGGGCAAAAAGACCAACCAAAACACACTCATATATGGAGCTTTAAAGCACAGACCTCTGCCTTGAAAGAGCAGAATAAAAGGTAAATGTGGATAAGCTCATTGTGTAAAGCACCTGTTTTCTGTAGGTACCTCGGATGACCCATTAGCTGCCCTTGTGCTGAGCACTGATGATGACATACTTGGAATTCTTTCTGATGATTTAGTGAAATCTGGGGATCATTCAGGTACATGTATAAGTTCTTGTTGGTTTTGTGAAATTTGTCTTGATTTATAAAATCATCCTGTTCATGGTATTATGCAACTATTTATATATGTATTTGTTATACCATAAGTATGCTTCAGCAAGCAAAGGACTCTTTCTTATTTCTTGCTTTGATCAATAAATCTGCACTTTTTTTTACTTTGCACTTTATTGATGTGGGGATAACTTTTAAAAATCTTGTTGGTGTCTGGCATTCCCATGTACTATTTTTAGCATGCAGCTGTATATACTTTTGGTTTATATTCTTTCTTGCTTTTTCAGCCTCTCCTTTTCTTTCTTTCTTGTTATAATCATCCATTTTATCTGGTTTGGATCTTGTAGGTCTTGATTTATGCACTTTCCAGGTTGAGAGCTCATCCTCCCCTTTTGGTAAGGAAATAAACAGTGGGTGATTCATGGTTAGAAGTAGTCATCTTTCCTAGTGGTTTCGGCTGATTTTTTTATTTTTGCATGTGTAAATATATTCCATGTCACTAAAAATGCTTTCATGTTTCACTATCTCTGTGTGCAGAGTCTTGTGCAATGTTAAATACCTGCCTGTGCAGTGCACCTAGTAGTGTTTCAGAATTTTGTTTTAAAATGTTGTGAATAACTGGATTTGTGTGTGTGCCTTTCACAGTACAAAGTAACACGTTTCCTTCCTCCTGCACTATTTAAGTATGCTTTATAGAGCATCACAGTGATAGACTTGTTTTTAATTTAGTTTGTTTTATTATGAAAAGCATGAATAAAAAGTTAATATCAGGTTTTAATTTGGCCCTGGATGGACAGTGCAACTTTGTCAAGCATAAAACATAAGGTTGGAGTCATTATTTTTAAAGATTATATAAGCTATTATCTCTTTAAGTATTATTTTTTTGCAATGACGCCAACATTGTATTTCCAAGTATTTAAATTCATATACTGCTAAATATTGTAGTTACTAAGTGGTAAGTGCTATAAGTTAAGTGTGTTTATGATACTAACCCATATTAAGTAACATTTGTATGTAGAATTCCAAGAATGCTATCATTCTTAGACTGGAAATTCTCAGCCACCTCATTCTAATCTCCTACACAACCACCACTCCCAATGCCTATATCACCCATTAGGAGAAACCCACAAGAAGACAGAGAGGTCATAAATAATCTAGATAGCCTGGGCTTCAGATCCCCTTGAGACAAGTTGACTAAAGCTCACTCAGTTGAGCTTCAGCAACCATGACCATGTGCTGCTTAGCAATATGGTGTTCACTAGCCAATTCAACATGAGGAAATACTTAGTTCCACCTCTCATTGGTGTGATGTGATAACAGGAACAAGTCTAGTATAATTATTAATCATTCAACAGAGCTTTTCCAAGTGGTTTAGGCCTTCTACAGTTTGGCACAGTAGGACATGTGAACAAATCCTCAAAAGCATGCCTTGACATGTTTGCAAGGTTCTTCAAAGATAAGAGCCACTCACAACTACCATGATTTGGATGCCATAGTTAATGCAGATCAGCCAAGTCCAGGACACCTATTTGGTCCAGAGCTAGCCTTGCTTTGGTCCAGTGGGGAGGAAGGAGATCCTGTGCAGGGGCAGATCATGTAGAAGGTGAAGAAGGTGGGAAACCCATCCTGGATCCTTCTGTCCCACTCTAATCTCTCTCCTCTCTCACACAACTTCAGTGGTCAGGGGTGTGTGGACTCTGGAATTCTTTGGGGTGTACTGAGTAATATAAGCTGATCTCACAGTGCTTCATCCTGTTCACTGGCTCTTAGTCCTTTCCAGGCTCAATTCAAGATGACAATTTTGAACTTTAAGACCTTTCATAAATTTAAAACCAGGGCTCCTGAATCTTTCTCCATCTAGACCTTACTCAAGTGTCCCTTACAAGTGAGATGGGCAAGTGGCTAAGGGAGAGAGAGGCCTTTAGAGTAGTAGCACCCCAGCTATGGATTGACCTCCCTAGGGATGCTCACCTACACTTGCCTTGGTGTCATTTTGGTGCCAGGAGGCAAATATCTTTTTTTATTTTCCTATACTTTTTAATCTCTTTCAGCTTTCAGCTGTTTCTATTCTCAGCAACTGTTTTTATGCTGTATTTGTACTTTCATAGTATCATTGTTACTGAATGTTAAATTGTTTTATTTCCTGTTGTGAGCTACCCTGAGAATATTATTACAAGGTGACCTATATAAATACTGTGAATAAATAATGTAAGTCAAAAAAACAGACAGAATCCAGATTTAGATCAGTTATGGAATAGATGAAGTACTACAGGTTCTAATATAGAGAAAGCAGTTCAGAGGGGAGATGGAGATGTACTTGGAAGAAGAGCCTGGAGGGAGGTCTCACTTTTACTGTAATTGATGACAGACGCCATTCCAGGAAGTACAGAACCAGGAAGTGACTTGTGACAAAAAACTACTACTGTTTAATGTATAGGAGAAAAGCCAAGTAGAATGTTGTTTTTTTGCTGAGCATCCCCAGAGCCACCCCCAGAGCCCAAAGGTGGAAAGAGACACAATAATGTTTCTGGCAAACCACACCTAACATCTAAGGATAGTGCCTTGGGCAGAAGCCCTCAGTGTATTCTTGGCTCTCTTTGGCAAATGTTCTTCTTCACTAGAAAAGGTAGTAAATTGCAGAATCTTCCAAAGAGGGTAGAGTCATCCATTTCTGCAGGCTATTGTTGTTTCACCAGATTTAGACACCATATTAAGTTCTGTGTAAATGTATCTATATCAGTTCTGAAGAAAATATTTCCTCCTTTAACTATTCCAGAGACAGTTTTGTAGTGTCCATAGGTTAACTCTTACCTGCTGATGAATATTTGCAAAGAAGCCTCTAATGTTAAAATAATCCAATCACTTGTTGGAATTGTTAAGTTCTTAATATCAGGAGAGGCTTATGATTCAAGATAATATTCAGTCAGGTTTGCAAAACCTTTGTTTCATAGACCAAACGAGTTTTTTAGTTGGGTGTGTTATAGAAAAATATGCTTCAAATATATTTTCCAAGCAGTTGTTAAACTAGGCACCTCAGCTTATTGCTGGTCTTTTAATTAAAACCATACTTTTCCTTCCATCAGCTGGACTAGATATTGGACCCATATCGGATGATCCATCCTCTATACCTCCACAAAGTGTCAGTCAGAGTTCACGGCCACTGAGTGAAGAACAGTTAGATAGAATCCTGAGCCCTGAACTGGACAAGATGGTCACAGATGGTAAATGTTTCTCTTATATCATTGCCTCATGAAGGAACTTCTTTTTAGATTTACTTCGTGCTTGGTTTTAATTAGTTGCAATTACCACAGTTCACTGTACGTATATGTTTGCTAATGTTTCTGTTGATTTTACTTTGTTCAGGTGCAATTCTTGGCAAACTGTACAAGATTCCAGGTATGTTCTCTTGCTTTTTTATATCATTTTATGAAGCTTAATAAATGCAACCATACCTTATATACTCACATGCAGTGTTTTGCAGAGCTGGGAGGAAAGGATGTTGAAGACCTATTTACTGCTGTACTGAGCCCTTCAGCTACTCAGTCAACTCCTTTGCCACAACCCCCACCACCGCCACCTCCTCAACTCATGCATTTGCATAATCAAGGTTTGTTTATTATTATTTTTTGAAAAATAAAAATGCAACTAAACTGCTAGCAATTCACGCACAATTCAGTCAGTTTCACCCAGTCTTGTGAAAACTGGAAGCTAGAGTATTGTTTTTGTAATTTTTTATCAATAAAATTATCCTATAAGGGTGGATATGTTTCTTTTGATACAGCCTGTCTCCTATCTACCTAGGACAGTAGTGAACAACCTGTGGCCTGGCGGCTGCATCCAACCCTCTGGTTAGAGCAGGGCCACTCTTCCTTTCTCTACCAAGTTGTATGTGTGAGAGAGTTGTATGTGAGAGAGAGGTAGAAAGAGGAAAAAAAGGTGGCAGAGAACATTCTTCAATGCTGCAAATTCCATCCACTTTTGTCTCTTCTCTTCCCTGCCCCACAGTCGCTCAGCTCCTGGCAAATTCTCCCTGAAGAAAGGTATCCCTTGACAGATTCCCTGCCCCCACTACTTCATTGGTTCCCACCCCTGTACCCAAGGATGCTTGGCCAAAATCTTTTCAGCTCCTTCTGTCTCCAGCCAAGGAGTAAGGATCATTATATGTTCCTGAAACCAAACATTGTGTTCTGTACAGCATCCCAGAACCCAGAAAACAATGCCAAAACAAGGCTTTAGTCTGCAAAATAGCATGATGTGAGAGGCAGAGTTATTTGAGCTTAGTCTCTGGATGTTATCTTCTTTCAAAGTCTTCAAAACAGAGTAAAATTTTTGAATGTTTAATATTTGGTGTATGCAGAAAATGTCCCTTCAAATGGTTTACTTTAGTACTGTGAAATAATGAAGCAGAGTTTTAGTATGCTTTTCATATGCAAAGTACTACTATTACATTTTATTTTTCTTGAGTATTGGCTTCCAGATAGTAATCAGTTTTTTACTTATGATATTTTAGATTGTTCAAGTTATTGTGCTTTATGGTATTGTGAACCACCTTGGGTGGGCTAGGTCCTAAAAGCCCGCATGTAAATAAATTACTATAAATAAATATTATTTGTGTTTTCAACTTTTCTTTAAAGGAGAGAATGCATTTTCAAGAGTTCCACTTATAAATGGCCTAATTGGACCAAGCCCCCATCTCCCTCATACAACTTTGGTTCCGGGAGGAGGTATAGGCTCATTTTCTACAATAGCACAGCCACCATACACAGACACAAGGTGAGTCAAATGGAATAATTTGATATATCCCCTACTTCAGCATAGCTATTCATTGAACCTATCATGTTGCTAACGAGTTGAGCTCTCTGATTTCTCTTCTTCCTGGGTTTTAGAGTAACCAAAATTATTAATAATTTTGAGGTGTTGCTAATTTGTGTGTGTTTGTTGGAATAATGTATTTCCATATACTGAAATGAACAAATCCCTATTTTGCTTTGCTTTGCCAGGGATAAGAATACAGCATTTAATGCGGTGATGAATGATCCCAACAGTTCTTGGGTTCCATCTGCTACACCACTGGATGGTGAAGGTGATACCATGTCTAACGCGCAGAGAAGCACTCTTAAGTGGGAAAAGGAAGAAGCACTTGGTGAAATGGCAACTGTAGCACCTGTTTTGTACACAAATATCAATTTTCCAAATCTAAAGGAGGAGTTCCCAGGTAAGTTATAAATTGTAGAATCATAAAATTGGAAGGAACCTTAAAAGTAATCTTATCTAATCCAACCTCTTGCCAGTACAGGAAGTCCACTGAGTTAAACCTTGCATTAAAAATCTGTTAGGCACCAATCTTATTTCATAAAGTTCAGCTTTTCTGAATTCTGAAAAAGGCAACAGTTTCATGTTTACTGATGCATTGATGATATTCCTAATCAATGCAAAATAACAAAATCTTACTCCTTTTTCTCCTCTGCATTCTCAGATTGGACTACAAGAGTGAAGCAAATTGCTAAATTGTGGAGGAAAGCAAGCTCACAAGAAAGAGCTCCATATGTGGTAATGAGTATTTGCCATTTTTGTTGAAACAGAAAAAAATGTTATGCCTCTGATTTCCATTAATTAGTCTAAAAGTATTTTAAGTTTTAAAACTGCTATAAAGCACACTGCTTCTGCAAAGTGCATTTTACATACATGAATTTCAGTTAGTTTCCTTAATTTACTTTTTATGGATTTGGGGCCATGCCTGCTTTCTTCTGGCTGTTCTTTTGCATCTCTAAAAACCTAGTGTTGAATTTACATACTAAACTTTTTAAAAAACTGACAGGATGATTTGATCCTCTGGAAAAGTAAAGATCATGAACATCATCCGGAAATTAATTCCTATAGCTGTTTTTAAATGGTTAAACTGATTATATTATTAACTGAAGTGATGTCTGTGGTTTTTTTTTTAAATCCCATTTGCTCTGTTCAGTGCTTACAGTGGTTAGCTTGATTTCGGATATTGTCCTAATTCTCTTCATATGTTTAATGAAATAGTGAAGTTGCTGTTGGTGCAAAACACATGGATAGGACTCTTTTTCTTGTACTGTTTTCAGTGTGTTTGTGTTTTGTTTTGTTTTTTGTGTGTGTGTGTGTTAACTGCACCTTTGATATGACATAGGTGCATTAACCTTACTTTGTGTGTCTAGGAAGATTAGTAGTTCACAGGTACCATAAGACTCTTTGTTTTCGCTACAACAAACAAACATGGCTACCTTTCTGGAAATGTAACCGAGGGTGTCCTAGTTTCTTATTTCCTATGTGAAATTTATTCAAACCCCATAAACCGTTTGTGGCTTTTGTGTTGGTAATAAAGAATGGCATTACTTCCAATATCAGTCTAAACAAGTCTAAAAAATTACATGTGTGCTTGTTTTGCAGCAAAAAGCCCGAGATAATAGAGCTGCCTTACGGATCAACAAAGTGCAGATGTCTAATGATTCCATGAAAAGGCAGCAGCAGCAGGATAGCATTGATCCAAGCTCTCGTATCGACACTGAACTCTTTAAGGACCCATTAAAGCAGAGGGAATCAGAGCATGAGCAAGAGTGGAAATTTAGACAGGTGTGTTGCATTTGGTCTTTGATTCCCCCTTTCGTCTAGTACAGCTGTAGAAAAAACTGCCCTTAATTAACATCAGATGCTAGAAAAGGAAATAGTAGTTTATCATATACTTTGTATATGGGCTGTGTACAGCAAGTATAGGTAGCCTCTGAAGCGACGTCTACATAATCCTAGCACCTTAACTGAGAATTCTCAATTTAAAGTAACAAAAAGTGGGGCTTAAATTAAACTTCCTCCATTTGCTACCGTTTTGTGACTGGCTCCATCCCCGTACCTCCTCTATGTAGACTGGTAGGCCTCAGTAAGTTTTAGGCCCCTCAAACTGGCCCTGTGGTTAGAGAGTTTAAGAAGCCCCGCCATACTGCAGATGCCTGGAGAACTCAAAGCCATTTCATAGTTCAGCTTCTCGGTGAGGCACCACATGTGTAGAAGGTACCGTATTTTTTGCTCTATAAGACTCACTTTTTCCCTCCTAAAAAGTAAGGGGAAATGTGTGTGCATCTTATGGAGCGAATGCAGGCTGCACAGCTATCACAGAAGCCAGAACAGCAAGAGGGATTGCTGCTTTCACTGCACAGCGATCCCTCTTGCTGTTCTGGCTTCTGAGATTCAGAATATTTTTTTTTCTTATTTTCCGCCTCCAAAAACTAGGTGCGTCTTGTGATCTGGTGCATCTTATAGAGCAAAAAATACAGTAATTCTCAGGTCATGAGCATTTGTAGAGGCTACTCGTAACTATTACAAATGAATGAAGGATTATTTCCACATGGTGTTTCACAAGAAAGTTAGCAGGTTTTTCTGCACTAGTGAAATAAAATTTAGCATATGTAGACCAATGTATTGTGAGCTGCATGCTATGTTAGCTCATGTGCCAAACCACCATAGGGATAATTTTGTGTGACATAAGAAACTCAGAATAGGACCTTTAAAAATAAAGTTCAGAAGCCTCTGGTACTTTCACCTTGGAAGGAATGTCCAAGGAAGTTATACAGTGTCCCTGTATCTTTTAACAGAGGTTGTCTTTCTTCTTCAAATTTAAGTATATATTTTCAGAGATCTGCACGTTTGATATTAGTCATTTGGAAGCCTGCATAAATAATATACATATTAGAAATAATTGGCCCCATATCCTTAATTTGTTGGAACTTTTCAAATGATCTTAATATGTGCTTATGAATTCTTCACTATTGTTTGATTTCCTGATAGTTATAATGCAACCTGGTTTTTTCCTTTCCTAAAACAGCAAATGCGTCAGAAAAGTAAACAGCAAGCTAAAATTGAAGCAACACAGAAACTTGAGCAAGTGAAAAATGAGCAGCAGCAACAGCAGCAACTGCAACAACAACTTGGGTCACAGCAGCTTTTGAACCAGTCAGGTTCAGACACACCTAGTAGTGGGATTCAAAGTCCTTTAACCCCTCAGACTGGCAATGGAAGTATGTCTCCTGCACAACAGACATTATATACAAAACAGGTTCCTGGTACCCCTACTTCTACACCTTCTGATGTTTTCTTAAAGCCACAGGCCCCACCTCCACCTGCAGCACCAAATAGAATGCCTGTTCAAGATGCACATTGCCAGGCACCATCACAACAGATGTTTCCCCCTTGCTCCTCTACCAGACCACCTTCTCCTGTTGACCCTTATGCAAAAATGGTGGGAACTCCTAGGCCACCACCTGTTAACCAAAATCAAAACTTTGTCAGAATAAATTCTGTTACATCAGGAGATATCTGTCCACCCCCTTCACCCCTATCCAGGCCAGCTCCAGCATCTGAATCAACAGGGAGCAGGCCATCACCTGTCAGAGATTCATGTTCTTTGTCTCCAGTCAACAGTGACCCTTATGCAAAAGCTCCAGATACACCCAGGCCTACAATGGGAACGGAACCTTTCTCCAAACCTTTGGGAATATCAAGATCACCTTTAATTTCCGAACAACCAGGGAAAGCATCTTTATCAGTGGCAAACAGCGACCCCTTTGCTAAACCACCTCCAAGAACAGATACGTTTCAAAGGCCCCGGATGTCTCCTGCTGACTCATATGCACGCCCACCATTGACTCCCATTCCTGCTGTTGAGGGAAGTCCTGGCCCATTTAAAACTCCAATGCGCCCAACTCTGTCCCCACAAGATCCGTATGTTTCAATGCCACCAACCCCACGGCGCATGTCTGTGGACCCCTATGAACGGCCTGTTTTGACACCAAGGCCAGTAGATAGCTTTTCACACAATCCATCTAATGACCCATATAGTCAGCCTCCTCTGACTCCACATCCAGCAATAAAAGAGACTTTTGCCCACCCACAAAGAGTAGTGCGAAACCAGGCTGATTCTTTTTCTCAGTCCGGAACTATTTCAAGGGCAGTTGCTCAGGACCCTTATGCCCAGCCTCCGGGTACTCCTCGGCCTGTCGCAGACCCCTATGCCCAGCCTCCGGGTACTCCTCGGCCTGTCGCAGACCCCTACGCCCAGCCTCCGGGTACCCCTCGGCCTGTCACAGACCCCTACGCCCAGCCTCCGGGTACTCCTCGGCCTGTCACAGACCCCTATGCCCAGCCTCCGGGTACCCCTCGGCCTGTCACAGACCCCTACGCCCAGCCTCCGGGTACCCCTCGGCCTGTCACAGACCCCTATGCCCAGCCTCCGGGTACTCCTCGGCCTGTCGCAGATCCCTACGCCCAGCCTCCGGGTACCCCTCGGCCAGTTGCAGACCCTTATGCCCAGCCTCCGGGTACTCCTCGCCCCACTGCTGTTGACCCATACATGCATCAGCCACTCACACCAAGACCTGCACAGACTGGAGACTTATTTGCTCAGGTTTCAGCTAATCAAAGGCATTCTGATCCATATGCCCAACCTCCAGGTACACCAAGGCCGGTTAGTAGTGATCCATATTCTCAACCACCAGCAACACCAAGGCCTGGAATTCCAGAACCTTACAGTAGACCAGCCCTAATGTCAAATCGTGATCCTTATCTGCAGGCATCACAGAACAGGACCTTACCTGGGACATTTGTAAGGCCATCAGATCCGTGTTCTCAGCCTCCAAAGCTATTGGGATCTGCTGCGACAGATTCTTTTAGCCATGCTTCAACAGCACCACCTTGTGATCCTTATGATCAACCTCCAATGACTCCAAGACCTCAGCCAGAAACTTTTGGAACCCCTCAGCTTCCCCACGATGTTGCAGATCAGCCAAGATCTGGATCAGAGGGGAACTTGGGCTCATCTGCAAACTCTTCCATGAGCTTGCAGGGAAAACAGTTCCCCCAAGCTTCTCCTGGCCCAGTACCAACAGCTGGAGCAACAAATACGCAGACCACAATGTCTCAGGCAGATGCAGAAAAAATAAGACAAGTGAGTTTACTGTTGTTGAATAACGTGCTTGTGAAAACCATGAGACGCCAGAGTTGAAAGAACTTATCAATTGTGGCTGTGTTGTATTAGTAAATCATTTCTTTTATACTATAAGATGCAGGTATTTTGTATTCTGTAGCAGTAGTCTAGTCTTATCATCAGTATCAGGCCTTTAACACTGTCTGTATCCTAGTGAAACCACTTCAGGGTTTACTAGTGACTACAAAGCCCTGAACAACATAGAACTGAGATACCTGAAGGAACACATATTCCTTTATTTTCCTTCCTCTGCTTTAAGAACTGCCAGGGAGGTCCTTCTGCTTGTCCCATCTCTTGAGGGGTACTCAGTTACACAAAATAGGATCTTCTCAGTGGTGACACCCCAATTGTAGAAAAATCTCCCTCTTGAAATAATGGCTGGTGCAGACATTGTTCAGTGTTTTTAGCACCAGCCAAAAGCTCATCTCTTCCTTCAGGCTTCTGATGCAGAGAGGGGAACTGATTTTGTGGTATTAATACTGGAAGGAGATATGTGTTACTTATGTGCTTTTTCTATGGTCTTCTAATGTTTTATTTACTGTTCTGTTTTGATGTTTCATTATGTATATAACCTGTCCAGGGATCGCTTGCTGATGAAGGGTGGGATAAGAATGAAATAAATAAATGAGCTGAATTGTTTTTGTTCCCTGTCAGCGCCAGAAATTACGTGAGATTATTCTGCAGCAGCAGCAACAAAAGAAGAATGCAATCCGTCAAGAGAAAATGCCACAAGAGCCGACCACAGCACCTCATGCAGGATCTACTCAACCATGGCAGCAGCAAGAAAATCTGAACCAGATTTTTAACAGACCTCCTCCTCCATATCCTGGGAATATTAGGTCAGCCATTGTCCCTCCCAGCGGACTGAGGTTCACAGGATTTCCCATCGATGGGCAGTTTAATAGACCCCAATTTCCAGGAGATATGGGTGGAATGGCAATGAGACCTCATGGAATTAGGTATACTTCTTGATTACTTCATCATAAAATATGTCATCATTTAATAAATTTGTGGGTTCTTTATATGTTTTAAGTGTTGCTTATATTAAGTGACCCTTTAAAAATGTTCCGGTTTAAAATTATATCTGAATGTAATGCTGCACATACATTAAAGGCTACACTCAATCACTTTAAATTGAATTCATCACCATTTTATCAAACCTGCTGAACATTTGTTTTTCTGTGAAAAACACTGAAGCAGGGGCAAAAATATGTAACCTCTTCAAGTGATCTTGTTTAGTATCCTTAATTTCAAAATTGTTCTACAAGTAGGTTTAAATTCTTTAGTGCAAAATATAGCACAGAACAAAGGGCAGTAATGAGGCTCTATTGAGACTGTAGGTTTAAGGGCAGACTATAAATAATATATTGCAAACTTGTATTTCCTTATCGCAGTAAATGCTTGTTTAGCCCAGATAATACATGGATTAGCCTGAAACTTTATTTTTTTCACTTGTTTTTCTTGATTATTTCAGTAGTTATGCAAATTGCCTTAATTTAAACCAGTCCACTCTGTTTTGACACCTACTCTGGATTTCATCAAATTATGAAGATAAGCAATGTATTGCTACTTTAGATGTAATGAACATCTAGTCCAATAATTTGTTTCAGTAACATCCAGTCAGAATGTAAATTGGCTGGCAAAGGTGTCACATCAGTGTATTCAAAAGATATAATATCCCACAAAATTGATTTGTTGTGTAAACTTTCTACAATGTGCAATCCAAGTCAACCAAATATTTTTTCCCCCAGATTTGGTTTTTCTGGAGGTGGTCATGGTCCTCCACCATGTCAAGAACGTTTCCTTGGGCCTCCCCAGCAAATGCAACGTGCTGGAGTTCCACCACAACTCAGAAGATCAATTGACATGCCTAGACTCCCTAACAAGCCACAAATGGGCAACCCTATTGGACTCTCACAGCATTTCCCACCACAAGGTATTCAGGTTCAACAGCACAACATCATGGGGCAGGCATTTATTGAGCTCTGTCACAGAGCACCCGAAGGCAGGCCAAGACTTCCTTTTAATTCCTCGTCAGCTGTTACAAATACAGTCCCCCAGCATCAACAACATACAGGATTTGTACCTAGACAGGACTGTCAAGGCCCAAGACACCTAGAGCCCACAAGACGTAATTCTCAAAGCCTAAACAATCCATTGCATGCGGCAACGGGTTTGGAGCATTTACCGCCAGGTCAGCAAGCTATAGTGAATCCCAACCACCCCCCTGTATTAGTCATGTGCTCTTTAGGTCATCCCCCAGTTAATGATGCTTTTTCAGGAGCTTCTTTGCCAACAACAACCCCTACTGAGGCAGCAAGTGACTTACAGATTCCCAACCAACCCACTGATGGATTAGAAGAAAAGCTTGATCCTGATGACTCCTCTGTAAAAGATTTAGATGTCAAGGACCTTGAGGGTGTTGAGGTTAAGGATTTAGTTGACGAGGACCTTGAAAATCTAAATCTAGACCCAGAAGATGGCAAAGGAGATGAACTGGACACATTAGATAATCTTGAAACGAATGATCGCCACCTTGATTACCTTCTAAGATCAGGCGAATTTGACATAATTGCCTACACTGATCCAGACCACGATTTGGGTGACAAAAAAGGTATGTTTAGTGAGGAGCTAGATCTTAATGTCCCCATAGATGAAATACAAGGCAAAGCAGAAGATACTCAGCAAAAGCATCAGGATGAGAAAGCTGCCACTCCTGCAGCATCGTCTCCTCAGAAAAAAACTGCTGAAGTCAGTGAAATTAAAACAGAAGTTATGTCTCCAAACACGTTAGAAGAAACTAAATCTGAAAGTGAAAAAAGAGATGTAAGTGTGGCATCCTCCGGCACTCAGTTTATGACTGAAACAGAGTTACATGATGGAGAGGCAACATCTGTGATGCCCCGTAATGTGGAATTACCTGGCAAAACAAATATGAATGAGGAAATCACTGTGCCCAGCCCAGATACTGTTCCGGGCCCTGCTCCAATATCAGCTCAAGGTTCTTGCAATATCTCTGGATCCACTCCTGTTCTTACAAGTTTGTTAGCTAATGAGAATTCAGAAAACCCTGATGTCGGGCCTCTGGGCTCTCCGCCTAATCCACAGCCAGCAGCACAAATCAACCCTGTTTCAAGTATGCCACAAACTTTAATGACATCTGCTGGTCAAACCATGGAAAATACTGTACCTAATGTGAACATGGTTCCACAAATAAGCCATAACTTCTCACAAGGGGCAGCGGTAAATCCAGCCTTTATTCCTGGCCAGACAGCTAATAGCTTTGGGGCAGTGCAGCCTGGTAATCAAACTGTGCCTGCTGTAAATCGACCCGGCCCCAGTGGTATGCCTGGGCCACAGCCGATGATGATTCCACAAACATTAGCCCAGCAGCAAAATCGAGAGAGGCCTCTTCTGCTAGAAGAACAGCCGCTTCTGCTGCAAGATCTTTTGGATCAAGAAAGGCAAGAGCAGCAGCAGCAGCGACAGATGCAAGCCATGATTCGCCAGCGTTCAGAGCCATTTTTCCCCAACATAGGTATGTCTTTGTTTTTTCTTTGATAATGCTAAGTGTGATAGAAACCAACAACCATATACCGTATTTTTCTGTGTATAACACACACACACACACACACACGTGTATAAGACGCCCCCTATTTTGGGCGACTCAAAATTAAGAAAATACACTTGGCACTATCTGTGTATAAGACAACCCCAATTTTAATAATTATTTTAACATAAAAAACCTAGTCTTACACGTGGTAAAGTACGGTATTAATACTCTGAATGTCTACCATTCGATAAAATTTATTATCTCTATTGTGTTTTCTAATTTGTTTAATCTGTATGTAGAAAAAAAGAAAATAGAATTTGCAATAGGTCTGAGAGGTTTTCTGTTCCTGCAGGGAAAGCTGAAAGTATGGATTATAGAAGGTGAAATATTCATCTGGTGCCTAGCCTGAAACAATGCTGTCAACTTCAATTGAATTTTGGGGGTGGGGGGCTGCCAGTCCATTTTTACTGGCCCTCCTAGTTTAAGAAGGAGGAATATGAGTGGGAATTTGAGTGAGAAGTAAAGGCGAAGGGAATAATTTGGGACAAGGTGCAGCATATAAAGTGTCTTCCACAAGGGGAAGAGCAAATATGTTTCTTCATTCTGCCAAACTCTGTTTATGTTCTTTATTTGCATATGCATTCAAGTGTGTGTGTGTGTGTGTGTGTGTGTGTGTGTTTCTGTTCAAGTGGATTGGGCAAGCAGGTCAGATCAGATACTCTGCCACTCCTTATAACCACATTCCCCAGTGGCATATTCTGTTTCCAAACTCCAGTTAATATGTTAATATTCTTATTGTCATTGTATATTATTTGTTTTGGATTCAGAGCATGGTATAACATGCTCTGCAGGTGTGAGAATGGCAAAAACCTACCTTTGCTATTCTCATAAGGCCAAGAATGTCATGTTAGCAAGTCAGTTAGGGAGAGATCACTGCTCCAGCTCTCACTTCAATTTATTGAAATTTGTATAAATTGTGAGCTTACTCAGTTGAAGCAAGCCAGTAAAAGGAAATCCTTGATGAAAGACTCTGTCATGAAGGCGACAGGTAGAGTAAAAACCTCAAAACAAATACAAGGGTGGGTGAAAGCAATCTACACAGTCCATTACCAGGCATCCCTCCCTCTCTCCCTCCAGCAATATGGTTACTTCCCTTGCAAACAAGGTATTATGTTGCTGGCACTAGCTCAGAGCTGGTAGAAAGAGGGAAAATGGCACCTAAGAGAACTGCTTCTGTCTAAAACATTCTCTATGATGCCCATCAGCATTCTAGCATCATTCTATTCGAGTCACCCTGTCTTAATATAGTTTGAACCAATTATTAAGTGTGAATTTCTAAAAGATCTATAGTAACCACAGTAAATTGCCTTTAAAAATAATTAAAACATCAGTGGACCAAGTTTTTCTGTCATAATTGTGAAACTTAAAAATGAGCCTCAACAGGTTAGCAATGGTGAACAAATGATATGCTTATCCACACTTTCTATTTTATATAATAAATACTTATTCTTCTTACATTTTGGTTTCATAGATTTTGATGCAATCACTGACCCTATAATGAAAGCGAAAATGGTGGCTCTGAAAGGGATCAATAAAGTAATGGCACAGAACAACATGGGCATGCCACAAATGGTCATGAACAGGTAGGCAAAGATTGTGACTATTTTTGCTTCTCATAGATATCAGCATGAGTTTCTGCTCACTGAAATTTCAGGTTATTCTGATAGCTGTTACCTTCCTTGGGAGATTAGCAAAGTAAATTTTAGCGTTAATTTTACCATTAATCATTAATTTCCTATTTTGTGATTCATGTCATACACATAAACAGCTGTATTCCTCTGCACATAGCAATAACTCTGTGGTATGCAGAAAAGGGCAGGGGCTGGGAAGGTGAAGCAGCAGACTGTGCATGCCCAGGAGCACACTGTTTTCCTTCTGAGATTAGTTTATATCAAAATCTCATATTATTAACACTTCGTTAATTTTAGCTGTGAAAACAAATCCAAAATGTGATTTTATTTACCCATTACTAGATTTGCCTTTATGGGTCAAGCAGTGCCAGGAGTACCAAGTGGTGAAAGCCAGAATATTGTCCAGCAAGCAATCACACAGGTAACGTGTCCTGAAATTTGAAGTAAAGCAGATTTTCGTAAGTGGAATTGTGGTCTAAAAGCTGATGTGCTATAATGGATAGAGTATTCAGACAAACGCGCATCCATCTCCACAGCCACTAATGTTTTCATGAGCTGAGTAAGTCTCTGGATTGAAATCCTAGACATTTGAATTGTTGTCCTTACCTGAGATGAGCAGGTGAGTTGCACTGTTACACCTTATTGCAATGACCGTCTCTTTGTCAGAGGAGCTCATCATCCCACAAGGGAAGCAGGATGTTTCTGGACTGGGTCTATAAGTATGCCACAACCTGTAACCCAAACCCAGTAGCAGCAGCCTCTTGGCCACGTGTTGAATGTAGCACAGATTCCCATTCCTCACAGCTTCAGAGCAACTGTAAAACAGAATTTTGTTTAACGCACTCTGTTTCCCCCCCACTTTCAAGGATGGAAACCTAACACCGCAGATGTCTAGGCCCAACCCTCCAAATTTTGGTCCTGGTTTTGTAAGTAAGTATAGAAGTCTCATAAACTGATAATAGACTTTGAAGCCAACTCCATGGGCACATATTATATTTCAGAATACACACAGCTTATTCACAAGCCTTTTCAAAGATAATAATTGAATTATGACACAATTAACTGAAATATTCTGAGCCAGTGCATAGTAAGCTTTTGAAATGTGACAACTATCGAACTTACAAAAAGTGGAAAAACCAGTTGCAGAAACATCTCAGAATAACTAGCATTGCTTAGATGATAATAATATTAGGGTAATAATGACTAACCTGACATTCATTTTCATATGTATTTTATATAAATCTATTTTTAAAGGGGGGGGGGAGATTTTGTAGCCCCATTGTCAGTTTCAAAGGGGTAGCACTTGATTTCTTGGTTAGGGTAAGAAAAGATTGGCCTTAAATTCTGCCTTGAAGGATGTTAATGCATACTTGCATGCTCCAGATTTTGTTGATGCTTTACATCCTCTTTTCTTATTTTATTCAAAATAATTTATTTTTTCTCTATTACAAAAAGAGAAAGGTGTTAATACTTGGTGTGGGGGGGCTGATATGAAAGAAAATCCCTTCTTTTTGAAATCAGTTTGAAAATGAGATTTGTGAAAGTTTGCAAAACCCATGGTAAGAAAATTGATTTGTTGTGTTTTATCCTTAGATGATTCACACAGAAAGCAATATGAAGAATGGCTACAAGAAACACAGCAGCTTCTTCAGATGCAGCAGAAATTCCTTGAAGAACAAATTGGAGCACACAGAAAATCAAAAAAGGCACTATCTGCAAAACAGCGCACTGCAAAGAAAGCTGGTCGAGAATTCCCAGAGGAAGATGCGGAGCAGCTTAAGCATGTTACTGAGCAGCAGAGTATGGTTCAAAAACAACTTGAACAGGTGAGAGTTTATCAATAACTAAATTGCAAGTGTTCCAATAGCAACAATTTTAAAACTGGCAGAAAAGGTGGTAGCAATTTTTTATAAAGAAACAAAAATATAAGATTCAGAGCCACATAAGTATTTTTAGATTTTCACATACTCCTGAATTATTGTCCCCTGTCAAAGCTATCATTTTTGAACAGGTTAGAGCAGGTTGTGGTATTCTCAAAAGTTAAACCTGGTCTAGTCTAACCTTTGACTTGATTTTGGGACAAAAATGGTCTTGGCTACCCAGGTGCCTGGCCTGTGCCACAGAGCAGACAGAACAAATGCAACCATGTTGTTTCTCCTGGACCTCTCAGCAACATTTGATACCATCATCTATAGCAGTGTTTCCCAACCGGTGTTCCGCGTCACACTAGTGTGCCGCGAGACGTTGCCTAGTGTGCCGTGGGAGGGAGGCGGGCGAGTCCGGCGGCGAGAGGCGGGGCGGCGGCGGCAAGCACACGCGGGGCGGCGAGCGAGCTCCCTCCCAAATCCCATCGCCGCTCGCTTCGGCCGGCCGCCCCGTGCACCGCACTGGTGTTGGCAAGTCTTGCGCACCGGGGGATCTCCCCCCGGGAGCGCAAGGCTTGCGGGCGGCAGCTGCCAGCGCGGAGCACGGGGCGCCCTTCGGAGGGCTCCGCGTGCTTCGGGCAACAGGCTGCCGCCCCAAGCCTCACGCGCCTGGCGGGAGCTCCTGCCGGGCGCGCAAGGCTTGCAGACACTCGCCCGAAGCACGGGGAGCCCTCCGGAGGGCTCCGTGTGCTTCGGGCAACAGATGCCACCTCAAGCCTCGCGCGCCTGGCGGGAGCTCCTGCCGGGTGCGCAAGGCTTGCAGACACTCGCCCAAGCATGGGGCACCCTCCGGAGGGCTCCGCGTACTTCGGGCAACAGGCTGCTGCCCCAAGCCTCGCGCGCCTGGCAGGAGCTCCTGCCGGGCGCGCAAGGCTTGCAGACACTCGCCCGAAGCACGGGGCACCCTCTGGAGGGCTCCGTGTGCTTCGGGCAACGGGCTGCCGCCCCAAGCCTTGCGCGCCTGGCGGGAGCTCCTGCCAGGCGTGCAAGGCTTGCAGACACTCGCCGAAGCACGGGGCACCCTCCGGAGGGCTCCGCGTGCTTCGGGCAACAGGCTGCTGCCCCAAGCCTCGCGCGCCTGGCAGGAGATCCTGCCGGGCGCGCAAGGCTTGCAAACACTCACCCGAAGAACGGGGAGCCCTCCGGAGGGCTCCCTGTGCTTTGGGCAACAGGCTGCCGCCCCAAGCCTCGCGCGCCTGGCGGGAGCTCCTGCCGGGCGTGCAAGGCTTGCAGACACTCGCCCGAAGCACAGGGCACCCTCCGGAGGGCTCCCTGTGCTTCGGGCAACAGGCTGCCGCCCCAAGCCTTGCGCGCCTGGCGGGAGCTCCTGCCGGGCGCGCAAGGCTTGCAGACACTCGCCCGAAGCACGGGGAGCCCTCCGGAGGCTTGCGGACAGCTTCCTGAAGCCTGGAGAGCGAGAGGGGTCGGTGCGCACCGATGCCTCTTGCTCTCCAGGCTTCAGCAAAAGCCTGCATTCGCCCCATAGGACGCACACACATTTCCCCTTTATTTTTGGAGGGGAAAAAGTGCGTCCTATGGGGCGAAAAATACGGTACTTTCTTTGTGTTTATCTGATGCCTATTAAAGAGAGTTACTTTATATATAGTCAATATAGGCACAGAGTTAATTTTTTAAACATTTTCTAATGGTGGTGTGCCTCGAGATTTTTTTCATGAAACAAGTGTGCCTTTGCCCAAAAAAGGTTGGGAAACACTGATCTATAGTACTATTCTGGATAGCCTCTCTGGAATGAACTTGAAGATATGGTGGATTGGGCCTTTTCTGGAGAGGCGGATCCAGCAGGTGCTGCTGAAAGACTTCTGTTTCCCTGTGCTTTTAACATTCACATGGAGTCAGTGAGAGAGGTTATCCAGAGGTTTGGGATGAGTGTAAATAGGTAAATATGAATACATGGATATAGAGAAAAGCATAGCACACAGCTTTACCTTGCTTTCCCATTTACTACCAGGGAGGTGGTAGAAATCCTGAACAGGTATCTGCAGGCAGTTCTGGAATGGCAAACAAGCTGAAACATAATCCAGCTAAGATGGTACATTTATCCGGATGGTGGTTTTTAACTGGCTATGAATGGAGTTGCACTCTTTCTGAAGAGTCAGGTCTGCAGTTCAGGGGTTTTCTTGAACCCACTTTAGGTGTTCATAATGGGGCTTAAATAACCACACACAGTAGGGAGAGCATGAATAAACACAATAACTCTGTCCCCATCTCCATTGCCCTCCACATGTTCAAGGGTAACTATCTTAGCAGTGAAGCCTCCTTTACTTGTGGAGACTCCTCATTTTGGGACCCTGATTTTCTAGTTGCCCATGAGCTGGGAGCAGAGGGAGTGGAGCTACATCAATGTAATATAGTATAATACATACCAAATTAACAGAGTTAAAGACAATCAAATTTATTGTGGCATAAGGTTTCATGGACTAGAATTCACTTTATTGTGGGCATGAAGTATTAGCCTCAATTGATAGTAGGCAAAGGTGAATACATGGGTATAGAGAAAAGCATATTAATCTATATTTCCTCTTCGCTAGCAGGGCTTGTATGCTGGGTGACGGCTCCACCTAACATACCATCCCTGCTAAGCCACAGGAAATCTACACTTCAGGCGGGTCAGTTGTTCTGTTTTCCTTCAGCTAGCAGGGATGGTAAGTTAGGTAGAGCCATAAACCAACATACCAGCCCTGCTAAGCTGAAAGAAATCCCTTCAGGTGCACCAGTCATTCTTTTCTTTGCAGCTCAAATGCAGACAATATAAGGAAAAAGAGTGAATTTATATATCACAGATTAAAAAAAAATATTAAAGAAAGTTTGTAAAATGTTGTGCCCAGTATTTTCTTAAATATAATTCCATTGCTTATATGTATTAAGATTTGTTTTTTCGCAGTAGTCTCCAGCTTAAGAAACAGAAAATGTACTTTTATGGGACATCACTTAATAACCTGCTTACATTGTAGATACGAAAGCAACAGAAAGAGCATGCAGAACTCATTGAAGAATATCGGATTAAACAGCAACAATGTGGAATGGGACCCCATGCAATGATGCCAGGTATGCCTGCTCAGCCTGCAATGGTCACAGGAGGATCTCCACCAGCAGTGGGTCAGCAGACTTTCCCAATGGTATCTCAACAGCTTCAGCATCAACAGCATGCCATAGTTGTTCCTGGACAACCCAATCCACCCAGAATGCCAAGTTTGCCTGGATGGCAACCACCCAGTGCTGCTTCAGCACACATCCCACACAATGTACCAAGAATGCAGCCACCAATGGCACAGTTGCCAGTGAATCCTGTTACTCCCACTTCTGTGTCAGCTCCTAGCTCAAATGTGCAGTCAGGGCCACCACCACGTGTAGAGTTCGATGACAACAACCCATTTAGTGAAAGCTTTCAAGAGCGTGAGCGAAAGGAGCGTTTGCGAGAGCAGCAGGAAAGGCAACGGATTCAGCTTATGCAGGAGGTGGATCGGCAGAGAGCTCTGCAGCAGAAAATGGAAATGGAACAGCACAGTACAATGGGCTCAGAATTAAATGCCAGAACTTCTTTGCCTCAGATACCGTTCTTCAATTCAGACCTACCTTGTGATTTCATGCGGCCTCCACGGCCTCTTCAGCAATCTCCACAGCATCAACAGCAGCAGATGGGACCCATTATGCAGCAAGGACCTCTAAACTCCCCACCTCCTTCCAGCTTTCCGCAGTGTAGTGAGCGGCAGCCTGTGGGATCTTCCTCCTTTGTTCCCGATCCTCCCCCACTTCCAGACGGAAGTCCCCCTTTCCATTCTGTGAAGCAGCCGCGTGGAAGCTTTTCACAGTACCAGGTTCGGCCTCAGTTTGCCACTGGTCTGCCTGGCGTTTCTCCTGGAACTGGCAGTGGCCCCCCCTGTGGTCAGGACGCCATGCCCCATGGAACAAACTTTCCTGGAACAAGTCAGTCTCTCATCCAGTTGTATTCTGATATCATTCCAGAGGAGAAGGGCAAAAAGAAAAGAACCCGAAAGAAGAAGAAAGAGGACGATGCTGAGTCAGTAAATACCCCATCAACCCCACATTCAGATATAACTGCACCCCCAACTCCAGTTGTTTCAGACGCTGTCTCCACCCCAACAGTTAGCACACCTGGTGAACTTCCACGGCATCCAGGAGAATCGGAGGCAGAGGAGTTGCCAGGCTCATCACCTCCAGATGCTGCTGAGAGTCAGTCTTCCTTAGAATTGAAAAGTCAGCTCTCCAGTACTGATTTGCCACAAAACACATTGCCTGAGCAGCCAGGCATGAACCAGGAGACGGACAAGGACAAGACAGAGGCTTCTATGAGCATTCAGGAAATTAATCAGGAAAAGACAAGCGCTGATCAATGCCCTAGTGAAGCTGAGCCTAAGATGGAGAATGCAAATGGCATTAAAGTGGAAGAGGAGAAAGTTACTGTGCAGCCTTCCCCTTCTTTGCAGAATCAGGCACAACCTGACAGCATTCCAGCAGCAAAAGGGGAATCAGGGAATGAACTCCTCAAACACTTGCTTAAGAACAAAAAATCCGCCTCTCTTTTCAAGCAGAAAGCAGAGAGCAGCTTACAGTCAGAAGAGAGTGCTAAGGAGAGCAAATTCATGGGGAAACGGGATCCGATGGAAGGCAGCATGGTAACCAATTTTTATTATTAACACCCAAACTTAGAGGGTATTGGAAATGATGCAGCATTGTGTATTTATTGTAAATTTATCGTAAATTTAAAATAGCCCAGCCGCTTAGGATATGCCCTTAAAATAAAACAAAGGCAGTACTGGTTGAACATGTTCCTCCTTCACAATGTTCTGTATATGGGCTTTCACCCCCTCTAGAGGTCATCAAGTAAAGCAGGAAATGGAGAAGCATGATTCAAAGGCAAACTTCTCAGCCTTTGAATACATAGTTGCAGCATCCCAGCCTTTACACGTGACAAATATACAGAGCTACTCGCAAGCAACTGTTTTAGTGAATATCCAGTTTAGATGTGAGGAGAAGCTTAAGATTGTATGGAAAATTATAAACCTCAGTTTTCCTTTGACGTGCTGGATTATGGTCCCTGAACAGATACTATCATAAAGCAGTCATTTGTTTATATTAGATAAGGAACGGCAAAATTTTTTTAGCACTTGAGTCACACACTTACTCAAAATAAGTTAGTTTGAGCAGAGTAATAAACTAGTGATATTCATTGATGAAGATATTCTGCACCTTAGAAAGAATAGCTATAGTCATGCTGAACACTGAATAATATATTTTGTCAGCCAATTTAGTAATTCATAGCTAACATATCTTCCAGGGAGTCACTCTAGTACATTCATAAACTCTTGTGCCTCCCAGAGGGAAACCTGCTGTTGTGAACTGATAATTGCACAATATTCTAGAAAACTGGATAAAACCAGTGCTTGGAAGGTTTTGCTGCCATTAGCACTGTTTGTATGTAAATAAACTATACAGATAATTTTAAAATGGCTTTTGTATTCGAACTTAAAAGCTATAATTTTTAATGACAGTGATTCTTGGTTTGACATTATTGGAATCTAAGATCAGAGAGCTTATTTGTGTCTGTGAAATATTAGTGTAGAATGCTGAAGTTCTGATTTCATTAGGTGTGTACGCTTTGTCATTATTGCAGCCTGTCAAGAGACTCTGGACATTGTTAAGCAAAACAACATATTAACAAAAATACTAGGGCAGGAAGGAATCACATAGAAAGGGTGGCATTTCTCTAGCATGGGTGCAATTATATATTTCTAAACTTCTGTTTCTCTTCACCCTTCTAAAATCATTAACGTCACTGGTAATTGTACTACTTTCTTTTTTATTGTTGTTTAGCTTTTTCTAAATGGGACACAGGTGGCGCTGTGGGTTAAAGCCTCAGCGCCTAGGACTTGCTGATCGAAAGGTCGGCGGTTCGAATCCCTGCGGCGGGGTGCGCTCCCGCTGCTCGGTCCCAGCGCCTGCCAACCTAGCAGTTCGAAAGCACCTCCGGGTGCAAGTAGATAAATAGGGACCGCTTACCAGCGGGAAGGTAAACGGCGTTTCCGTGTGCAGCTCTGGCTCGCCAGAGCAGCGATGTCACACTGGCCATGTGACCCGGAAGTGTCTCCGGACAGCGCTGGCCCCTGGCCTCTTAAGTGAGATGGGCGCACAACCCCAGAGTCTGTCAAGACTGGCCCGCACGGGCAGGGGTACCTTTACCTTTACCTTTACCTAGCTTTTTCTAAAAGTGAGAGGGGTGTCTGTACCTCAAAGAGTTAGGATTTCTGCATGTTTTCCATATATTTATCATTTAAATTTAGACAGTAACAAAAAAGCATTCAAACCTATACATAAAATAGGAAGAATAATATCTGCAACATTTGTGAGTCTCTGTCCACCTTCTCCTTCAGTACTGCTTTTTAAAGATCCAGGGTAGGATGGGTATTGCCAAAAGGAAAGGGAGATCTGGAATTGATAAGCTATGTTTCAGGAGCCTGTAACCTTGCACCTGGGACAAACACACCCACCAGTATTCCTACTAGGAACTACTGTAAGCAGAGCTACAGCAAGGCTATATGAGTATGCAGATTTAAGTGATTATGCGCCATTGGCATCCAATAGACCAGTCCTCTCCCTTTCCTCATATCAGACCCCTTCTTGAAGGCTGAAAGGAAGCAGGCTGGGTGCCTGATTAAAGAGTGCTGAGGAGATAGCAAAGATATATGGAGGCAGAAAAAAGCAGGTGGTTTGGAAAGTCACTTTAGAGTAAGCAGGAGCTAAAGTAATGAAAGGTGTAGCAATATCAGCTTGGGGCCCAGGAAATGAGGAAGGAAGGCAGTGTTTAAAGGGAGTAGCTGAGGTGACAAAGCATAAGGGAAAGGGGCAGGTGAATTAGCAGACAGTTTTAAAGATATGGTGAAAGCTTGGGATTTTAGAGAAACGGATTGGCAAAACCTCCTTGGAACAGGGGAGGAAAGATTCACTTGCCTCCATGCTCATCTTCATGGTCGTGTTCTTACCGTTGGGTGGGTGTCTTGCTTGTTATAGATAATAAACTAATAAAGTGATGCCAAATGTATAGTAGCATTATATGTTGCTTTTTATAAATACAAAACAAAATGTTCAACTAAGTGATTTGAACTGATATATCTTTATCATTTCCCTCCCGCCCCCCATAAGCAATCATTAGGGAATCCATTGCAGGGTACATTTGGATGTGGTAACAGCCAGCTTCAGAGAGCAGATTTAGGACATGAAATGAAAAAGCAACGAAATAAACGAACTCAGAGGGCGGGTGAGAAGGCAGCACCTCGATCTAAGAAGAGAAAAAAAGAGGAAGAGGAAAAGCATGCTATTTATCCTAACACTGAAACATTTATGCAGTTAAAACAGGTGAGCACTGAAGGGGTAAAGAACTTAAAAGACTGAAGATATATTATGTCACTGACTATACTGAGCAAGGTGGTCACATCCAGCACCATAATGTTTAGGGTTTTTTTAGTATGCTTGTTTATTCACAGTAGTTAACAATCTAGAAATACACGTATTTACATTTTTAAGTGCACTTAATGTTTGCCTACAATCCACATCTAGATTTATTGTGATGCATGATGGCGCTGACATATTTGACTTGTTGCCCCCTGCAACATAATGTCAGTGTTTTAGGGATTGCTTAGGGAGTGTTGATGAAAGAATGTAGCCAGGATCATGGAGAAGAAAGCAAGGAGACTGAGAAATGGGAAAGTGAAAGACGCTTGGTAAAGGCATAGGGCTAATGCATAAAAGATGAAGAAAGTGTCTGTTGGAAGGTAGGTAAAAATAATAAGGCTTGGAGGTGAGACAGAAGAGGCAGAACTATTGCAACTTTCCAAATCATCATGAAAACATCTTTTTTTTTTAAACACACAATAAGCTTTTAAAACAATGTGTGTGGTGTTCATTTATCATTAAGATAGGTTGGGAAACAGTTGCAGTGCTCCACGGTTGGAGAGCCACTGTCCTGATGGTGTTAGTTTATTTTATTTGAGAGCAAAGTCTGCAAGTAAAAATGTATTGGTAAAGCCTGCTTACCTCACGGGAAGAGTGCATGAAAGGATATAATTCCATACCTTAACCTGAGTCAGCAGTGTGATGCAGCAGCAAAAAAGCTAAAGCAATTCAGAAGTATAGTGTCTAGATCAAGGGAGGTAGTAGCCCCAATCTATTCTGCCTTGGTCAGCCCCCCAGTTCTGGGCGCCACAATTTAAGAAGGATATTGACAATCTGGAATGTGTGCAGAAGAGGACAACCAAAATTATCAAGGGTCTGGGAACCAAGCCTTATAACGAACAGTTGAAGGAGTTGGGTATGTTTGGCTTGGAGGAGACTAAAAGGAGATATGAGAGTCATCTTCAGATATCAGAAGGGCTGTCACAGGGAAGGTGGAGCAAGCTTGTTTTCTTCTCCTTTGAAGCGTAGGAGACAAATCAATGCTTTGACTACTGCAATGCACTCTATGTGGCGCTACCTTTGAAGGTGACTTGGAAACTGCAATTAATCCAGAATGCGGCAGCCATACTGGTGACTGGGAGTGGCTGCCAAGACCATATAACACTGTTCCTGAGAGATCTGCATTGGCTCCCAGTATGTTTCTGAGCACAATTTGAAGTGTTGGTGCTGACCATTAAAGCCCTAAATGGCCTCAGTCCTGTATACCTGAAGGAGCGTCTCCACCCCCATCATTCAATCCAGACACTGAGGTCCAGCGCCGAGGGTCTTCTGGCAGTTCCCTCACTGCGAGAAGTGAGGTTACAGGGAACCAGGCAGAGGGCCTTTTCGGTAGTGGCGCCTGCCATCCCATCAGATGTCAAGGCAATAAGCAGCTATCTTACTTTTAAAAGACATCTGAAGATAGCCCTGTTTAGGGAAGTTTTTAATGTTTAATGCTGTACTGTGTTTTTAATATTTGGTTGGGAGCCGCCCAGAGTGGCTGGGGAAACGCAGCCAGATGGGCGGGGTATAAATAAATAAATTATTATTATTATTATTATTATTATTATTATTATTATTATTATTATTAAAATTACAAGAAAAGAGATTATGACTAAGCATTAGGAAGAACTCTGTTCAACCATGGAACGGACTACCATGGAAGGTGGTGGACTCTCCTTCATTGGAGGTTTTTAAATAGAGGTTGGATGGCAGTCTATCAGGGATTCCTTTAGCTGTGATTCCTGTATTGCAGGAAGTTGGACTAGGTGACCTTTGAGTTCCTTCCAACTCTACATTTCTGTGATTCTGTCTGAAGTCCTTTATGTAAAGTACTTGAAGGACTAACCTCAAGGCTAGTGTTCAATAAATGACTTTTTAAAAAAACCTTGGGCTTCTAATGGTTATAGTCATCTTAGTGTAATTGAGTGAAAATTTACAGTTCATTGTTGCATATTGCTAGTGAAAAATAATTACTACTCATCTTTTCCTACAGCAACTCTCTTTGCTGCCTCTAATGGAGCCGATAATTGGAGTGAGTTTTGCCCACTTTCTTCCTTATGGCAGTGGCCATCTGAATAGTGGAAATCGCCTTTTGGGAAGCTTTGGTAGTGCAACGCTTGACGGGGTATCAGATTACTATTCTCAGCTAATCTACAAGGTGTATTTTTTTTCTACATAGATTCTCCAAATGTTCTATACGAAACAAAACATTGGGATCCAGCAGTAGTTATACCATGGTGTTTCATGAGACATGCTGGATTTTAAAAGATTTCGTTTTTCTTGTTCTCCCATTGCCAACTTTATTATTGTTCTTCCTCACTGGAAAGTGGTGAGGCATATTTAAAACAGAATTCTGCTTTGGCAATGGGACTTCCCCTCCCACACTGGCAGACACCGGGGGGCGGGGGGCACAGTTCTGATGCACAAGTGGAAGTCTACTGCTGTAGTGGAACCACAGCATTGGATGTGACCCATTACTCACACTGTAAATATTTTTTCTTCTATCTTTTCAAACTGATCCAATTGTGAAGGTTGTAATCCTAACCTTTAAAGTTACTTTTTAAACAAAATTCCCAGTGCAATGCAAACACAAAATAATTTGAAGTCATAAAGGACTGTTAATTTGAAGGATAGTGTCTGTCCTTCCTTTCTCGTATGCATCACTCCATTTATTAGAGACAGAAAACTGCCTTAAACTGAGTCAGACCACTGGTCCATCTGAGTGGCAATGGTGCTCCAGGGTTTCAGACAGGGGACGTTCCCAGAGAGAAGATGCCATAAATTGAAATGTAAAGCAGATGCTCTACCACAGGCTTCCTCCAACTCGGCCCTCCAGATGTTTTTGGCCTACAACTCCCATGATCCCTAGCTAGCAGGACCAGTGGTCAGGGATGATGGGAATTGTAGTCTCAAAACATCTGGAGGGCCAAGTTTGAGGAAGCCTTTAGATAGGTGGTGACTGATGAGAGGATCTCCTTGGCTATGGTGCATCAGCTTAGCACAAACAGATGAGCATGTGGGCTCCCATAGAGGGGATTGTGGTTGCTTTGCTCCCCGCTGGTCCTTCTGTTGTTCTGCTACCCTGCACTGAACTAAGGCCTGGTTTTATTTAGTGTGTCATCCAAACCCAGGCTTATGGTTAAGTTTTCCTGAACAAACCGTGAGCCATAAACCATGGAGCAAATCTTGCTTACTGCTTGTAGTTAGTCTGGAGAGAGATAAACCACAAGCCCAGCTACAGATGACAGGCTAAGGCCAAGCCATGGCTTAGCTCATTGCAGTGCTGCAGCAGAATGAGGGGTTTTTTGTTCTTCCCCAGCCAATCTTCTTATCCAGAACCCACACACATGTGTTTATGCTAAGCTGTGGTTCGGCTTAGTGTGATGTGTGAACCAAGCCAGCCACCTCAGTTCAGGCATAACTTCAAACATGGCCTGCAAATTATGGCTTGCATTTGCCATGCAAAATCGAAGTTGATCAAAGCTTGCAGTCCTGGTTTGCAGGTCAAATGCTTCGATATCATAGTAAGCTATGGTTTACCCCCAAACCCAGCAACTGACTTCTTATTCTGAGTATATTATCCTTCCAGATTCATTCTCATAGCACCAAACCAGGTTTTGTGTTGCATCTGAACCAAGCCAGTGTGACTGGTAGATAAACAGGTGCATTATGTATGTGCAGTTGTAAAATAAAAATTATGTGCATTCTGTTGGACCTTTTGTACGTAAGATACATAACTTATCACGTACCAGATAAACTTGCTGAAAGCTAACTTTAAATTATTTCCTCTTTTGCAGCAGAATAACTTGAGTAACCCTCCCACTCCTCCGGCCTCCCTCCCTCCTACACCTCCACCTGTGACTTGCCAAAAAATGGTAAATGGATTTGCAACCACTGAAGAACTTGCTACAAAAGCTGGAATGCTTGGAGGGCATGATGGTAAGTTTTCACATGTATGCCAGAGTATACATTTTCAGTTATCAGATTGTCTGAAAACCATTTACTTACTTTTTCCGGATTTGAAATCCACTTTACAGCAGAATGTTCTGACTTTTTGTTATCATTTCTCACAAAATTTATAGGAACAACTTTGATGAGCATTTTGTGCATATTCTGTGCTTACATAATGTATACATGGCCAGTATAGATAGCTATATTGTTGGTCCTCATAAAGTGGGCATGAGCTTCCCTCATCCTTTCATCTGTATGAGAATGCTGCAGATTTTCACAACTTTGGCTACTGACTGAAAGTCTAATTAAATGTAAAACAAAAGAAGTATAGGTTGAAGTTAGGATCCATTTTTTGATTCCCCGCCCCCTTTTATAGGTCACTGAATATTTGGGTCATTTTTTTTTCTGTTCTTGCTGCATTTCAGTTACCAAAGCTCTGGGACCGAAGCAGTTTCAGCTGCCTTTCAGACCACAGGATGATCTGTTAGCCAGAGCCATGGCTCAGGGTCCTAAAAGTGTGGATGTTCCTGCTTCTCTTCCAACCCCACCTCATAACAATCATGAAGAGCTGAGGTAGATATTTTCTCTAATTAATTTTATTTTTACCTTTGTGTTGGGTATCTGTTATCTTAGGTGCTCCATGATGCTGCTAAATTCTAAATAACCATGTTACTCAGAAGTAAGTCCTATTGAATTCAGGTAAATTGGATCATACATGGCAGATGGTCATCCGGCCTCTGCTTAAAAACTTCAAACAATGGAGAGTCCTCCACCTTCCAAGGGAGTCCATTCCACTGTCAAACAGCTCTTACTGTCAGAGCGTTCTTACTGAGGTTTAGTCGGAATATCCTTCCTTGTAACTTTTGGATCCATTGGATGGGTGCAGGAGAAAACAAGAAGCTTGCTCCACCCTCCATGTGACGGTCCTTAAAATATTTGAAGATGCCTATCATATCTCCTCTCAGTCTCCTCTTTACCAGGCTACACATACCCATTTCCACTTTACACATCTATATGTTAAAAACATTTCCAATTATTTTCCCTCTCAGGGTTCAGGATCCTTGTGATGACAGAGACACTCCTGACAGCTTTGTTCCTTCCTCCTCTCCCGAGAGTGTAATGGGCATGGAAATAAGTAGATACCCTGATCTGTCAGCAGTAAAAGAAGAGATGCCCGAACCTGTTCCATCCCCCATCATTCCAATTCTTCCAGCCAGTACTGGAAAAGGTATTGCCAAAATATTTTCTATATGTTTGTACTAATTTCCCCACCAGCATGTTCATGTGCCTCAGTTCTATGCATATTTAATTTTGTATCTCTCCCTTTAACTGAAGGTTCAGAAGAAAAAAGGAATTATATCAAAACAGAGCCTGGTTCTGGCTTCTTTGGTTCTCAGCTTGGTCCTTCTCAAAATGGTCCAAAATCTGGCCTTGTATCCATAGCAATTACTTTACATCCCACAGCTGCAGAGGTAAGGAAATTTCCAGTGAGCTGCATGTATCTGTGACAATGTTGTGCCCCATGTCCCGCAGACGTTATGGCTATTTTATTTGTGTTGCAGTACAACAGTTGTTGTAAACTCTGGTTATTAGTTTCAGTGCCATTTCTTTAAATTGTAAATCTGCACCGAAATACTTCCCACAAACATTTTTTCGAAGAAAAAGACATTTATTTAGATTGCAGAGGGCTGGGTTCACAAATTCCCAATTTCCTTGTTTTATCACATGCTCTTTGAAGCAGCTGCTTTCCTTGATTTAATAATAATAATAATAATAGCTTAGGTGCTTTCTTAAAAACAAACAAACAAGGGCTTCTTACTAATGTAATCCCGGCCAATCAGGGATCACGTAGCTAGTGTGTTGATGTTTCGTCATCAGGCAATCAGTCAAATTTACTGTCATTAAGCTGAACAGAAGTGAGCCCAGGAAGCATTGCCCTCGGTCTGCCATTTGGAGTGTGTGCAAATGTGTGACCTGTTTTACATCCCTCCCACCCCAAAACAAGAGCATTCAGGGGAGGGGGGAGGTTGTTCTGCAAAACATGCACTGCTCCATTTCAGTGCAGTCCTCTTTTAAGTATGTGATGAAGAAAAAAGATGCTATGCACTTGTCCTTTTCCCTTTTCCCACTCTAGAATATTGGCAGTGTGGTGGCTGCATTTTCCAATCTTCTGCATGTCAGAATTCCAAACAGTTATGAAGTGAGCAGTGCACCAGATGTCCCATCCTCTCTGGGAATCATGAACTCTCACAGAGCAAATGTAGCCTTTGAGTACAGGCAGCACTTGTTACTTCACGGTCCTCAGGCAGGCACTGTAGGGCCTCCTGGACTAACAGGGCCTTACGGACTCAAACAACATAACATGCCATTTCCCCCAAGTGCTAACGGTGAGTAAGGATATATCTTCTTTCGGTTTTGTTAATTGTAGTTGTTTTTTAGAAAAGGTGGCAATGAAGAGTTTAATCCAAGGTGAGAAAATGACACTGTGCTTCATTTTTCTGTCTCCTCAGTAATACGAATCATGTTCTGGTGAGAGTGACTAGGCAAAACCCATACTTGTGGAACGTTGTCCAGCGGCAGATATTTTGTCACATTAAACTGCAATGTAAAAATGTGTAAATAGAAGCACTGTAAAAAGAATAGGGTGGTATGAAGGGGAAGGGCAAAGTAGGTCCGCAGTGGTGGAAGGTGTGTTGCTGTGCAACAGTTGTAGGGAAATTGTGCTTTAAAAATGAAATCAGGATAAATTCTTTGGAGGAACACGCCCGCCCATGTTAATACTTACACTGAAGTAATGCATATGCTCTATTCAGAATGACACTTTGTAACTTGTTGGTGTTCTTGTTAAGTCTTGGCAGGCTATAAGGCACACAGTCCACATGTTGCAGATGGTTCAGGGTTGAGGTCACAGTGGTGCTCTCATTGTAAAGTCGTAGTTCTGGGCAGTGGAGTACGGAAATCCTTCAGTGATCTACCTTTCCTGAAACAGGTACTACTGTGATACCCGTTTGTCTATTATTGTTTTTTGCTTTATAAGGTTAAACCACAAAAAGAGAGGGTCAGGTTGATTCATGCAGTTCATATACTTGACATTGTACAACTATTTAATTATTACTGTTCTGCATTTTGGAGGTTGGTAGAATTCAGTAGAGATTTCTCTTTCATTAACAAGTGGTCTCTGGCAAGTTAGAAATAACTCAAAAAGCCATTCCAGAGTAATAAGGTTTTATCAGTTGCAGGAGAAGAGAGTTCATAATTTTAAAAAATCTTGCTCTCATTTTATTTCTGCTGTTTCAACAGTTCTATAAAAATAAAGATCCCTAGGGATTCTCTAGCCTGTGAATAAATACCAGAGTGCTTAAAAGTAGAAATTTCAGAAGTCTGCATGCCTCCATACTAGCACCACCAGCCAATTTATCTTTCCTTGAAACTATTCTCGCTACCAAGTAGTTTCGTACAATCAAAATCATATGTAAAATAATGGTAGATTTGGCATGTAACTACAAGCCAACATGCCAGCATTTCTTGTTACAAATAGTGCATAGTGAAAGGGCTGTGTGTCTTAAATTAACATTCTGAGGTGCAGTGTGAACTATTTTTTACATCAAGAAACAAATATACTGTATTTTTCTGTGTATAAGACGATGTTTTTACCTGGTTCTTTGGGGGGTTGTCTTATAAACAGAATGTGGGGAGGAGAGAGAAGCTTGGCTGCTGTCAGGTGACATGGCAGAAAAAGAATGGCACTTTGTTCATGCTCAAAGTCACTCTTTCCCCCTCTGCCGGGAGTGAGCCTGATGCATGGAGCCTAAACTTCATGAGGCATCCTGTAGAACAGTGGTTCTCAACCTGTGGGTCCCCAGATGTTGTTGGACTACAGTTCCCACCACCCCTGAGCTCTGGCCTTGCTAGCTAGGGGTGATGGGAGTTGTAGTTCAACAACATCTCGGGACCCACAGGTTGAGAAAGGCTGCTGTCGAAGCTCCTCTAGTGCAGTGCTGAAGAGGACGCCTTGTCACCCTGTGCGGAAGGCTCTGCTCTGCTGCCCTTCCCGCCTTCCAAAACTTTGGTCCAACCTTCTCTGCCAAAATTTGGTGACGTCAGTGGTGCACTGAAGTTGTTATTTGGGGAGGGGAGCAGGCGGCTCCTCCGGTTCTGGCACCTGCCTGCTTCACCTTGCCTAGTCCACGGAGAGGTGACTGGCATGTGAAAGCCCCTGGATCTACTCCCAGCTACAGCAGCTCTGATCCTGGAACCTGGGCATTGCTGCTGCTGCTGCCACGGTCTCTAGGCAGAGCAGGATTGGGCAGGTTGTGGCTTAGGCTGCGAAGAGCTTGACGGCAACAGATTGGCCCCCTCTCTTCTACGTGCCAGATCATTTTGATCCTGCACACTTTTTGCCTGGGTCTGAAGGTGATCTCCCCAAAAAAGCTACCCCTGTCACTCTAACTGAAGAAGTGTGCATGCACACAAAAGCTTATACCCAGAACAAACTTAGTTGGTCTCAATGGTGCTACTGGACAATTTCCTTATTATTTTATTTTATTTTGAAAGAAAGTTGTTTTGTTTGATGTTTCAAATACTGATTTTTTTAATTTTGGGTTAAAAAAGGGGGGCTGTCTTATTCATGGGGGGTGTCTTATAAAGAGAAAAATACAGTATTTCATCAACTCACATTTATGTAATTAGCAAAGTCTTGAGTTATAAACACATTGACATTACTAGCAACATAAGTGAATGCTTTCCCTAGTTCATTCTGAATAGGATTTGTTCTCCAAGATTTTGTATTAACATAAGAAAAGGTTTCTACAAGTAATCGGCAGCTTGGTTTTTTTCTAATTTACTAAATGTACTAAAAATGAAATTCCCTGAAGTTCATGTTTACGCTCTTTGGCTTATTATTTCCAGGATTCTAGAGAGAAGTCTGAAAGAATGGAGAAAGACATTGTCTTCTGTAGCAACAACTGCTTTGTTCTTTATTCAGCATCCATGCAAGCTAAAAGCTCAGAAAGCAAGGTAATTCCCAGTGCTGCTGCATTAATAAAATACACAATAAATATTAATTGAAATATATAGTGATTCAGTTTCTTTCAAAATTCTGAAGCTAGATGGAATACTGTATTCTGATTTTTTAAAAAAAAATGTTTGCAAGATCCATCTCTAGTGTAAACGAAGAGTAGCTTTCATCTCAGTTAACGCTAGAAGATTAAATCAGTACCTGTCCCAAAAAATTTAGTTTTGTTGCAATAGAGGGTACAATCTATTAAGTGTTTTTCCTGTGCTGGCATCATTTGAAGCAGCAGGTAACACATGCAGCAGATATTCCCAGTGCATTCTAGCCATCATTCAATGACATACATATGCATGATACGTCCCATGATACATTCAGAATATTTGGTGCCATCAGAATCTTATCTTGGGTGGTGTTTTATGATATCATTTTCAGGTTGTCTCCCTGGAGTATCAATAACTCACTAACTTTGATTCAGGAATCCTAGATAACTTTCTGCTTAAAATTGCAATCTGACGTGCCTGCCCATGAATAAATTTGCTTGTAAGTGGATAAGTATATCATTGCAAACATCAAGCCGGCATACTTACCTGCAAGTAAATCAGCCATAAGTTTATAAATTCCTAGCCCATGTCTTCTAAGCATTTACTGTTATTATTAGTCTTACTGGTCTACCACACAGCCTGGGAAGACACAGCACCAGGAAGATAATAAGGTTTCCTCTGCAAGTAAAATAGGATGCTGCTGGTTCATGCATTCATAACTACCATAATACATCATAGGCATCTGACTTTGAAATAATATTGACCAAACGTGTTTTCCTTGATTCCACATTTAATTGCTTTATTATTTCTCAGGAATCAATTCCAACCTTGCCACAGTTTCCATTGAAGGAGGCAGCCCCCAAAGTGTTCCATCAGTATAACAACAACATCTCTACGTTAGATGTGCACTGCCTGCCTCAGCTACAGGAAAAGATTTCTCCGCCTTCCTCGCCCCTTATCACCTTCCCTCCTGCTTTTGAAGCAGCCAGAGTCGAGCCAAAACCAGATGAGCTTAAGGTAACCGTGAAGCTAAAACCCCGCCTGAGAACTATACCGAATGGTCTGGATGACTGTCGACCAGTAAGTAAGAAATGGAAAGGAATGAAGTGGAAAAAGTGGAACATACAGATTGTGATTCCTAAAGGAACATTCAAACCTCCTTGTGATGAGGAGATAGATGAGTTCCTCAAAAAGCTGGGCACAACCATTAAACCTGATCCAGTGCCGAAGGACTACCGAAAGTGTTGTTTCTGTCATGAGGAGGGTGATGGGCTGACAGATGGACCAGCAAGACTTCTAAACCTTGACTTAGATGTTTGGGTCCACTTGAACTGTGCCCTTTGGTCTACTGAGGTCTATGAGACACAAGCTGGTGCCTTAATCAATGTGGAGCTCGCCCTGCGAAGGGGCTTGCAGATGAAATGCATGTTCTGTCACAAAATGGGCGCCACCAGCGGCTGTCACAGGTTGAGGTGCACCAATATTTATCACTTTACCTGCGCCATTAAAGCACAATGCATGTTTTTTAAAGACAAAACTATGCTTTGCCCTATGCACAAACCAAAGGGCGCTCACGAGCAAGAACTCAGCTATTTTGCAGTCTTCAGGCGGGTATACGTCCAGCGGGATGAAGTCCGACAAATTGCCAGCATAGTCCAACGGGGGGATCGCGAGCACACCTTCCGGGTGGGGAGCCTCATCTTCCACACCATTGGCCAGCTGCTGCCACACCAGATGCAGGCCTTCCATTCTTCAAAGGTGCTCTACCCTGTGGGTTACGAGGCCAGCCGGTTGTATTGGAGCACACGCTATGCCAACCGCAGGTGTCGCTACCTGTGTTCCATTGAAGAGAAGGATGGTCTTCCCCTCTTTGTGATCAGGATCATTGAACAAGGCCATGAAGACCTGGTTCTTACTGACTCAACCCCTAAAGGTAACACTGAATCTTGTGAAAGTCTTTGGCCTAAGTGCTAGATGTGCATTCCATTGTTTATGTTCATTTGATATTACTAACTGGTTACTGGAAGTCATTAGGCCTATTGCATTGCTAACTCGTCAATGCACAACTGACTTCTTTGTAGCAAATGGTGAGTACCCATGTCAGTATTGTATGTGATGATCTCCATGCTATTTTGCCATGTGTGTGCGCTGTGTTCATCATATAGGACAGTCAATATTCAAAGTATACATGGTTTTCTATGCAGAAGTGATATTGATGTAAAGAATTCATCTTGGGAGCAGGAGAATCCTAAAAACACAATCTGCCCCTTAGTATTTTAGAGCAATTCTAGTGTTACATCCAAAGTAGATATGACTTTAAACAAGTTTATTGTGGTGATTTTTTTCCCTTGCATTTATTTTGATTCACTGTAATTTTTATCCTATGCAGGTGTTTGGGATAAAATCCTAGAGCCTGTTGCTTCAGTAAGGAGGAGTTCTGAAATGCTGCAGCTATTCCCTGCATATCTAAAGGGTGAAGACCTTTTTGGTTTGACTGTCTCTGCAGTGGCTAGGATTGCTGAATCGGTAAGAGGTCATGCGGCTGTACTAGGCCGGTTCTTGGCTTGTTACTCTTTAGTAGTAAATCATTGTCTGTCTTAGACACGGCACTTTTTTTATACAATGCGTGTAACATGTGTCCAGGCTCTATTGAAAACTTGTCATAGAGTCTGAAGGAAGAAATAGTTCTGCTATAGATTGCTGTGCCATAACTAGCATTAAAATTTAGTCAGTGGAAAGCCCTGAAGCAGGCCTTTTGGCCAGGGTTATAGGCTCACTTTCAGAGGTTTAGAAACAGGAAACAATGGTTTGATGTGGGGTATTGTAATTGCCTGTCTGCCTGCCCGCCCCACCTCTTTATCTTCTCTTCAACACTTATGGCAGCAGGTTTTGCAGGTAGAAGTATGCATTAGTAGATACTATGTGAGTGGGCAAAGCACCCAAGGGCTTATTGACCATTGCAGGCTAGGATAGAAAAGGCAGGATTGGGTTTGTACAATCGGTTTGTGGATCTGTGCTCTTAAAGAAAAGCAAGAAGGAAAAAGAAGGCAGTTTTGTAAAGCACTTCACTGAGTGCTGTCTCTCTCTGTGTGTGCTATTCTAATTCCTAAACCTATTCCTGAATCAGAGAACATTTCTTTGGCTGTTCTGCAACTGCACTGACATGTGACTCCTTGGTGTGTTTACAGCTTCCTGGGGTTGAGGCTTGTGAACATTACACCTTCCGGTATGGCCGAAACCCACTCATGGAACTTCCTCTTGCCATCAACCCCACAGGCTGCGCCCGCTCTGAGCCAAAAATGAGCAGCCATGTCAAGAGGTTTGTGTTAAGGTATTTTCTTTTAAATTCACATAGTACAGCCCAGGGTTTATAGGCTGCGTAGGATACCTGTGCTTCTGTGTGCTGCTTACAAACCCTGTTGTTGTTGGCTGTGTATGTGCATGTCTGAGCCAGGGGAGCTGCTTTGTTGTCTCTGCTAGCTGGCTTTGAATGTCTGTCTGTCTTTGAGTTGTTTTTTAAAAAACAACAACAACCTCTAAATGTCATAAAATTCAGAGAGATCTTCAGTTTTCCTTCTTTGTCTCTTCTGTTATATGACCCACTACTGCAGGCCTCATACCTTAAATAGCACCAGCACTTCAAAGTCATTTCAGAGCACAGTTACAGGAGAACTGAATGCACCTTACAGTAAACAGTTTGTTCATTCAAAGTCCTCTCAGTACCGAAAAATGAAGACCGAATGGAAATCCAACGTCTATTTGGCACGCTCACGTATTCAGGTCAGTTGCAACAACTTTGCTGTGCAATGCATTCAGTCTTTTAAAAATTTTGCCACTGTCTCTTCCAATCAGCCATGAAAACAATATGAAGCCATGGTCCGGCTCAGATTAAAATCAGGCTCAATGTAAGTGGTATGGCATACTTTGGTGTTCTGTACTGGGCTAGGGGGAAATTCTCTGTGGGAAGAGGAGCTAGTAATGGCTTCATTGTCATGATCTGATCATTAGCTGATCACATTTGACCTTCAGGCTTCTTGTAACCTTCACAGTGGTGGAGGGTCAACACTAATGGTTTGCTTCCAGAGGATGATGAATCCAAACGGTTTTCTAATATCTTTGGGGGAAATGTGTGCTGCTTGAAATATAGTTTCTCCAAGTCAGCCATCTTGGTCTCAAGGGAACAAACATCTGTCCAATATGCAGATACGCTGTACATGTGACAGTCTATAAAATATACTATCACCACCACTACTGGCCTTCTATCTGCATATTTGCTGTTGATGTGTTAGTTAATTTGGGAGTTTGGGGTTTGTTAGGTCACAAAAGGGGTGGACAGAGTAATCTGCCTTGCTCATCTTGGCCTGCTGCTAAACTTGCTTGGCTTGTAGATGATTGGCTCCACAAGAGAGGAGCCCCAATTATGTAGACAGTGGACCTGACTTCTGTTATTCATGAACTAGTGATATTGTGACTTTGCTATTGCATACAGGGCTGCCTTTGAAGACTGCTAGAACATTTCCGTTGGTGAAAAATGTGTCTATCAATGTGGGCCAGTTGGCTGGTAAAATATATAACATCAATAAATTGAATATACTGGTGTTGATCTTTAAAGGAGAAAGGAGCCCTTCATACTTGCCTGGGCCCAGAGATCTACTGTGGAGACCCTGCTGTAAGGCCTGCCTGTAAGATCAATCAGACTGGTGGGCATAAAGAATAGGGCCTTTATGGTGCTAGCCCTGCACTTGTGGAACTTCATCCCAATGGCTCCTTCCCAACTGCAGGCCTTCCAAAGCCCATTAATTTCAAGTTATGGTCCCACTAATTTGAAATTGTTTAAATGTTTTAGCTGATATTAATCATATTACGCTTGCCTGTTGCTGGACATGCAGCTGTTTTTCAGGGCTGTTTTATATATGTGATATATTTGTGATCCTGTATTTTATTAATTTTATTTATTGTGGCTCATATAAGCCACTTGTGAGGTTTCTTGCCTAAAAGACTACATGCAATTTACATTAAGGTCTGAATAGCACTTGTGTACTGGTGGGCTATGTTAATGTTATTTTTCTCCTTGCTGATTTGAGCTACTCCCTTAAATGGGAGTAATCTCCATTGAACACAGAGGGACATACCTCTGAGTAAACATGTATAGGATTGACTGTAAGTTTGCTAAAAAGCATCAGTTCTTGTACCCTAATGCTAAACTACACCAACATAGTGTTCAGGTTGTGCACTCTGGTACTGAGATATTCCTAAAGCATCTACTATTCTTTGTAGGGCCTGGGCTTATATGCTGCTAGAGACATTGAAAAGCACACCATGGTCATTGAATATATTGGAACCATCATCCGCAATGAGGTAGCCAACAGGAAAGAGAAGCTTTATGAATCTCAGGTATTACATAAGGCAACTTAACCTGTTTCAAGAACTCATGTTAAGATAGTCAAAAATGTGTGAGCTCTTCTCCAGAGCAAACAGCTATAGCTTTGTGAATGCTGACATGTATTACAGCTTGGATGTGAAGCACTCAGAACTGTGTCTTCAAATAGCAGGAGCACCTGGTGTTTCTGGAGAATTTCAAAAAATGGCTCAAAGTATTAACAGATGTTCATTGTGCTTCATAAACATTGTGTGTGAAAAATGTGTGTTCGTGTCCATATGAACTGAGATTTGGGCCCATATATGTAGAGAGATCTGTGCAACACAGAGACTACGTACACACCAATCATTCAGAGCAACATCCATGTCCCCACTACCATCCTGTGACTATAGGTACAGATTGTGCGAGACTGTGAATTCATTTAGAACAGGAATGTCCAATAGGTCAATCGCGATCTACCGGCCGATCGCTGGGCATCCCTGGTCTTCTCCCCCCCCCAAAAAAAAACAACTCAACAACTTTTGCTCTCCAAAAACAGCTCAACTACTTTGGTCAATCCAATGGGTAAATCACTGCCTGTTTTATAATAGTGGGAGTATATCACAGTCTCTTGCAAGTTGGACATGCCTGATTTAGACTGACTGAGACTATTAGTTTGTGGTAGTGTCTGAGCCTGTCTCTAAAGGATCTTCTAGGTTGCCTTTTCTATTCAATACATCTAGTCACAAAATACTAGTAAGCATGCTCTGCTTTCTGTGTTGGGTATAAATATACCCAAGTCTCCCACAGTATGCCAATGGGTTGCCTCATTATGAATCTGAAAAACACTTTGAACCGTGTGTCACTCCTTTTGTTTGAATGATTGACTCTTCTTGTACAGATCTGACAGCATTTTCTCTCTGCTTCCCTCCTCGCAGAATCGCGGAGTGTACATGTTCCGCATTGACAATGACCATGTCATTGATGCCACATTGACAGGAGGTCCTGCAAGGTGGGTGGCTCTTGAGAGGAATGGTGATCTCATTTTTGGATGCCAGCCATGTTCTCTTTGCCAGCTCTTTCCTGAGGAGTTCTACTGGAAGTGTTCTTCCGCAATTGCCTTTATTCTCCAAGTTGGCGCATTCAACTGTAATACTCCCAGTAAACTCTAAAGCTGCCTTATTAATTTACTGTAGCCTTGATTTGTGCTCTCAAAGCCAGATGTCCAGCAATAGAGCACTTTTTGAACTTTGTTTTTTCCTGGGCAAAGATCAGAGGTTGTATATATATTTTAAAGTAAAATCAGTTTGCTTCCTCAACACTTTAAAACATGTGCCTGGATTTCTCCTGTTTTCCCAACCCCCACCCCTTGTAGGTATATTAACCATTCCTGTGCACCAAACTGTGTGGCTGAGGTGGTAACCTTTGAAAGGGGACATAAGATCATCATTAGCTCTAGCAGGAGAATCCAGAAGGGAGAAGAGGTAGGATTTGTATAGCTTCTAGTGGCTTAAACCTTTATTTGTAGAATATGCTCAATTTCTTCTTTCTAAAATTCCTAGTTACAAAAATGTTTCAGCACTTGCTTCTTTTTTAAGTACCATGATTTATTTTCCATTGACTCATCAACTGGACTCAACTGGACTCATCAACTGGACTCACCCCCTTGTATTTTTTCCCATGCACTGCTTAGCATTTTAGGCGATTTATTAGAAGGCATTCTGAAGAATGCCTTGTTAAATTTGTTTATACTGTAAAGCTGTTTAACATTTACCACTTTCCTGTACCCGCATACCTGGGAGTAACTTTCACTGAACTCAACAGGGCTTACTTCTGCAAGTACACATATAGAAGTGTGCAGTCAAGTGTGCTTTGAATGCTGAAACATCACACTAAATAGGATATTGGAAAACTACTTCTGAAAAAAATATTTCATTCTGGTGTAACTGTTTTGGAGCCCATTCAAATGCACACAACAGTGTTGTAGAGTTCTTGGGCAGCATGCAGACCGTTTCATGTGGAGATGTATTTGCCCCCAACGTGGAAAGTTACTTTGATAGCAACAGATAAAGGCTTTTCAGGTGTATGCTTCCAAACACCTCGGGGAACATTCTTGCACCTCAATCAGCACATTTGATTCTGCACTATATTTTCAGTAGCAAGAACTCTGGCAAATAAAAACAGCCACAATGAGCTGGTTAGACTGGTTACAGAAATAGGTATCACCTATACCAACACTTAATCTGCAACATAATTTCAGGGTAATAATAATAGAAGAAGAATTTATTATTTATACCCCACCCATCTGAAATGGTTGCCCCAGCCATTCTGGGTGGCTACTCAGCACATTATCACATTACAAATGAATATGGCATTTGCCACTATATTGATTCAACGAGGCTGAACTTTAGCACCCTAGGCATAGTTCACCTTGCAAGAAGCTGCTTCTTCCATCCATAATCAATGTTAGCAACTTAAAATCCAACAACATATGAAATTGAGAACACGTCCATGTATATATGAGGTGAGTAGTTGTTCTTGATTTTGCAAACACCAAACCTAACTGGCAGTCCCTTTCTTTCAGCTCTGTTATGACTATAAGTTTGATTTTGAAGATGACCAGCACAAGATTCCATGTCACTGTGGAGCTGTAAACTGCCGAAAATGGATGAACTAGATGCATTCCTTGCTGTCTCCAGGGGTTGCTTGTCCCAAGGAAGAAGTGATTTTGATTTTTTTGATTTTTATGGGGTGGGTGGGTGTGAAAGCAATCACTTCTGAAAGTTGTATTCTACACCAGTGTGAAGCAAGCTGGCAGAATATGGAGTTGTTGCCTGATGTCCGAGGCACACAGAGGTGAAACTGATCTCCAAACCAGTCCAGCACTTTTGATTTTATGAACTCATAAGGAGAAATCGTTGAACTTGGGCAGAGAAGCTATGGCTGAACTGCAAAAGGGCAGTGGGGCATCAATGAATGTAGACTGAAATCACCAGCGAAAGGGAGACGTCCAAAGTGCTGGCCACAGCCTTACTTATTAAAGGGGCAGGCCCTCTAAATACAGAAAAATAAATAAATAAAAGTAGACACCACTGAACAAGGAATGTACTGAAATGACTTCCTTAGGGATAGAGCTAAGGGAAATAACTTGCACTAAAATACATTTAAAATACTTGATTCCATGAGTCAGTTTATTGTAGTTTTTGATTTCTGTAAAATAAGAGAAACTTTTTGTATTTATTATTGAAATAAGTGAATGAAGCTATTTTTAAAAGGAAAAGTTAGAAGCCAAGCTGCTGCTGTTACCTGCAGAACTAACAAACCCTGTTACTTTGTACAAAAGTGTAAATATTTTGAGGAATAAAGTACAGTATAAAAAAATAGTAATTGACCAAATGCTACCAGACTTTGCAGCAGTTCGGGTGCTTATTATAAAACTTTGATAGGGATGTTACAATATGATCTCATGTATTAAAAATGCCATTACAATTGTTATGGAATAACCAAAATCTCAATTTAAAGAGAGGTTTTACTTTATTTTTTTAATCTTTAAAGCAGGCTCAACTGTGCTCTATTAATAACTTTTTTAAGTAACCATTAAGACTGGTAGAGAGCATGTATATTACAACTATGACTTTTGTAGATGTCTGAGGAAATTTAGACTGATTTATTTTATTTGTATTATATTGTTACATCCCTATTTCTTAAATCAGGTTTTTTGTGCTTAGAATTTGTGATAACTGTGAATAACTGCTAAAACCACCCAAAATAGAAGCTGAACATTGATTTTCTTTTCCAGAAAAAAGTAGTGGGGATTACATGAACTGTTCAGCTTACACTAAATCATGTAATGAAAATAGAAATGTGTAGTGAGAGCGTAAGTCTAATACAATAGCTGCCTTCTTTAAAAGTAAAAACAAAGAAAAAATTAGGTGTAATTGTGCTTTCAGCTGCAGGACTCTGGCAATAGGGTTTTGGAAAATGTAATTTAAAAAATGTGTTTGTATGGATTGTTTTGTTTACATTTCTTTAAAAAAAATAAAACACTGTTTGTGTTTGCTTGTAGAAACCTAATCAACATTTTGAAGCAGGTTAGTTTTTTTATTTTGTACTTTAAATTCTGGTACTGACACTTCACAGTCTAAATATTAAAAAAATGAAGTTTTTTGTGTGCACAGCGAAAGTGGACTGTAAAACTGTTGATATATTCAGTGCTACAGTTCTGAACTTGTAATGTATATGGCATGATGTATTTTTATCTTACAGAATAAATCAATTGTATATATTTTTCTCTTGATAAATAGCTGTATGAAATTTGTTTCTCGAATATTTTTCTTCTCTTGTACAATATTCCAACATCCTACCAGTATTTGTCCTACAGGTTTTTTCTGTTCTGTATAATAGTTATCTAATGTTGGCAAAAAATGAATTTTTGAAGTATACAGAGTGTTATGGGCTTTGAAATTTGTGGAAACAGATTTAGAAGATCAGCATTTACAAATAAAATATTTTACATCTATAAATATTACCTCTATATTTTCATTTGGAAATGTTTCTTATTTTACTAAAATGTTCCTAGATGGTTTTCTTAGGAGCCTCAAGAGTTTGGTACAGCACTGCACTGCCATTCAAAGAGAGAAGCAGCCATAATAATATAAAAACAAATCCATCACCTTTACTCCAAACTAGAGCAGATAAAGTTGGAAGAAAGCTACAGTGCTAGTTCATATAATCTGAATGCTTCCCAAACTATTTATAGTATATGGCTTTTGAATGATCTGCAGAGTAAAATCACTGCCCACAAGAACTCCACCCAATTTTCTGTTCTGGATACCATAGCCTTCTACATCTGGATATAATCTGCTCAATTCTTTGAAAATAAGGTACAGTAAATATTAGGACAGATTCAAATCCCTTGAATTGGCACTGCAACTTCCACCCACAGCTTTCTTTCTGTATGAACACAGTGCAGCTGATGGCTGTTTCTTAACAAGGGCTTTCTTCCCCATACTTACAGAGCTGCTAGCTTCGCTGAAATGAAAGTGCAGTCTATGTTCAGAAGTGTTCATAGTGTGCTGTGTTATGTGCTGGGGATGCAGGCCTAACTAGACGACTTGTTAAAATAAGACAGGTGGCACACACTAGCTGGTATTCCATTTGTATGTTGAGCAGCATACAGTCCACAAATCAGTAAAAATTAACTCTGTGGCAAATTAAAACTTAAATTCTTATAAGGTACAGATCTCCCCCACCCCTTTGGGCAAGGTCTTAAGCATATTGCTCGATTTCAGAGAAAGACAGAAAATGTTTCAAACATTGTTAACCCTGAAGTATTTTCACAAGTTTATTATGCAACTGCATTTTAAACCAGTGCTGAATGGACAAATAAAGGATAAATCAGCAATTAATGCTTTCAATCCAGAGGAAGAAATTAAAAAGTCCACACAAGTGTATTGAGATACATACATCTTGCACCATAATCATTTCTGTTGACCTCTTCACTCAGAAACTGATTATAACAGAAAAAGTACCATACTTGCTCTTAAAATGCCAATTTCATATGGTGGCACCTGAAGATTCGCAAGCAGAAAGGCACCTCTGCTATTGCAAGTCAGCCCCTACCTGAATTCCAGTAATTGTTCCCGACTGCTGCAGCCCCCATTCCCATACCGCCCTAAGGATTCCCAGATCGTCAGGGGAGGCTTTTGGGATACAGGGGGGCAGCAGGCAGAAGGCACGAGACCCACTGCATAAACATATTTCCACTTCATGATTCTGGATGCTGCCCAGAGTCATCAAAATCTGTAATGACTTATTTTAAATTCCGTGACATAAAATGTTAACAATGTAACATGTTAAAATTAATGAATTAAAATTAAATACAGAGATTGGTTTAAAAGTGAATATTCTTTTTCCAGATCAGTTAAAATAATTCATCCCAACAAAGAAAATAATAGTACAGTAATACTTGTGCAAGAAGTACTGGCAAGACAAGGTAGTCATCTGACTATTGGAAATATTCAATATTTTCTTTCCTAATTAAATACAATGGTCTAACTATTTAGAGTATCTACATTTGCCAGGGAAGTGCAAAAAACTTACATGAATTGCACTTCTATGTGTGTAGAGATTGAAACGTGGCTGCCACAGCTCCTATTCCGCTTGCTTCTAAAAGCTTCCCAAACTGTTCCGTTTCAGAAATAGCAGCAGGGACTGCAGGCTCTATAAGTTCAACTATGGGCTACTGTAGAAATGGGCCTTCACTGTCACTCAGCTTTCAAAGCGCCACTGCTGAGGGAGGGAACCGTCACAAATTGCCATGGTCACATATCCTTTGAGGCTAAGCGGATCAGCTACCTTCATGCATTGCCCAACAGACACCTGATAGAGTCGATTATGTTTCTGGAGACAGAAAAATAAAACACAACAGTTGAGGCAAAGCAGCTCAAAACCTGCTTCTGAATGAGATTATTGTCTTTGCTGGGGTGAGAAGAGCTGACCTTACTTGGGCAGTTAAAATGTTGCCCTGATTCAGTCACCACTCATATAGAGGACAGGAACTCTGAATAACTATGCAGGCACTAATGTTTGAAGCTTGATGCTGCAGTGATCTGTTTGGATCACTTTTCTTAGTCAAATCTATGTACAGTGGTACCTCTGGTTACATACGCTTCAGGTTACATACGCTTCAGGTTACAGACTCTGCTAACCCAGAAATCGTGCTTCAGGTTAAGAACTTTGCTTCAGGATGAGAACAGAAATCGTGCTCTGGCGGCATGGCAGCAGCAGGAGGCCCCATTAGCTAAAGTGGTGCTTAAATTTAAGAACAGTTTCAGGTTAAGAACGGACCTCCGGAACGAATTAAGTACTTAACCCGAGGTACCACTGTATTGCAAAGCTGGGGAACTCTGCAAACATTACAATACATTACCACTGTAGACAAAAACAGTGAGATTAGTGTTTCCATGAAGCTAATCCCGGAGAGCTCATCTCATGGAATTTTGATATAGGTCAGCCTTCTCCAGCCTTGTGCCCTCCAGATGATTTGTACTGCAGAACAGACTTTCATTTTAAAATAACCAGACATGGTAGTAAAGAGGCACATTTTCAAAATGCAATGCGCTACCCTGGTGTCATTTCTTATGGGTTAGGAGGGAGGAGGGAGAGAGCAAACAAAGCTGGAGAAACCATGCCTGCAATGCAAACTGTCCTTCAGCTGAGCTACCCCCTGGGAAGCTGTTAAGTCTCCATTTTTTGCTTAGCGGCATATTGCCGTGTGGAAACACTTATCACAATGTTATTTCAATACAGTACTGGTATTCAACAATATGGCAATTTATTGCACAGCCCTCCTGCAGACATGCCCTCCAGTATGTGGAGAGAATTGAGGGGCTGGTGTTGAGAGTGCAGGGCTCCATTCTCCTCCCTCTTGCAACAATCTTTGTGTAGTTCTAAATACCCAATTAGATCTACAATCAACCCATATATGGCCAGGTTTTTGCAAATCGGGCTCTGGATTAAATGTTTCCAGTATGGCTACTTCCCATTATATAAATGTCTTCCAATGTTAAGCTTGTCAGGTTATTCCATGTAACCTCAAAAGGAGGTATTTGGATTTTTATTCCAACAATGACCCATTTACATGATAGTTCACTCCTCCACCGATCTCCACATAATTTAGATGAGCACATACATCATTTAATAACATTCCCAGATCTGCTGAAAGAGGCGGTCATTAAACCGCTTCTTAAAAAACCATCTTTAGACCCGGCCAGTATGGCCAACTATCGCCCAGTCTCAAATCTTCCATTCTTGGGCAAGGCGATTGAGCACATGGTTGCTGAACAACTCCAGGCACGCCTGGAGGATGCGGACCATTTGGATCCCTTCCAATCGGGATTCAGGCCTCATCATGGGACTGAAACTGCCTTGGTCGTGCTGGTTGATGATCTCCGGCGAGCTAGGGACAAAGGTGAGAGTTGTTTCCTAGTTCTGCTGGATCTCTCAGCGGCCTTTGATACAATCGACCATAACATCCTTCTGGACCGTCTAGAGGGGCTGGGAGCTGGGGGCACTGTTATGCAGTGGTTTCGCTCCTTCCTCCTGGGCCGGGTTCAGAAAGTGGTGGTGGGGGATGAGTGTTCAGACCCCTGGGCCCTCACTTGTGGGGTGCCTCAGGGTTCCGTCCTCACCCCCATGCTTTTTAACATCTATATGAAGCCGCTGGGAGAGATCATCAGGGGGTTTGGACTGGGTGTCCATCAATATGCAGATGATACCCAGCTCTACCTCTCTTTCAAATCAGAACCAGTGAAGGCAGTGAAGGTCCTGTGTGAGTGCCTGGAGGCAGTTGGAGGATGGATGGCGGCTAATGGATTGAGGTTGAATCCTGACAAGACAGAAGTACTGTTTTGGGGGGACAGGGGCGGGCTGGTGTGGAGGACTCCCTGGTCCTGAATAGGGTAACTGTGCCCCTGAAGGACCAGATGCGCAGCCTGGGAGTCATTTTGGACTCACAGCTGTCCATGGAGGTGCAGGTCAATTCTGTATCCAGGGCAGCTGTCTACCAACCCCACCTGGTACGCAGGCTGAGACCCTACCTGCCCGCGGACTGTCTCGCCAGAGTGGTGCATGCTCTGGTTATCTCCCGCTTGGACTACTGCAATGCACTCTACGTGGGGCTACCTTTGAAGGTGACTCGGAAACTACAACTAATCCAGAATGCGGCAGCTAGACTGGTGTCTGGGGGCGGCCGCCGAGACCACATAACACCGGTCTTGAAAGACCTACATTGGCTCCCAGTACGTTTCCAAGCACAATTCAAAGTGCTGGTGTTGACCTTTAAAGCCCTAAACGGCCTCGGCCTCGGTCTCCACCCCCATCGTTCTGCCCGGACGCTGAGGTCCAGCGCCGAGGGTCTTCTGGCGGTTCCCTCATTGCGAGAAGCAAAGCTACAGGGTACCAGGCAGAGGGCCTGCTCGGTAGTGGCGCCTGCCCTGTGGAACGCCCTCCCATCAGATGTCAAAGCGATAAATAACTACCTGACATTCAGAAGACATCTTAAGGCAGCCCTGTTCAGGGAAGTTTTTAACCTGTGATATTTTAGTGTATTTTTGGTTTCTATGGAAGCCGCCCAGAGTGGCTGGGGAAACCCAGCCAGATGGGCGGGGTACAAATAAATTATTATTATTATTATTATTATTATTATTATTATTATTATTACTACTACTATTACTATTATTATTATTATTATTTTATTTTTATTATTATTAATAGGAAACCTGTACTGAAAAACATTACTGTGGAATTGTTAACCCATATTTGATTTTTAGAATTAGAAAATCACATACCTACCCACACAAAGACACACACAGAAAGAGATCTGAAATCATCCACTCTTGTCCACAACTCACCCCAAGCACCCATTGCTGAGATCCTCCTGATCCATGGCATTTCATAAGGCGTGGTGGATCAGAAGTGCGAGATTCAGACACATCCAAGCATAGGAGATTGTTTAGAATCAGCTCATGATCTTCATTGTAAAGCCATACCTAATAGTGGAATAATTTATTTATTTAAAATCATTTCTAAACCTCTAAGTATTGTACAAAAATACAAGCAGTAAAATACTAACACAAAAACAACCACAAATCACTTTATAAAATATGCCACAGTGTAAAATCTCAGCTTTCTAAAGTATTTTGAAGCAGATTAATTTCTTATTAATTGCATTTAAGTAAGATTCCCTTCTTAACATTTTCAAATTAAGAATTGAGGAGTGAAAAAAAATCTGTTTACCTTAAGCAGAAAAAACTACCACAGATACTTATTTTCTGTGAACAAGTATGAGCTGAGCTTTAAAAAGGAAATATATTAGACCAATCTGAACATGTGGAGAGGTGCTAGCAATGGAAAACTCCCAGTTTTCTCTCCTCCCCCTTTTTTTGGCTTCTCTAAAATTACCTAAAAGTAGGGAGGGTGCCAGATGTTGTTTGCTTTAATTCTGAAACCCTCTAACAGCTGTGCATTTTTGGATCAGATATAATTTCTCTGGCTATTTTAAATCCACATTCATATGGGCCAGTAACTCTATTGAACTTATTTCCAGGACATGGGGCCCCTCCTCAAGGCACATTTTGAACCAGATCTGTTCTTGGTGCCCTGGAAAGTTCCTGGAATGGACCTCAGGCACTGAGCAGAATTCTGAATGTGTCACCTAGTGTAGTGAGGTACTTAAGGAATCCACAAAGCCTCCTTTTAGTAAGTGATTTTGAAGCAGACAACAGTGGCAAAAATTTGTAAAAGTAGCTAATGGATACTGATGTATTTATCTGAGTGATCAGTCCTGAAATAACAGAAAGGGAATTGATACAAACAGAAAGCTTTGTGTGAAGTAAGTGTCAAAAGATATAGATGACCAGAGCATACAGTGAGAAGATATCAAGTGAGAGACCCTTTTCGTGTCTATAGAGGAAGGAATTTGGGTGTTGTTTTTTAATGTTATGAAGGAGTGATCAAAATAAAGCAACACTGGAGACTATAAAAATGAACAATGCTAGGGAATGCAAAGCAAGGAGAAAGTAAGTGCTGTCTTCAGGCACTTACCTGATTTTGATCATTGTAATCACACTCTCTGACCACAACAAGTCCTCCTTTTTGACTTGGGTGGCCTTGGGCAACAAGACATTTATTTGTCTGAAGATGAAGCAGCTGCAAAAGAAACACACACATAAGACAACTGGAAAATGTCTGCAATCACAATACTATTCATTCTTGCCATATTATATAAGGGAGAGGATAGGGGAGAGCATTATGGAAAAAATGGGAGACGTTTGGAGGAAAGAGGCAGAAGGTTATTTTATGTGCTCTCTATAGAATTTCCCCTAACAACATAGGCGTAGCCAAGGGGGGGGGCAAGGGGCAGCTCCCCCCCATCAAGTGAAACAATAGAAATACTTAACTTACTGACCTATCACATCCGTTCTGCCCCCCTAACAAAAGTATTGGCTCCACCCATGCCTAATAGTTGTATCTCTAGAATAATTTTCACTAGATCAAGAAGAAGAAGAAGAAGAGTTTGGATTTGATATCCCGCCTTTCACTCCCTTTAAGGAGTCTCAAAGTGGCTAACATTCTCCTTTCCCTTCCTCCCCCACAACAAACACTCTGTGAGGTGAGTGGGGCTGAGAGACTTCAAAGAAGTGTGACTGGCCCAAAGTCACACTGGTATTGTTACAATCACAGAAGCAACTCTGTTGACAGATTTCTATGAGATATGCGTGGTAGAGACTAGTACGGACACAAAACTTTTCAGCACACACACAGTAAACTATAAGCTCTTCAGGCCTATCTTTTTTTCAAAACAAAACAAAACAAAACAAAACACCACTTTGTGTGCTGATAAGGTAGCCTCAGAGACAGCGACTTTGCCCAAAGCAACTTGATGCAGTCTCAAGGCTAAGAAGAGATAAAAGAGAAAGTTGCATGCACCTATGCACATTTTTATGATGCAAAACAGGCTAATTTAGGATTAATTATATCATCCAAAATTCTTTGGAAAGGTAAGATTTTTTAATCTCCTTCCACTGTAGAGTCATTTCCAATATATGTGTTCCTAAACAGGGGTTGTCCAACACGCGGCACACAAGCCACTTGTGGTCCTCAAGGCCTTTCTTAGTGGCCCTTGCTATGTACTGAAGCTGCAGGGAACTGGAAGTGACATGAAAGCCTTGCCCTAGTTTGTGACCAGCACAGCCACTCGTCCCAGCTGTGGCTGAGAATCCACCTTGGGGGCAGGATGAGTAGAGAGCAAGAAGGATGTGGGGGGGAAAGGAAAGGAGGGGAGTGAAAGGCAATTTCTTCAGCTAAGCAAGCAATGTCTTCCTTGCAGAAGATTCTCTCATCCAGAGAGAATCCCTAACTTGTACTAGAGATAGTGAGTGTGCACACACATGTGTGCATGTGTTGAATATTTGGGTGGTGGTGGCGGCAGGGCTGGAAGCCGGAGTGGCAAAGAAGGAGAGAAGGGGGAAAGGGGCAAGAAAGCAATAAAAGCAAAATGGCAGAGCTGCAGTGAGTTGCTAATTTTCTTCGTCTCATTTTCTTTTCGTCTCTCTGCCCTGCCCCACCAAGAGCTGGTAATAACTCCCTTGCTCTTTCCTCTCCCTTCCTCTTTGCAGTCTGGAGTCCTGCCTGCATCCAGCAACTTCCCTCACACCAGGCAGCCTCCATGATTTGGGATCTTTTTGGTCACTTTTTAGGTAGGTAGGTAGATAAATGTGTGTATAATAAATAATATTAAATATATTGCAAACACTTTATGATATGGAAATTTAATTCAGTGTGTATACCCCCCGCCCCAGGTTCTGTGTCAAAATACTCTTGTGGCCTACTTTGTTTGAGAGCTTGGACCACCCTGTCCTAAAGCAAGAGTGCTTCTGATCAGACAAGAGATTATAGTGGCCTACAAATGTGAAAGGCATTCATCCATAATGAAGGTTGTTAACCTGCACAGGAAGGAAGGCAAGTAAGACTGATATGATATCTTTAGCATATTTGATCTAAAAACTACAGTGCATAATTACAGATTTTCAAAGCTACTCTTACTGCAAAGCTGCACTATTTTACAGATAGAAAGTAATAATACAGTTTCTTTTAATTCAGATGCCAGCTTTTGTGATCTTTATAACTACATTTTTCAGAGTATGGTTTTAAAGAACCTGAAGAGTTAGAACAGCATCTTACCCGTCCACGTTGCAATGTTTTTGGTCGTTTTTGCCCTTTGTTGAAAAAGAGTGGCGGCGGTACTTTGGCATTAGAACCAGAAATTTGCATCTCTGGGTATATATTGTCTAAATACCACTTAAAGGATTTGCAGTTCAACTTTCTTCTCAACTCCACACGATCAGTAATATTCCCATAGTTCCTTGTCCGTAATTCTGGTCGCAGAGCAAAATACTGTTCCTATGTCATAAAGAGGAAAGCGTGCTAGGAAAAATTACAATTCAGAACAATGATTCTATTTTGAAGTGAGGGTGAATACACAGGACTGAAAACAAAACAAGCAAAAAGCCAATTTCTCTGAACTGTAAACCAATGTGGTTTGTACATGTTATAAAGCTACACTTTGAAACGACTGTGCCTATCCAGCCAATAATGACCAAGGGCAGAACCACAAATTTTAGGACCTGGGGGGTCAGCTTGCTATATTCAGTTTTTCATAGCAGCTGAAAATTGCCTGTCTCCCACCCTGGCTCAAAACGTATGTGTAAGTAAGAATGTGAAGATAAATAATGAACATATAACCTAAGTTAGAAAACATAACTGCAGACCCCAAAGGGCTGGGCCCCAGTTACCCCCTCATAACCAACGAAACCTATGCTTCAGGTAGAACCACTTTTGTTCTGATTTACTGTTTTACTACATGTCACCAAGGAAATTACGGGAATTATCAATGCAAATTTCTAAACTTTTGTTACAACTCAGAACCTATATTGAAAGGTTCTGATACCACACAAAAAGTAGAAGATGAGGAAAACTACCACTTTTCAGGAACGGGACCAGAGTTTCTGAATATCCATCCCTGCTGTGACCACCAAGGCACCCAGATACATCCACCTTTTGCTATGGCTTGTAATTATACAGTAGTGTCCATCTTGCCTTATATTCATCCATCCACACATGAGCTAGCCGTAGAGAGTTGTGCGCCATGGTGTCCTGCCCGCCTGGGGAGCCATAAGGTCGCCTTTTACGAAAGATGTGTCCGACTCTGGAGCATGGGATGATGAGAAGTTTGCCCCCACACATCCAGATCTGCTCAGAAACAGAAGTAATTAATAAAACAAAGGATTGTTACCTAAGGTCATATTAAGCATAGGTGTGGTTTCTGAAGATGTTGGACTCTATTTAACATAGTTAGAAAGGATTACAGCTGATAGAAGCTATAACTTCTAGATCAGGGTTTCCCAAACTTTGGTCTTCAGCTCTTTGGGGACTACAATTCCCATCATGCCTGACACTGGTCCTGCTAGCTGGACGTGATGGGAGTTGTGATATGAAAAAGGAAATTTATTTTTAAGAAAAATATTGCCTGGTCTGACAATAAAAGATTCCTGACACCTAGTTTAGAAGAACTTTAAACTTTCACAGAACTCTGCAAAATTAAAGAAAATTACAGTGGTACCTTGGGTTACATACACTTCAGGTTACATACACTTCAGGTCACAGACTCCGCTAACCCAAAAATAGTACCTTGGGTTAAGAACTTTGCTTCAGGATGAGAACAGAAATTGTGCTCTGGTGGCGCGGCAGCAGCAGGAGGCCCCATTAGCTAAAGTGGTGCTTCAGGTTAGGAACAGTTTCAGATTAAGAACGGACCTCCGGAACGAATTAAGTACTTAACCTGAGGTACCACTGTACTGCACAACCATAGTGTGTAAAGAAATGCGGTTCAATCAGGGTCCTCATCCAAGAAAAAAGGTTATAGTCTACAAAAATAGCATACATACCCGAAATGATATTTCCAGGTTTTCCCCTCCCCAGATGTCCATGCCGCTATCATATTGTCCAAGTTCATTGAAATATTCTCTGTCCATTGCAAACAAGCCTCCTGCCATTGTAGGTGACCTAAAAGAAAATGAGTGTTTTCCAAAACCATACCTACCAATGATGGGAGGAGGATGGGGGGGGGCAAGGGCTGAAGTCACACAAAATTTAAAAAAGAGGATTGATGTGAGGTATGTATGGTTATGCATCAAATGTGGAAGTCCAGCAACATGGGGGGGGGGGACTGGAATACTGTCCAATCAGTAATATATTTAAGACTAACCAAGTGGGAATAGAAACTCACATATGATCCAAACACCTGGCCCTAATTTTTTTAAAAAATGGTGACAATGTGGCGTCGAGCTTGATTTCTACTCAAGGAAACTTTGAAAACCTGCAGAAAGACAGTGCATACCACTCATTAGGTAGGTAATGGTTTTTAGGAAGTTATTCTGGATCCCCAATTCTGATATTTTAGCCTGTGATTTTTATTAATTTTAAGTTTACTGATTATTTTATTGTTGTGCACCATCCTGAGAGGCCTTTATGGCTATAGGGAAGAGCATAGATGTAATGAAGTAATTGAAGGATTCAGCCACTTTTTCTATTGTATGATGAACATTGTTTTTCCCTTACCTCCCTTATTTGTGACACATCTCTTAGGCTTTTATACAAGGTCTTAAGGACCTTTACTTACCAATTGTTCCCATGACAGGTTACAAATTAAAGCAGGAGTCACCAACTTGGTGCAGAATTTGGCGGCCAGGTTGCTCATATAATGCCAATCCTTGCCCAACTGCACTGACTGCCCATTAGCTTCTTGGCTCAATTCAAAGTGCTGGTTTTGACCTCTAATTTTGTGTTATGGCACACTTCCTGTGTCAGCCACCAGCATTCTCTCAAAATTCTAAATGTACCCACTAGTCCAAAACATTTGGCAACCCTAGAATTAAAGGCTTGCCAAACTTGGAATGAACAGCATTTATGGATAAGTTATTTATTATATGTTGATATCAACTCATTAACAGCTTTGCTGAAATTCCGGTTTCAACTTTCCTGTTAAAAATTAGGTGTTGAAAGAGATTTCTCCAAAGGAAATTACTGACATTTGCTAGTACAGCTCATTGCATCTATTGGCTATCCCTTTTCTTCATTCTTCTTTTCAGTTTAAGTGTTCAGTCCTAAAGATGAGTGTTGAAGCAGTTGTACCCCCCTTTTTTATCTTCCCCTTCCTTGAAAGAGCACATGGTTTCATACCCGGTACTCCCTTCATAATATGGTATGCTCTTTAGCATATGGTACTTAGAGAAGGTATCTTACTACATAGCATATTATGTAGCAGCTTTGCTGCCAGCTTATTGTCTTTGGTTACATCAAGTTGTCTTTAAATGAAATATTGTTTTATTGTATTTTAATGTTTCTCACTCTGTGTGAACGATGCAGTGTGGGTTATAATATAAATAAATAAATCTTACTTGATTGGAGATGTGGCTCCCTCAGGGCCTTCCAGTTCTGACAAAGGAACAAGATCCCATTTAAAGTGCAGACCCCAGTTGAACCCTCCACGGACAACTGGGGAAGAGCTGTAGGTAAGCGTGTCAGCGCTAATTATATCAATGACAGGACAAACCACTGTTTTCCGTGATTCCTGGATGGGTGTCAGCAAAGGTTGCAACCACAGCTCATTCACCTCACAGTGACTGTCCAGAAACACAAGTACCTTCCCTGAGAAAAGACAAGCACAATAAGAACAAAGAACAAAAAGCAAGGCAATCAGAGTCAGAGTTACATATTTTCATTATTCTAGACATGTTCCACTCTAGCAGAGAGAGGGGAACAATATGAAACACAGCAGCCTGATGGGGAAATCTCACGTACTTGCTACATCCAGGTAATTCCACTTTTCTTTCTTTTAAAAAGGTAGAACTCTATCACACTACAGTTGGGATGGATTATCTCATGATTACATTTTGAGGGATTCCCCCATCTATGTGGCTATATACAAGAATTGGACCTTTCAAACTTCAGTGGGAAGGGGTGTGTGTGATTCTTTACTTATTCTATTAACAAACCACAACTTCCACTCCAATGGTTTTCCTAAACTCGCACTGCAACCACCATATAATATCACTTATCCCGTTTGAACCCTTAACTTATCAACAGCCCTGGTAACTGGGATACAGACATGGTGCAAAGCCTGACAGATATAACTACAATATTTAACAAAATTATTAATGTTTATTTACTGCAAGAGTATGTAGTGCACAAGCTTATGTGGTTGCTTTAGCACAGTACTCTCTCTTTAAATAAGTATGCATTTGCTAAGTTGTTACTGCCACTTTAAATATCAACTGCTTATTTTACACTACCGTTATTAAACCATGGCAGCTCTGAGGAAGCAGTTAGGTTACCCTGTTAAAACCCTTTTGCCCCACTGCCCTTGTATCTACACCAGGGGTCTGCAACCTTTAAGACAAAAAGAGCCACTTGGACCCGTTTCCGAAGAAAAAACAAACTGGGAGCCGCAAAACTATTGCGACATTTAAAACAAATATAACACTGCATATATTGTTTCTTACCTTAATGTCTAATCTGACAGCGGGCGGGAAGGTGACGTCGGGACAGTGCGTAACTAACACACGCAACGCCCCCATGTGACGTCACAGCCAGTACAGCGCCCACCACAGTGAGGAGTGTCGGGGCGCACAATGCGCTTCCTCCCCTCGCTAGTATCTGCCCTGGAGCCGCGGCAAAGGTGTAAAAGAGCCACATGCGGCTCCGGAGCCGCGGGTTGCAGACCCCTGATCTACACCATCCTGTTTAACCCTCACAAATACTCCAAGTGAGGACTCAAGTGCAGGTCTATTTTTGCTGTCCTGTCCTGTCCTGGAATCTTCACCCAGACTCTCCACCCGGAGTCCACCTGGACTCTCCACCCGGAAACCAGAGCCTACCATTCCAAACTGCTTCTCACTTCTTCTGCCTCAGTGCTGTAGACAGATCCCACCCCTCTCACTCATTCAGCTAAGCCAAGTGACTCACCTACCCCAGCAAGTCTTTGGCCACCAAACTATGCTGCCTTCCTCTCAGCTCCTCCTCTATTGTCTTCTTCTATGGGCTGTTCCCTATGAACATCAAGCGCCAACCAACATGGGCTGACTCCTGCCCCAACTCAGGTCTGGCCTTAGCCAATCACATGTCTAACTAGGAATTCTACACCTGCAGCCAGCAGTTAGATAATGCATATATTCTACCCTTCTATGCATAATATCTCCACCCCCTCTTCAGGTGTCAGTTAAGGTCCCCCATGACATTTTAATCAATTTTCACCTGATCAGACAGAAGACACCCCCAAACACATTATAATACAAATGTCAGAACACATTATAATACTCAATAAAACTTGCCTCAAACAGGATTTCTTCCTGTTCAAGAAATCAATTTTAGAATAACTACAAAAACACAACTCAGCCACAGACCTTGTCTTGTTGGAAAACACATGGAGTGAGAGGGTGGTGACCTAAATTGTGGTGGTGACCTAAATTATCTGGATACTAATATCCAGATAATTATGGATATCTGGATACTAATATCCAGATAATAATGTGGTGGTGACCTAAATTATCTGGATACTAATAATGTAATAATAAGTGGGCTAATAGTTTCATTTCTTATATCAAGTACTTTTTCTAGGGAAATTAAGTTACAGCTAGGGGGCGGGGAGGGTGTGGAATCGCCAAGAGTATTATTTATATAACTTGTATCCCACAGCCTTCATCATGAATGCTCTCAGGAGGCTAAAATGATAAAAACTATACTAATGATCATAAGAGTCATCCATTACAATTATGAGTCATAAACAAGGCCAAGGGGGTAGCCAGTAAAAAAGATGCAATTATGAGTTTTAAAAAGCCCAATAAAAACTTAGAAGTTATTCCTAAATGAAAGCCAAGGTTGGAAACCAGAAACTCAGGAAATTCCATTCTAAAAAGGCAGTTAGGTGTTCCAATTATAGCTATAAAATTTTCCTACTTCACTGGGTATAGCTTAGGGAAGCTATTCACAAGCTGCAGCACTGAGCTCAAATAGTAAAGCTGAACAAGTACTGCTGCATGTTCGGAACTTCAATGTAATTATACTGCATTAATGTAGATGATTAACACGCATTAATTAGGAGGAGCTTAGATCATCAATACAAATTATAACACAAGCTTTCCTGATTCAACACCGATTACTGTTCATGCACAATGCAGGCTGATTATAAAGATTATCAAAAAGATACTTTAACCTAATTAAATGTTATAGCCACAACAAATCTCTCTGGGGAGATGACTGTGAATCAGTATGAATGGGGTATTTGTAAACAGCTTTAATAAGATGCCTTGTCATAATGGAAACAATTTAACTGCCAACCTACATGTAGTGAGCTAGGGCCAGATTAGTCTGTCCCTTTTGGGGAAAGAGACAAGCCACAGTTGTTTTACTGCATTTCACAAACCCTGGTTTTCACAACTGGTGCATATTATGGCAAAATCAAAACCTTTTATAACAAGGGGATTGTTATGACATTACTTCCCAGGCTTAATACACTCAAGATTAGAAGCCAACCTCAGATTTGCCCTTTCCCTGCTTTCCTCACCATGAGCAGAAGTGGGATGATCCTGGACAGCAAGAGAGATTCCATATTATTTAAGTAAGTTAAAATAGAGAAGAGATAGCCAAATACACTATTCTTGAGTGTCCCACCCTATTTTCCAAATGGTGGTTCACTATAGTCTGACCCCTTCACAAGTATTCAGGTTCTATACTGATGCTGACAACTACCTACAGAATATTTAACCATCAGGAAATAACAGGAAGAAGCATACATATTAAAATTTGAGACTGTGAAAGAATTATATTTCTTATCTACTAACTGTGGCTAACAGTGGTCTTCTCAGCAACAGACTTATTTGCTTTTGAATCCAGGGATGTTCTATGTATTTTGCTGACTTATTTTTTTGTTCATTTTAATGATGTATTTTTAAAAGACATCTGAAGGCAGCCCTGTTTAGGGAAGTTTTTAATGTTTAATGCTGCATTGTGTTTTTAATGCAGTGGTACCTAGGGTTAAGAACTTAATTTGTTCTGGAGGTCCGTTCTTAACCTGAAACTGTTTCTTAACATGAAGCACCGTTTTAGCTAATGGGGCCCCCTGATGCCACCGCACCGCCGGAGCACGATTTCTGTTCTCATCCTGAAGCAAAGTTCTTAACCCGAGGTACTATTTATGGGTTAGCGGAGTCTGTAACCTGAAGCGTCTGTAACCCGAGGTACCACTGTATTCAGTTGGAAGCTGCCCAGAATGGCTGGGGAAACCCAGCCAGATGGGCGGGGTATAAATTATAAAGAGATGACTGGCAGAATCCAAGACCTGGGAGAAGAGAGGGTTGAAGAAGACTGGAAGAAATTTAAGACTTATCTACAAAAATATTGCGATTTGGATGAATGTTAAGAAGGATGCTAGATCATAAATAATTGCTTACCATTAAATTAGACCTGAATTTGACGATAAGTGAGATTAAGGAAAATATAAAACCTTTTGGAGAAATGTTAGATGTATTTAAATGAATGGACATAAGATTGTAAACAAGATGATAATTTACATGGAAAAATTTTTTAACGATGTAAGTGGGAGCGGGAGACGTGAGGGAGTCCAAAGAAGTGAAGAAATTATGTTATACAAGTAAAGCTGTCTATAACCTATGCATTTGTATTTAAAAAATCTTAATAAACATTTATAAAAATAAAAAAAATTATAAAGTAGTAGTAGCAGTAGTAGCAGTATTGTTTTGCTTGAAAGCTGATCAAGGAGCATTTACTATGAGAAGTTTCATATTTTTCTTTATTCTTCATTAAATGTATTAAAGTCATAAGCAATTTGGACAAACCATCATGATTTAGAAGTACTGAACAAACAAAGGGACTGCATGAATTCATAGATATAAATGACATTACCTGTAGCATGGGAAGCTCCAATCATTCTCCCACGAATTAGCCCTTCTCGCTTCTCATTTCTGACTAGCTTTATATTGTTCGGAAGATTTTTTGTTAGATAAGCATCCAATTCTTCTTTCAGATCAGCTAGAGTAAGAAAAGGCAAGGGGAGTAAGACGGCATTTAGTAATCTGTCAGTAGTCCTAGTATCCTTAGACTACACTGCACAAAATTACAGTAACATATAATGTAAGAGTCTTTCACCTAATTCACTACTGTCATCCACCAAGATAATTTCATGGAGAAGATTAGATGGTGTGCGGTCCAAAACGCTATGCACTGTCCGAAGCAAGGCAGAGAATGCTTCATTATAGAAACAAATTATAATGCTAGCATAGGGCAGTTCATGAGGATAACTTTTTTCTTTACACCTGCAAGAAAGAAAAGGCACATATAACACATGGTTTTCAAAGAATGTTGCTAATATTTCACGAACACCCCATATAATACCAAAATAGAAGCTGCACCCTCCCTTTTATAATAACCATGCAATATGCGTGTAGCTGTTTCCCCCACAGAATATCTTTTACTCATAAGTTTAAGAAACCATATGCCCTGTGAATCATTGGCACCTAAAAAAGGAGTCTGGCAATTCAGTTGCTGAGGAATACTGGATTTTGTTTTCTGTAGAGGATGCAGGTTTATCCTTCTACTGTGCATGCTTGTTGTTGGAAGAAACTGAACTCTGCATATTTTACATTTCTTCCTCTGCATTACATTTGTCCACTAACTTTTTTTTTAAGATAATGAAAACAGGAAATTTAGGGAACACAGTCATCCTATCTCTAATGCCACCACAGATAAGTTACTCAAAATCCAGCCCTTTCCCCACCCCACCCCACTCATTTTCCTCCTCTGCTCCTTCCATTCATAACCCTTTCTTCACCTTACACTTCGTTCATCCTCCTCCTATCCCCATTTAATTTTTCTTTCAGCACTGCAATACCTTTCTAATCCTGATATCCTTCTAACAAACACATGAAGCTGCTTTATACAGAGTCAGACCACTGATCTATCTCATTCAATATACTCCACACCAACTACAGCAGCATCTCATACAGGGGTGTTCCCCAGTGCTACCTAGAGGTGGCAGTACTTGATTCAGAGATTTTCAGCATGCAAAGAATATATGCTCTTTCCCCTTTTAATTCCCTACTTCCCTACTTTACAGTTCCTTAAAACTTTAAACACTATTCTTTAAATTTCTCCACAGCTTTTCCCCCTGTCCATTTGCATGTCTTTCTAAGACCCAAATATCTTTCCATTTCTATTCCATTCTTTTCCCCTTCTTCAAGCTATTCCTCATATTCAGCAATTTCCACGGCTCATTTTTACTTTTACTGACCCCTGTACGTACATGTAGGGCTTCCTATAATACATAACCTCTTACAATTCTATAGCTTAGAGAAAATATGTAACAGTAATGATGCAAAAAAAATGATTGTATATATAATTTCCAGTTAAGCTTGAGTCCTAGGAATTCTCAATTAAACACTGAATCAAAGGAAAGCAGGGTAGGGAGCTATTTTTCCTTCCTTCTCTCCAATATTGCTTCTAGAAAATTACACAGGTTACTAAGTTTTGCAAAGTATCTTGCAGCCCTGTTCATAACCATACTTAAAACACAGAATGATGTCAAGAATGAACTCAATGTTCACTCTATCCTAATAAGGAGATAAAGGCCTTTTAAGTGAGATCTTTGAACCTACACATTACAACAGGATCATGACAAAGCCAAAATCAAAGCTCAAAAAACAAAATATTCAGTGATCTGCAACTATTAGGGCTGTTTCACAAATCTGGATATTTAAATTGAAATGAAAAGATTGGTTTCTCAAGGTACACAATATATAGCTGCATTACAAGAGAAAGGAAGACAGCCTTTTGTGCATGCATATGTTAAAAGTTGGTTCTGAATTTTTAAATTCTGTATGGATAGCAATGCCATAGTGATTATCAGATTCTACACTGCAAAGAAGTTCACACACAAAGGGCACAATCCAGCCAAAGTTAAGCACTTTAAGCAACAGAAAAATACATATTTGTCTTGCATACTGCACAGCAAGAACCGTCAAGCAATTCTACATGTTATGCATATTTTGCCAATGTAAATACAAAAAGGAACTTATTTTCTAAACCATGTTATTTCTGAATCGCTGCCTTTCTTAATATAATTTCTAGTATGGTCTGAATTTCTTACTTCTCATCCTCTCTCATTTCCATCAGCTCTCTATTTGGGGGGAAATATGCTCACTCGACAACTCTGAGGAGACCTTAAATCTGTAGAGGACTGGAAGAAAAATGTTTACTTTATGAAAAAACTACAATGTCACATGTATATCCTTTTTCTTTCTGTAGCATGGCTAAGAAATAGAACCCAGGACAGGGCTATGAAATAGACATTTTTCAAAGAGTCTAGTTCTATTGGGTGGAGGGAATAAATCAGCTGCCAGATTTTGGGGGAAGGGCGAAAGCTGCTCTCGCCCCATGAAGAAAATATGGGGGGGGGGGGGAATCCTATGGGAGAAAGTAAAGTAATACACTTAAGACTGTTGCTGTTCCAGATGTATAGCATGCACTCCACTCACAATATGAAGTGCCCTGAACTCCATCTCAGAGGAGCCATACAGGAATGCAAAAAGTGCCTCCCCGGTGGTAGTTCTGATTTAAATTTAAACCAACCATATGCATGCCTACAAACACTGTAAAATGCTTGATGCTCCCATGCTTGATCTTCTGACTTTTCCCTTCTGCAGGACTAAGCCATTTTTGCAAAGCACAGAGCCCTTTCTTTAGGTGCTATTTCCTTCCCTGTTCACCTTCTCAAAGCAGCTAGACAGCTCCCTAATGGAATCTCTCCCCCCCCCCCCAGTATATGTAGGAATATATATAGGCACACTGTCAAAGGCATCGCTGCAACATACAAGCCCCATCCTTCCCACTGCCCATCATTCTGTTGGCCTTTTTGCTAGATCTTCACCATTGGGCTCTTGAAAGAAAGCATTCACTTTATCGAGAACATGCAGAAACATACTTTGCATCTCTTGTGTCTGGCACATCTCTGTGATATCCCAACCGGTTACTGATGAGCATATTGAAAGCATGCTTTTGATAGCCCAAGTCTCTCACTTCCTGGTCTTGTTCATTAAAAATCATACCTGCAACGGAGAATGTGCCAAAATCAATTCACTGTCTAATGTATGTATTGCCAATGATCAACTTCTTAAACTTGCGTGTTCAGCTAATGATATATTCCAGTTCAAATTACTGCCCATACTCATTTCCTGGCCCAGGGAAAGACTAATGAGGAGGTCTCACTGCTAAAAAGGATGGCCTATCTAAGCTCAAGGCATTTATAGCAATATTTGTGCAGTATTTACCATACTACTATGGTACTAATGAAGCTCTCTTTTCAAGTCTTAAGAGAGCCAGAAGAGGTAGCTGGAATACAGTGGTACCTTGGGTTACATATGCTTCAGGTTACAGACTCCGCCAACCCAGATATAGTACCTCGGGTTAAGAACTGCTTCAGGATGAGAACAGAAATCGTGCTACGGCGGCAGCAAGAGGCCCCATTAGCTAAAGTGGTGCTTCAGGTTAAGAACAGTTTCAGGTTAAGAACAGACCTCCGGAACGAATTAAGTACTTAACCCGAGGTACCACGGTATTGCTCTTTGGGGCAGGAGGGAGTGGGGGAGGAGGACAGCAAGAATGTAGGAGGCACAAGGCTAAAATACACACACAATTTGCAAAGCTGGTCTCAATAATTTTAAGTAGTCCCCAGTGATATACAGTGGTGCCTCGCAAGACAAAATTAATCCGTTCCGTGAGGCTCTTCGTATAGCGGTTTTTTCGTCTTGCGAAGCAAGCCCATTGACAGCTTAGCGGATTAGCGCTACAGCTGTCAAGCGGCTTCCAGCGATCAGCTGTTAAGCGGCTTATCAGCGGAACAGCTGATAAGCGGCTTAGCGGCTTAAGAAAAAGGCTAAAAAAGCGAAAAAAACCCGTGGGGGGATGCAAGATTTTTTTCGTCTTGCGAAGCAACCCCATAGGGGAATTCGTTTTGCGAAGCGCCTCCAAAACGGAAAACCCTTTCGTCTAGCGGGTTTTTCGTCTTGCGAGGCGTTCGTCTTGCGGGGCACCACTGTAGCTGCATGGGATTTAAGAGGAGGAGACATGGCTGTGTTTGCATGTTGATTCAATACACCTAAGTCCATGCTAACCACTCGTTAACCTCACTTGCCTATATGACAGGCAGGAGCATAGTAGGCAAAGAACAGATTGCACAGTACAAAGAGGACAAAATGGCATCAAGGGGCATAGAATACTCCACACCACTTTTCTTTTCTTTTCTCTTCTCTTACCTTTTCCTTTCTTCTTTTCTAAACTTGCTCCTTCTAGATCTTCCAGTTGTACAAAAAACACATCTACGTGTACATCCTTAACAACACTTGTCCATAATATAAAGCCATACTGCGGTTAAAATTTTCAGGCCAGAAGACTACAGCTAGTTTGTTTTATTTTTCACTAAACACATTGAAACTGATGGATCATGCAGCACAAAAGAGAAAAATCGAATCAAACCGGTGGGAGGCATAGTACAAAGGTTTAGAAAGCAGCATGCAATGAGCTCAAATTCTTTATTATTTTTGTGACCTCTTACCTATTCTTGCACACCTGAGGACTAGAAACAAGCACCTTTAGTTTGTAAACTCTGGAGAATGAACCTGGGCCCTGTCTATTCTAGAAAAAGACTCTTTTTAAAGGAGGGAATGCATCTTGGAAATGATTCTAAGCTTTCCTCCCTATTTTACAAAGCATATTCTCTCCTTGCTGCAACTAAAATTGCATACAGCTTATGGGTCATGTAACCTAATCTTCTTAACAGTCAAAGCCAATAGGCATCTTCAGTTCATTCACTATGAAGCAAGCATTCAGGGAAAGCGTGATCAAAAAAGTAAATAAGAATTTTTAGCTTCTCCAATTTCATGAAGAAAAACCTACTGGACAAAAATATGTTTCTGAGAGCTACATGAAGTAATAGCATTCTACATGCATTGGTTAATGCTGAATAAGTTCCTCACCCTGAGGAAATAAGAAGGAAATTGAGGTTGGGACCCGGGTGCAAAGTACAACTGGCTCTGTGAAGAAAAGGTGCTATTGTACAAGACACCAGACAGAGGCTACACAATTCTGTAGTAGTGACTGCTAAGCCCCTTCCTCATTCTCAGTTGGGTCTTATTCCCGGGACTACACTCATTTCCCCTTATCATAGCTGGAACTACAGTAAATCGACCATAAGCGGCTACATGAGCCGCTGTAGGGGTTCACTGTTGCCAGTTCTGGGCTTCCAGATTGGCCCACCACCACCACCTTCAATTATGAGAGAAAGAGGGAGGCAGAGAATGTGGGGGCACTTAGTTCCTTGGCTGGGATGTTTCTTTGAGGCTGGCAGATTCTGCAAGCCCTCAAAGATTGTGGGTTCCTCAAGGTTCCTGTTCCCCTATAATACCAAGCCTCCTACAGAATCTTGCTCTTCCAAAGGTCTCCTCAGAGTCCAGACCCAGGTGGATTCTAACAAATACATTTCAGACCAAGCTGTACCTCTAATACTGTACAATGTGATTCATAATACACTATGCTGAATGCCTGGCTTTCATATCATAAATAAAGCAAGTCTGATTATCTTATCAGATGATAATTTCTCTGCAGATGGCAAAACATCCCTAGCATATTTTGGCACTAAACTAGACAAAGATCTATTTGTATTTTAATGGTTTATTAAAATAGCAGATCTAATTGAATTGCCTCTGCATTTTTCATTAGTAATATATATGTCTGGCAATTACTAATCTGGGTAAACCACTGTGCTTCAAGAGCAAGCACTTTTCTAATTTAGGGCTCCCATTCGTTTCCTGTCTGAAACTACATAGGAAGACAGAAGCACTTCACATCTGGTTTTCACAATATGAGTTTCAATGCAGTCAATTACTATTCACTTACCCATTTCAGGAGACATCTCAGTATCCCCCTTGATGGGATCCTGTGCAGCATTTCCCAATGGATTCCTGTTCTTACTGTATCTGTGGTGAGCTTCAGGTATGTGTGCTGGCCCATGGACAAAACGGGGATAGATCTTTTTAGGAAATGGCTTCTGAGGTTCAAGCCCCTTGATGGGCACATTCTTGAAAGACTGGGTGTCTTCGCTGAAGTTGAAATAAATAAAGAGTAGAAGTGTCCAGGTCACAGATGTGAAGAGGCAGCCATAGCAGAAATAGCGAAGTGTGACACTTCCCATTGTAATCCTAGCATTGTTGTTAGCACATTCTCAATCCCCTAAAAAAATATAAAAGGGAAAGGGAAAGGGGTGAGATTTCCAATTACAAACCTCTTCCTGAAAGCTGGCCTTTCAGAAAATGATCTATTTTAAATTAACCGTATACTGTAATAATGTCTTGAGAATGATAATTTTTCATCCTATACAAAGGCATCAAATCATACATCAACTTATCAGTATGCCAAGTTACCATAAAACTAAGGAACAGCAATGGATACAGAAATTTTAATTGACACATTAACAGCATTTTTACACAACTGATCATTGCAAATATTCTACAAAGAAAGCACCACATAATAAGATTACATTCTCAAATGCCTTGTGGGCATCTCAATAAAATGTCTCTATCTTGGATAAACTGCTGGCTTCCTGTTTCTAAATCAAGCATCATCTCAGAAACAAATACTCCCTCCCCTCTCCTTTAAAAATCCTACTGCCCTTGACTTAACAAGCACTTTGTGTTGTATTTGCTTCGGCACTAACAGTGGTTAATGATAACTAAATTCCTTCTCAGGACTTGCAAAATCTGCTTCAGGACCTGATTAAAATAAGTATTCAGTCAGTGAGTCCTTCCTTTTTTAAAACTAACAAGCTACTTGCAAATTCAACTATTAGAAACAGACTGATCTTCACCTCCAATCCTGGCCCTCAGCATTTGGAGCAAAGAGTGTGAGACGCAAAGAAAGAATGGCACAAATACCATGTTAAGCAAGTAAAGTTCATTTATTACTGGAAATGTCAGGTTGACACACATTAACAGCAAATATAATCTGAACTTTAAACATTTACAGCCTAACTGCTTAAAATATTTGCAGCACAACAACTAATTTTTAACAGGGACCATGTTTTGAACTGTGCAAAGGCTGAAAAGTCAGCAATTTTAGTTCTATTTCAACTCATCCTACAGGAGAAAAGACATGGGTTCTCAAGCTTTGTTCTCTTAAACACACAGAAACTCTGGTTCTTCACTTGAGTGCTGCACCACTTCACTCTTGTTTACCCATGTCAGAAAGAACTACTGCAACACCATGTCAATGGAACAAGGGATTGCTGCAGGTGAGGTGGGAAGACCCTGGATCATACCAAGCTCTGGGTCACCAGTCTCTGTTACTAACTTATTGTGTAGTTGCAACTACAGAAAATATTCTTGAGTTTGAAGTGCAAGTGTTGTGGATTGCAGAGGGAGAAAAACAGAGCCAGGTGTATGTAATTCCTTGTGTAAATGAAGGGGTGGGGAAAGTAATTACATTCCTTAACTGTGTAATGTAATTAAGCACAAACATGATGGCCTCTCTATGTTGGCCACTCAGTAGAATTCTCAAACAAGGAACAGTATATTTCCTATGAGAATGTCATAACCAGTTCAGAAATATGTTCAGTTCCTGCCCCTTCCTACTTAATTTTGAAATTTATTCTTAATTTTGCTTATAGGCCATGCTGCAAAGAGCAGTGGCAATGATGCTTCAGCCTCCCACAAATTTTAATTTGCCCACAAACCTGCACTGTCATATATACATATACATGCTTCAATATTACAAATAATATATGCTATGACCTCTGAATTTAGGTCCCCAGCTAAGGTTGCAATCCTATACCCATCAAATTAGGACTAAGCCCCTTTAAACTAAATTCAATGAACAGACACGCACAGGAATACACACTAAGTTTCCAGTATTAGCTGTTGGTCATTAACAATGAGACACTTTGTCCTCACCAGTACTGTAGGACAAGAAGGGACTGCAAGGTCAATTTCCTAGATACAAGTAATCCAGTGTACCTATAAAAATTAAGTCATCTTCACAGAGTTTCTTCAAACTGTATCCATGGCACTTGGTTAAATGAGCTGTAAAGGAATGCTACAGATACACACATCTCAGCTGGACAGTTTTAAGATTCGCTTTCTGAATAATAAAGTGAAAAAACCAAGTACTGACCTTTCTCTATTAAAGTGCATGCTGGCAGAGGACAACGTTATGTAGGTAAAAGCATATGCCCTGTAGTTACAGCATGATCTAGTTGGTGTTTTCATACCAATAGTTACAATAAAAAGTACAGCAGCCCTTTAATTAAAACCAGTCCATTCCCAAAAGGATTCAAATCCCCACTCAATCCACTGGGTGACCTTGGGACAGTCACTATCTTAGGAATGACCTACCTGACAAGGATGTTGGCAAGGATAAAATGGAGAGAGAAAGAAGTGTGTAAACCACCTTGAGTTCCTTGGAGTAATTGTGGAATATAAATATAATAAAAATGGTTTAAAAGGGGGGGCAATCTGTGTGCCACTCTGGAAAAATACAGCTACTCTTAAAATTTGATTGTATATATAATTCTACAAATTTCTCTGGTATTATCATGATACAGCGATGACATTCACAATGACATATCACAATCGACACAGGAGACAGTTATAAGCAAGCTAGTCAAAACATGAAGTCCAAGAAGTAATGCTGATATCTTCTTTCAACCTGCCTATTTTATTTCAGCTTCAATGTTCCCCTTCCAAAGGTAGTATCCTTCTTGTTTGCCATATTACTCTAATTCTACTTGATGCTGTTTCTCCTGGGAGACGCAGAGGTCCGAAATATCTCTTTCCTCCTTTATGTTGCTCAAGAAAAACAGATACAAGAAAATAGTGTTTGCAGCATCCAAACCAAATTGCTCAGACCATCTCAGTTAAACAGTACTATTTAAAGAACAAAATAGCATCAGGCATCTCTACACAAGACACCACTTGTATGGCGGAAGACACAATAACAGAAGACACCTCTTACACGGCAGTCTCTAAACTGAAAAGTCCCAAATGCTGTCGCCTTTCCTCATACAGGACTTGCTGCCCCATCACTGTGGCTGCCCTTTTCCAAACCTGTTCTCTTCAATACCCTTTTTAAAGTGAGAAGATCAGAACTGTACTCCAATTGTAGTCATTCCGACAGGAAGTAGTGATGGTCCTCAGTCTGGATGGTCTTAAAAAGGATTAGAAAAATTCGTGGAGGATAAGCCTATCAGTGCTCTGCCATCATGGCTGTGTTCTGCCATCATGGTGGTATGCTTCTGATTACCAGATGCTGGAAACTGCAGAACAGAGGAGTGCTCTTATGCTAATATCCCGCTTGCAAGTTTCCAACAGGCATCGGGATGGCCACTGACAGAACAGGATGCTGGACTAGATGAGCCTTTTGTCTGATCCAGCATGCTCTTCTTCTGTTCTTATGAAGATCAAGCAAGTCTACCATCACATTCTTAAAGGGGTCTAATAATAATAATAATAATAATAATAATAATAATAATAATAATAATAATAATAATAATAATTTATTTATACCCCGTCCATCTGGCTGAGTTTCCCCAGCCACTCTTGGCGGCTCCCAATCGAATATTAAAAACACAATACCGCATTAAACATTAAAAGTTTCCCTAAACAGGGCTGTCTTCAGATGTCTTTTAAAAGTAGGATAGTTGCTTATTTCCTTGTCATCTGATGGGAGGTCGTTCCACAGGGCAGGCACCACTACCAAGTGAAGACTGAGATGCTTAGGAATCCAGGTCCCATGTCCAGCACTGACTTCCACACTTGTATGGTACAAATAGATTTATACCATGTTGCATATAGTCTTTGCTCCATGCCACAAGCCATGCTTTATTTGCCCTATACAACTCAAGTAAAAAATATTACCAATGTGAAAAGAAATTTCACAACCCATAATTAATTCCCTGAGTGCAAAAATTGAGTTTGGCATCAGAATGTTGCCATGTTTTCTTTCTTTTTTAGCTGAAAGATACTGCCAATTCTGACTATGGTGAAATGGCTATATTCCATCATTGCTTCCACAGAGTTTTAACTAGTTCTAGCTTTTCTAAAACTTTCACTGATTTTGCAGACATGAGGATAAATTGAGGAAAACATTCTGTCAACATTTCCCCCCAAACATGACACAAACGGAAAGGCTGTTCATTATTAAACTTAACTAATAAAAATCTGAACAGTTCTATATTCCAAAGAGCCATAATAGGCTATAGTTTGGTTACAAAGTAACTGCAAGCTCCCAAACAGTTGAAAGCTGTAGATACCTAGATTGGGGCAAATAGCCTCAGTTTACATTAGCACTTTGATTAGCCTTAAAAGAATAACAGCTTAAGGTTTGTAGAAAACAAAGGTGCTCATGGCTTAAATGGTGATAACAAGGATGTCTGTTATCCTACCCAAAATATAAACCTTAAATCTAAACACTTTTATGCAACCCATGCATGCTTTTTGGAAATGTAACATTCTCAGGAGAGTTAGGAAGAAACAGAAAATTAAAGCTGTCTATAGTCATATGAAACAGATATTCAGGCAACCTTATAATATATTAAGATAGTCTACTATAGCTACTGCTAAAATTTTCTAAGTATCTATAGTATTTTTCCACAACAATAGCTAAGAATACTTGGCTACCATCACAGATCAGACTGAATAAGCTACTAAAAGTTTTATGACCAAGCTGCTGGATTGAAATATAATAGATTGATTAAATGTCGCCTAACAGGATCACATGTCTCAATGCGAGGCAGATAGACCTTTTTCTTGGCACACATAAAAGATTTCACGGTTGATAGACCAGGCCTAGAGGACCATGAACTGATCAAGGTGAGGGAAAGTGGAACCACTTCCAAGAGGTGCATCAAGACAGGTTTGTCTCTTAAAACACCACTAAAACAATTCACAGCAGAAGAAACGCCTAGCCAGAACCAAAAGCTGAAGTGAAAGCTTCTAAACCCTTCCAAGCAGTTACCAACTGGGAGATACAGAGGGTACAGGTGCACTGGGCCCCATGCCAGCAGAGGTCATAGAATTTTAGCTTTCTTTGTATTTTAAAAAAGGGGCAGCAGTCAATCAGATATATCAAAAGAAAGCTAGAAAACAAAACACAAAAACAATGTTAAACAAAATAGGTTTTCCTCCACAAAGTGGAGGGAGCGTGTGCGAGCTTAATACAGCCCTCAATATTTTATTCAAGTTGGTGCCCCTGATTTACAGGTTTTGAACTCAACAAAGGAACTGACTAGGCATGATACTACTACTGCGAAAGGCAGGTCATGTTCATTTTCCATCTAGCACCATAGAAGAGGAATCTGAGCAATACTCCAATCTAGCTGAAACGCATCAATAGAGTTGTGAAATATAGACTAGCTTACTGTGGCATCATCCTCACTGAGTGAAAGACAGGAAAACAAAGGCTTTCTGCTTCTTCCGCATTTTGAAAGCTGAAAAACTGGAACGGTTATTAAAAATGCAATCAATAAATAAAGTTCTAAGATTGTTACCTAAGGTGAACTATTAACCTTAGCTTAAATCTATGCATATACCAGCCTTCTAATGACTTAAGAACTGCACTCTTTTTTTACCCCTCTCAGATTGGAATTGTTTCAGCAACAGCATCTTTGGAGAGAATGCACTTCCCAATTCTATAACTTTGGCAAGCTGATGGAAATGAAGAAACTGTAGAGGCAATACTATCGCTTCCTTCATTTTTTTAATTCTCCTTTTTTAAAAAAGAAATGGTTGCATACCACTTTTGTCTTGCTAAATTGTTTCATCTTCAGCCTCTTTAAAACTGTACGGGTTATTGAGGAAGGCAGAAGCCTAAACATTTGACAAAGCAGCTGTAAACCACTCTATTTGTTTATTCAGTTTTTTATTTGTGCATATACTGTAACTATACACATGCACACACATTAAAAAAAGACTGGCAATCGCATCCACCGCTAAACCCAATATGTTTTGACTATACACAATTTTTGCTTTAGGCACAATCTCTAGAATGTAGCCCCCACATAAGTTTTCCTACGTCAGTTCTGTAATTTTCCCTATATTATCCCCTGCTTCAATAACTAGTACTTAATCAACATGGTACTAAACCCATCTCTGCCAGAAGATTAGACTTTGTAGGGTTTAGCTGGATTACTGCAGCAATCAGAGGCTGAAGAATGGTTCTCCTTTCCATATCCTACTTTTTATCCTTCTATACACTCTCCACAACAATTGTTCAGTCATGAACAATACTTCAGTTATGAGAATACCACCCAAAAATAATAAAAGGGCACTACCTGTGCAACACATCACTAGTAGTGACAGTGAAGATAAAAAATAATAATACATTGTTCTCACCTACATGCACACTGGGGCTGTAAAATCCACATTTTACAAATGTCTGCAATACAATAACAGGATGCAATTGCAACATATTAAGGAAACAAATGAAAGTTTTTTTCTGATTCACTGTTGATATCCAAATCATCTGCCAATTCTCAACACTGTAACTGTGATAAATAATAGTAAGGATTGTTGTTGCTTAACCTAGTCAACAGCAGTAGTAATTAAATTCCTGAGCAAAGTAAAGCAACTCCCTGTCCAGCACTAACTTGTGCCAAGGAAAACGCAAGGATTATTGAAGCACAGAAATCCATGTCATGTGATATGTTAAGAATGGAGCTATTCTGTCTCCTACCTCACACTGTTGCTATTTTCCAGCCGACAAGGTTCAGGAGTTAGGGCATTCCATAGCAGATATAACATGACACAATGGGAGTTTTTAAAACATTATTTCCAATGTTATTTAAGCTTGAACTTTCCACAATAGAAAGATGCCTAAGGTGACAATCCTATAGACATTTACCTGAGAGTAAGTGTCACTAAAGTCAATGGGATTCAGTTTTCAGTAGACATGCATAAGGCTACAGTGCATAGGAATATTTTGATCAATAAACTGAATATTTTTCTGTGGCTACTAAAAGCATGCAATAACCCATGGCTATACAAAACTTCTAACCAGGGCTTAGAGAAACTCTTACCAATAAAAACTACTCAGTGCTATTTTTCTAGAAAAAGAGATGCCAGAACTCACCATAAATGCCTCCCTTGTTCTCTTATAATAGCAATGGTGCCCTGCCACCTCAGAGGTGCTGGAACTGAATTCCGGTGAGTTCTGGCTGAAAAAAAGCCCTGCTTATACTTAAAAATTACTACCACATATCATTCCTATAGAAGCAGGGATGAAATTCTAAACATCAAAAGCTGTACAAATATGAAGAGAGCTTCCACCATGACATCCACTTCTGCCTTACAATGGTAGGGAATCTATGATGTGGTCATCATAGTAGAATGCTATACATTTCAGTATACAGAAAATTCTGGTTCACAGCTGTTTCTCCTTTTCTACAACTCATGTTCGAAATGCCTGTCCCACTTTCTTCACTACATTATGATCAGCAAACAAATAAAATTCTAACGGTTGCTCAGTGGCAAATCTGACTGAATTAATTGGGTCTTACTCCTGGAAAAAGTGTGTTTTGGACTGAGGCTTTCTCTCAGCTGCCGATTTATAGACTATCACATTCTGACCCGGGCTGAAAGCATTCATTAGGTAGCACAAAAGAGCATCTCAAAGGAGCAAAACCATCTTGCTCATTGGTTGCAAGAACTTGTAAGCAGCTGGTTCTATTAAAAAACAACAAAAAAACCACCCACAAATCTTTCAACTCCAGTTTCCCAATATCCTACAAAGGTGGGAGGGGAAGGAACACAACCATGACAACAACCCCACACTTCTGCATACTGTACATACTGATCTTCCACCTCCCCGGTGGCACAGTGCGTACAAAAGAGGGACCTACCTAACCTGCATGTGGAGATCTCGAAAAGGTACCTCCTGGCACTGCGGCAAACAGGAGAGGAAAAGGAAGGCAACAACTGGCCTGCGAAAACTGCTCCTATTTTCACTCACCTGGTGCACTGTCGCCTCAGGTGCACGTCCCCGATTGATTGATTGATTGATTGATTGACTGACTGGTTGATTTGCCCTCTCCAAAACGGGAGGAAAGAACCGATTCCCTCCCTCCTTCGTCTATCCCCACTTTCGGAATTTAGATTATCAGGCTCCTCAGCCAGCGTCTGTCTCTCCTCGGCCCCTCCCTGCCAAGTTTCTCCTCGCTCACCGAGATTCAGCGCAATTCCTTGCACGTCTTACCCACGCCTAGGTCCCGCCGGCGCTGACTATAACCCAGGTTAGCCGGACACAAAACACAAGAGCGCGCGGGCGCGCGCGCCCCAAGCCGTCCTTCGTTTGCTAAGTTAGGTATGCTCCATAAAAGAACGTTGGAGGATGCCGTTAACATTTAAACACTGACAGCGCCGGGCGGGGGGAAGCAGGACGTTAATTCACGGGCTGACTGACTTTGTAGCGAGCGTGGCACGGAAGAGGAGACTCCGGAGGAGGAGGAGGAGGAGGAGAGGGAGGAATGCTGCTGGCGGGGGTAGGAGAAAGGCGAGAGGGGCCGACGGCGCGGCTCCCCCATTCAATCGGCGCCCCGGGAGCAGGCCTGGCGTCCGCACCAAAAGCGCAGCCGGGCGCCTCAGGGCGCTTTCCTGAGGCGGGGAGGAGGTCTCTGCTGCCGCAGCCGGTACCTCAGACTCACCCGCGTTGTGGCCACCGTGCGACGCGGCTGCTGGAGGGCGGCGGGGCTCAGGAGCGCGACTCGGCGGAACCGCCACCATCCTCTTCACCTGAGGGAGAGAGAGAGGCGCGCTGGCGGCAACGGCTCTCTGAGGGGAGCGCGCGGCAGCGGCGCGAGGCACCAACCGTCAGCGGGAAGGTGGGAGGGAGCCGGAGGAGTGGGGAAGCGGGTGAGGGGGGGGGAACAAACCGCTCCTCCGCGTGCCGCCTCGCCGCGGCCGCTTAGTGGGCACGGTCGGGCACGTGACGTCCCGCTCGCTTGTTCGCAGGCGCGAGCGTGCGTGCATGCAATGCGCGTCGCCATGACACGAGAGGCAGGGCTGTTTGCTGCCTGCTTCCCCTCCCTCGCCGCTCTCTCTCTCTCTCTCTCTCAAGGCAAGTTTTAAGGCAGGCAGGCGGAGATCTGGCCCAGCCCACGGCTTTGGTTCCAATCCAAGGGTGCCTTTGAAAATGTGGCTGGTGCACAGCACGTGAAGTAATAACGCAAAAGAAACTCTCCCAGAAGTCTTGCGTGAATTGGAAATAGAGAAAGAAAGAAATATCCACTCCTGTTTATTTTTCTGCATATTAAGGAGGTCAAATACTCTTCTAATAGTTTATAATGCTGTTTTATATATCGTCTTTTTGGCTGTTTATGCCTCCGGCCCTGAGGTGAGAAATGGCTTTTCTCCTTGGGGCCAGATTCCATCATAATGACAGCTTTGGGGGCCGGATTCTGACAGGGGAGGGCAGCAACTCTTTGTTTGTTTCTTTCTATGCCACCAACACAAAGAGAGAGAAAGTGGCTGTGAACAGCATAAAACCAACTTCAATTGCATGGGTAAAAATGACTTCAAAGGCTTGAGGAGACTATTGTGGTTGCTGGGTGTGGCATTCATCTTCCTTTGCAGCAACCTCTAATCTCCAGTTCTGTGCTCTCTTCCCTAGTGTGATAGATGTGGTTTCTTTCTTGTGGTGAGACTTCCTGTATCAGGTTCATGGTGATGCCAATTTCCCACATGCACTGTGTCAGGACACTACGTGGCAGGAGAGAGTCTCAGAAAGATGTGCTCTCCCAGCGTATTCACACTCCTGTCTCAGAATGGCAGGATCCCCAAGGACATACTTTATAGAATGCTGGCTTCAGTCACCAGGCACACTGGCAGACCAACTCTGCATTACAAAGATGTATGCAAATGTGACATGAAGGCTGGCAACATCCCCCACCCTGTGGGAATCCCTTGCAAGATGATCAACAGCGCCTGGAGACAATTGGTCAGGTCATGTATCCACAGCAGTGACCAGAGGAGGAGCACAGAAAGAAGAAACGCCTGGGCATACTGTATCTGCACCAGAACCTTCATCTGCCCCAGCTGCAACAAAACATGTCTCTCCCATATCGGTCTCTATAGCCACAGCAGATGCTGTAACTCTCGAACTTCACCTCTGAAGGCACACTTTTCCACTGTCTCCCAAGACAGACACATCCCAACCATGTTGGTCTCATCTACGAAGACTATGGTCAATGTAAGTTTTTCATTCATAAGCATGAAAAATAAAATTTAAGGGTCTGCAAACGGGCTCAGCTATTGATCTACATCATGTGGAGGCAGAGTTTTAATCAACAAAAAGTACGCCTCCATTCTCACAACTTTAGAAAACACTCGCCTTAAATGTTGTGAATGTTTTTGGGGGGGCGGATGCCTTTGTGGCATAGGTTATTTGAAAGACCATAATTATTTTTTCATAATGATAATTAGTAAACCTAAGAAGCGAATCTGTTGTTGTGAAAAAAGTACTAAATGTCAAGCACTTTAAACATTTCATAAGATTCCATAGCAGAGAGGCTGTTCTCCACATGGCTTGATCTAGCGTTGGCTTGACAGCACCCACATTAATTGGGTGCTGCAGGGACGCTAATCTTGTTCAGAAGGCAGTGTTTGCTCAAAGGAATGCATGCTTTTAATGCTCTTATGCTCAGGCAGCTTAGGAACACATGAAATTCAAGAAACTGTGTTAATTAATGGGAATAAAGAGCCACTCCCCCCCCCCTAATCTCTTACACTTAACCTCCTGCACAGTTTCTAGAGGGCAGAACATTTCAGTGTTTCCATCTGTTAACTGTTCAGCACCTCGAGGGCAATGTGTGTTAGAAAAGTTGCTAAGGCACAAACAGCCTCCAATATGCTCAGAGCCTTTTAGAAAGAAAGCAATAATATAAAGCATGTACAATTTGTCCTTAATAACCACAACATTCTCTCTGTTGGAATCCACCTTTTGCTTTGCTGGACTGTTTTCCTGGTACAAAAGCAAGAAAACAGCATTTCTGAAGGAGTTGCTTCATGGGGACGGTATTCTTAATCCATCTTTCCTGGTTCAGAGGCTTGGGGCCTGGTATTGCATATTTGAGGACCATAGGAAGCTGCCTCGTGCTGAGTTGGACCACTGGTCGGTCTATCACAGTACCATCAATGCTGCCTAGCAGCAGCTCTCAAGGCTTTCAGATAGGGATATTTTCATCCTGGTTAGATATGACAGAGATTGGATCCAGGACCTTCTGCATGCAAGGCAGAATGCTGTCCCAATGAACTAAGAAAGGGTGAGTGGGACCATGTCCCCCCCCCCCAGCCCTTACCCTTGGTAGGGCCTGAAGTCCCACCTGTTGCTTCCTAACCCATCCCCTATGCAGAATCAAGCATAAATAAGAATAAAATGATCTTGAACCATCTAGCATTGGCTTAACTCAGAAAGCTGAGATCTGTTCCATCCAGATTTAGCCCTCTGGTGGATTTGTGTACATGTATTACTTTATTTTACGGCCTGCCTTTTAGTATTTTGACTCCCAGAGCAGCTTGCAAACAATCAAAGCTATTGAAAACTTCAACAACACACAATATGTCGGCTAACAGATTGAGGTTGAATCCTGACAAGACAGAAGTACTGTTTTGGGGGGACAAGAGGCGGGCAGGTGCAGAGGATTCCCTGGTCCTGAATGGGTAACTGTGCCTCTGAAGGACCAGGTGCACAGCCTGGGAGTCATTTTGGACTCACAGCTGTCCATGGAGGCACAGGTCAAATCTGTGTCCAGGGCAGCTGTTTACCAGCTCCATCTGGTACACAGGCTGAGACCCTATCTGCCTGCGGACTGCCTCGCCAGAGTGGTGAATGCTCTGGTTATCTCCCGCTTGGACTACTGCAATGCGCTCTACGTGGGGCTACTTTTGAAGGTGACCTGGAAACTACAACTAATCCAGAATGCGGCAGCTAGACTGGTGACTGGGAGCGGCTGCCGACACCATATAACACCGGTCTTGAAAGACCTACATTGGCTCCCAATACGTTTCCGAGCACGATTCAAAGTGTTGGTGCTGACCTTTAAAGCCCTAAACAGCCTCTGTCCAGTATATCTGAAGGAGCGTCTCCACCCCCATCGTTATTCCCGGACACTGAGGTCCAGCACCGAGGGCCTTCTGGCGGTTCCCTCACTGCGAAAAGCCAAGTTACAGGGAACCAGGCAGAGGGCCTTCTTGGTAGCGGCGCCCTCCCTGTGGAACGCCCTCCCACCAGATGTCAAAGAAAACAACAACTACCAGACTTTTAGAAGACATCTGAAGGCAGCCCTGTTTAGGGAGGCTTTTAATGTTTGATGGATTACGGTCTTTTAATATTTTGTTGGAAGTCGCCCAGAGTGGCTGGGGAAGCCCAGCCAGATGGGCGGGGTATAAATAATACATTATTATTATTATTATTATTATTATTATTATTTTATTTATTTATTTATTATATAGATACTGTATTACAATTGACAACACCCAAAGGCTCAACAGAGGCAGGACTCTGCCCCCAATCCAGATGGTATCAAAAGTTTCAAAAAGTAAGTATGGCACCAAGAGGGCCTCCCTGGGAAGTGCATTCCAAAGGCAGGATGCCATTCAGTCAGTAGAGCATGAGACTCTTAATCTCAGGGTTGTGGGTTCTAGCTGCATGTTGGGTGGAAGATTCCCTCATTGTAGGGAGTTGGACTAGACGCCCCCTGGGGTCCCTTCCACCTCTACAATTCTATGTTTACAGACAATGACTTCTCTCCAGTCTGCAGCTAGCTGGCTTCAGGAGACTGGGGAACCCAGAGAAGGGCCTTTGAAGATTTATTTGTTATTTTATTTTTTCACAAAATTTGTATACCGCTTGATTGTAAAAAAAAACTTCAAAGCAGTTTACAAAGATGGAATTTATGTACAGGAAGGAAGGCAGTCCTTAAGAGACTTGGATCCCAAGCCATGTAATGAAAGTGCAGGCAATTAAGGGAACTATGTAAGGGCTGCCCGATTAAGAGGACTACATAAAGGCAGGATTTCTTTGCCATCATTGCTTCCTCAGTGAACTGCCCTGCAGAGCTGTTTTGGATGGTGCGTGGACTTGTTAGATTCAGTCTGGAAATTGGAACAATGTGCCCCTCTAATAAATGCAACTCATTTGTGAGATATTTTTAGGATAAACCTGCTTGCATCCATGCTGCCTTTGATGCCACAGTTGCAATGGATACAGTGAAGGTGTTCAGAGTGCCAGCTGCTCATGAGCTGTGAGGCCACTTTCAATTGGTGCAACCTGAAGATGTGGACAGGATTCTTGCAGGAATGAGGTGGTCCCAATGTCCTCTTGCTCCTTGCCTCTCTTGGCTTGTGATGACAATTTTAGGGTAGCTTGACCAGTTTGGGCACTGGGCACCAAGCTGCAGGGGGTGCCACAACAATGGTGTAGAATTTGAGAGCCCAGAATTCGCCACTGCTTGTGAGAGTAAACAAAGACCAGCTAACATGACCAACAGTCAAGGATGATGAGTTGTAGTGCATCAACATACGAAGGGCCCCCCATTGACTATCCCTGTGTCACAAAGTTGCAGTATTACTTTCCTGTTGTTATGAGGCTTCGCACTTCAAAAATTTGCCACTGCTCCGCCATTCTCACATGCAATAAATACTCTTCTCTTCCATCTTTGGTAAGATGCCACCCCTGATATATCCACTAGGTGGACCTCCAAAGCAACACAGCACAGAAGGAGGCTGATCATGAGCTAAGAGAAAGTTCTGCGCTGATAGCTCTTATTGTCCCATTAATGCCTGGAGTTCCTCTGCAGCTACATAATCACAGCTTTAAAAATGATTCTGGAAACTTTGTGGTTTCCTCCGAAGGTTGCATTTTGGTGTGTGTGTTTTTTTCCATACTGTCTGCAGCACTCCAGCTTTATTCAGGGCCGTAGCTAGCGGGTGGTGAGGGGCCCCCCCGCCAGGGGTGCAGGGGGGGCAAAATTGGCTACAAAATATGTCCATAAATCTGTCTATAAATAAAAATGAATTGAATGGGGGGGGGGTTGGAGGGTTGGAGGAGAGGCGGAAAGAAGAGCTAATTTGTCCGTGGCAAGGTGGTGCAATCTGGACAGTTCTGCCAGGGGCACAATATCAGCTAGCGACTGCTCTGGTCTTACTAGGTGCATGTTAAGTGAGATCCACTCAAGCTGAAGTACTAATGGGTTTCTCTTCCACAGAGCAGCTCTGATGTAGCCTGAGTGAAACAGGATGAATCATCCTTTTTTCCCTTCACCATTGCAAAGTACCCAAAATAACACTTGAAAATTTCTGCGACCCATTTCTTATGGGTCAAACCATAAAAGCAATTGCCTGTCTGCTGTTCAGCTCCTGAGATGTGCTGAAAGCAGTGGCAGCTGGTACCTCTTGACACCGGTAGAGTGGGGGACTGGGACCCTGGCAGCAGGTGGAGCCGAAGCCAATGACAAGCTGGAGCCAACTAATTCTACTTTTGTTGCCGCTCTCCTCCCTGGTGAGTTCTACAAGGAAAATGCTGGGATGAAGGAGGAGGAAGCTGGCATTCAATGCTGCCACCCTTGGGCTGAGAGTAAGTAAGTAAGAAAGCAGGCTGGTTGGTGGGGTGGTATCCCATTTGCCCTAAAGGACCAGGCCCACTGAGGGGAAAACATGCAAAAGTGGTGTGCCTTGGATACTCTGCACACATGACTCATGCAAGCTTCTTTCTTCTCTTCTTCTTTGGCAATCACACATAGCCGAGTAAGCATCTTCCATGAACATGTTCTTAACAGTGAGTCCATAAGTGACTGTGGAGGCCAATTCTGGATCCACATATCCTTCCACAGTGGGGACATAAGTTTCTGGGTGGGAGTTGATCACGGTGAGGGTTTGCCAAACGTGTCTTCCTCTTGGCTCGTTTCTCCTTTTTGCCCTGAGTTCAGGCTTCATCAAAGTCCACAACACCTTTGGTAAAGGCTGTTCTCCAATTGGAGCACTCAGAGGCCAGTGTTTCCCAGTTATCAGTACAGTGGTACCTCGGGTTAAGAACTTAATTCGTTCTGGAGGTCTGTTCTTAACATGAAACTGTTCTTAACCTGAGGTACTACTTTAGCTAATGGGGCCTCCCTCTGCCGTCATGCTATTTCTGTTCTCATCCTGAAGCAAAGTTCTTAACCTGAGGTACTATTTCTGGGTTAGTGGGGTCTATAACCTGAAGCATCTGTAACCTGAAGCATCTGTAAGTACCACTGTACTGAGGTACCACTGTACGTCTGAGGTACCACTGTACTTATGTTACTTTTTTTTATTTGCCTTGAGAGTGTCTTTAAACCTATTTTGTTGTCCATCAGTATTTCACTTTCCATTCTTGAGTTGGGAATAACGTAGTTGCTTTGGAAGACAATAATCAGGCATCCGAACAACATGACCAGTCCAACGAAGTTGATGTTGAAGAATCATTACTTTGACACTGTTGATCTTTGCTTCTTCTAGTACACTGACACTAGTTCACCTTTCCCAAGTGTTGTGTAAAAATTTTTGGAGACACCATTAATGGAATATTTCAAGAAGTTGGAGATGGCGTTTATAAGTGGTCCATGCTTCACAAGCATACAGTAAGGTTGGTAGTACAATAGCTTTGTAAACAAGCATTTTGGTTTCCCTGCAAATGTCCCAGTCCTCAAACACTCTGCACTTCAATCGGAAGAAAGTTGCACTCACAGAGCTCAGGCGATGCTGGATTTTGGCATCAATGTTGGCTCTTGTGGAAAGATAACTGCCCAGGTAGGAAAAGTGATTGACACTTCCCAACTTTACACCATTTAGTTGGATTTGTGGTGCTGCAGAGGGGTTGTTTTGTGCTTGTTGGTGCAGCAAACATCCCCAGGCATGCACCAAACTCTGCTTTCTAAAACTCCACATTCAAGGTGTCTGCAGGGTATCTCAAGGACAACCAGGCACAATGTCACTCCCCAATCTCTTGGGTTGTGTGCTAGGGCTGCAGCCTCTTGAGACAGATGAATGCCAGCGACTATCCCCTTCAAGCATGTAATCTGCAATATTTTGTGGCAGGTCCCTCTTGAGCTTATTAATTCTGCTTGCAGCACAAAAACAAAGGGGTGGGCTGGAACACATCCTTTGCATGCAGAAGTTCCCATGTTTGATTCCTGATTTTAAGTAGCCCCCCCCCCCGACTTGGAGTAGACCAAAACATCTGGAGGGCGCCAGGTTGGGGAAGGCTGGTGTAAAAGGATCCGATAGGGACTAGGAAGACATCTTTTCTGAGACCTTTGAATGTTGCGGCTAGTCAGCACAGACAATACTAGGCTAGATGTACCAATGGCCTGAGTCAGATTCTGTCTAATGCAGCTTCGCGTGTATGGTCAACATTATGGCTGAAATTGATATTCTGGAAAGCAGAATCCATTGCCTAATCCTTCCAGCTGCTCACCCATGCAGCTACACAACCTAAAGATTTGCTCTCTGTTCTGCCAGCCTGGAGCTACTCCTGCCTACCCCATATCCTGTGTCACTTGGTGAAACACACACACACACACACACACACACACACTGAGATCACAGAGAGCTGCGGTTTGGTATGGCTGCCAGCAGCATTTTATTCATAGTCTTTGGTTTCCTCCTGTTGGTTTTGCTAGTTGGGCTTCTCTGGGGTATAATCCAAGAGGAGGGTTATTGTTGGCTCCACAATAATGATGCAGGAAAGAGCAGCGGCTGTGCAATTCCAGCTTTTAGCTGTTTCAGAACCTGCCTAGACTGAAAGATTTCAGTGCTACTATCAGCAGATCTGCTTTGTCTCTCCCAAGCCCTGCAGGTAACTCCTGCTGTTGGCAGAGGTTCTTGCTGACATGGGTTCGGGTGCCAAGTGTTAAGACATCTGAGTTGGAGCAACCTTGATAATTTTCTGGAACGTAGATCAGAGGCAAGCGCATAGCCTCCCTGGTCTTTAAGGATAAACATGAAGGTAGTAGTAGGTTCAATAGGAAAAAAACTTAAGTCTGTTGGGGTGTTTTTGTGTGTGTTTTTTTAACTACTTTGTTTCTCAGTGCAGAATTAAAGCAGCCAGGCTGGCCATGGATGGCACAGAAAAATATATATATGTAATGTTGCATTTATTTTTGTTTTTATTTTTAAAGAATCTATTAATTTTCACCATAAAATTACAGCTCCATAGAAATGAAACATCAACAGAAATGTGCTTTTTAAATATTTGAATTGTTCTACGCCTTAACTCTGCACTGAATACACTAAAAAAAAAATATTTAATTACATATTAACATGTGTCCTTGTAAGGCAGAGCCCAAGTTGGAATTACATGAAAGCTAATTATTGACCAGCTTATGGTATCATAATATTTGATCTAAACTCTCTCATTTCTCTCCCCCCCCCCTTTTTCCCTCTTGTGCTCTTTGAGCAAGAAAACTCCCAGGGGCACTCCCTTTATAATCACTACAAAATAAACCCTTGCAGCGGTTCTCAACTTGTGGGTCCCCATATATTGTTGGACTACAACTCTCACCATCCCTGAGCTCTGGCCTTGCTAGCTAGGGGTGATGGGAGTTGTAGTTCAACAACATTTGGGGACCCACAGGTTGAGAAAGGCCGCTAGAGTCTAGACGTTTAATCAAGGCATCTAATAAGTACTGAGCCATTGCCAACAGCTCAGTGTGTGTGTTTGTGTGTGTGTGCGCGCGCGCGTGTGTGTAATTTTTTCATAACAAGGATGCAGGAAAAAAGGTGTATAGGTCCATGAGATTATAGAGCTGTGTGAAGATCTGATATGTAAAGGAACTCAAAAACAAGGCTGCCTGTAAATTTCAAAGAGGCAAAACATGGTGTTTAATTTGGCAAGTTCAAAAGTGGAGGAGATTGCTCAACACTTCTGTGACAGAGAAACCATGTGGGGAAAAATAGGTTGAGTGCTGGCATTTGGCTCTTGTTAAAAGAAATATATATGCTCCAAAATGCTAAGGATTATTTTTTAAAAGAAATGATAATATAAGGACACAGTTATAGCTTGTGCGAGCAATATTGCCGAGATAATATGCCTTTTGGATAATGTTGTGTGAACACAGGTTATAAATTCAGCATTGGAAAAGCTGGAATACTAAATTGGAAGGGAAGCACAACCACAATCTGCTGCCCAAATACTAGGTGAGGATGGGCAATTTTAAGGCCCCTTCTCTCCCTTCTTGCAGGTTTTAAACCTTAAAATCAGTCCTAGATATGTCAAGAAACTGCTATTAATGAGGGTGCAGAAGGAGAGTGTCTTCTTTGCAGTAGCAAAGTAATTCAGCTACTTTACTGAGAACAGCTCACAAAGATATGAGCATAAATACATATTGTGGGGTTGTTCCTGCTAACATAGCTAAGGAGGGTGGGGACAATCAACCTGGAGGTGTTCATGGCACCTGGAATATCAGATGGATGGATGGATGCAAGTACAAAAGTTTTCTGACCTCAACTTATTACTATTGCGCCCTGACCCCACCCACAGCAAGAGATCGTTCACCAATCCTACTGAGAAGAAAGGTTTTGTAGCATGTCTCCTAATTTGCATTTAAGGTATTAGGGGACATAGCAGGGTTGCTATATATGTCTACACATTAGGGGTTTTTTTAAGGCTTGGTCTAGACATGTATCTTCCTGTTATGAACATCACCTTATGCATTATTTTACTATCCTTATACAAGGTCTTATGTGTCCATATCATCACATGCTAGCTGGAACTAGTTACTCCTGTTGTGAATATATCCTTCCTAACCCCCATTGAAGCTCAATATTAACGTGATCAGGAGAAATCAAAATTAGTTTTAAGGATGTTTCACAAATAAACATATAATCTTTTCATATGCTCTACCGACTGAGCTATCCCAGATTATATTTTATTACACATCTTGTTTTTAATGTTTGATTTTTTTAGTAGTATTTCAAATGAATATTTTCGCTTGTCTCTTGTAAATTGCTTAGAGGTATTTTGTTCCAATAAGCAAAATATTCATTTTGTTAAATGAATGAAACCCTAGGGAAAGTAGTTATCTGTGAAGCACTAAGGGTCTCCTACAAATAATTCTAAACATCCATTCCAAATTATGATTCTCAAGTTTCTTTAAGAGAAGCCATGGCTGTCAAGGTGGTATGAAACTGACATAAGCATTACACCCAGGGCTATAGGTAGATTTGGATATAACTGTTCCTTATAGGGGGGGATCTGTGAAAGGAAATAAGAAAGAAAGAAAGAAAGAAAGAAAGAAAGAAAGAAAGAAAGAAAGAAAGAATCATGCCTCAATGTGCCTGTTGCTAAGGGCCTCGTTTTCAGTGATGTGTGTGTGTTTTGTGGGTGAAAAGACTTGGTATGATTAAGCTTTGTTCTGGTAGATTGAATTTTCACTATACCATATTGAAGTGGTGACGGATTTTTTTGGTAAGAAGATGGAATGTTTAAAAAAAAAAAAGCTGTCTGATCTTGTTTTAATTAGAATTCTGCAAGTGAGTTTAATGAAGCAGAACTTCACCCGAGGAAGATGAACAGTGTTTTGTTGTCTTTTTCTGAATGCTAGAAAAGAAGCTGGTATATGCTGATTGAATTTCAAGTAGCAATAGAACAAATATGCAAAGGATAATTGTCTCTCAATCCAAGGCTGATTTCCTCTTCAGTTTCCCCTCATATGGGAAAATCAAGGGTCAGCTATTGCAGGGACAACCGAAATCAATTCATTTTTCTGTCTGAGGTGAAGCACAATATGGCATTGTGTGTATAGGAAACTGACCATTGTGGTAATTGAATTTCACTTCACCACATGTCCTCCATTGCACCTGAGGACATCTAGCTAGCTTAGAGGACTGACTGACCCCACTCTGAGCCTCTGCTACCTGAGGCAGCTGCTCATTCTACCTAATAGTAGAGCTGGCCATGAGACTGCCCACCTTTTTTTCCGCCCACATACTTGTAATATACCGGTACATTTATGTGGTTGCCACCTGGTGGTGAAAACACTAAAGTGCTTATTGAGAAAAGTTGGAACCAAGCATGCTCAAAGCAGCCTTTTTTTTAGGAGTGGTTCCAAACTCAAAAACTATGTAGCAAAAGCTAATAAATAAAACCAGTTACTGTTTCATCTTACTGGTGTAACCTAAATACAGAAGTCAGGTGATTAAAGACTTCCACTAGCTGTCTTATTTGTCGCAAAATCTCCAGTGCATTATTTGTAAGCTTGAAAACCTGCTCTGGAGGAGTGGAGATGTTGTCATGATTGTCACAAGTGCCCGCCAATCAGCACTGCACCTAGCCACCCCTCAAGTGCAAACAGTAAGAATGGGTTTCTGCCGATCTTAGTGCTTAAGAGAAGGGCTGTACATCAGATTCAAGTTGAGAAGGCGCAACGTTGCAGTGGGCACCACTGCTCAAATTATCGATATTTGGACACATCACTTCGGCTGCAAAGCTGATCCCATAATTCATCATCATAAACTTTATTGCACTAGTCAAAGGCATAATCTAAAAACATCAGAAATCACTACTTATACAGTAAAACCACAGTCAAATCTAAAATTCTTTGCTACATAGGATAATAGGTAATTCTCATTTAAAATATACATATTAAATCTCTGAGTCCACTTTGCAGGTATCTAATTCTTTTGTCCTAATCTTCCTAGCTGCCAAGGCATGATTATTATTTTTTAAAACTTATGAATCATAATTCATTTTCTTTCATTATTTCTTGTTTCCACCAACAGTAATTGACAGAAGCTGCTATATTTAAAAAATCCCAATCCTTTATGTAATGAGATTACCAATAATCATGCTTGTCATTTTATTACTACTCACTGTTTATACTGAGCTCTATATTTGACTAGTCAAAAATGTGTTGTAGGTAAATGCAAATGCCATAAATGCATACATTATCAGTAACACCTAAGGTGATAATGCAGCTAGAGTCATAACCTAAGGAATGGTGCAAAATTGTTATGTGGAATGCTTGGTCTTTCTGGACTGACCCACCATCCCACTTGGTTTCTTAACAACTAAGACTTTTTCTTGTATTAACTTCGGGATTTCTCTCTCTCTCTCTCTCTCTGTCTCTCTCTCTGTCTCTCTCGATCAGCCTTTCTCAACCTTGGGACCCCAGATGTTGTTTGACTACAACTCCCATCATCCCTGAATACTGGTTATGGCAGATCAGGATGATCTTATGGGGACCCAAGGTTGAGAAAGGTTGCTCTAGATGATGCTCTGTATCATGGGGAAGCTGTCGACCCGAAGATGTTGTTAGAATCCAACCCACATCAACTTGGTATGATGGAATCCAACAACATCCAGAGATTCTTCACCCCTGATGTAAAATATGCATATCTGAACACTATGCCTCCGAAGAAAGAAAGAAAGAAAGAAAGAAAGAAAGAAAGAAAGAAAGAAAGTAAGTTACACTTCTGTTCATGGCAAAAGTGAACAGCAGATGAAGCCACTTTTCGTTAGTGTTCTAAAAGTGTCATGATGAGAAAGGATGTCATGTTCCATTGCTCTGTGTGGGTGGGGAGTAACATAAATCCATTTAAAAATAAACCCAGGGTGAATGTACAAATGGGCCCTTATTCCAGGCTATGCTCATTCTTCTGCTTTTTATTTATTTCTGCGCAGCAGCTGTTCAGAAGCGAGCCCCAGAGCATTTTTACACAGCAGACCAAGACCAGTTTTATGCCAGTTTAAGTGCCACGGCACAAAGAATTCTGGGAACTATTTGATGAGAGTTCTAACAACTACATTGAAGTTCTCTCATAGAACTACAATTCCCAGGGATCCCTAATAAAAGTATGGTCTGTCCATTTACTTTTTGCATTTATGTGCCTTATTTCTGCCAAGGCACTTTACAGTCTTAAGGGACTAAAACAAATGACGTAATAACCAAGGTTGGCTGTAGGGGGAGAGTTCAACTGCAGCAGGCCCTGTTGCTCTCTGTGCCTGCCTCTTTGCTCTATATATTTTGGCTGTGTTGCATATTTGTTTTTCTTTATTGCACTCCTTTCTTTCAAGAAGCTTGAGGAATGCCTTACCCTGTGTGTCCCAAGCTGGTCACTGGGATCATCTAAGGGAGTAAAGGACTTGACTTCTGGGGAAAGAGTTGCTAGATACTTTAAGGGAAGCATAAACTGTAAACTTAAACTACCAGCTGACAGAAATCCTAAACTGGGTCTCCCAGATGCTGGCAGGGCCAGAAAAAAAGCCAAAGGATTTCAAATCAGCAGATGGAGTTCTTTTCATGTTTGGAATGGTCCTGTTTCCTGGGCCAGTTATAAACAAGGATCTGTAGCTTTTTCTTCCGCAGGGTCACAGTGCACAGCTGTGCAATAGAGGCATGCAGAGAACTGGTCTGCATTGACCAACTAGCTATGGACTTTGGGTTGTGTGGGCAGAAACCTGTTCGATTGATGGACGACAACCAAAGCTGACTGACATACTCTCAAAGCGGTAAGTTTCATGTAAGAACTAAACACATTAGGGTGAAATACCACTATGTGTGTGAGGTGATACAATAAGGACTTGTTGAATTGGCATAGAAACATTCTCACCAAGCTACTACCGAGAGATGGTCTGGAGAACCTTCAAGTCAATATGAGACTGGGTGGCTCATTAATTGTGCATGCAATTGTTATATTTGCCCGAGAAGTGCAACCAGCCTTATATAACCAACATGCTTTAGTCTAATTAATGCATGAAGGGGTTAATGCCATAGAGTAAGCTGTACGGCCAGGCTTAGCTATGTCCACTTCCCTCAACAATAAGACTATTGTTCCTCCTCAGTTAACCGGAGAAGCTCAGTATGTAAAGAGGTTTGAGCTAGTTGTTCCAGCTCAAACTGCATGCCTCTCATCAGCCATTATTGAGTTCCTATACCAATAATTTAGGAACATTCACCACTTGGAACTAAACTAAGTTTTACTACAGTGTAACCTTTCTGACTGATGTATGGAAAAGCACATAAACCCAACCTTTGAATAGTTTGCAAGTAAACCACTTTTAACTTACTTTATGTGCAGTCTGTTCCCATGCCAGGGGAAGAGGGGACTATTTTTGAACTCATTTTAAAGGGTACATTTTAAAGGTCTCATAGGCTATACTTCAATGCTTTGCTTTGCTACACATTTTGTGATTTTAAATCTCTCCTGGGGTTCTCTCACCAAAGGGGACTTGCCCCAAACCTGGACCTTGGCATCCAGGAATTTTTGTTGTGTTTATTTATGATCAAGGCTAGTTTTTGGACTCTGCCAAAATCCCAGCTGCATGTACTTTGGGGTTATCAGTTCCACTGTGTGCCTCAAAAGGACGGCAGTTTTATCTGGCCTGCAGCCAGGGAACTTTCAACAATCAGGAAATCCAGAAGTGGGAAATTTGCAAACCTTAGCAGGAGGCAGGTAGCTGACTGAATAGAAATTTGCTCTTTGATCCTTCAGCAGCACCATTAAAGGCTTATCAAGCTGGGCATCCATCTTACAAATGAATGGGGCCTGCCACTTTAATAGCCGTTGGGTGAGCCAACACCACACCAAGTTAAATTGTGCCAAAGAGTGTCATTTGTGGTCTAATATGTTGCCTAATCCGATGGCCTGCAGTTTGTTGATTTTTTAAATGTCACCATGTTTTCAATAATCATAAACATCAGCCCAATACCATTTCTGCTAGTGTTAGTTAATGTTCTGCATGAGTTTCCTCCCTGCAAAAGGTGGAACATGATACATGATGGCAGGCCTCACAGGGCTGGTGTGGATGATGCACAAAGGACTGCAGGAAACCTTGCAAGCTAAGGATATGTCAGCATGGGGTTTTCCAGTGCCTCCAATGTAGTTTTCAAATAAACCTAACCCCACCTCAGTGGTCTTCTTCCATACCCTCCTTTCCCAATCCAAGTCAACATTTACATCGGGGACATATTGTGTTTGTTTACAAATGTGCAAGCTGAGTGGGTGTTGCAGGATGCAGAAGCAAGCACACAGGTTGGAAGTGTCAGTCCTCCTGGCATCCTAAATCCAAATCAGTTTTCCATCAGCTGTATTGAAATTGCTGCTATTAAGCTCTTCTTGCACATATTGGTTTGAGCTGCTACCCTGTGATTCCAGAGGCCCATTCGTGCAGCCTGCAGCAAGCAGAGGGAGACAGAACTGCCTACCTTAGATTTGCTCAGCTTGGCACATGACCCAATCTGCCGTGATGTGGTATAAGGTTTTCCACATGTTTGTCAAGCAAGCTGTATGTTTGTCAGGATCTTGATGTAGGCAGTTCTCAGAGACAAGTTTGAATCTGGTAGGTAAGGCTGTTATGAAGTCTCATGTTCACACAGCTTTCAGAAATGCAATCAAAATAAGTGTGGAAAATGTTTATCAAGAGGCAAATGTGTGGGGGCGTTTTGAGAGAACTGCAATTTTTGACAGAAAATACATAAAGTACAATCAGTTGCAAATTATGCCTGGTATTGGCAGCTCTCTTTATAATAGAAGGTAATGAAAAAGAGGATTTTACTTGTAAAAATAGTGTTTTTGCAGAATACCATCCTCCTATGTACTATGCATCAAAATGTAAAAGCTGAGCTAGTCATTATGTTTGCTTATGGGATGAAGAGTATAAAACAGTGTGACCAAAGCTCAGAGCAAACATATTGTAAACATTTTAAGAAGTCTGGGAATGTTCTGCATGTCTTTACAAGGGAACATTTGACTTCCATAACCCAGATGTAAGGGTAGCTGGGGTGGGGGCAAATTGTGTGATGAAATGCAAACAAAAATCTGTCATGTGCCAACTTTCTCTGCCTTTCCCCCTCCCTCCTTTGAAATATCAATACAGGTTTCTGCATTGCAAAGATCCAGACTCAGCCTAACTCTTTCCAAATGACTTTGTGGTTGTATTTTTAATGTGTACTAGTGCTGAAAGATCATATTGTTACCATGCCAAAAACTGGCCCCTGTCCAGATATGACATTGCTGCCCCCAAATTGAAATGAAGATGCGTTTCTTTATGAAACATGCGTGGGACTAAACAAAAGCAAATCAAGTAAAAATGCATTGCTAATTGCTGTTAAAATCTAAGCACTAGGGTTGCTCTAAAAGTGATTAGGCAGTCACCAAGCAATTTATTTTGGAATGGTATTTCCTTACTCTAGGCCCCTGATGGTTTCATGTTTGAGGTTTTGCTTTAAACTGTTCAGGACTATTGGCGGAGAGTGTTTGTTTGTACTAAGCTAAATCACTGGAGAAGATGTTGCTTAGTTTGTACTCTGCTAACTGGAGGCACAGTGTTTCCAGCTTGAGAGGCATGAATTGAAATCCATATGCAACCTGGTCCCTTCACATCTCTGCCCTTCTCTCTGCATAGTCAAGGTTGCAACTCTTAAGGAAGCAGGTGCATGCATAGTATAGGACAGACCCTTCAGAGCAGTTGGCTTGCAGTGGGAATAGTACTGCTAAGGCGTTTCAGGGTGTCTTGCAGACCTGGTGGGTTTGATCATTCTTAGCTGTTCAAGGAACTGAAAAGTTTTTATCTGTTGTGACCTTGTCTTGTGATTGTGTGTTGTACACTCAGTTTAATAAGTTTAAGGCTGCAGTCCTATCTTTTTAGGAAATAAGGCCTATTGATCACAGTGAGACTTACTCTGTGTAAGCACACACAGAGAAAACAAACATTTTATATTCTTATAAGAAAAATGTTTGGCTTCTGCCTCCCATCAGTTTCTCTGATCAAAACGATGCCGTTTCCAAGGCGGATGAAGGCAGACGCCAAACCATTTTGCTGTAAGAATTTAAAATGTCTGTTTTGTTAGTCATATTGAAACCATAGTGGGAACCGAAGCCTAGTCTTCCCTGTTTTGCTAGAAGCCTCTTTAATGACTCAGGCACCCTTAAGAACAGCTCTCTCAGCTGGCTGATTCGAAAGGCAAACATGCTGAATGACTACAGTCAATTCAATAAAACTTGGTTGGCAAGACAAGCAGAGAGAACACTGGGCCATTTACAGGACCCCGATAGCCTCACAAAGGTGGACATCTTTGGCTCAGGTCCAGACTTTGCAGATTCTAAGGGGTTTTGTTTGCTTCTTGTCTTAGTCGGTGGTATTACTTTTCTTCACTTCTCATTGCACTCTCTTATTTCTCCACCTCTTTCTTTCATCTGCACATAAAGTCCTGAGTTTTGAGCTGGTAGAATGGGCCTCAGAATTAAACACCTCCTTAGACATGTATCCTGGTGGGTTTGATGCAGACATGTTGCCACTACTATTTGCAAAACACTTTGTGTTGTTGTTTAAAATTTATGTTGTATAAATTTATGAAACAAATGAAATAAACAAACCACTCTGCAGTGGTTTCCTAATATATAGAAATAAACCAGGAATTGCCTGCCTTGCAGCATTTGGGACTTTTTAGTTTAGGGAGAAGGCGGGTGACATGACAGACGTTTATAAAATTATGCATGGAAAGGGGATAGAGAGAAGTTTTTTCCTCCCTCTGTCATAATACTAGAATATGTGGGCACCCACTGAAGCTGAATTTTGGAAGATTCAGGGCAGAAAGCGTATTTTTTGCTCTATAAGACTCACTTTTTCCCTCCTAAAAAGTAAGGGGAAATGTGTGTGCATCTTATGGAGTGAATGCAGGCTGCGCAGCTATCCCAGAAGCCAGAACAGCAAGAGGGATTGCTGCTTTCACTGTGCAGCAATCCCTCTTGCTTTTCTGGCTTCTGAGATTCAGAATATATTTTTTATTGTTTTCCTTCTCCAAAAACTAGGTGCGTCTTGTGGTCTGGTGTGTCTTATAGAGCGAAAAATACAGTAATTCTTTATGCAGCGCATAGTGAAACTATGGAACTGTCTTTCCCTTCAACATCTGAAGGCAGCCCTGTTCAGGAAGTTTTTAATATGTGACATTTTAATGTATTTTTAATCATTGTTGGAAGCCGCCCAGAGTGGCTGGGGAAGCCCAGCCAGATGGGCGGGGTACAAATAAATTATATTATTATTATTATTATTATTATTATTATTATTATTATTATTATTGCTGTAAGCACACCAGAGCTGGCCTGGGCAACCACTGCAGCAAAGACATGGGAACACCAACATGCTGCAAAATTGTTTATAGCACATGTGAAACCATAACTAGATCTTTGTGCAAAAGCACAAGCAGTCAGCGGGCAATATTCCAGATCACTGAGGCCTAGAAGCTTTGTTCAAAGGAGAATGCATGCTCAAGTAGATCTACTGGAGCACACTTTGGACCTTAAGATCATGCTAGGTGACCAATAGATGCACAGGGTTTGTGAAGGCTCAGGGCTGCCCCAGTTTAGTGCAAAACGGTGCACATTGCAATCTAGGAAGAGGTGGTTGAAAGCTGTTATCTGGGCTGTTTAAGACATGCTTGGATGGGGAGCGGACCAGCCTTTGCCTTTAGACAGCAGGAAAAGAGAATCTGTAGAGGAGCATTAGTTTTTAATATAAAAAAGATAGGTTGCTGATGTTTTTGTCGCCTTAAATGTTTGTAAGTTATATTTTATCGCTTGCACTTTATTACTGGTGGATATTTTGTTGGGGGGTTGTTGCTGTTGTTGTTTTTTTTGTATCTAGATCTTCTTGTGAATCACGTGAAAATTGTTCAGTTTGGTTGTGTATTTTTTAAATGTTCATTTATTGTTTATTACTACTTTCGCTATGTTGCAGTGATGTGTCCTTTTCCTGCTGCAAGCCGCCTTGAGCATGGTTTGAACTGTGGAACTGTGGCATACGAATAAAATTATGTATGCATGGAATGGCAGAGCCTGCCCTGGGGTGGAAGATCACGCCTCTTCTGAATTTCTAGTTTGTCTTAGTTTGCCTTGCCTCTCCTTCAATCTCTTGCTTTGACATCTACAGTATTTTCAACACATGCAAGGTATATTCCATTAAAAAATGGCTCTCCTTTTGTATTCTGCCTTCAACAGCAACAAAGCACACACATGCATGCAGAGTATAATGCCATGCACGTGAAAAGGTCCTTTAAAAAGCAAAGGATTACTATCAGGCATGGCCAAACTTGGCCCTCCAGATGTTTAGGGACTACAGTTCCCATCATCCCTGACCACTGGTCCTGTTAGCCAGGGATGATGGGAGTTGTAGTTCCAAAACATCTGGAGGGCTGAGTTTGGCCATGCCTGGATTAGTTTGACCCTCGCCCCACCCCACATTTGAAGATGGACAATTAAAAAAAAATCATTTGAAAACGAAAAAGCTTGTTTATTCCTATGGGTATGCACTTACCAAAATATTCTTTAAAATATGATAAGACTTTTAAGCAGCGCAGAGGCTATGTACCCCTTCGTCCACCTTTGCCCAGCTGAAGCCGTTTCAGCTGTTTCGGACTACAAATCCCATCCCACGCAGGCCGGGGCTGATGGGAGTTGTAGTTCTAAACAGCTGGCAGGGCTTCAGCTGGCCAAAGGCTTGCCTTCGCCAATAGCTTCGTGTCCAAACCGTGTAGTAAACCTTTCGCCTGCAGCTGCGGCTTCGCCCTCGGCCAGTGGCAACCAGCGCCACCTGCCGGCCGCGCCTCTGGCAGAGAAGGCAGCTTGGGCACGACCGACGCAGCCTTTCGCAACGGCGCCTTGCCCGAGGCGGGGGAAGGAGCCGCCTTCCTTCTGCAAACCCAGAAAGCGCGTTTGTGCACAATCGCGGCTCTCCCGCCGCCTTACCCAGACCAACAACGTTTGCAGCACAGGAAAACTACAAGCATCATCATCATTATTATTATTATTTTACCGGGGGGGGGTGCTCCTCGTAGGGAAGAATATTGATGCCCTTTTCGGAATATCATTCCCCTATTTAATTTTTTTAAGAGGGTGGCATAGCATGGCTATGCAGCTAAGCCCCGATTTCAAAGCGGGATCAACCGATTCCTCCCCAGTCTTGGCTCCATCTGCTCAGGCGATGATCAAGAGAGAAGGAGGCAGCCCCGGGGATGTCCTTGAAGACGGGATCCCCCGCCGAGATCCTTCCTCGGCTCAACCTTGGTTCTGGAGACGCGCGGAGGGGCGTGGGCCGCGGGGCGGGGCGCGCGCTCTGCGTTGGGGGAGAGAAAGTTGTCTTTCGTGATTTTGCACTTCCTGTTCGGCAGCAGCAGCGTCCTCCTCTCTTCTCCTCGAATATATATATATACGCGCGCGCAGAGCTTGGCGACTGCCTTCCCGGGCTGGGTTTCCTTGCTCGCTCGCGCGTGCTCCTTTCGCTTGGATCTTGCGCAAGCAGCTGTCAGAAAGCGTCCTCGCTTGCAGAGCGCGAAACGGGAACCGCAAGCAGTGCTGGGTGATCCGCTCACCTCCCTCCCTCTCTCCCTCCCCGGGTCACTTGTGTTTGCAAACTGCAGCCGCCTGCCTGCCTGCCTGAGAGTCTTGTTTTGCAGCGCGAAAGGAAACCAGCTCTTCAACGCGAATTGCATCTCTTCCTCCGGTGGGGCGGACCTGGGCACTGGAGCCCAGACTTGGCACTACAGAGCAGAGAGGGAGGGAGGGGGGCTGCTTTTCTGCAAAACAGCCTCCGCATTCAGATTAATCTGGGCGATTACTCTCAATTGTGTTGGGTGCACCTCCTTGCTTTCGCCCTCCGGGCACGCTGACTCAGAGGACATGCCCATCTCCTGCTGCGCAGGGGGAAGGAAACTTTTGCTGCCTCCCAGAAGCGCGGGCTGCTTCTGAATCGTTCCCTGCTGCAGCCTGAGCTTTGGCTAGCTTTCTCGCAGCCTTCCAACCATTGCGCTTTTTCCCTGCACGATGCGAGGCGCCTTCTTCCGCCTCTCCTTCCCAGACCCATCCCGTGCCCTTGAGGACCCCGAGCAGCCGCTGTGGTCGTAACGCCCCCCCTCCCTCCAAGCTTGGGACGTCCCTCTTTACAGCCAAAGGCTCTGGAAAAACAACGCAATATAAAACGAGGAGCTCCAAAGACCCATCACTTGGCACGGAGGAGCTTGGAGAGGGTTAGCCGAAGAGCCTGGCTGGAGGAGAGACCTGGCCGGGCCGGTTCCCGCGGGCCTCTCCTCCGACCTTCCCGTCGGAAGGGACATCGGGGAGATGGGAAGCACCGCTATGGACAGCAAGAAGAAAGATGCAGCGCCCGGTGGCAAGAAGAGCAGCGGCCAGAAGAAGCGCCTTTTGCGAGTCCACATCCCAGTAAGTTGCGCCTTCCTGGTCGATCTCGTTCTCTCTCCCTCTCCTTTCCCCCTGCTCGATTCCTAGCACTGGCAAAGACCGAAAAGCGAGTTATTGTTGTCTCCTCTTTTCTCTGGCCAGCTATAGAGAAGTTCATGCACCTCTCCTCCACACACCCCCATCCCAAGGATTATGTTATCTCCTTTGCAGCGCGAGCTCCCTCTTTTGCAGCAACAGGTTGGGAGGGGGTGGGGCACGAAAGGAATGTGCTCATGCCTGTCACTCAAAAGCCACAATTGGGGAACGGCTCTTTTTGTGTGTGGGGGGGGGTGAGGTATGGTGGAAAAGGGTGAGAGCAATGGGGCAGCCGTGCCCTGACACTTTGGCAGCCACCGTTTTTCTAGGGAGAGATTTATGTGCAATGCAACGCCTTTTAAGAAAACGTGTTTACTTTTTATAAGCCACCCATCCATCCAAGCTGTCTGGAAGGTTATGCAATAAAACACGATCAAAAAATGTATTTTGAAGCACAGTGCAAAATAAAACAAAAGCCCTTGGAGAGAGAAGCAACCCCCCCCCCGCCCAGCAAACTCTGTCCCCATTAAAGCAGGTTTAAAACACAGCGAGGGGATAACATGGTGCAAGCAATAGTAACAGCCCTGAAGCAGCTGTGGATTGGAATTAAAAGGTCTGGGGGAGCAGGAAGAAGCATAGGCGCCAGGTGAGTCTCTCCGGGGGTGGCATTCCTTACTCAGAAGTAAGCCCCATGGCATTCAATGGGACTAATGCTCAATGAGTGTGCACAGGTTTTACAGCCTCCGTCTGGTTTCTCTGCCAGCTGGTCGTGGGCTCCAAACACTTCCCAAGGCTCAGAGAGGTGAAGCCCAGTTTGAGGACTGTGATGCTACACAGACACCCACGTGCATCTGCTTAAACCAGACTCCAGCCTGAATGGAAAACCTGCATTAGCCAGATCGTACAAGTGAATTGAAAAATAAAGCATTGGTTGCCTGCCTTCTACTCACGACAAGCTCACATTCATGCAAACTGCTGCACGGAGACTTAAGAGGGGGCTTAGTTTGCAACCCTACACTTGCTTCCCTGTATAGAGTTGTACTGCGAAGGTGCCCTTGATCGCCATACAGTACTTTTAAAGCGGCTCTTTGGGTTTGAAGCTGTCCTGGGATCTAAGCAACTTTTGCCTTGAGGGTTGGGCACTTCTCATTGTGCAGCTCCTGGAGAACATTCGCTAAGATGGTGTCCTCCACATGTTTTGGACTTTGACTCCAATAGGCTGCCTGGGACTGATGGGAGCTGTAGTCTGAAACATTTGGAGGGTACCTGGCTGACAGAGGCTGCTTTAGACAGGGCGGCATACAAATTTAATAAATAATAGTAATAATAACTGCTTTGTGAGAAGTTCCAGGATGAAAGGTCCTCACCGCTAAGCCATACGAGAACACAAAATGTTCCTTTGTATGTTGAGTTCCAGGACATGGTCTATCCAAGTTTTCTTGTGCATCATATATAGGATATTGATATGGTGCACCATAAATAGGATCACACTGCCATTAACCCTTGATGTCCTGTTTGCCATAAGCTAAAATGGCTTAGATAACCCATAAGAAGGCATTGAAAGAGTAGAAAATGCCCACCTTCATCTTCTCATCTGATCTGCAACAGAATGAGATGGTAGCATCTCAAGGTGGCCAAATAGCCTCCACCACTTCAAACTGATGGTGGTGGGCTTGCAATTAAATGGCTCTTCTCCCCCATGCAAAGGGCGCACACCTCAAAAGAAAACAAACATCCATGCAAGCAGAAGCTAGTGCAACAGAAACGCTGGAGCACTGTGGCAAGACAATGCTGTAGAAACAAAACTGAGCTAGATGGACCAGTTGGACTCAGTATATAGCAGCTTCTGATGTTCCCTAGTGAGTTAGTTTCTTGCGGACAGTTGAAAGTGGTCTCCATGCTACCCGTTTCACTTATTACTTGTATTGATCAGAGTTGGGAAAGTAGAGGTATAAATCCCAAGGGGCGAACTCTGTTGACTGTAGCACAGGGCATCACAATCCCCGTTTCCTGTGAAAAGAGGGGCGACCCAATGGAACTGCACTACTTCAGTGGGACTCTTGAGCAAGCAGAATTTTGCGAGCGCTTGCGACGTTCCTTGATGCCTGTGGGCATGTTCTGTAGCTCCACATACTTTTCGTCGGGCGTGACAGGTATTCTCTCTCACTGGCGTTCAGACACTGAAGCATCGCTGAGTAGTGAGAAGAGCATTGGAATAAACTATGCACATCTGATAGTTAGGAACAGGTTCGCTTGTAATATTGCCCTTCCTGTGAGTTGCTTTGTGAGCACGGGGAAGTGAAAAATGGTTCTGCACGCGGAAGCACCTTAACCCACATACTTGTCGCCACACGAACAGGATCGCAGCCTAACTCAGTATCAGTTCTTTATTGTTGGCCTGTGAATTTATATGCCTGGTCATCAACATAGATGAGAATCCCTAGTCTGTGTGCATATGCATCGAGGGCAGAGGAGGGTGGAAGTTTAACTGTTTTTGAATCTTCCTCACTGTGATTTGGCCATTCAGTAAGTTGTCAGAAGCACAGGAAACTGCATTAAAGGTAAAGGTAAAGGGACCCCTGATCATTAGGTCCAGTCGTGACTGACTCTGGGGTTGCGGCGCTCATCTCGCTTTACTGGCCGAGGGAGCCGGCGTTTGTCCGCAGACAGCTTCCGGGTCATGTGGCCAGCATGACTAAGCTGCTTCTGGCGAACCATAGCAGCGCATGGAAACGCCGTTTACCTTCCCGTTGGAGCGGTACCTATTTATCTACTTGCACTTTGACGTGCTTTTGAACTGCTAGGTTGGCAGGAGCAGGGACCGAACAACGGGAGCTCACCCCGTCGCGGGGATTCGAACTGCCAACCTTCTGATCGGCAAGTCCTAGGCTCTGTGGTTTAACCCACAGCGCCTATGATTCAGTTCAAAGGGCCAACTCCTAGGGGCTGAGATTCCTTCACCCCCCCCATAAAATATTTGAGGGCCCCCCAAAATTGATGGGCATTGCCATTCAAATGGTGTGTGTGTGTGCAACACCATGTGATCAAATTACGTGGGGCAGGGCTTACCTGAAACCCCACATTCAAGTTGACACCCATGATTCAGTTTCAGCCCATTGGCTGGTCTAGCTAAGTATTGTCTACATCCAGTGTTCGATATTCACCAGGCATTCTGTTCTGGCGACTGTAACCCTGGTTTAAGGAGCTATTTGGTGCCTAGCTTATATATCTGAGTTTCCTACACTACATCAGAGGGTGGGGAACCAGTGGCCCTCCATATATTGTTGGGTTCTGCCTCTGTCCAGCATGGCCAGTGGTTAGGGATAATTGGAATTCTAGTCCATCAACATTGGAGAGCTACAGGTTTGAAACCTGTGATCTACCCTGGCTGCCATTGGCTGTCCATACTTTCGGAAAGAGTTCTTTCCTGGTCACCATCTGAAGATACCAGGGTTTGAATCCAAAACCTTCTGCATGCAAAGCATGTTCTCTACCCATCCCCGTTTTAATTTGCCTTAAATTATTTTATGACCCTCCAGCCTAGAGAGTGACAAGTTCTTAGTAGCCTCACCTTCGTCCTAACCACACTTTATTGGAACTGAGGCTGTAAAGATTATGGTATAATCTCTCACACACTCACCTGGAAATTACACCTCTTGAACACAGTGGGACTTGTTCCCGAATAAACACATACGGGATTGTGCCGCAAACTCTCTTTAACTCAGCGGGACTTGCTTCTGGGTTTAAGACAGACCTGTGGTCATGTTGGGAGAATAACCGCTATTTTGTGGCATGCAACCAGGTGTGTGTGTGGAGGTCTATGTGCATTGACTGCCTCTGCAAGGCAGATTGCTGGCTGGTTGGAGCGGTCAGAGAGTGTGTTAGGGTTGGAGTGGATGAACAGCTACTGGAAAAGTTTCCAGCTTTCTGTCATGGAACAACAGCAAAAGGGACGTTGTGCTGCTTCTGTGTTGACTGTGGGCTGGGGAATTTCCCCAAATGTCAGATATCCCCTTTTCCTCAAGGGCAGGGACCCAGTCATATGTGCAAAAAGAGAAGTGTTGCCACTATGGATGATTTGCATTACCGGCCTTTACCAGCAGGCACCAGGATAGGTTACAGGTGGCGCTGTGCTCTAAACCACTGAGCCTCTTGAGTTTGCCTATTGGAAGGTCGGCGGTTCGAATCTGCGCGACGGGGTGAGCTCCCTGTCCCAGCTTCAGTCAGCTTAGCAGTTCGAAAGCACACCAGTGCAAGTAGATAAATAAGTACTGTTGTGGCGGGAAGGTAAACAGCATTTCCGTGCTCTCTGGCACTCTTTACAGTCCTCCATGAGCCAGTAGTGGTGTGGTCATGCTGGCCACATTACCAGAAAGCTGTCTGTGGACAAATGCCGGCTCCCTTGGCTTGAAGTGAGATGATGATGATAACAATAACAACAACAATTTATTATTTATACCCCACCCATCTGGCTGGGTTTCCCCAGCCACCCTTGGTGGCTTCTAACAAAAGATTTAAAATACATTAAAACATCAGTCATTAAGAACTTCCCAAAACAGATGAGATGAGCGTCACACCCCCATAGTTGCCTTTGACTGGACTTAACTGTCCAGGGGTCCTTTACCTTCTACCTATAAAGCAATATAATATTCAGAATTAAAAACAGAACATATTACAGTGACAGGTAGGGTGGGCTCTGAAAACACACCTCTCAAGGGTCAAAGGCCAGGCTAAATAGGGTGATATCCTGCCAAGTGTAGACTGATAGCCAAGTCTTTCAATTGTCCTCACATTTGTGGTGGCAGCCAGAGAATTGTGTGCACAAGTGCCTGTTTGCTCTTCATGTGTGCCACAAAAGTAGTGTACATAGCACCTCTTCCCTGACCCCGAGCTTTTCTTGAGATAGCTTATTGGTGTGTTTCCTCTAATCTGTCTCAAATGAGAACTTCATTTATTTTTATACCGAGGCACACAAAAATAAACTAGGAAGTGTCTTGGTTGAAAATGGAAGGTTCCTTCGCCATTGCCCCACTTGAGGTAACTATCCGAAGAAATGCACCTATAAACTGAGATGAAGAGTTTAAAGATGGACTCCTTCAGCTCTTTCTAGACACTGCCTTTATTGCATAACAAGTGCAGTCAATAGTCGTTGGAAACACATGCAACAGATTTCTCTCCCCTTTCCCCTCAGGTTAGTGTGGCTGGTTGGGTTGGGATAAAGTTGCGACATTCTGGCATGCAGACTGTATTATTTTTGTCATTGGTAAAATCCACCCCCCTTCCTTACTTAGCAAGAGTATTTGTTGTGATAGAGAGAGAGAGAGGCCAGCATGGAACATGATTGAGCAAGAATCAGGAATGCCCCGTATGCAAGAACGCCTTTGACTGAGGTGATTTTGGCTCTGGTTTGTGTGTGTTTTTAACTTAGCGAGGCTTTTCTTGCGATGCTTCTTCCTTGTGGTAAAATTGCCAGCTTCTACATCCTGTTGAAGAACAGAATGCTGTGGCTGGTTTTATTTATTTGTGCAATATTTATGTATATTTCCCAGTAATTTATTTATTTTACATTTATATATCCCATCTTTCCTCCAAGGAGTTTAAAGTAGCATGTGCGGTTCTCCTCGTCTATGTTTTATCCTCATGGCAACTCTGTGACATGGGTTAGGTTAGTAATAATAATAATAATGATGATAATAATAAACCTTCCCGGTTCAGAAAACTGGGCTCAGGGCGGCTAACAACAAATTTAAAAAACACTTAATTGTAGAAGCAGCATAAAATACAGTATAAAAACACGAATAGCAATAAAATTCAAAGTTCATAAATCAATTTGGGGAAAATTCATCTAATAAGCATTGGATGGTCACCAGGGTTAGCTGTCTGAATTGGTCCTACTTGGGCCAGTGAGGAGGCCAGGGGAGAATTAGCTGTGGAGTCTCAGAGCCGGTAATCTTCATAAAATGGGAGAGGGAGGGAAGAGAAGGGAAATAAAAGATCAGGCTGAATTCAAATTAAAGGCCAGGTGGAATAGCTCTGTCTTACAGCCCAACGGAAGGAGGTTAAATCCTGCAGGGCCCTAGTCTCATGGGACAGAGCATTCCACCAGGTCGGAGCCATCACTGAAAAGGCCCTGGCCCTGGTGGAGGATACTCTGACTTCCTTGGGGCCCGGGACCTCTAAACTATGGTTATTCATGGACCTTAAGGTCCTCCGTGGGGCATACCAGGAGAGGCAGTCCCGTAAATATGAGGGCCCTAAGGCACAAAAGTAAGAGAGACAGGTGCAAGGTCACCCAGTGAACTTCATAGCTGAGTGGATATTTGAACACTGGTCTCCCAGGTCCTGGCCCACCACCCTAACCAGTATACCACACTGCTCCCCGGGCCGTTTACAGTCATAATTGAAGCCATGCGAAGAAACAGGACACAAACATGGGCTCTGAAACAAAATAAGGCAAAGTTGCTGCTTGCAGAGTTTCAAAAGAACTCATTTTATGGCAGATGTGTCCTGTACCGACCCCATCAAAAGTGGCTGTGGAAATTGGACCATTGAAGGAAAAGAGAGCGTTTTGCTCCATTCATACCAAACCATGGTTTAAGGACATTTAACCTTGGTTTGGCACGATCTCTGAAATGTACAAGCCACATTTTGTTATTGGCTGGTAAAGTAGAAATTGTATTTTGAAGTCAGTGCTTTCAGGCCACCATTTATGCCAATCTGCATCGAGAGAGCAGGAAACAAAAGCAGGCTAATGGTTCTAAGCCCACTTGTACTTTTTATGCACTTGGAAAGCGTACCTCTGGAGGCATAGAACCATCTTGCTGTGAGCTCTGATTCCAAACCACCACCCTCCGCTGCTGTGCTTCCTTATTATGAATGGTACACCTCTCCGCTCCCCCAAGGAACAAGGGGATAATTTTCTTTCTTGGTTTCTGATTTTGCATAATGGTTGAGAAGGCACAGGGCCTGCTGCTTATCGCGTGGCGCAGAAAACCGCACAGAAAAAGAAGCGCTTCAGGCTTGGCTGCTAGCTCAGTGGGCTAAGTTTGATTCCTGCATGCCTATTACTGCATTGTAGGGGGGTTGCGGTCCCTTCTATCCAGGGTGGATAAAAATCAATTATTATTTTATTTTTTTAAAAAATCTGATTTTTTTGATATAAATTGGATTTTTAAAATAAAATGCTTTTGAAGGAAAAATCCTTCTAAAGATAGTTTTCTATTTAAGCTACATTATAGTCCAAAGGCTATTCATCAGGAAATAAGGATTTGTTTTAAGTTTTTCATGTGTGCTAAAACTCAATTTACTTTCCTTCCAATAAAGTACAGCAGAAAAGTTGTCCAAATATAAACAGTTAACTTATTAAACCTCACAATAATTCCATAATTATCTATGTATTTCTAATAGCATGACCACATCGGTAATTTTTTGATATAACTGTAAAAACTACTCTGAAAATTGATTATTCCGAAAATGAAACTTCCATCAGCTTGTAAATATTAAGAACGAGTCTTTCTGTAAAAACAATGATTTAAATCAAGTCTTACTGACTAGTGATTTAAATCTATTTGATTTAAATCAAACCCACCCTGCTTCCAACTCTACAATTCTACGATTCTAGGTGTAGGACATCAAGTTCGCAGTCTGGAGCAGCTCTTGCGGATTGCAGTTGTTTGTGGGCAGGGAATCACCCCTGAAACCTTTGCGTATAGGTATACAAATCTGATCGATCGACCATGATAACGATGACACTTTTTCACAGGGACTACCTATAAAGCATGTTGTACTTCTCGAGGTATTTTAAAAGAAAGCCTGTTCCTTTCTCCACATCCCTCGTTTGCTATGCAAACACCAATCTTGTTCCATCTGATAGATTGTCTTGTGTTTTGTGTTGCCCGCAACAGTTTATCTGGTTTGGAAGTGTGCCCGCAGGCCTGGCGACCGCTGCTTCAGGATATCACCAAATTTGGCTCTCTCCATCGCAGAGCTGTAGTGATGGGAGCCGGTGGAATTTTGCTTTCTATGCACTTTGTAAAGGTTCTGTAAGGGGCTTTTTCGGCCCTGACCCAGCAACGCTATCCATAGGAAGTTTGCAAGGTGGGAAAAGGCAAGTCCCATGAAAGTGACTCCTGTACGGTCTCGGATGCCGGCAGGGTGCTTCTGTAGGAACTGGTGAAAGTCAATAACCTTTCTGTGTGGCCGTGATCTCCATTCCGACAGTTGCACTCTGGGCCTGAGGGCTCTGCCCTTCTTTCTTCAAAAATACCTCCAGTAACATGATTTTTAGAGGAAGTGGAAACTTGTGGGCAGAGCAGGGCTGTTTTGCATGTTGCCCAAAGAGAGAGTTTTCAATAGCGTCAGGGCTCCCAAGAAGCCAAGTGGTTGTCTCCTTATCGTCTCTGCCCCGCTAGTTCTCTTTTTGCTGTAACGTTTCACTTTTCCTTCTTGAAAGGGGGTTTACCTTTTCTCCTGAAGGCACTTGTGTTGCTTGACTTGGCTAGGAGTGAGTTGCAAGCTTCCCCACTCTGTAGTTTGCAGTCCAGTTTACCTGTGCTGTAGAGTAGAGATCCTACATTGTGTGTGTGTGTGTGTGTGTGTGTGTGTGAGAGAGAGAGAGAGAGAGAGAGAGAGAGAGAGAGAGACTTAGAACAGGAGCACTTAGTTCCAAACTTGAGAGAAGATCCTTACTTAGGCAAATGCGTTGGGCATCTCTGCCAAGTGAGGTTTGCCAATGCAGCTACTTCCTCCAAGGGAAAAGCAGTTTTGCCCTGCTGTGGGACATTCAGATCTCTGCACGCTGATCATTGCTGTGGATGCTTGATGCTGGGCTGGGGGAGAAAGCGGCGAGTGGTGAAGTCGGGAGGAAGGAACTCAAAAAGAAAGACTGATTTCTGTGGAAAGGAGGCATGCTTTCGAAAAGCTGCTCTAATGTCTATAGAGAATTTTTGTTTGCCATTTAGGAATCCTTTGCTTTGTCAATTTGCTGCTTTCCAGTACCTTCTACCATCCAAGTTGGTGACGATCAGTTGTGATGATCTACATGCATGTCATGCTTCAACGCTCTCCCACCCCTCTTGGTCTATCACCCCCCTCCCTTTTCTGGCAGTGTCATTTGCAATGGTTTAGCGAATCCATTTAAACCACATTGTCGCAGAGGATGCAATGAGCACTTAATGGGCTTGGATTCAACAAACTGTCTGTATATTTTTTGCAGATTTGCCTGTGGAGTCCATTTCCACTTTTGTTTGATTCTCTCCCCACCACACGCTTCGCAAGCTGGTGATGCCCAAAATTAAAAGCTCAATTGTGTTGATTTCAGCCCTGAGGCACATCAGCTACGCTCATCAGTGCCTTGTTCATGCTTTGGCTTTTGGAACATCGTGGAAAATGCTTAAGACCCCGACATTTGCAGTGATATGCCCCAAACCGAATCACTCCCTAAGGGGGATGGAGGTTAGCTTCAGATTATCAATTCTACAGAGGTTTGGACCTCTTCTGATTTGGCCTGACAGTTGCACTATAAGTATGTAAGGAGACGTCTTTCCACACTCTCTTTGTTAGCTATTGAGTCATCATGACATGCAGACTCCAACTATTTTCTTTCTCCTGCTGCTCCTCTTCCTTTTGGGCTGCCTTAGAGTATCATTTGTGTTATTTCAGCAGCTCCTGTCAGTGCAGAATTACTTGTCAAGAGAGCTTTTCACCAGTAAGCTTTCCTCCCCACCCCTCCTTCCTTTTTGTTACCAGATCATACTTATTATTCAGTGGATTCTTAAAGGTAAAAGAGGGGGGGACTCAGCATGTGTGTAGACGATTTGTCAGTTGCTGCAGCGCATAGTCTAGGAAGCTGGAGGCACATTAGAACATAAGTCACTGTTTTAATTTTCAGGTAGATAGCTGTGTTGGTCTGACGCAGTCAAAATAAATAAGAAAATTGTCCAGTAGCACCTTATAGACCAACTAAGTTTGTTCTGGGTATAAGCTTTCATGTGCATGCACACCTTGAAGTGCTACTGGACTTTTTTTTGACTGCTTTAATTTTGCATATTCCCCCCATCTAGCCCATCTTGACTGGCAATAGTTCTCCAGGATCTTCGCATCGTCCGTTACCAGATTCTTTTACCTGGAAATGCCAGGATTCGAACTTTTGACAATGAACTATGGTCTCCCAAACTGGTCCTGTTTGGGTTGCTGTTTTCTGGCTATAATAGCTGGGACCATCCTAAGGTGAAACGCCCTACAGATAGGTGCAGAGGATTGGAAGGGTGAGACTGGGATCTAACAAACCTTCTCTCTTCCGACTATTGCTATTGGTCCCAAAAGAAGGTTGGATTTTTTGGGTGCCTTGCTTGTAGCGGCTCTGCTGTAGGGTAATAATAATAATAATAATAATAATAATAATAATTTATTATTTGTACCCTGCCCATCTGGTTGGGTTTCCCTAGCCACTCTGGGTGGCTTCCAACAAAGATGAAAAATACAGTAAAGCATCAAACATTAAAAGCTTCCCTTCAGATGTCTTCTGAATGTCAGGTAGTTGTTTATCGCTTTGACATCTGATGGAAGGGTGTTCCACAGGGCGGGCGCCACTACCGAGAAGGCCCTCTGCCTGGTTCCCTGTAACTTGGCCTCTTGCAGTGAGGGAACCGCCAGAAGGCCCTCGGAGCTGGACCTCAATGTCCGGGCAGAACGATGGGGGAGGAGACGCTCCTTCAGATATACTGGACCCAGGCCGTTTAGGGCTTTAAAGGTCAGCACCAACACTTTGAATTGTGCTTGGAAACGTACTGGGAGCCAATGTAGGTCTTTCAAGACCGGTGTTATATGGTCTCGGCGGCCGCTCCCAGTCACCAGTCTAGCTGCCGCATTCTGGATTAGTTGTAGTTTCCGGGTCACCTTCAAAGGTAGCCCCACGTAGAGTGTGGACATTTGCCGTAGCGCTTGGACATTTGGGATGTGTTCCGGTGATCCGGAACACCAGTTAAGGAAGTGTTTAGGATGGGACTTAGCATTGCAATCAGTGGTGTTGTTGCTGGGTTGCAAGCAAGCCTAGGATGCTGTGTTGAAGCCACGGTGACCTTTGCTGCATTGCAGTGTTGTGAGAGGATGCTGCTGTGTGGCACGAAAGTGGATTGAGCGTGGCTGCAGGTGGATGACTCACCTGCATTGGAGTGACTCCTGGATGTGTGAAGGCATTCCAGTCATTCCAGAGCCAGCTATAAATTTTGTGCCCTGGAGAGATACATAGCTATTAATATTCTTAATGATTTATTCAGTACCTTTGATGTGCAAGATGGAGTGATCAAGAGCATTTCATTCACCCCAACAATAGGACAGTTAGGTTGGTCCCCACAATTATGTCCTTTTAACAAATAAAGGAATTGGAAGTTGGATGAGTCTAGTCTGTGAATCTACTGATCAACCTGCTTTTGAAAGACAGGCTATACAAATTCTAAGTTCTGCATCTTCTACTATCAAGCCTAGTTTATTTTTTTGCCATTATACTATAATTCCCCTTAAGAGGGGTGTTGCAATTTATGGGCGCTTTTGGACAGGGGCTTAATAATGCAAATGGGTTGTTGGCAAAGGGTTTTTTCATCCCCCCTCTCTCTATCTTACTAGATCTATCCTGGAAAGAGTAAATTTGGTTTAAATTGGTGGGATTGGAACTGGCATTTTGATGCCAACAACATTGTGTGGATGGTGCAAAAAGAAAAAGGAAAAAAAGAGAGGAATGCCTGAGAAATCCTCCAATTAACTTGTAAGAATGGGGTTTAATTCATGTCCAAGAGGTGTACAATGAACTCGCTTCTCCTTTATTCCATATATTTATTTGGAGTATTTATTACACTGGTACCTCGGGTTAAGTACTTAATTCGTTCCGGAGGTCCATTCTTAACCTGAAACTGTTCTTAACCTGAAGACCACTTTAGCTAATGGGGGCCTCCTGCTGCCGCTGCACAACTTCTGCTCTCATCCTGAAGCAGAGTTCTTAACCCAAGGTAATATTTCAGGCTTAGCAGAGTCTGTAACCTGAAGCGTATGTAACCTGAAGCATATGTAACCTGAAGCGTATGTAACTCGAGGTACCACTGTACTTTGTTGCCCCAAGAGGCTGTCTGAAAGCAGCTTTGCAAAAGGTTGTCAAAAGAAAACATGATTTTCTGAATTATGCATTTATTTAGGATTTGGATGGTGCTGGTGTTGAAGGACTTATGAAGGTGACCCCCAAGTGACTTGATCTGATTTGGGGCCAGTTACCTCTCTCCATCTCTCTGTCTCTCCCCCCCCCAAACCTCTGCTATGTAAGCCCCAAAGAGAGGCTGCTGAATCATTCAACATTGCTCATTATGTGTGTATTCCTGCCAATTGTAATTCAGCCGGAGGGATCTAGATTCTCCTGTCAGAGCTAGAAGTCAGTTCAGTTGTTTAATGGTGCTGCTACTCCTGTGAAGTACTGCTTGTATAATTATCCAGTTGAATACTAGTTTATAATGATGGATTGGCAGACTTCAGAACAGGGCCGGCCCACCCGTGAGGCAAGGTGAGGTGACTGCCTTGGGTGGCAGGATCCACAGGAGCAGCAGATTCCGATATACAGCTTTATTTCCCCCCCCCCCACTTGTTCCTGATGTAGATTTTCACTCACCCCTTCTTCCTTGGCAGCGACGGAGGGTGCCATTTTGTGGTTAGCCTCAGGTGCCAAAATGTCTTGGGCTGGCCCTGCTTCAGAATGATATGTATCGAACCTGCATTTGCCTTGCCAATTTAGCACCAGCCTTTAAAATCAACAACACAGCCGTAAATATAGCATGTAAGGGCTTGTCTGGACATCTGCTTCCTGCATTTTTTGTTTTGGTTAAAAAAACCATAGTATATCAAGACATGTTATTGGTCTGTCTAGCTCCATATTGTGTACTCTGAGTAGGGGAGGAGTAGAGTTCCTCCTCGCCTCTGTTCTTTGAGATTCTTTCAAGTGGAGATGAACCTGGGATTTTTTTCATACAAAGCAAGGGCTTTACCCACTGAGTTTTGCGCCTTCAGTGATGGTGATGGGATAGTGTCCTCCACAATCCCTGAGGTTGCAGCCTGTTGCCCCCTCACCCGCCACAAAGTGTGGGGAGAGAGCATGTCATAACGGCATACACAGTTGTCCTCCAACAAAGAGGACTGGCCAAGGGGGCTTGCGAAGAACAGCCGGGACCCCCTGCATGAGTTGGGCACTAATGGTAGAGCCTGCAACTGGGATATAAGCTCATGTATGGCTGCGTACAGGACGCGGGTGGCGCTGTGGGTTAAACCACAGAGCCTAGGACTTGCTGATCAGAAGGTCGACGGTTTGAATCCCCGCAACGGGGTGAGCTCCCGTTGCTCAGTCCCTGCTCCTGCCAACCTAGCAGTTTGAAAGCACATCAAAGTGCAAGTAGATAAATAGGTACCACTCCCGTGGGAAGGCAAACGGTGTTTCTGTGCGCTGCTCTGGTTCACCAGAAGTGGCTTAGTCATGCTGGCCACATGACCCGGAAGCTGTACGCCGGCTCCCTCGGCCAATAAAGTAAGATGAGCGCCGCAACCCCAGAGTCGGCCACAACTGTACCTAATGGTCAGGGGTCCCTTTACCTTTTTATGGCTGCGTACACACCATATTATTTCCTCCATATAATCCTGGGAACTGTAGTTTACTCCTCACTGAGCTACAACTCCCAGCACCCACAACACACTACAGCTCCTAGGGTTATTTGGAGGAAATAATCTGCTTCCAGCGTGTGTTTCAGTGTGTGGTGTGTACCAGGCGTTTTCTCAGGTGATCTGATCCCCAACACAAACCCAGCATCCCAAAGCATCAATACTTGAGTACAGTACAGTGGATGCCAATCTATTTTGGCCCTATGTGGGGCTTCTTTCCATAGATTAAAATATGCAGTCATTCTATAACAATCCAAGTCAAAGTATCATCTTAAGGGCTCTGGCAGCCTATCTATTTGGCTTATAGACTGAACTTTGATTACTTAAGAATCCAGATTCCAGAAGAACGAAGAGTTGCAAAACAAACGTGTTGTGTGGAAACATGTTTTGAATTAATAGTATCTTGGGGAGTTAATTTACACTTTTGGTTAAGGGCTGATTTATGTCCTAAGTCATTATTTTGGAAACTCTTAAGCCAGGACTGTTTTGGTTCCGGAAGATCACCCTTTCCTCTTGATGGTGGAATACCTTTTTCTACATGCTTCCATGAGCAGTAAAATCTACCTGGCCTAACTGATTTAACAAATGCATGGCAATACACAGAAGAGGGTTTTTTAATATTAAAAAGGGTGGAAACGTTCATTTGTGTTGTGTATGAATGCAGAAACACCCGTGGGAGCCGATCTGATTCGGACCTGGGGGAGGGTAGAGGGTCAATTTTCAAAGTAGTTTTTACAGTTATATCAAAAATTACTGATTTGGTTATGCTATTAGAAATGCATAGATGGGTAATTATGAAATTATTGTTTATATTTGTACTTTATTAGAAGGGGAAAAATGATCTTTTCCTTAATAACAATTTAAACAGTTTATTTAACTAAAACAGTAACATTATAGCATATGTATCCATGTTTGTTAACTGATGTAGTTAAATGTTTAAAAAAACCAAAAACCTTAGACTGAGTTTTAGCACACATGAAAAACTAAAAACAAATCCTTATTTCCTGATGAATAGCCTTTGGACTATAACGTAACTTAAATAGAAAACTATCTTTAGAAATATTTTTTGTCCAATAGCATTTTATTTTAAAAATCTGATTTAAATTTAAAAAAATAATCCAATTTAAATAAAAAACCCCAATGTTTTTGATTTTTAAAAAAATAATATATAGATTTTTATCCACCCTGCTTTTGAAAGTCTGAAAACTGTGATTATGTCAGGATGTGTTTGGCTGACTGTGTTTATACAGAACATTTTTTTTGCTGCGATTATATGCCTTCTTTTGCAGGGTTTGGTGTTTACAGTTTTGCAAGCGAGTTCTTTTGGAGCCGGACAGTAGTTCTTTAGAGAGCAGAGGTTGGTTGACAGAGCTGCTGTTTCCCATGATGTGCAAATTGTATTTGTCTCTGGGCCAAACAGGCTTTGCAGGTTGGTTTTTGAAACTCTGCAGAAACAGGTAGAGAGAGATCGAGAGAGATCCTATTGATGCCACAACGCTGAAAAAGCTGTCCTCTCTTCCCAGCCCAAGAAGTCTTTCATTGAAATAAAAATTGCTTACTTTACCTGCTCTTGCTCTGCAAGTCCCGCTTGGGAACTTTGCCTTTCCCCTCTCCTTTCCCACATACAAGTGTTGTTTCTGCTGCAGTCGAAAGCCTTGTCAATTCCAATATTGCATGGTCTTCGGAGCTCACTGGGGGGAGAGAGGAGTCTGGGAACAATGCAAACCAGCCGAGCCAGTCATTTCCACTAATTGTTGTTGTGGGTGGCAGAACACATAAAGCGGGAGAGAAGGGGAGAGGCGGTGGGAATGTGTCTGCTTTGAAAGCTGGCTACATTAAAAATAATAATTATCATAGCACGGTGCATGGTGGATCTTGAATCCTTTCCTCTGATGTGGTGGAGCTTTGGATAGGGAAGTTCTAGATCAGAGCAGGATATGAGAGCTCTTGGCTCCTGTACAGCCTATAAGCCCAGTGAGAATAGTGTGTGTGTGTGTGTGTGTGTGTGTGTGTGTGAGAGAGAGAGAGAGAGAGAGAGAGGGGCAGGCATTGGGAGATTGGGTTCCCTCCTCCTTGTTAGAAATGTGCCATGTTGCATGTTTCTGCCATGGATTCAGATCGGATTACCCTTTGGGATAGGTAAAGGTAAAGGGACCCCTGACCATTAGGTCCAGTCGTGGCCGACTCTGGGTTGTGGCGCTCATCTTGCTTTACTGGCCGAGGGAGCCAGCGTACAGCTTCCGGGTCATGTGAGCAGCGTGACTAAGCCACTTCTGGCAAACCAGAGCAGCACACGGAAACACCGTTTGCCTTCCCGCGGGAGTGGTACCTATTTATCTACTTGCACTTTGATGTGCTTTTGAACTGCTAGGTTGGCAGGAGCAGGGACCGAGCAACGGGAGCTCACCCCGTCACAGCGATTTGAACCGCCGACCTTCTGATCGGCAAGTCCTAGGCTCTGTGGTTTAACCCACAGCGCCACCTGCTTCCCCATAAAGGTAGAGGGACCCCTGACCATTGGGTCCAGTCACGACCAACTCTGAGGTTGCGGCGCTCATCTCGCTTTATTGGCTGAGGAAGCCAGCATACAGCTTCCAGGTCATGTGACCAGCATGACTAAGCCGCTTCTGGCGAACCAGAGCAGCACACGGAAACGGCGTTTACCTTCCCGCCGGAACGGTACCTATTGATCTACTTGCACTTTGACGTGCTTTTGAACTGCTAGGTTGGCAGGAGCAGGGACCGAGCAACGGGAGCTCACCCCGTCACAGCGATTTGAACCGCCGACCTTCTGATCGGCAAGTCCTAGGCTCTGTGGTTTAACCTATCACACAAATTCTACAAATGCAGTTGTGCTTGGCCATGTTCTGATGAGGCCTTGCACAGGAACGGTGTTTCGTTACAAGGAGCCCACAGGCAAAACCGAGGGGAAGTCTTAAGTTTATTTTACTTATCGGAATAAACTACTGCTGGATTGTAGTAAAAACTCAAAAGTGGTTTACAAAACATCCTCGCTTGATTGTGATAAAACCCCAGACTTGTTTACAAAAAACAAATAGGACATTTCATTAGAATTGTCCATCAGAGACAACTGCTGTTGTTGGCATATGTTTGTTTCGAGAGACAATGGAGTGCACCTCTGGGGAGTGAACTCAAACTGCTGGGCGCAAGGCTGGACTGTTTGTATGGAGGTCCTGGGCAGACCAGATGACAACACAGTTTGGCTGCAGGAGTTGCCGGATGGAGGCAAATAATAATAATAATAATAATAATAATAATAATAATAATAATTATTATTATTATTATTATTATTATTATTATTATTATTTATACCTGGGCGGCTTCCAGCAAAATATTAAAATACAGTAAACCATCAAACATTAAAAGCTTCCCTTACCAGGGCTGCCTTCAAATGTCTTCTGAAAGTCTGGTAGTTGTTCTTCTCTTTGACATCTGGTGGGAGGGCGTTCCACAGGGCGGGTGCCACCACCGAGAAGGCCCTCTGCCTGGTTCCCTGTATCTTGGCTTCTCGCAGCAAGGGAACCGCCAGAAGGCCCTCGGAGCTGGACCTCAGTGTCCGGGTTGAACAATGGGGGTGGAGACGCTGCTTCAGGTATACTGGACCGAAGCCGTTTAGGGCTTTAAAGGTCAGCACTTTGAATTGTGCTCGGAAACGTACTGGGAGCCAATGTAAGTCTTTCAAGGTGTCATCCAACCGTCTTAGGGACTCCACTCTGGATTTGTATAGGGTTTACTCCTGAGCCTTTTCTTCTCTCAAAGATATCCCCCAAAGCAGTGGAGGTTTAGGACCAGAGTTTTCCTCCTCCCAGATGGGCTCCCTTCCCAGGTGGACAAGCCCCATCTGCCCTCACTTCCCTCCACAGCACCGGCAGAAACTGTCTTCTTGACTGTCGGACCCACAATCGGTCTTGTCCACTCAACTCACTGGAGCCTGTCTTCACGTGCTGGCGGGTGTGTGTGTGTGTGTGTGTGTGTGTGTGGAAAGACAGCTAAAAACTGTTATTTCAAGCAACATTCAAAAAACCCAATCAAAATCAACAGTAAACTAAAAACTGATTAAAACACATTTTATTCATTTATTTACTAAATCTGTATACTGCTTTATACCCCGTAGATCTCAGGGCGGTTCACTTAACCTCTGCATGTCTGAAAGGGGGTTACAGAGGGGTTTGTTCAGAAAGTAGTCTTTGTACAAAGGCAAAATGTAGATTTGTTGCTCTGCCGACATTTGTTCTGCCTGCCATTGGCCTGTGGCCCTCAGGCAGTTGCCCAGAAGGATGTGTGACCCTCAGGCTGGCAAATGTTCCCCACCACATGAAAGAGGGTACCTTTTATCACATGTGGTGGACCTGCCCAAGGTGAAAGACTTCTGGGAGAAGATTTATAATGAATTGAAAAAAACGTTGAAATATATATTTAAGAAACCAGAGGCCTTTCTTCTTGGAATAACAGGTCTGGAACTGCCCAAGAAAGGTGTTAGATTGTTTTTGTATGTCACAACTGCAGCTAGAATTTTGTTAGCTAAGAATTGGAAAACACAAGAAGTCCCAACAGTGGAGGAATGGCAGATGAAGATGATGGACTTTTCAGAGCTAGCTGACCTGACTGGAGGAGTCCACGACCAGAAGTGGGAGGAGTAGCAGGAGGAATGGATGAAATTCAAAGAATATTTAGTTAAATATGCTAAGATAACTTAATTTGAAAAAACTTGCAAATACCATATAGGCTTAGGATCTAAATATGTGATGATAGAGAATAATATGTTTAAAGTTAAAATGAAAAGTGATCAAGTTAATTTTATGAGAAAACTGGTTTTGGAAAACGATGAAATACACTGAAATTCAGCTGGGGGGATGTGAGGAAGCCATTTAATGGATCAAGTACAGTTAAGATGTATGCTTGTTTGTTTGTTTGCTTAAATTTTTTGGAAAATCAATAAAAAAAAATTGGGGGGAAAAATGTTCCTCACCATATGATTGTAAACATGTTCCTGGATTAAGCAGGTGTGGAGAACCTTTGGCATTCCAGATGTTGTTGGACATAGTCCATGATGAGGGATGATGGGACTTGGAGTCCAACAACATCTGGAGGGCCATAGGCAACATTTGAAATTCGCCAGGTGCATTTTGCAACTGGCTATTGGCTGCTTGCCACCAAGTGAAGATGTCTGTGCAGCAAGGTTGCGCCTGATGTCTCCACCATCTGGAGGTACATCATCATCATCATCATCATCATCATCATCATTTTTAATTTGTATACCGCCTTCAGTGGCGTAGCGTGGGTTGTCAGCACCCGGGGCAAGGCAAGTAATTTGCGCCCCCTAACCCGTGGATTTGTGCCCCCTAACCCTAACCCCCAGATGTTGCGCCCGGTGTGGCCGGGGCCCCCTGCACCCCCCACGCTACGCCACTGACCGCCTTTCTATCTTACAATACTCAAGGCGGTTTACAAGCTCAAGAAACAAAAAATGTACTTATAACAATCTAATGCAATATAAAAATGTGATAATAAAACATAACTTTAAAATAGGCAACCTCCATCAAAAAAGTAACATTCAACAATCATTAGAATAGTATAAAATAATAATATCAACATATAAAAGTTAAACAGAAATCCACTCAACAGTTACAATAATATCTGTACAATGCCTGAGGATCCTTGGATCTTGACTGTTTTCACATACACATCCTGTAGAATTCTGTCTATTATATGTTATCTGTGCAATCAGAATCAATTCCAGGTACCCAAAAGTACTGGAAAATACGACTTTTGAGCCGTCTGGTCCCCAAATGGCAACCAGGCATTCCGTTTTGGCGACTCTAACCCTGGTTTAAGGAGCCATTTTGTGCCTAGCTTTTATATCTAAGTTTCTAAGACTGGTCACCGGTTCCCCGTCTCTTCTCTAGACCTTTAGCATAGCCTGGCACCTGATGGTAGCCAGATGGCTCCTAATGAACGTTTATTGCTGGCCTGTGGATATTCTGAGCCTTTGGAATTATTGCGGTGCCATCTACCTGAGTGAGTCAAGGGCAGAAGTAAACTGCTTTTGTAGTGTGAATGTGGGAGAAAAGCCAAAAAGCCTAGATTTGGAGCTTGCTGAATAAGGATGCTAAATGTTTTCTGGCTGGCAGCAGCAGCAGTGTCTTGGATATTGGGAAGTTGAATTATTATTGTCTGGGGAATAACAATGCTTGCCTGCATGTTTCATTGCCATCTGCTCAACCTGTACTTTTGCAAATAAAAAGTTTATTAATAGAAGCCCCCAGTACCCTCTTTAAAACAAACAACACCTCCCCCCCCAAAAAAAACCACAGGGTCCAGCTGTTGTGAAACCTCCTTCAGCTCAGGGAAATGGGAAGCCCAATAAAATATTGTGTAATATATTTAAATTGTATCTTGGTTTCAGAGTAGGAATCTTTTTGGGTGACAGGATCCAGCTTCATGCGATAAACATTGATCTTCCTAAGAGACAGGCGATGAATCTGTCAATTTACTAAGTAAATATGAAGTGGTTCCCTTGCTGAAATAGCTATTATCGCTATGTTCTGATTTGTGAATGCTATAATGACCTTTTTTAAAAAAGTGTAACCTGATTATGTCAGTGTAGTCCTCTCTCTCTCTCTCTCTCTCTCCCCCCCCCCCCCCGCCGCTTGAAGGGAGACATGCATTTTGCTAGAGCTAATTGAACATTAGCAGCTTTGGGATGGCAGAGGATTGTAAATGGAGACTTGATGGCGTTCAGAAATGCAGAGAAGTACATGCAGGATGGTAAGAAAGAAGGAACAATAGCAACAGCTGTGCTGAAAGTAGAGAAACGGCAGGCAAAAAAACAAACAAACCTTGACCCCACTTGTTCACACATTACGCTATCGCAAAAAAAGAGAATTTGGTGTATACCTAAAAATATTGTTTTGGGGAACAGCCTTGAAGGACCTGATTCTGCTGCAACGAAAAGGTGAAGCCCTAAAAATGGAGGGAGAGAAGCAGTAACAATAAAATCAAGGCAGATCTGTTTATTTGCAGGCACTCGCCATTTGGAAGTGTAGTATGGGACATTTTACATGAGAGTCCAGTTTAAAGTAGGAATAGTGATCTCTTACCAAGCTGGACAGGTAGGCAGAGGTGGTGGTGGATACTAGCCGGATATTTGGGGCTAGATAAATGAGTCTGAGGAAGCCAGAGGAGAATTCTGGCTAGTTTTGATTCGCTGACCTGAGATGGGGACAACATGACTCCACATTATTCCACGTGGTGACATCAGAATATTTCGTGAGAGGAGGGGTTGTCGGCCACGCTGAGCTGTCAAGAGTGAGTGTACAGCCTCTCTAGAGAGATGGCCTGAAGATTGTTCACGACTCCTTCAGTAGTATTTGCATGCAGCCCCAGTCTCGGGGGGGGGGTGAGAGGTTTTGTGGGTTCCAGCACACACTGGGTGGTTTCTTTTGAATGAGGTCAGTGGAGACCAATGGAGTTTTCATGATGTAAGTTCATTTTTTAAAAAAGCACACACATAAACAAATATGCATACAGGCTGAAAATAAGATGCAAGGTTCATAGCATTAACAAGCCTACACACCACATCTAGGTTTTAAGGGGAATTCCCCAATCCTATAGGAATAAATGGAATTTTTAGATTCATTTCTTTCTTAGTCGTCCTGGTGGCTCATAAAGAGAAGATGAAAAAATATGCAATATTGAAAATATCATAAAAATAAGTGTAGCATAAAAAGTTGGGTGGGGGTGGGAGAATAACTAAAGCCCAACTTTGTCAATATTCAGTCAGGGGGAGTTAAAAGCCTGAAAAAAATTCCAGTGCTGGAAATAACATAAAGCATCAGGTGAGCTTTTTAAAGTAGACTATCCTATACCTTTGTCTTTAACAGGTTTTGAATGTTTAAACTGTTTTTGGAATGCTTTTTAAAAAACTTTCTGTGGGTTTATTTGCCCCTCTAGGCTCTTTCAGGAGGAAGGGTGGGATATGTGTTCAATATATAAAAATCCTAATTATGGGAGTAACTCCTATTGAATAAGTGAGGTTAGGATTGAAGTCTGTTTTTTTTATTCCGTGCAATCAAAGCCTGGCTCCTGAAAAAGAAACCTAGCTGGTTCTCTTTGCTCATTTATGTGCAAAACCTTTGTCTTGTCATTCAGCAGAAGAACACCCATCTCCCAAGAAGTCCTCAAAATGTACTTAGATCTGAAGCAGCTGGATCTCAGCCAGGCTTCCAGGAGGGCTGCACATGTCTGACGACAAATTGTCGTTTTCTTGGATCCTGTTGCCATGCTCTTTTTCATGAAACAGGTTGTGTAGCCTGGAGAGAGAAAAAAAAGGATTTCCTCATATTGTGAAACTTGACATGTCTTTTCAAAATCCCGATGACCCTGGAAGTGTTTCTTTCTTATGAGCCTTGAAAACGCCACGTAAGCCCGAATAATTAAACACACCCTGGCTGTGATTTGTTTTGATGTGGCTGTGATTTGAGGATGGGCTGTATAGCTCAGTGACCAAGCCTATGCTCTGCATGTTTAAAACCCCAGTGTCTCCCGGTAGGCCTGAGGGGAAAATCCTGTCTGCTGCCAGTCAGTGTAGACAACACTTTGCTACATAGACCAATAGTCTGACCTGGAATAAAGCAGCTTCCTCTGTTATCAGCTGTCTGCACGAGACTGTTCTTGGTACCTGTGTGAGAGAATATAAAGTGACGAGCTACTTTTCTAATTAACATGGAAAATGAAGCTCTGATTTCGTGCCAAAACACTCATTATTCCATCCTCCCTGTTGCCTGAGCTGGCTGGAGCTGATGGGAGTGGAATTCTAGCAACATTAAGAGGAAATGGGTTCTCCACCCATGTACTAAATTCATTTGAAAATCAATACACCCCTACTATAACACCAACATAAGTCTAGTGCACCAGATCAAGGGAAGAAATTGGACCACACTATTCAGCCTAGCAGTTTGAAAGCACACCAGCGCAAGTAGATAAATAGGTACCGCTGTGGCGGGAAGGTAAACGGCGTTTCCGTGCGCTGCTCTGGTTTTGCCAGAAGCAGCTTAGTCATGCTAGCCACATGACCCGGAAAAACTGCCTGCGGACAAACGTCGGCTCCCTTGGCCAGTAAAGCGAGATGTGCGCCGCAACCCCAGAGTCGTTTGCGACTGGACTTAATGGTCAGGGGTCCCTTTATTCTGCCTTAGTCAGGCCACACTTGGAATACTGTATCCAGTTCTGGGCACCACAATTTAAGGAGGATGTTGACAAGCTGGAACATGTGCAGAGGAGAGCAAGCAAGATGATTGAGGGTCTGGAAACCAAGCCTGATGAGGAGTGACAGCGATACAAGTCAGGTTCATCCTGCCAATACTACACAAATTCCCCGGACGGACAGAGCAACTCTGTACCTCCTTGCTACTTCAGATGCAAAGCCAGACGTAACATATTCAGCAGCCAGATTTTGTGCTGCTATGATGGACATTTGCTGAAGAAAGCTTTGGGTCATGCACCAAACCTAAAGTGAAGGCTCATACACAAGACCCTTGCCTCTCTTGCACCCTCCCTTCTGTAGTGACTTTTGCAAGTATTTGCTCTTAATCCTCTAGCTGATTTTAGGTCTCCCTCACATATCCCCCCTTCTTTGAGTCACTCCTTTTATCTGTTTTATGTCCCAAATTACAGTGGTACCTTGGGTTAAGAACTTAATTCGTTCTGGAGGCCTGTTCTTAACCTGAAACTGTTCTTAACCTGAAGCACCACTTTAGCTAATGGGGCCTCCTGCTGCCACCGCGCCACCGGAGCCCAATTTCTGTTCTTATCCTGAAGCAAAGTTCTTAACCTGAAGCACTATTTCTGGGTTAGCAGAGTGTGTAACCTGAAGCTTATGTAACCCGAGGTACCACTGTACCACCATCATCTTTAATACGGTCACAGACCAGCCTAAGTTAAAATAGAAACACACAATACAGTGGTACCTCGGGTTACATACGCTTCAGGTTACAGTTTCAGATTAAGTACGGACCTCTGGAACGAATTAAGTACTTAACCCGAGGTACCACTGTAATGGTGTGGTGTGATTGGGTAATAGGTTAAATTATGTGCCCTGTCATGGTGATGTGTGGTTATCAATATTGGGCTATTTCCCCCCACCCCAAATTAGTTGTACCAGGTTTGTGTGGTGTAAACTTGCATAACAGCAACAGCAGCAGCAGCAACAACAGTTAATTATTTAATATATCCTCCATTTTCAATTTTGGTGTTGAGGAGTGTGGAAAAATTCATCGCCTTTAACTACCTCCCCCACAATGCATGTTGTTTTTGCAGTGTTTGGCTTGGATTCTTGAGCCTGTGATGACTTCTCCTTTTGATGGGATATTGTGCTTAAAAACAGAAGGAAAAGAATTACTTCATAGTAATTTGTTTGTTTGCCCTTCGGCCTATTTTTAAGCACAGCGCCAGGCCAGGGAATTGTGCCAGCAAGTTACTAGTAAACAATTAAAGTAAAGAGAGTTTTCTTTGCGAAGCTGCGTCTTCATGTGCCCGGTGATGATTTGACAGCAGTCTTCCAAAACACAGACCCACACAAAGGGTACCTTTTTCACTCCGCAGTATTAATGCCCTGTTTCTTTCTTTTTTTAATAGAGAGAGCACCCATCTTGGAGATAAACAAAAAGCAGAACAAGATAGGACCAATGCCCAAAGGGAGCCATCTGTGGAAGCATCAATAAATATGATCAGTGATGGATGACTTGGGACAGGGAGCAAAGAGATTATCCTTCCTGTCACAGATATCTTAGATTTTATGAGTGGCAGAAATGGGTTGTCGGAGGCCTGTGAAGGAAACTAGGAAAGCTACCATTTAGCAGTTTGGTAGAAAAACTGCATTGAGAAATTATTCTGGAGTGTACGGTATATGCTAGGTATTTTGAATAATTGTGATACAGTTGGCAGATAGAGATGTGAAAATACTTCTCTGTCTCTCCCCCTATTTGTTTTCCTCATCTTTCTGTCTTTTTAACTCTGTTCTGTGTTTTCCCCCTCCCTCTCTCTTTTTCTTGCTTTTTGTATTATTATTTTTTTAACTCTGTATTGGATCTGTTTGGTTTTTATTGCACTATATTTTGAAAACATATAATAAAAAGCTATGGGGGTAAACAAAGAATTAGCTCAAAGAGAATTATTTATTTGCTTGCATGTATAAAGTGCTTTATGGAGATGCAGGTTCCCACAGCACCTCAGGCAGAAGATTCCAGAATTTGGGAGCCATTACTTTCAGTCAGTTGACTCTTGAGTAAAACTTGGCTGGATGCAGTTAACCACATTTACTGTTGCTTTTCTTCAGCATTACATCATAATAGTAATGATAGTTCCGTTTCCTTAGAGAGCATGGGTAAGCAAACTAAGGCCCGGGGGCCGGATCTGGCCCAATTGCCTTCTAAATCTGGCCTGTGGACGGTCCGGGAATCAGCATGTTTTGATATGAGTAGAATGTGTCCTTTTATTTAAAATGCATCTCTGGGTTATTTGTGGGGCATAGGAATTCGTTCACCCCCCCCCCCAAATATAGTCCAGTGGCGCTGTGGGTTAAACCACAGAGCCTAGCACTTGCTGATCAGAAGGTCGGCGGTTTGAATCCCCGCAACGGGGTGAGCTCCCGTTGCTCGGTCCCTGCTCCTGCCAACCTAGCAGTTCGAAAGCACGTCAAAGTGCAAGTAGATAAATAGGTACCGCTCTGGCGGGAAGGTAAACAGCGTTTCTGTGTGCTGCTCTGGTTCGCCAGAAGCGGCTCAGTCATGCTGGCCACATGACCCGGAAGCTGTACGCTGGCTCCCTGGGCCAATAAAGCGCTGCAACCCCAGAGTCAGTCACGACTGAAACTAATGGTCAGGGGTCCCTTTACCTTTACCCCACAAGGTCTGAGGGACAGTGGACCGGACCCCTGCTGAAAAAGTTTGTTGACCCCTGCCTTAGAGTCTATCTGTCACAACGGCACACAAAGCTGAAGGGCAGGTTTTGAGAAGGGTACACAATGCGCTTTTCCTTGGATAATGTTCTTTGGAATGCAGGTGGAAGATGTCTTGCCATAAACCTGAGTGGCTTATAAACCACCAAATTGAATGGTGCCCTCCAGTCATGTGATTCCCACCAAGGTCCCTGCTGCCTGTCTGGGCTTATGAAACTGTGTGGTTGTCAAGCCCCCTAGCAGGCCGCAGCACATGGCTGACAGTGTGTCTTGTTCAACCCTGTAGGTTGCAGGTTCCACTGATCCAGAAACAAAGGGATATTTGCCAACCCGCTGGAAACGAAAAAAAGGCAAATAGAAGGAAAACATCCCAAGGAACTGAGTTTTTAAATAAGGGAGAAAGAAGTGTACTCGATGCATTTTGAGTTTGCTGCTCTTTTATTGTGGGTAGTATTTTGCCGCTCCTTTAATAAGAGAGACAGGTAATTTTCTTTCGTCTTTCCTGTCTGTTTCCCGCCACGGATGCCTGGCCTGTCAGCGTGTACTTTCCACTTCCTTTAATTACACAATAACAGCCTCTCCTTTAGAGAAGGAAGAAAGCTTCAGGTGGAAATGCAACACAGTGAAATGAACTCCACTCTTTTAAGGGACCAAACAGCTATGGTTGATATTTTAGCTGCCACAGCAATCCCCAGGTTGTGGGTACACAACAGTGCCATAGAGAAACAGATTAGGCATTTCTGCACGCCCACAGCACCAGATGACTGAGGAGGCTCTGTGTCCCTGTATGATTCGCTGGCGGATTACATGCTTTGCATACGGAAGGTCCCAGGCACCTCCAGCTGGGACTTGGAAAAATACTTGTCTAAAAATCTGGAGATCTTCCAGCCATTAGTGGCATCTGCCCTGTGGGAAGGAAGAAGAAGCCAAGGGAGGAAGACAAAGACAACTTCAGGGCCTGCTCCAGTTGGACTCTCCTTCCCCACCCCACACCCTGAATTTCCATTTTCTATCATTCATCTGTTTGGGTCTTTTAAAATTGCAAATTGCCTTGGCAGAAAGGCAGTCTATAAATGCAATAAATAAATAATATTGAACTAGACCAGTGTTCCCCAAACTTGGGTCTCCAGCTGTTTTTGGACTACAACTCCCATCATCCCTAGCTAGCAAGACCAGTGGTCAGGGATGATGGGAATTGTAGTCCAAAAAAATGAATGGAAACACTGAAATAGATGAGTCTAGTGGTCTGGCTTGGTAAAAGGCAGCTTAGGAAACAAGACGCTTGATGCTTTTTACAATCGGAGCTCAGTCTTTCTAGCTCAGGCTCTGTATATGCACCAGACACTAAAGCCCCATCCCGAATCCTGGGAGCTGTAGTTTAAGGGTGCTGGGAATCGTAACTCTGTGCATGGTCAACTACTGCTCCCAAGACTCTTGGAAGCGGAGGGAGGTGTACTTTAAATGTACAGACTCTGAGTATTGTCTACAATTATATTGACTGAAAGTGGCTCTTTTTTCGTGCAGGAGTCTCTCCCATCTGTTTCTGGACACACCAGGGATTGAAACCTGGGATTTCTGTATCCAGAGCATGTCCTCTAGCCTTGGGCTATGGTCTTTCCCTTTTCTGTGCTCCAGTTCTGCGTCCCAAGCCTAGACTCTGTTCTCTTGGCTCATAACCTTTCCCACTACCCTTTCATTCAGGGTATTGTGTCTCCACACATCATCTGTGCTTTAGGAAGGGTTACAGATCGGTCCATAAAAGCATCTTCCTGTTTGCTAGCAGTGAATTTACCTGAGTATGGAAGTTTCCATCAGCAGCGGGGTTTTAGAAAAAGAAAAGGAACTCCCTGCTGTTTTTGAACACATTTAGCTCCAAATACAAAAACAGTGGTCAAACGGAGCACATCAGTTTCGATTAGCACACAACAGCCCCAGCAGCCAAAGGCTTGAGAACTCCCGTCACAGCTCTCTGCTATATCCTGGAATTATTCTGTTCTCCAAACTTCTAGCTAAGCTGCTGCTTCTGGCAAATGTTTCTTAGGCTCAAGGATGAAGAATTAGAATTTTCACTTGTTTGGGGGAAAGTTAAAGAAACAGCCAAACGCTGTTTAATCTCTGAAATAAGGAACTGTGGTGTGATTTACTTTTGCTTTGTGTTTTTAAAAAGGAATGGAGCCTGATTAAAGCTGTACTCCTAAGCATGCATGCAGCAATCCACATCCACATCAGAAGCAAAGTCCTTTTGGCAATGTAAGGCTTTGCACTTAGAGAAGTGGGTTTGCTGTTAAGTGCATAGGATAGCTCTCCTCCTCCTCCTCTGTGCACTGCACTTTACAAAGCACAAGTTAACAGGATCCCACCCCGGGGGCTTGCATGGCAGAAACAGACACAAGGAAATGACAGAGGAAGGAGGAGGGAATAGAGGCAGGAGTAAACAAGGGAAGAATACACCACTGTTTCAATCATGTGTTATTTGGCTGAGCTTCAGTAGGGTGTTGGGACACCATGATATGTATATTTGTTGCTGTTTTTGGCACCCGTCTGTTTCGAGAGAAAATGGAGTGTGCCTCTGGGTTGTGTGTGTGTGTGAAGTCAAACCACAGCAGTACCAAAGTGGTCTCTATGGGGTGCAAGCCTGGAGGTTCTGGGCTGCCAAGATGGCAAGACCCCCCTCTCAGCCTCGCTGATGTGACCCAAAGGAAAGCAGAGCAATATGTTTGGCACCAGCTTGGCTGCAGGAGTTTCCAGAAGGAGGCATGCAAGGCGCCGCTCATCCGCCTTAGGGACTCCACTCCAGATTTGTGTAGCAGTTTACACCTTAGCCTTTTCTTCTCCGGAAAATATCCCACAAGTTGACGAGCCCCATCTGCCCCTCAGTTCTCTCTACAGCACATGCAGAAATCTCCTCCTTGACCATAGGACCCATTGGACAAGACCCCATTGGTCTTGTCTCCTCAATCCGCCTGAGCCTGTCTTCACATGCAGGGGAAGCCCCTGAGAGCAAATGTGGTGTAGTGGTTAAGAGCGGTAGTCTCGTAATCTGGGAAACCGGGTTCGCGTCCCTGCTCCTCCACATGCAGCTGCTGGGTGACCTTGGGCCAGTCACACTTCTCTGAAGTCTCTCAGCCCCACTCACCTCACAGAGTGTTTGTTGTGGGGGAGGAAGGGAAAGGAGAATGTTAGCCGCTTTGAGACTCCTTCAGGTAGTGATAAAGCAGGATATCAAATCCAAACTCTTCTTCATCTTCTAACCCACCGAGGGTTTGAGACCCATCGTCTCCCATCACCTGGTTCAGTCGGTCAGTCAAAGCCATTCCTGGAGTGTGGCCGCTGTTGCATGGTAATAGCTTCTGGGGGCCACAAGTGAGAGCTGAGTGCAGGGTGGAGAACAAAGGTGAACAGACTACCCCACAAGGAGCATTATGTTTCCCCCACCCAGAGGTACTGCTTCTCCTCTAACACCCCTGTTGTTGTTGGTTAGTAGTCGTTTAGTTGTGTCCGACTCTTCGTGACCCCATGGACCAGAGCACGCCAGGCACTCCTGTCTTCCTCTGCCTCCCGCGGTTTGGTCAAACTCATGCTGGTAGCTTCCAGAACACTGTCCAACCATCTCATCCTCTGTCGTCCCCTTCTCCTTGTGCCCTCCATCTTCCCCAACATCAGGGTCTTTTCCAGGGAGTCTTCTCATGAGGTGGCCAAAGTATTGGAGCCTCAGCTTCACGATCTGTCCTTTCAGTGAGCACTCAGGGCCGATTTCCTTCAGAATGGAGAGGTTTGATCTTCTTGCGGTCCATGGGACTCTCACCCCTACACCCCATTAATTGACAACCCTCCTGACCTTGTTGACTTAAGATTTCTCCAATCAGATGACAGCCCCAATAATTATATCTAGGAACATGGGGAGCTACTTTATACTGAGTTGGTCCAGTGGTCCACCTAGCTTAGTATTGTCTACACTGTCAGCAGCCTTTTCCAGGGCATCAGGCAGGGGTCTCTCCCAATGGCTGGGGTTGCTGGGGATTGAACCTGAGGCCTTCTGCATGCAAAGCAGTTGTTCTGCCACTGAGTTTCCCCACATGTGACATAGTGCCTGGAGGCAGTTGGAGGATGGATGGTGGCTAACAGATTGAAGTTGAATCCTGACAAGACAGAAATACTGTTTTGGGGGGACGGGGTGGGTGGGTGTGGAGGACTCCCTGGTCCTGAATGGGGTAACTGTGCCCCTGAAGGACCAGGTGCACAGCCTGGGAGTCATTTTGGACTCACAGCTGTCCATGGAGGCGCAGGTCAATTCTGTGTCCAGGGCAGCTGTATAGCAGCTCCACATGGTACACAGGCTGAGCCCCTACCTACCTGCGGACTGTCTCGCCAGAGTGGTGCATGCTCTAGTTATCTCCCGCTTGGACTACTGCAATGCGCTCTACGGGGGACTACTTTTGAAGGTGACCCGGAAACTGCAATTAATCCAGAATGTGGCAGCTAGACTGGTGACTGGGAGTGGCCGCCGGGACCACATAACACCAGTCCTGAGAGATCTGCATTGGCTCCCAGCATGTTTCTGAGCACAATTCAAAGTGTTGGTGCTGACCTTTAAAGCCCTAAATGGCCTTGGCCCAGTATACCTGAAGGAGCATCTCCACCCCCATCGTTCAGCCCGGACACTGAGATCCAGCGCCGAGGGCCTTCATTGCGAGAAATGAGGTTACAGGGAACCAGACAGAGGGCCTTCTAGGTAGTGGCGCCCACCCTGTGGAACCCTCCCTTCAGATATGAAGGAAATAAGCAGCTCTTATGTTTAAAAGACATCTGAAGGCAGCCCTATTTAGGGAAGATTTTAATATTTAATGCTGTAGAGTGGCTGGGGAAACTCAGCCAGATGGGCGGGGTATAAATAATAAAATTATTATTATTATTATTAGACACAAACGGGATGGGGGCTATGTTAGCAGAATCATCCTTGCCCTGCCTGGTGAGCCAGTCTGCAAGGGCCCCTCCTGGGAAGTTGTTCTTGGAAGGCGCTGTGTTTATATGAAGGGAATTATGGCTGGGAAAAGGCTGTGAATCATGTCAAACAGCAGATGAATCTCCTGGAGAGGCAAATGCAAATGCTGCGCTTGTCCATTAAGTTCTATTAATGTTCTTGTTCTGGGAGTCGATACCCAGCGCTTTACTGGAAGACGTTTGCCGTCCTCCCGGCGGGGCTTGGGAAGCTGCACTTTAGATGGGCGCAAGGGAGATGCTGCGGGTGCCCTCTGACACTCGGCCACATTAACTCTGCTAGCTTTCATGCACACATTACAATGCGGTAATGAGGTTCTTGGGTCTAGAGGGGGTGGGGGTGGGGCGTTTCTGGCCTTTGCAAAGAAGCCACAGGAAAGCCAGCAGCTGCTTAGCAAGGCCTGAGCTCCCTCTGCTGCCCCTGTGCTCATATTAACCATGGCTGCTACTATAGCTCTGCTCCACATCAGTAGTGCCAGTCTAGGGAACTCAAGCCAAGGACGACAGTCCAGGGCCGGTGGCTTTATTTTTGCCTGGGTTGCAGCCAGGACTCTTGCAATACTCAGGTCTGTCTTGCACTAAGGGCTGGATTTCATAGATTCTCCTTCATCGAGTTGGATTTCATTGCTGCAGTCACAGCAAAGAGTCTTCAGGGATTTGTTTCGTGGCATAAACGTATTGCACAGCAGTGTCTGTTTGTGCATCTGCCGAGAATTGTGCCCCTGTTATCTTCAAGATGCTTTTTTGGGCAGGTGCTCATTTGTTTGTTTGTTTATTATTTATTTCCTGGCTTTTAATCTCACCTTTACTCCAAAGAGTTCAGGGTGGTATATGCATCGTTCTGTTCCTCCTGTTTGCTGTAACGGATATAACAAAAGGTTGCCCCTTTTAAATTTACATCACCATTTGCTGCTGCTATTATTTATTTACTTTATTTCATTTCATAAAATTCATCCACCATATGATTGCAAAAAAACCACAAAGCATACTCTCAAAGAAGTTTACAAAAAGATAAAACAAGAAAATCAAGGGGGAGGGGAATCACAACTCTACTTTAAAGCAGACAAAAGTTAAAATACTAAAGGAGATTGATATTACCATAACTATCTAACAATCTGGGTTGGCTTCTCTAAACAAGAATGATTTTAGCAGGTGCCAAAAAGAATATACAGTCATACCTCTTGTTACGTTTGCTTCAGGTTAAATCTTTTCAGGTTGCGTCTTGCGGCGACCCGGAAGAACCGGAAAGGGTTACTTCCAGGTATTGCCACTCGTGCATGCACAGATGCTAGTAATTACATCATGTGCATGCGCAGAAGTGGCGAATCACGACCTGCGCACGCGCAGACACGGGTTGCATTCTGCTCATGTTGCAAATGGGGCTCCAGAACGGATCCCATTCGCAACCTGCTTGAAATCAATAGGCAGGGAGTTTGGACGTACAGGTGCTGCCACACTAAACCATCAAGTCCTTACAAATGCAGATTGGGTATTATGTGGCATCTGTAGAAGTGCCAGTTCCTCCAAGTGTTCAAGCATCACTTTAACTTGTCCTCTAGCAGCTTGTTAAATCTCTTTATGCTGGATATCCTTTTCTAGGGCCAGGCTAGGATTTCAAAATCAGATTTCTGAAACTTTTGCCAATTGCTGCCTTGACTTCAAAGAACATGTGCAGTAATGGAACTGTGCACATGGGTACAATCCTCTACACATTTACCTTGGGAATAAGTTCCATTAACCTTAATGGGACTTACTTCTAAGTAAACATGTATAGAAATGCACTGCAGGAGACTGTGCTACAGATCAGGCAGTTTTTGCCTCTTCCGTGAAACACTAGGTGATCTTAGGTAAGTCTGTCTCAGCCTCGCAGCGTCTGCAGTATGGGCAAGAATAATACTGATTTACTCTGCAGGGTTGTTGTGTGTTGAGGTCCCCGAGCCACCCTCAAATAAAACACAATTCACACAGAATTTTAGTTCAAGGTTTTTGGCATAATTTTGGCCACAACTTTATTAAAATACAAAAAATGTGAGTGGTTGCTTAGGCATTGGTTGCTAATATCTGTCTCCGCCAGGGACAGATTGACATCTGCACGCCCATAAAAGTCAGAAAGGGAAAACAATTTGGGGAGAAAATGGAGCTGGGTGCCAGGCCCTCACCTCGCCCCAAATGCTCCCAGGGGCTCTTGCGTGGCCCTAGCCCTTTGACAGGGGTTCGGACAAGAACATGGCGAGCTCCTGGATTCCTTTAATGGAATTCCCTTGCAGCAGCAGCATTGGAGGGGCAGGCACAGCCAACCACATCCCCTCCACCAACCAAAAAATAACCAATGCCTAACTGCAACCTTACAAGTTGTGACGATTTGCTACGCAGTAGGCAAAAAACCAAATGGCAACAGCCAATCAGCCAAATGGACAAAATTTCTACCAGGCCCCTGCCCCAAAAGCAGACGACTGCACAACAGGCATAGCAAGGTCAATGCAAACAACCCTAAATACTGGGAGGGTGGACCGCTGATCCGATGTGCGCAGCGAAAAAAGGAAGCTCAACACTGTGTGCAGGGAATATAAAGCTAAAAGGCTGTCAATCAGGAATATCAACATTTAAATCTCCCCAACAACATAGAGGAGCCCAATTGCAAATATGAAAATCTAATCTTACCCGCCCAGCAACAGAGGGATGACTTGCTAGACCCCACTGCAACACATGCTCTCCATGAAGGAGAACATGCTTTGTAAAGTTTACAAGTAGGTAATGCACATAAAGTGCTTTGAGCACTAGGAAGTGCTGTATACACATGTTTAGTTTTTATAATGATGATTCTGTTTTCAGTCCTTCACTAATGTAACCCTCTCAGTTCAGAGGGTTAAGAAGATCTTGTACGTTAAGAAAATCTTGTACATGGAGTTTCTCTGTGAAGATTATACAAGACCAGTAGCTTCTCAAGAGAAGCAAACTCTTCTCTGGATGGCATTTGAATTTCCAGATTCCAGACAAGTAAACAAAAAGGGGAAGTAATCATCACGCTTCTCGCAGAGCTGAGGAAGTGAGAAGGAGTGAAAGTGACCCATTTGCTAGATGGTATTTGGACAGCTTGTGTTGGGAGCTCTTTGTGCTTGTGGTGTCTTATGCTCAGCTAGAGCTGGCAGGTGTCTCGCAGCATCCAAGCAGTGCCGGAGAGACTTGAGATGCAGAGATTTATGATGTCACAAGGCATCAGGGACTGGTGATGATTCAGGGTTGTCAGTTCTCGAAAGTGAAAGATGTGGCCCACCAGTGAAAGAGAGGTACCAGATATAAGAAGGGTCAGGAAAATCGTGGAGGTAGCAGATTAATTTTCTACATCTTTTCTGTTTTGAAAAGCACTCTCCTTTTTATTGTACTGTTGACAACGGCCTCTGCCCAAGCAGTAAAGATTTGAGTTTGAATACTTATCGGGGTGTGTGTGTGTGTGTGTAAGAGGATTTCTCTCTACCGCCCCTGGTGATAAAACCTTAAAATTTCTTATACAGCATTTTCTCTTTCAGCACGATAACATGAACACTGGCTGTATACTTCTACATTTTACATTTGATAGTAAGAAATCTTCGTGATTGCTACTGGATTTTTCTGGATATATTGCTAAATGGTCAACTCTGTTAGGCCTTTATGTTGGAAAAATAGTCCCAAAAGTTACAAAATAAAGAACACTTACAGTGGTACCTCGGGTTACAGACGCTTCAGGTTACAGACTCCGCTAACCCAGAAATAGTGCTTCAGGTTAAGAACTTTACCTCAGGATGAGAACAGAAATCATGCTCTGGCGCTGTGGCGGCAGCAGGAGGCCCCATTAGCTAAAGTGGTGCTTCAGGTTAAGAACAGTTTCAGGTTAAGAATGGACCTCCGGAATGAATTAAGTGCTTAACCCGAGGTACCACTGTATTTGGTTGGAATTAGAAGACAGGGAAGCATCCAGCTTGTGCTATTGAGGAAACCTCAAAACCTGGGTCTCAGGAACGATGTCTCAGACCTAGCAACCCTATCCTGTGCTCTCATCCTGGTTATGTTTGCTTTCGTGAGTTCCTTAATAGCATGATGGCTGTGGTTCTCAATTTGATGCTGTCACTTGTTTGCACGGTTATAAGAAGTTCTTGCAATTGGAAGGTTTCCCCCTTACGGTTTAGGGACCGGAAGCACTTTAAATTTTCCTTGGAGCCATTGAATGATTAGAGGAAGGGGAAAATTGATTGTCTTTAGTAATGCGAGTCGGCATTTCTGGCTAAGCCCCCACTTAACCTTTCGCCAGCATCGGGTGACTTCTTTCCTGGTACTTGAATATAAATGGCTGCTTGGGCTGGAATTTTTAAAATGAAATTTTGACCTAGTATAAGAGTAGGTTAGCCTCAAGATGACCTATTTCTTGAGCATTCATCCTGACTTGCACGGCGGTTACACGATGCTTGCTGTTCATTGAGTATTTGTTCTGATTTGTTTGCAGGGAGGTCACACGGCAATGACCTGGCTTTTAGAAATGGTTTAGTGGAGGAGGGAATTTGGGGGCAGTGCAGCTCTGGAGCATCAGGAATGACTTCATTTGCTGGAGTGTTTGGATAATTGACGGACCCTCTTCTTCAGGTCCTGCTCTCTTATGGGCTTGGTACTTCGTTTACACTTCTAATTAAAAGCCAAAAGGTGTTTTTCATAGAATTGGAAGAGACCACGAGGGTCATCTAGACCAACCTCCTGTAGTGCAGAAATCTTTTGTCCAGCGTGGGTCTCAAACCCACAACCATGGGATTAAGAGTCCCATGCTCTACCAACTGCACTAAAGCCCAGTGCCTTTTGCAGATTGAATTTATTCTGTCATCAGTACGCATCACTAAGTTCAATGGACTTGCTGCTGGGTAAATGCATAGGACTTAGTTACACCGGATAAAAATTTAGTATTTATCGTGCCACGAAATTGCTTCTTCATTCACATTTGGGGTTGAATTTGTTATTATTATTATTTTACAAAGTTGCATTTTTGGATCCTCCTTGGAGTGTCTGGCTATGTGGGCTGCCATTCTATGTGGCTGGACTTTTAGTTTTCCCTCCCCACTGACTTCCATTTTGCAAACCAACATTTACATCTGCATCTGTGAAACCAAAAAGAAACCAAAAGATGGAGGCGGCAATCCTTACAAGGGAGAAATCCCATCAAATACAGTGGCACTTACTTCTTAGTAAACTTGGGCTGTAGTTTTATGCGTCTGATTTCCCTCCTGGCCTTTATTTGCCACAGGGTCAGAAGAGAAGTCATATCCCTGATTTCCCATGATGCTCTTGAGTCCTGTCTCCTCCTGTCTCTCTTGGCAGCATATCCTGTGATCAGCAATATTTTTTTTTAACTGGCACCCCTCTCCCTTGAAGATGGATGCCACAGCCCCCTCTGGAAAAGGTGATGAGGGAACATTAACCCATAAAATGGCAAGGCAGCCCAATGGATCTGGAGGCCATGTCTCTTTCTCGTTTTGCATGCAAATCCTGTTAAAGTCAAGAGATATAGGCCCGCTCTACAGAGACGGAGGACTATTAAGGCTTTAAATCCAAATCGGTGTCATCTTTATTGCTGCTACTGTTCCACTTCAGGAATTTCTTTACTGCCTGCAGAGACTCTGTCACACAAAGAAATACATCTTTATTGGGTCCTCAATTGGTCTTTGCCTTTTTTATTTAGGGAAATGCACCCGTTGTAAGCACTGTGTTTGTGGCAGTGGCGATGACAGGGCACTGGCAGAAACTGGGTTGCGTTTCAAATTAAAGTAAGAAGCATGGCCCCTGATTCATAGTTATACGCAACTTCCTAAGCAGTCTGTTTCCCCCATTCATTTACCTCAGCTTCTATTTTGTGCATGCTCCTGGCACTTCTGTGGAAGTGAATGGGAAGGTGTCTGGATTGGGATAGTTTAAAGAAACATCTGAGCAGCCGTGTTCCTGACCCCCTTAGAAACGGCATCGGTCGATTTCGCTGCTTCCTCTTGCTTTAGAGAACCATCAAAGGAAAAGCTCAGGAATGGATGTGGGCGCGCAGGGCTGAACAACAACAGCAACAATAATACACCATGCCTGTATACTCGGTCCTGTATACCTGAAGGAGCGTCTCCACCCCCATCGTTCTGCCCGGACACTGAGATCCAGTGCCGAGGGCCTTCTGGCAGTTCCCTCATTGCGAGAAGTGAGGTTACAGGGAACCAGGCAGAGGGCCTTCTCGGTAGTGGCACCCACCCTGTGGAACACCCTACCTTCAGATGTGAAGGAAATAAGCAGCTATCCTATCTTTAAAAGACATCTGAAGGCAGCCCTGTTCAGGGAAGTTTTTAATATTTAACTCTGTACTGTTTTTAACACTTGATTGGGAGCCACCCAGAGTGGCTGGGGAAACTCAGCCAGATGGGCAGGGTATAAATAATAAATTATTATTATTATTATTATTATTATTATTATTATTATGCCATGCACACTTCCGCAGTTTGCACATTTGTTGGCATAATCATGTTTAATCCTGGGTTGGAAACCTGACAGTCTGGCATGACCAATGGACAGAGGGAGACCAGTGGAGAGCCATATACTCTCTTAGGAAGACAGTTGTGGGTGTTGGGTTCTGGACAAATAATTTGTGATCCGAAGGAATAAAGCCTTTTTTTTTTTTGGGACAGCACTGTATTTCCCCCCCCCCCTTCTCAGCTCATGACCCTTAATGTGAGAGCAGAATAGCTCTGCTGGTTTGTATTGAAGCATTTTGAGGATTGTCATATCCGTTGGATAACACAGCTCATGGAATGGGAAAGATTCCACGACAGTGACCTATGACACTTCTGAAAGTAAAATGCTTTCCAAAAAGAAAATCAGTCCAAAATCCACCTCCTCTTATCTTTGCAGTACAAAGTGGAGTGGGGCTACTGATCTATTTTACTTATTTTCTAAGCTCATTTGTGCAATGTAGGTTAAGAGTGTTACCATGAAAGGATGTCTCTGATAAATGAAATTCAAGTTATCAGAGGTGGTAGCTATCGCTCTGTCCAGCGCTTACTTACTCGTTTTGCTATTCTCAGAGACAAAAATGTGGGATGTTTGCATGGCTGTTTCCTGGTTATTTAGTGCATAAGAAGAGTTCTGATGGATCAAGTGGAAGTCCCTTCTTGCCCAGCATCCTGTTCCAACTGTGGCAATTTAAATACTGGGGAAATATAAATTCCTCGCGCCAACAAGCTATCTTCATCTGGAACCACAGGTCAATGACAACTCTGCAAATTATTCTGCTATAACACAGCTGCTTTGAAAGGCAGTCTCAGTTCCTTTCCTATGGCCAAAATAGCACCAATTGTATTGTCTAGAGAATATAAAGTTTGAGAACAGATTGTCCGCTGCTTCACTTGACAAACCCCTGGTTTTACAGCAGAAATCTCTGAAAACTGATGACCAGCTGAGCTTGTGTGCCTGTGATATTCAGGGAACCGAATGTCCTACCGCACGGGTATTGGTTTTTATATGTAATCCATCCAGTGGTTTTATTTGTTCCATTTTTTTAAAAAAAGGGCTTAATTGGATTTTAATTTAACTTAAGTGGATGTGCTTTAGTGGAGCACATTTGTAATGGACATCAGTGTTAGAACCTGAGATATGAAAGCTAGGAGCTAAATGACCCTTATACCTAGGTTATGGGCACAACAACAGAATGTCTAGGTGTGCTTTTTTATAACAAGAATACAAAGTTGAAAATGAATGAACTGCAGCTAAAATATTATGTTCATTTTTCACATAGTCTAGTGAGTCCTTCCCTTCCCTTCCCTTCCCTTCCCGCCCCCTAATATTCTTCAGAGAATCTCTTCTCCAATCTTCAGATAGTAGTTGGAAGTGGGGAGAAAGAAAAAGGTGGTCCTTTCCTTATACTCTGCAGTTTTAACCTGAAATCTTTTTTTTAAAAAAATAATTTTTATTAATTTTCCAACATAAATTTGTACAAAATTTAACATCCAATTCTCGCCAACTGCTTCTTTTGGACTTTCATCAGCATGTCTGACAATTCTCCGTATTCTCACATTTTCTCACATTTCTCAAATTAATATTGCACTATATCATTATTTGCCTTATCATATTATTTATACAATATTTCTACCGTTACTTCTCACAGAGCTTCTTGAAAACTTACAAACGTTAACTGTTCATCACATATATGTTTAATATATTCTGTAAATTTGTTCCAGTCCTCAGTGAATCTCTGATCTCGTCTCTTCCGAATCCTCCCTGTTAATTTGTCCAGTTCTGCATATTCCATCAATTTCATTCTCCATTCTTCGATTGTAGGCATTTCTTCTTGTTTCCATTTCTGGGCCATCAATATTCTAGCTGCTGTTACCTTCACATAAGAATACCTTCACATCCTGCTTTTTGATTTCATAACCTAACATTCCTAGTAAAAATGTCTCTGGCTTCTTAACAAATGTATATTTCAGCATTTTCTTTAACTGTTTTAACCTGAAATCTTAGGTGCAGTACTGCGCCCAGAGCTCAGAATCTGCTAGCACCAATGAAATTCCCTGTTGCAAAATGCGCCTAGAACAATGGGAGTTTTGAACACTAATGGACAATCAGATTGGGGGTTTGGTAGCGCCCTTGACCAGAGTTAGCAACAACTGTCTGGCATGATGCTTAAATCAGGATAGAGAAGGATGGAGAGGATTTGCACAAGGGAGGGGAGAGACATGGAGGTGGCACACGATTCTGCAGCCTGTTGCACATCCCGGAATCAGGAAGGAGGAAGGCTGTGGCCCTCCAGGTGTTATGGACTCCAGCAGGACTCCTCTAATGTCCTTAAATTGTTAGACATTTAATGAGAAGGGTTAACTGGTAGACCCTACCCACCCTAATTCCATTTCATTTTTACCCTTGATCAAATTGAGCCACAGCTGTTTAATTAAAGCAAAAAGAAAAAATTGTTTATGTGCATTGCAGTTGGGAACAATTTGCTCACTGCTATTTTACAAACCAAACCAAAAGATTCTTGCTGGGATTTTAGTAGCTTGTGTAACGTGCCCAAATCATCGTTAAGTGAAGGCCTGTGGAGCTGTGGAAAGCATGCCTTGCAATGAACTTGATAAAGAGAGATGGAAGTCGATTCCTAGCCACCTCTCCATACATGGATACTTGAGCTGTTGGCTGTAGCAGAAGCTGCTCCAAACACTCTTGGAATAACAGGTTCTGAATTGCCAAAAAAAGATGTAAAAGTACTTTTGTATGCCACAACTGCTGCACGGATTTTACTAGCCCAAAAATGGAAGACACAAGAGCTACCAATGGTAGAAGAATGGCAGGTGAGGATGATAGAGTTTACGGAGCTGGCTGATCTCACCGGGAGAATCCGCAACCAGAAAGAAGAGGAATACCAAGAAGATTGGAAGAAAGTTAAAGACTATTTGAATAAATATTGTAATATTAAAGATTACAAGATTAATCACTTGAAAGAACTAATTAGGCCTAGGATTAAATAAATAGTAAAGAAAATGTACGATAAGAAAAGTTAGGAAATTTGATCATGATTGGAATATTGTTATATGAAATAATGATATTGGAAACTGCTACATTTAATTACAAGGAAATTCAGATGGAAGAGATCAGAGGAAGTCAAGTAATATGTTTATGAAGATGGATTTTAATTAACTAATTAAGTTTTAATGTGTATGTGGTAGTATGTGGGATGTGGGAAGTATTCTATGTTCTTCATTTTTCCCCTTTTCCTTTTACTATTACTTATTCTCTTTTTTGTTGTGTTATGCTTTTGTATGAAAATTAATAAACATTATTGTGTGGGGGGGAAAGAAGCCGCTCCAAACACTGTGGTGCGTTAAAGGTCGTTGGGTGTGCATAAGGCACCACCGGAAACGTCTGAAATTTCAGCCACTGAATGGGATCCGTGGCGGAAAGCATGTTGCAGTGCTCACTTGATCTCCTGACAGCTGAGTTGCTGTTGCTTGCTGGAAAGGAGACAGGGAGGGAAAAGGCGAAGGACATGTTACTGCAGTGTAAACACGCCAGCAGGAGTGCCAGATTGGATCTGCCATTGCGTTTGCACTGTGCCAGCCTTGCCACCTCTCCTTTGTGAGTGGCAGCAACTTAGCTGTCAGGAGGGCAGCTGCATGTCGCCACGCCACCATTCATGTGTTTTGCTCCTGAATGGGAGGTTTCAAAATGGTGAATTTTGACCAGAGGTGGTTTTCAGTCAGTGAAACAGGCCTGAGGGCTCATTTGTGCATGAGGAGCTCTGGAATGGTACCGTACATTAAAAAAAATGGGTCTGGCAATTCTTTAGGACTTTGGAAACTCAGCATCTAAAGACTGATTTTAAAAATATTTTCTACCTGTCAATAAAGTTATTGTTGTTTAGTCGGAATCTCCTTTCTTGTAACTTGAATCTGTTGGTTCGAGTCCTACCCTCCAGAGCAGGAGAAAACAAGCTTCCTCCGTCTTCCACATGACAGCCCTTGAGATATTTGAAGATGGCTATCCTATCTTCTCTTATCCTCCCCTTTTCCAGACTAAACATACTCAATTTCCTCAACCGTTCCACATTGATAGAGGAGCCTGGTTTGCTTGCACATCCAGCCAGTGTAGACAAAAGTAAGCTGAGTGGCTCTCAGCAAAAGGCAGCTTCTGGTGTGCACAATAGCACTACGTTCCTCAATGCATGACTGATCCTTGTGACACGACAGAATGTTTATAAAAATTCTCACAGCTGAGGAAAAAGCCAGTTGTCTATTTCTGGCAAATCATCCAGCTCCTACAAGGGGAGTGAAGGATGGAATATTTTTGGCTGGGGTAAATTATTTGGTGGTATAGGAGCCCTATGAGTGATCCCTCCACTAGTCTTGCCTTTGGAATGGAACTGGTATAAGAAATGGAGAACCTCTAGTCGGTAAAGACTTGATTTAAATCAATTTTTTAAAAAAAAATACAGAAAGACTCATTATTGCTGATGTAATCTTAATATTTACAACCAGCTGAAGGTTTCATTTTTGGAATAATAAATTTTCAAGAGTAGTTTTTACAGTTATATCAAAAATTGCTGATTTGGTTATACTATTAGAAATACATAGACTAATAAAAAAATGGTGAAATTATTGTGAGGTTCAATAAGTTAACTGTTTATATTTGGACAACTTTTCTGCTGTCCTTTATTGGAAGGCGAAAAATAATAATTTCCTTAATAACAATTTAAACAATTTATTTAACTAAAACAGTAACATTATACAATATGTATCCATGTTTTTTAACTAATGTGGTTAAACGATTAAAAAAAAAAGCTTAGATACATTGTAGCATATGTATCCATCTTTGTTAACTGATGTGGTTAAAAATACCAAAAAGCTTAGACTGAGTTTTAGCACACATGAAAAACTTAAACAAATCCTAATTTTCTGATGAATAACTTTTGGACTAAAATGTAACTTAAATAGAAAACTATCTTTAGAAAGTTTTTTCCTCCAAAAGCATTTTATTTTTTAAAATCTGATTTAAATTTTAACAAAAATCTGATATTTTTTTTTAAATCCCATTGATTTTTATCCACCCTGCATCTGGTCCAGCCTGGGCACTCTGAGTCTACTTTCAATATTATCATCTCTGATGTTCTACTTATTTGTCTTGGGCTCCATGTTTGTTACAATAGCATGCTATTGTTTTCTCTTGGTACGTCTAAGGCTAGGATGGCTGTGTCCTTGGGACACTGGATCATCGCACTAATAAATGCTGTTGGGAAATGAAAACACTAATAAGGGTGCTAATTACCAACGTGTGGAAGTTGCTGGCGCTATGTCTCTGTGTCTCCCGTGCACATATGATTCTGTGTAGCAACAATAACAACAACGATGACAAAATCAGACTTCCACGAAACATTTGTAGATGTGGGAATTCCCCAGGGATGGGGAAATGTGTGGGGAAATGTATTTCAGACATCAGTACAAGGATAGTTAAAGCAATACCTTTATTAGGAATCCGCCAAAAATCACAAAGTAATGTGCAGGGTTTTGATTATGTAATTCTAAGCTTCTTTAGTGGCTGGAGGCCATGTTAAAGCCCTGTAATGATAGGTTGTAAAACACTGGACGGCAGATCCCTGGTTGTCTTTTCCCTCCAGTTCTTAGGTTCTCCCTCTGGATGGCTAAATCTGACATGGCTCCAAAGCAGATGATAAAGTACCTGTAGACATGTTCAGCCAAGGCCTAAGCTTGTTCACTAGGCAACAAGTTCAGGAGAAGTCCCTGGGATTTCCTTTGATGTAAATTGTTTAGTTGTGAGGGTGTTAAGGACTGTGGGACTCTAAATCATGAGGAAGAGGCACCAATCTTTCACTTGGGTGCTACCACAGCAGAAAGCTCAATCCAGCTGGAAGCTATCGTATTTTTTGCTCTATAGGACGCACCCGACCATAGGACGTACCTTGTTTTAGAGGGGGAGAACAAGAAAAAAAAATTCTCCCCCTCTCTGCTCAGTGCCCCTTCAGCGAAGCGGCAGGAGAAACAGAGCCCCTTCCATTTCTCCTCCCGCTTGGCTGAAGGGGCGTTGCACAGCTCTCCCTCTCTGCTGAAGCCAGGAGAGTCTTGCTCTCCAGGCTTCAGCAAAAGCAACGCGAAGCCTCCGGAGCGCGGAGGGAGCGCTCCCTCTGCACTTCAGAGGCTTCGCGTTGCTATCACTGAAGCCAAGGAGCCTGCATTCGCTCCATAGGACGCACACACATTTCCCCTTAATTTTGGGAGGGGAAAAGGTGCATCCTATAGAGTGAAAAATACGGTATATCTGCAGAGTCGAGAAGTTGATCTGCTGAAATGTAATGGCAGGTGGTGCCACGAACGTTCCACTCCTTGTTGCATATCTCTTTGCAGCTCCTCTTGAATTGTAGCCATTCTGCTGATTTCAAAAACTTCCTGCCATATCCTCCCTGAATCCAAAAGGTGTATCCTCCCTTTTTAGTCTTCAATAGAGAGTAACCTTGCTTCCTGCTTACTGGCTTACACAATGGACTACCTGATCCTGACATTTTTTTGTTTGCCTTTTAGTCTCCTCACCCCATGCTCCCTTTGGTCATCTTGGTTGTACAGTGTTTCCCCTCTTCTTGGGATTCTAGCTCGGTCTGAAGCAGCGATGGCCAAACTGGGCCCTCCAGCTGTTTTGGGACTACAATTCCCATCATCCCTGACCACTGGTCCTGTTAGCTAGGGATGATGGGAGTTGTAGTCACTCCAAAACAGCTGGAGGGCCATGTTTGGCCATCACTGGTCTAAAGCTTCAATGCTATGCAGTGCTTTTCTTCAAGAAAAATAGGTGCAGGATCTCACCATGAAGTTGTTAGAGTAAGTCGCCGCTTCCCTCGTTCTGGCTTGGGCAGCTCAGAAGGGCCCTCACTCAAACATGCACACTTGCAACGGTAGAAGACTGTCTGGGAAGCTTGAAGCAGCCACCGTTACACAGGAGATGGATTGAAGAAAAGGAAATGTGAATTAGCCCTGCCCCATAGCTTGACCAGTTGTGGCTAGGAGCTAGGTGGAGTCATAGACCTAAAATAAGTGTGGACTCACACGTACTGGCCAGCTTCTGTTTTGACTTGAAATGTTCATTTTAGGCTTCTCAGAAGTACGTAATGGCAAGAAGCAGGCAGGGGGAGTGCCAGCCCTCAATGGCACCCACCTGAGAGGTGCTGTGCTCTGGCCCACTCCGGCTGCAAAGAAATTACTGATCCTGTGGACCACTGCATTGCCCTGATCTTCCAGAGCATCACTTGGGCCTTGCTTTTCTAAGAAGCTATTGGCCTTTACGAAAACATTTGGGCTGCCATCTTCTTTGCTCAGCTCTCTACACATCACTCGCTGTTCATTCAAGCATTTGGGTTGGTTGCTGTTGCCTCCATATGTTTCTTGGCTTTCAGCTTTTACAGATTTATGCTACCCACTTGATTATTTAAGGTGGATGTACAAGAGCATAGTCATGTTCAAAGCTTCTATACTTCAAACAAAGTCCATTTAAAAAATCAAGCAACAATGTGTGCTCTCCCAACCTCCAACAAAGGGCTGGCCAAAGGGATGCAAAATTGTGTGTAATCGAAGCAAGGTACAACAAAATGTTGAGGGCAATTTAAATTCCATTTGTTGTAATTAGATTGACGGCAGCGTTTGCTAAGTGCCTAATTCAATTTGGAGTTAGGTCAAAATGCAGAAGTAGGCAGTTGTATCGGATTTTAATTTTAATTTTATCTTCTCATCTGAAAAAAAAACCTTTATTGGAAATGGTGGAAATGTTCCTGTCGGTGGAACAGCCCCTTCTACTTCTAAGCTATTGCTAACATTTACATGGTAGAAACTGAACGAATGAAGGGGGGGGGGGAAATGGGTAGCTAGCTTAGATAAATCTTTCACTGCTTGTGTTCTGCCAGCTATAGGGGAAAGCTTAGACATTTAATTTAACTAGATCAGGCGGATCGGAGGAAGCTGAATGAAGAAGAGAGGAACTGGTGATGTGTGACCAGAACAAGCAAATGTCGCGGCTTCCTTGAGGGGAGTCCACAGATCGTTGGTGATGCTGTGGCTGTTTTCAAAGCTGCCTGTCTCTGCAGATGTTGAAATTCCATGCGGTTCAAAATCAGGGGCAGTGCTCTTCCACAAAACCTTCACAACTTAAGAGCATAACATTTGGTGAAGCCACACAAAAGTCAGTTTTCTAAATGCACACACTGCTCTCCCTCTCTCTCCATCCTTCAGTCAGGTGAGCAAAAGGTGTTATTCCTGGGAAGCGGCCTAGTCTGTAGGATGGTCCCAGGGGCCATATAGAGAGTCCCAAAGAGCTGCCTTCATCTTCCAGGCTCTTCTTATTGCATAAGGAGTTTTCATTCCACCTCCAGGAATGTGATGATAGCAGCAGGACCTTCCAAGCCCTTCCTTTAATTACCCTCAATTTTAGCAGCCTGCTCTTGTGAGATCAGCATAACCAATAGTGTCCCTGTAGTGCCCACCCATTGATTGAGACCTTTCCTCCATGGGTGCTGTCCGGATATTGCCAGGGAGCAGGGCCAAGACTGATGGGGGACAAAGGAATTGCCAGGGATGGCGGGGAATACAGTGGTGCCTCTGGTTACGAACTTAATTCGTTCCAGAGGTCCGTTCTTAACCTGAAACTGTTCTTAACCTGAGGTACCACTTTAGCTAATGGGGCCTCCTGCTGCTGCCGCTGTGCAATTTCTGTTCTCATCCTGAGGTAAAGTTCTTAACCCGAGGTAGTACTTCCTGGTTAGCAGAGTCTGTAACCCAAAGTGTTTGTAATCTGGGGTGTTTGTAACTTGAGGTACCACCCTATTGCATTTTATCTTCTCCATATTGCTATTGTTTTTTCATTTTGCTGCCGAATCATGACTGCTACGAGCTGGCCTATAAGAATAAAGGTAAAGGGACCCCTCACTGTTATGTCCAGTCGCAGACAACTCTGGGGTTGCAGCGCTCATCTCACTTTACAGGCCGAGGGAGCTGGCGTTTGTCCGCAGACAGCTTTCCGGGTCATGTGGCCAGCATGACTAAGCAGCTTCTGGCGAACCAGAGAAACGCACGGAAATGCCGTTTACCTTCCCACCGGAGCGGTACCTGTTTATCTATTTGCACTTTGACGTGCTTTTGAACTGCTGGGTTGGCAGGAGCAGGGACCAAGCAATGGGAGCTCACCCCGTCGCAGGGTTTCGAACTGCCAACCTTCTGATCGGCAAGCCCTAGGCTCTGCGGTTTAGACCACAGCTCCATCCATGTCCCCTGGCCTATAAGAATAGCAGCAGTTAATTTAATAGTAGGTACATTATGATCAGCACATCTGTCATTTGTATTATCCATGAATAAATAAAGTGGGTTTTTTAATGTATATAAACACATGGTTCTTCCCAAACTCCAGACCTACAATCTGCCCTCACTGCATGGATGTCTTGCCTGCTAACAAGATAACACATTTTATTCCAAACCTCCCACTTACCTTACGTGTTTGTAGACGCCACCCCCTCCCCCAGCTTTGGACAATTGAGTGCTTCCTCCAAAGTACGTTTCTCTTTAACGCATCTTTTCAAAGTTAATAGGGTAGGCTGGAGGGTTCTCGTAATCAAATCTGAATTGTCTGAAGCGTGCCTGGCTTGCAGCCTTTGAGCATCAGATGAAACTGTTGTCTGTGTTCTCCTGGGTTACCTTGTGTTCCCTGAGATCTCTCTGGTTGCTTTGCTCTGGGAATTGACAGCACACCCAGGCACTGGTCCCCGTCTGTTGCGGCGGCATCGCTCGCTGGACCTGAAACATTTCAATTTTGCTTCCTTTTCCCTGGGAATATTTGTTCTTCTTAAGTGCATTTCTATGGATATTTCAACCCAAGGTGCAGGATTCTACAGAGCTGTAAGTAATGGATTTGCGTGAGTCATCTGTGTTTTTCCGGAGGCTGTAGAAGAAGCAGATAAACCGTGCCTGTTAAAGGGAAACTGTGTCTATCAGTGCAAGACCAAGGCTGGGAGAAAGGGGAGAGAAATTTGTTTAGCTGAATAGAAGTAGTCCTTGTGTATTTTACTGAGTGGATGTGTTTTGTCTGTTCTGCATGTATAAACTGACACGGCGACGCTTTTTCCCTGATTACAATAAAATGAAAGGTTGTAGATCATGTTCTCCTGCCAGGGTGTTTTTCAACCACAACTTTTTTCTCCTTAGCAATTTGCAGAGAAAGATTAGATATTCCAGGGAGATATTTAGTGGAGTGCAAGGGGTGTGGGTGAGAATTTGCTGAATGCATGTTTAACCATCTGTTCTCTTTACCCTGCAGTGTCTGTCTTCTGCTTGTCTGGTAGAAGCAATCTCAGCTTCCTAATACACACACACACACACACACACACAAACGCATGCATGTATCTTGGCTTATTAGTTGCAAACATTGCTGTTGATGGTGATTTTAAAATATATATGTATATATAGATATATTTTTCCAGTTTGAGATCTAATGAAAACGTTGCCTTTTATAAAGATTCACAGTTCGGACAACTTTCGGTTTGTGTTAGGCCTGTAAACCACAGGCACGTAAATCTCAAAGCACTCAAATCCTGCGAACAGAAGCTTATGTTGCAGCAGCAAAGCCAAACACATTGCCCCTGGTTTCAAAGAACTCGTTGATACAATGTGTTCTGTGTGAAAATGGGCTTCCTTTGAGCTGCCCTGTACCTACAGCTAATCAGAAGGCATTGGACAAATCAAAGGTTTGATTTGTCCCCCCCATGTATCACATAATCAGCTTGTCAAATTGTTTGCTGGAGGTGATTTCTTCCTTAAAGCATTTTAACACAGCTTTTGTGCAGAAGCCACGGGCACTTGATGCATTTTCGTGTGTAGCTTCCTTTTTGCAATGACTCAAGGCAATTGCTGAAGTTCTGGCAGGTGGGTGATGCCAGGTGGTCCCCCTCTCTTCCCTTCCTTCCTCACCTGGCGGCTAAGATGGAAGCTGTGCTTGCTGTCTGAAATGGTTGGCAGAGTCAGGGCAGCTGTGGAAGTTCAGGGGAGCGGTTGATCTCCCTGTACCCCGCCATTAAAGGTAAAGGGACCCCTGACCATTAGGTCCAGTCACGGACGACTCTGGGGTTGGGGCGCTCATCTTGCTTTATTGGCCGAGGGAGCCGGCGTACAGCTTCTGGGTCATGTGGCCAGCATGACTAAGCTGCTTCTGGTGAACCAGAGCAGTGCACAGAAACACCGTTTACCTTCCCACCAGAGCGGTACCTATTTATCTCCTTGCACTTTGACTTGCTTTCGAACTGCTAGGTTGGCAGGAGCAGGGACCGAGCAACGGGAGCTCACCCCGTCGCGGGGATTCGAACCGCCGACCTTCTGATCGGCAAGCCCTAGGCTCTGTGGTTTAATCCACAGTGCCACCTGTGTCCCTTGCCCGGCCATTAGGCCCTGGCAAATAGGACCTGTGGACTGGACAAAGGTGGTTGGCAGAATCAAGGCAGCTGTTCTACCTCCGGCAAGTGGGCAAAGCAAGGCCCATCTTCACCTTGCCTTCAGCCTGTGGGTTGCTTCTACACTTAACGTCACTTCCTGATGACCCTGAGTGGTTTGCAGGGATGTTTGGTTACACCTGCTATTTATTGAGCATTCTTTCTGATCTGATTTGATTGCAGGACGATTAGACAGCATTGGTTATTTAATGATTATTCATTATGATTTGTTCTTTTTAGATGGCAGGCATTGCACCAGGCAAGTATTATCCTGCATTTTCTAGCACATTTCCCCACCTCTTTCCTTATTGCAAAAAATGTTTGATATTTGAGGGAAGTGAGTTTGTTGCGCGAGACCTCCAAGTCCACTTTAAGGGTGCAATGTGAGTATGTGCTTGAGTCCCACCCGAAAGCAGTGATGGTCTGGAAATGGCCCCGGTGCAAATAGGGCATTGTTATTTCTTCCGTTAGTAGGAAGAGGAATTAAAATGCAGGTTCCATGCAGCATTTGAGTTATTATTATTATTATAGGGTAGGCAGAGTTTGCAAAGCAGAGGTATCAGATTTGATGGCATACAAGCAATGTAAAAGCCTAAACATGGTTTTTCCTGGCCCTGCTAAACAGTCTGGCGCTGCAGTTGTGTTTTACCACACAAAACGATAATAAATAAGGTTGTTTGTCTTTGTGGTGGTGGAATGGTAGGATATCGTATAAAACACTGGAATGTAGTAGGCTTAACAACAATGTTGTGTTATAACCTTGGGGCAGTGGGGTGGGAGAAAATGGTACATTTTGTCTCACGTCCTGTGTGGAGTCAAAAAGGGACTTGCTTTTCCCTGGTGTTCTTCATTGCTTTGGTCTGTTGACTTTGAAGGCCAGCGTGCCATTTCAAGGCAACATGTGGAGCTAAGCAGTTTTTTAAATTTTCTGCTATACTGCCAAATATCATCAAAAGGAGCAAGCAGGACATTCCCAGGTGATCTTCCATTTATATATTGGCCAAGCTCAGACCTGCTTAACTTCTGAAATCGAGCCACACCATTATATGTTCATTTGTGTTTGTGGTGTCTTGATTTAAGAACAGCTGAGTTTATGAACAATTTGGATTAAGAACGCTGCAAACCCGGAAGCAGGTGTTTTGGTTTGTGAACTTTGCATTGGAATAAGAACATGTTTCGCTTCCTGTTGAGTGTGTTCCATTTGCAAATTGAGTTCCCCACTGCTATGGGAAAGCACGCCTTGGTTTAAGAACGCTTTGGTTTAAGAACGGACCTCTGGAACGGATTAAGTTCGTAAACCAAGGTACCACTGTATGTTTAAAAATACCTAAGAGGATCCTGTTGCTCTCATGTCCTGCCTATAGGCTTTCCATGTGAATCTGGATGGCCACTGTAAGAACAAGATGCTGACCTGATCCTGCAGGACTCCTCTTAAGAATGCCAAGGCATACAGTAAAATGGAAAAGCCGACTTCATTGCTTATACTCTTGCTTGCCGTTTCTAATCTTTAAGGATTTGCATCTGACCTTTAGCAAAGCATGCCTGTCAAAGAGTAGGTCTCCTGCAAGGAGCTCTGCCTTGCAAGATTGGAAGAGTGTAGCCCTGTGTATGTTTACTCGGAGTAAGTCCTGTTGAGTTTATGCGCTCAGTCCTAGGAAGTGGGTATTAGGCCACAGACCTACGTGGAGGCAAGTCCTATTAAATTCAGTGGGAATTGCCCACAAGATAAAATGTTGTGGTTTTTTTAAATATTTTTTTATTAATTTTAACATATAAATTATAATACATACCACAAAACTTCACATCTTATACAATCTGTTTTTGGACTTCCATCAGCACCTCTGATGATCCACCATTCTTATCACTTCTTCTGCATTTCTTAAATTCATATTGCCTTTAATTGTCTTAGCTAACCATCCTCCCCTTTATCCATTTTTGCAATAATTCAAATAATTCACCTCACAAAACTTCTTGCAAACCTACAAACCTAATCTGATCATCACAATTACCTTTCAAATAGTCCGTAAATTTACTTCAGTCTTTTGTGAATCTTTGGTCCCGCAGATTTCGAATTCTTCCTGTTAATTTATCTAATTCTGCATAGTCCATCAATTTCATCCTCCATTCTTCTTTTGTCAGTAATTCTTCTTGCTTCCATTTTTGCCCACAAGATAAAATTTTGAAAGTGGTTTGCATAAAGGTAATAAAAATACATTTAATAAAATCCCTGTATGAAAGCAAGATACGGTCATACCTCGGGTTACGAACGCTGCGGGTTGCAGACTGCGCGGAACCCGAAAGTACCTGAACTGGTTATTTCCGGGTTTCAGCGCATGCGCAGAAGCGCAAAATGACATCACACACATGTGCAGAAGCACCGAATTGTGTCACATGTGTGTGCAGATGCAGTGCTTCAGGCTGTGAACGCTGCGGGTTGTGAACGTGCCTCCTGCATGGATCACATTCACAACCGGAGGTATGACTGTAAAAAACACCAAAATTATCAGAAATAACACTGAGCAGGATTAGAAGGGGGCTGGAATATGCAGCTGTCTCTTACGGGGATCAAACCTGCAACCTTGACCTTATCAGCCCCACGTTCTAACCAACTGAGCTATCCCAGCATGCTTATCCTAGAATGTCCGCCTGTACTTTGTATTGTGTAATTAGAGGTGGTATGTGTACAGTAGTGTTATTTCCATAATCTGTTATGTAGGTCCATGTTCCAATAAATTGTTCCCAGTCATTTGTTCCTTGGGGAGCTAGATTAGATTAGAAAGACATTCCGGAAGGAGAGGTTGTTTGCTTTGAAATCTAAGCTAACCCCCACCCTCAGATCCTGGAGCCAAGCTGGGAGAGTTGAGTTGGCTTCCTCTTCCTCCATCTTGTTCCACTTGCAGTTTTACCAGAAGCATCTGGTTGGAAACAGGCTGTTAGTAGTGGAGAAACCTTAATCTGTTCCAGCACAGTCAGTCATTATCATTTTATAATACAACAGGCTGTTAACTGTGAGAGGAGGGGGCACCAAAGGCATAGATTTGATGTCCCCATGTTTGAGGCAAGAGTCTTGGCAATGCCCATAGATTTTGTTTGTAGACCATCAAAGGGTTTGGGCTTCTGGTTTGGGCTGTGTCCTCATATGTGCCGGCTGGTTACGGTGATAAACAACTCTTGCCAAATGGGTAGAAAGCTAAATAGACGTTTTAAGGAACAAAACAACCATGCAATGCAGTCATAGCCTCTTCGGGGATGTTTTTAGTGTTTGATGTTGTATTGTGCTTTTGTTTGAAGCTGCCCAGGGTGGCTGGAGCAGCCCAGTGAAATTGGCGGCATATACATAAATAAACATTCTTATTCTTATTCTTATTATGACATTAAAACCAGCAATCAAACCCAAAATAATAATCGGTGAGAAACTGTGTAATCAGCTAAACTAATACAGTAGATTTTAAAAGCCACAGAAAATAAAACATTCTTAACCCGGCACTGAAAAGAATATAATGTTGGCCCCCGTCTTCCTTCCTTCTGGAGGGTATTCTAGAGCTGAAGCCCCACCATCAAGGCGGCCCTCTCCTGTGTAAATGTGTAACACAACTCATCTACAGATGGGAAAAGGACCTCATCTGAAGATCTAAATGCTTGGAGAAGGTTTATATAGGAGGGGGCTGTGCTAGTCTCCTTATGGAGAGGATTCTGCAGTAGAGGTGCCCTCACTATAAAGATCCTGCTCCATTCTTAAAACTTACTGCAGCATTTTGTTTTTGTAGGACACTAGTTGAAAAAAAGCATTCCTGATGCTCATTCCGTAATTTCACTTTTTCATCTCTGTCATGGTGGGACTGATAAAATTACTTGACAGGATTGCCAGTCTAATGACATACCTTCCAGGAAGACTGATGGATAAACATGCTTTGTTATCTGCCTCCATTTTCCTGAATATAATCATATGAGCTCCTTTCTACCAGTTGAACTTGTTTCTTTTTCTTAGCCATTGTCAGAACCAGATGCCACAAACTTCAGAGTTTGGATTGGCATTTAATCTTGCTAGGACAGCATGGCTCAGTTTCCTTGAGCAAACAAATATGGCCATGTATCCTATTGATTTTTAGAGATAGCTCATCTTTGTAATGAATCAAAGCTGCCATCCTTCATAAGATGTCATACTTGTTCCTTGATGTAGTCGACAATGCAGCTCTGTGCATTGTAGCCTGAATCATGGTTGTTGACTTGGAGTGTGAGGCTGGCAAATGATATTCTGTCTTGGGGAGGGACTGTAACCCAGTGGCCAAGCTCATACTCTGTATGCAGTTTCAATCCCCTGATAGCTCTAGCCCAGTGGTTCCCAATTGGTGGTCCGTGGCACCATTAGCATAAAAACTATCATAGCGATATAACAAATTTCAAAAGTAGGGGATCTATGGCTTGGCTTTTAAAAACAGGGGGTCCATAGAATTTAGCTAACTGGGAACTACTGCTCTAGTTAAAAGGATCAGGTAGCAGGGATCTTTTTCTCAGTAGTGATGTATGGAAGTGAGAGCTGGACCATAAAGAAGTCTGATTGCCGAAGAATTGATGCTTTTGAATTATGGTGCTGGAGGAGACTCTTGAGAGTCCCATGAACTGCAAGAAGATCAGACCTATCCATTCTGAAGGAAATCAGCCCTGAGTGCTCACTGGAAGGACAGATCCTGAAGCTGAGGCTCCAATAATCAATACTCATGAGAAGAGAAGACTCCCTGGAAAAGACCCTGATGTTGGGAAAGATGGAGGGCACAAGGAGAAGGGGACAACAGACGACAAGATGGTGGGACAGTGTTCTCGAAGCTACCAGCATGAGTTTGACCAAACTGCGGGAGGCAGAGGAAGACAGGAGTGCCTGGCGTGCTCTGGTCCATGGGGTCACGAAGAGTCGGACATGACTGAACGACTAAACAACAACAACAGCAGCAGCAGCAGGAGGGATGAGAATACTCCTCTATCATAGAGTTTGTCTTCTACAGTGGTACCTCGGGTTAAGTACTTAATTTGTTCCGGAGGTCCGTTCTTAACCTGAAACTGTTCTTAACCTGAAGCACCACTTTAGCTAATGGGGCCTCCCGCTGCTGCCACGCCACTGCTGCGTGATTTCTGTTCTCATCCTGAAGCAAAGTTCGTAACCCGAGGTACTATTTCTGGGTTAGCGGAGTCTGTAACCTGAATTGTCTGTAACCTGAAGCGTATGTAACCCGAGGTACCACTGTACTCACCCAGCTTCCTGAGCAAACACCGAGCATCTTGGGGATATGGGATGTGGACTCCAAGTGAGTGATCTCGCAGCACATTGCTGTGAACACTAACCAGACCAGTTTAAGGTTTCAGCCCCTGCTGCAAACTTCTCTTTGTTGAGTCTCTTCCTCAGCCAAGTGCCTTTCAGTAGTCTCTCTTCTATGTAAGTGGGGTCCCTCCTATCTGGGTGCGCATCTTGAAGCTGCAATTTTTACTTCCACCAGTGCCTCAGAGTTTCAGTACATCAACTGCCTGGGACTGATAAAAGCACTGGCACACATATTTCAAAGCAGAGACCCAGGGACAGGTGTTTACAATAGGCCTTGCCAGAGTACTGAGACCCGGGTAGCTGCCCAGGAATCCTGTGAGTTGTTCTCCAGAGACGTACTCTTGACACATACTTGATTTTTAAAAAAAATAATAATGCAAGGAATAATCTTTCAAATTTACTTCCGCCAACTCCCGAACATCTCATTTTAGCTGCATAACACGGAAGATGTTTTGATAAGAACAGGTTGTGTCTCCAGAACAGTCTGGTACCAAAAAAAAAAATGTATTCACAGTTTTGTCTTTTTAAATTCAGTTTCATCTGCCTCCATCTTAACAAAGCTTGACACTAATCATGGACAGACTCTAGAATTGAAACAGTGTAGCATTCCCCCCTCCCCCATGCTGAGATGCACAAAGAATATAGATCTAGAAATATTAGAGCTCTTCATGGACTCGTGAGTTTTCCCACCATAATTGTGGGTGGAGAAAAGGGATGAGTACAGGTGGGAGGGACGACACATCGATTCACCAAATTTCTCCAAGGGGAATAGAAATTCTCTAATTGTTTTCTGGGGTGGGGTTCACCATTAACTGTGAGAACAGCACAGCTATTGTTCGTTTTCCTAAGTTGAAGTTTTTGTTGTTATTGCTGCAGCTGCCACGGCAAGTAGCAGCAACTTCAACTCTGGCCACCATTTTGTATCTCCCACCTTGCCCCAGATCTACCATCTTTCCACAGCATTGGAGGGAAAGTGGGGGATGGCAGCCATTTCACACACACGGAAAAAAAGATGGAGAATATCCTGGGGAAATTCTGCAAAGTGGAAGGGTGAAAAAAAGAAAAATCTCAGACATTTTCTCAGAAAAATTGACCCTACTGGGTCAACATAGACTTTCTGTCTCTCTTTTAAATTCCTAGGTCTTCAATTTTGTTTATTTACCATTTATTTTACTTTATTTTATACATATTAGTATGTTGTATTTAATGCTGGTTTTTTACCGTATAGTAAATTACATCACATTAGTTGTCATGAGAATGGGTAGAAGTCATCACTGTGGCTGAACATCCATCACATACCTGTGTTTCTCTCGCTCACCCCACTTGCTTATCTGCCAAAAGCATGGACAGTTAACATTTTGACTATAGTGCAATTGTCTCTTATGCTCTATATAGTACTAGGAACACATCGAAGGTTTTGAGTGCATGGTGAATGTTGTTCTCCTGAATAACCTTGAGCAGAGACGACTCTTCCACCAACCTGAGCTGCCAATCTCTGCGAAACAATGGAAATGACAATGGCTTCCCTGTATGCAGAGTTGTTGTGAAGATGAACCAAATCAAGGATTCGAAAGATGTTTGCGAATCAAAAGCACTGTGTAAACAATTGATAATAACGGTAATCTTCAGGCTTTAATATCCTTGCATGCCAGCTGATCTCTTTGCTCATGCGAATTACTCATGGCTATTACCCAAAAAGAATGCACAGAGCAAGCAGGAAGAACAGCTGTTTTCCTAAACTGCTGAGAGGTGGAAGCGTGGCCTTCGCTCTGCTTGTGTTTTTGAGATTTTGTACATTTTTATGTGATTCGGACAACGGCATAGAACAAAATTTAAAGGCAGAACTGATCGCCGCTGTGGCGCCACATTTATGCGGTGCTTTCAACTTCCTAGTCCAGAGCAGGCTACTGTCAGGGGCCAGGAGTCTCCTTCAGGTGATAGAAGACTCCAAAACAGAAAGGGAAGGGCACATGTGTCACACCCTGGAAGCATTGCCACTCTGTGACGCATGTGTCCCCCTGGCCAGAGGATGTGGCACTGCCATCTTCAGACTCTGGAAACTTCATGGAGGACAAGGGTGCAGGCAGAAACTCCTGCACTCCATCCTAATAGGAGACCAATGGAGAGGGCTGTGCCTCTTTAAGTGAAGGAGTGTCTTCTGGTTTGGGCAGAACTCCCAATTTGGAAGCAGCTGTGCACACAGGGCTACATAGGGCTGGAGCTCAGTTTGTTCCCTGCGGGGGCAATGTAGCGGTTTTGGGTTTGTGGAAGATAGCCTGAAGGCCTGCATTCAGTATGAGTCTTTATCTAGTGTTGCTGGTACCCAGCCTGTGTTTTGCATTGCCTGAGCACAGAGCATGACACTTGCAAGACGCTCTGTGCCTAGCATGAAACCTTATGGTCTGTGGTTTTCCAGAGTGCAGAGCAGTTTAGTTCAAGTTGCTAACATGGCGCTGGAATGCAAAGATGGGTTTTGTCTACTTTCTTTGTGTGCTAGACACTTCACCTATTGACTGAGTACAGGGATTTTTTTTTTTACAAGGCTTATAATTTTCAGCACGTATGCAGTCATACCTCGTGTTGTGTTTGCTTCATGATACGTTTTTTTCAGGTTGCGACCCGGAAGTACTGAAAAGGGTTACTTCTGGGTTTTGCCGCATGCGCAGACGCGCAAAATGACATCATGCGCAGATGTGCGAATTACGACCCGTTCACGCGCAGACATGGGTTGCGTTCTGCTCATGTTGCGAACGGGACTCCAGAACGGATCCCTTTCGTAACCAGAGGTACCACTGTACAAAGTTTATATACAAAGTTTATATACCTAAAGAAAAAAAACAAGGACAAAAAAACTATTCCAAAATCATTTATGTACCAACACTTCCTGTCTATCTCGTGTTGAACAGTAAGAGCTGTTCGACCGTGGAATTTGCTGCCAAGGGGTGTGGTAGAGTCTCCTTCTTTGGAGGCCTTTAAGCAGAGGCTTGACAACCATATGTCAGGAGTGCTCTGATGGTGTTTCCTGCTTGGCAGGGGGTTGGACTCGATGGCCCTTGTGGTCTCTTCCAACCCTATGATTCTATGATTCTATTCTATATTCCTTTTTTACAAATGAATGTACTCTTATTATTGTATATTTCTTTACATTTTATCTAATACATTCCTATATCAATATGTACCCTTGGTCTTATTTCTCAAATCAGTCGCTCTCCAACGTCAATCAAATGCTAGCATTCAGTGATTTACAGTGATATTAAAATACAAACATAACAACGGGGCATGGGCTGGAGCCATCTTGCTGAATCATAGACTAGTTGGAAGGGGGCCTGAGGACCCCCTAGTCCAACCCCCTGCAGTGCAGGAATTTTTTTGCTCAGTGTGGGGCTCGAACCAGCAACCTTGAGATTAAGAGTCTGGACCCTGCCTGGATGAGAGACGTGATGGGGACGCCATGCATTCAGCCGTGAGTTCCATGGGAGAAAGGTGGGATTTAAATCCAATAAATGATGAATAATACATTCAGGGGGCAGTCATCAGGTCTGCAATGCCGTAGCTCCCAGGTCATTCACTGATCTGAACACAGGAATGTACAATGCAAGCCTAAGCACGTCTACTCAGAAGTAAGTCCCACTGTGTTCAATGCAGCATAATCCCAGGAAAGTGGAAGCAAATGGATTGTGCTTTTAAGCAGAAGTTTCATAACTGTGCGGGCCCCACATTGCGCAGGGAACACAAAAAGATTCAGGCATCTTTTGTCATTATCTCCTGTTGAAAAGCAGTACAAAAAATCCTGTTCTATTTATCCTGTAGGTGTCCATCTGCTGTTTGTGACGAATGTTCTATCTGTAACAGGAGGGCTTCATAATTCTGAGCACAAAAGAACTACAAAAAGCAAAAAACCTCAAGTCCCACCAGTCGCAAATAGAATTACATTATACAACGTAAAGATTTAGAAATGTGGCAGCTTTATAAATCCTTTTAATGTAGACCTTGGGGCCAGTTACTTTCCAGAAATGAAAGCAAAGTATATAAATAAGAGGCAGCTGGTAAATAGCATAGACAAATCCATACAGTTTTTATGTGCAGCATACTTGCACAAACAATAACTTTCTCAACGAAAGTGGCTGGGGCAGCCCAGTCAGGTGGACAGGGTCTAAGTAAATTATTATAATTATTATTCACAAAAACCAAATCATCTGATTTTTTTTAAAAAAAATCAGGTTCTCGGGTTTCTTTTTGCTTGATTTGATTTGGTACTACTCCCATCCATTTTCCTGTTGTAGCTCTTCCTGTGTTTGCCTCCTGAATGATCAGAGATCGATGAAGGCTGCATTGCTTACCGGCTTGTGTGAATGTACCGTTCTGCATCTGTTACCACCCACTCATTTGGAGTCACGTTGAAAGCCAGCCACCCCAGTTCTGGCACCTGACAATTTAGCTTGGCACATGACACACACACACACACACATCCTTGGTGAAGTGTACAGAACGTCAAAGCCAAGAGAATGAACCAATGTTTGAGCCTTGAATTAAATCACCGCTATAAACCAGAAGAAACAAATGGGTTTTCACAAACTCTGATCCTTCATTTTAACAGCAGGGTGTAGGGATTCCTCTCTGCATGACCTGCAAATACTTGTCTGTGGCCTTCATTATGTGTTACTCAGATATGGTGGGCCTAGCTTATATGTCAAGTAGCTTCTGCTCATAATCAGTTTTGAGGGGAGCTCTACAGTTTGGGGTGGGATGCGGGTGGCGCTGTGGGTTAAGCCACAGAGCCTAGGGCTTGCCGATCAGAAGGTCGGAGGTTCAAATCCCTGCGACGGGGTGAGCTCCTATTGCTCAGTCCCTGCTCCTGCCAACCTAGCAGTTTGAAAGCACGTCAAAGTGCAAGTAGATAAATAGGTACCGCTCCGGCGGGAAGGTAAACGGTGTTTCCGTGCGCTGCTCTGGTTTGCCAGAAGCGGCTTAGTCATGCTGGCCACATGAGCCGGAAGCTGTACGCCGGCTCCCTCGGCCAATAAAGCGAGATGAGCGCCGCAACCCCAGAGTCGGTCACGACTGGACCTAATGGTCAGGGGTCCCTTTACCTTTACCTACAGTTTGGTGTCTAAGGAGCTGTGCCCAGGGGAGACTATGGGTTGGTGGGGACCCACATCGCCAAGCTTTTCTCTCTTTGTATGAGGCAATCTCTGGCACCTCACGGCTCTGGAAGCTTCAGCTTTGAAATCTGGTATGAGAGAGGAGGGAAGTTGAGACTGTCATGGGTGGCTAACCTCTTTCCCCGCTGCACCAAGCCACAACTTTGCCTGTGGATCCTTCCCAAGGCAAAACAGTTTTCATAGGACATTTGTTGGTTTCATAGGGCATTTGTGTTTGAAATTGATGCTTCCCTTTTTTGGAAATGTTGGAAAATATGCCCTTTTCTGCGTACCTCTGGTGCTTTCCAGATTTGGGGCTTAAGATGTAAAAGGCCACTGGATTGCCTAATTTAGGTTTGTCTGAGATGCCAAGAATTTGAGATTAGCACTACTGATTTATTCTTTTAAAACCATCCACATTCAGGTGCTTAAGCAAAAATAATCACTTGAAAGAAATCTGACTTGAATCCCCCTTGCCTGAATTGCTCTCTCTCTTTCTGCATCTCATGCGGCTCTAATAATTCCCCGTCTGTGACCATTATTTGTTCTGAATTGAAGAGGTTGCAGGTTAGAAAGTGTTCTTCAATAGTGGCCATCACTCACTGGCAGAGCACATGTGAGTTATTGAGCGCAGTGGGATATTGAGAGGCAGATTAATCCAACAGAGAACACGGCATTTAACAGGAAAATGTTGCAGAGTAGAGGATAGAGCGTTGTACTTTGGCTGGGCACAAATGCTTTCGTGCACCTGAGAAAGGATTTGAACCCAGCCCTTGGAGGGGATTTGAACCTAGGGTTCATGCCACACACGCTCCTCTTCGTCTGTGCACATTCTCAGCACATGTTTGCTAAATTTGTTGTTGTTTAGTCGTTTAGTTGTGTCCGATTCTTCGTGACCCCATGGACCAGAGCACGCCAGGCACTCCTGTCTTCCACTGCCTCCCGCAGTTTGGTCAAACTCATGCTGGTAGCTTCGAGAACACTGTCCCACCATCTTGTCGTCTGTCGTCCCCTTCTCCTTGTGCCCTCAATCTTTCCCAACATCAGGGTCTTTTCCAGGGAGTCTTTTCTTCTCATGAGGTGGCCAAAGTATTGGAGCCTCAGCTTCAGGATCTGTCCTTCCAGTGAGCACTCAGGGCTGATTTCCTTAAGAATGGATAGGTCTGATCTTCTTGCAGTCCATGGGACTCTCAAGAGTCTCCTCCAGCACCATAATTCAAAAGCATCCATTCTTTAGCAACCAGCCTTCTTTATGGTCCAGCTCTCACTTCCATACATAGCAACATACTAAAACAGCACATTGTTTAATGAGCACAAAAGTCCATCCGACAGTGAACAAGTAGCAGAGGCAGGGATGCAATTACAGTTTATTTTCCTTAATTAAAGATGACTTGGGCATATTTGTCTCATAAGTGTAATTTTCTTCACATCACTCAAAGCTGTCTGATCACCAGCGCAAATACCACCCCGGCTTTTGTTAATTATTGCTAATTAATTTAACGAGAACATAGCTCCTGCTAATGGAGAGATATTGAATGGTGGCACAAAGGGATCATCTCCTTTGAATTTAATTTGAAGTGTTGCACCGATTGCAATCTTCTGTTCTGAAAATCTTCCGCTTCCTGCAAGGTCTGAAGATTACGAGTGGTGATATTATGCATAACAAATGTTTGCATTTTATTGGGTTATCCTTGAGAATATGATACTGGGATATGCAGAGAGAGGCTGCTAGGGAAATCAGGGTCCTGCCCTCATTCTGCATTTGAGAGCATTCTAATCCAGAACCTTCTAGAAAGAGAATGAGCTGGAATTAACAGGGCTACTTTTAACTGTCTCAGAAGATGGGCAGAACATGTATCATGTGTGAGAGAGCAGGAGTAGATTTAAATCTCCTGTTCTCCCTTTTCTGGAAACGAGAGAGGAGTTGTGTAGAGTGGAGAAGGACCATAGAGAACCTTTTGTCTGCTTTAGGGACTAAAAGGAACCGAAATAGAGAAGAGCATTGAAGGATTCAGTCTCACAACTGTGAAGGAAAAGTTGACCCCAGGTAACTATTAAACCACCTTCCTGAATGCAGTATGGACCTGCCCATCGTGAAATACATGCCTTGAACAACATCTCTCATCCCATCCAGCCAGCCAGCATGACCAATGGTCAGGGATGAATGTAGTTTTAGTTCAAAACATCAGGAGGGCATCGGGTTGGGGAAAGTGTTGAAGCCTCTAGGATAGCCATGTTACCTGTTTTCTGATTTTACTTCAGACCTTTGTGAGACTTATGGGGAATGGTTGAAGGAGCTGGGTACCTTTAGCCTGGAAAAGAGGAGACTGAGAGGAGATATAATAGCCATCTTCAAATATCTCAAGGGCTGTCACAAGGAAGATGGAATACGCTTGTTTCCCCCCCTGTTCTGGAGGGTAGAATTGAAACCAATGACTTCATGTTACAAGGAGATTCTGGCTAAAACTTCAGGAAGAGGTTTCTGAAAGTAAGAGCTGATTGACAGTGGAACTGACTCCCTCTGGAGACAGTGGACTCTCCTTCCTTGGTTTTTAATGCCATGGATGCTATAGTTGAGCCACTATGGTGTAGTGGTTAGACTAAGACCTAGGAGATCAGGGTTTGAATCCTCACTTGGCCATGAAGCTCCCTGGGTGCTCTTGGCCTGGCCTACCTCACATGCTTGTTGTGGAGATGAAATTTGGAGGGGGAAAACAATATACAGTGGTACCTCAGGTTACTGATGTTGAAGTGATCATTCTTGAACAGAAGACCTGCTGAATTATAAGATAAAGTTCACCAATGCCAGGTGGTTTGTGTTACTATCACCAGTGGTTTTTTGAATCATTACTGTAATTATATTATAGTGGTGCCTCAGGTTAAGTACTAAATTCGTTCCGGAGGTCCGTTCTTAACCTGAAACTGTTCTTAACCTGAAGCACGACTTTAGCTAATGGGGCCTCCCGCTGCCTCCGCACCGCCGGAGTACGATTTCTGTTCTCATCCTGAAGCAAAGTTCTTAAACCGAGGTAATATTTCTGGGTTAGCGGAGTCTGTTACCTGAAGCGTATGTAACCTGAGGTACCACTGTAATCCACCTTGAGCTCCATGGAAGAAAGGCAGGGCGATAGTGCTATAAATAAAATAAAGGAGTATAGAATTCTCCCCTCTTCATTTCCCCGTGTTCCTGTTGGTTCTTTAAGTTGGCAATCTGATTAGTGTCCCTTAACACATTTCACAGGCAAATCCCCTGTTTAATACAGTGGAAGGAACGTCTCCCTATCTTGCCTTCGTGACAAGACTTCCTCCGCAACACCTGCAATTGCAAACACATACTTGTCATATTCACACATCTTAGGTTTACTGTTGAGACAATAGGTTTTCATCTAAAAATGCTATTAGCATCTCATATCCTCGGAGATTCTGTGTGACAGCCGATTTACCTACTATATATTTTGGAAAATAGTTTATGTCTGTCCGTCTGTTATCTGTGGGTTTGGATCATAGTTAGTCCATTTTACGATCTAGTTGTTTTAGTTTTGTTTGATGTGTTGGGTATTTTATATAGAAAAGTGTGATAAAAACAGATAAATAGATAAATAAGTGAAAAAGGGTAAAGGTAAAGGACCCCTGGATGGTTAAATCCAGTCAAAGGCAGCTATGGGGTTGCGGTGCTCATCTCACTTCAGAGCCGACGTTTGTCCGCAGACAGCTTTCTGGGTCATGTGGCCAGAATGACCAAACTGCTTCTGGAGCAAAGGAACACACTGTGACGGTGTGGTACCCCGAAGCCCCGTAAGACGTGACCGTGCGTGTGCAGGCTGCGTTTCGCTGTTTCCGTGCATGCACGTGACGTCATTTTGACCATCTGCGCATGCGCGAGCGGCGAAACCCGGAAGTAACGCGCTCTGTTACTTCCGGGTCGCCGCGGAGCACAACCCAAAAATACTTATCCTGAAGCATATTTATCCTGAGGTATGACTGTACATACAAAGACCCCCATCATTCAGGTCCAGCTCCGAGGGTCTTCTGGCAGTTCCCTCGCTGTGAGAAGTGAAGTTACAAGGAACCAGGCAGAAGGTCTTCTCAGTAGTGGCGCCCACCCTGTGGAATGCCCTCCCATCTCAGCCACAGAAGTAAGAAGGCATCATTTTTCTGTTCTGTCCATGAAGCACTGTTTCCCTTCTGCTGCAGTTCGCCTTTCACACGGTGTTATTTGTCTTGCTGTTCGCTATGGCAAAACTGCGTAGCTTATGTAATATACGTATTTCAGTACATAAGTTGCGTTGCCACTGCAGTATTCCACCCTGTTCAATGCAAGTTGGTGGGGAATTGACACATGATCAATTATGTACCGTTTACGGACTGAAAGCAACAACTGCAGCAAATACTGATTACATTGGCTAGATTGAGTTCTGTTGGAGGAGTGGGATGAATAAAATGAACATTGGCAATTTCCGCTCCGATTTCTATTTTCAATGGAATTCTCTGATATCCCTCCTTCCAGGTAAGTAGGAATAGAATAGCAGGCCAAATGCCTGTTTGTGAAGGCAAGCATTACCTGGAACTGTACAGTGGAAAGGTGAAACTGCTCAAAGGAGTGAATAAGTAGCCAGCAAATAAGTTAAGTGACCCCCACACCCCCACACCACTCAGCGTTAACACTCCCAGAGCTGACCTTTAAAGCCCTAAACGCCCTTGGTCCAGTATATCTCAAGGAGGTCTCCACCCCCATCATTCGACCCGGACACAGAGGTCCAGCACTGAGGACCTTCTGGCGGTTCCCTCCCTGCGAGAAGCCAAGTTAAAGGGAACCAGGCAGAGGGCCTTCTCGGTAGTGGCGCCCTCCGGGTGGAACGCCCTCCCACCAGATGTCAAAGACAACAACTACCAGACTTTTACAAGAAATCTGAAGGCAGCTCTGTTTAGGGAAGCTTTCAATGTTTGATATATTACAGTATTTTAATATTTTTTCGGAAGCCGCCAGAGTGGCTGGGGAAGCCCAGCCAGATGAGCGGGGTATAAATTATTATTATTATTATTATTATTATTATTATTATTATTATTATTATTATTATTAATTGAGCTGCTTTTCATTTTATAAAATGACTTCCAAAGCTTCCTTTTACACACTATGTATTCCATTTCTATTCTAGTCTGTGTGCCCTTTAGAAACTTTAATTTTCCTTCTTTTCTCCTAGGATCTCAGCTCATTTGCCATGCCATTCTTGGATGGGGACGTAGACAGTGCAGAAAAGCATGCTTCGCGGAAGGTAGGACTTTCTGAGTTTTCTTTCTATCTCTTGCTAGTGAAAACTGCTGGTGCGTCCATCAATCCTCCCAGAATTCAGAGATCTGTTTCCCTGAGTTCACGTCGGCCATGTTGATTTGTCCAGATATGGCTGATTCAGCTGAATATTTTAAAGTGGAAGTTGCTGCAAGGTCCCTTGGTCCCTTCTGTGTTGATGATGCGGTCAAGTGGTCTTGGGGAAAGGCCTCTTCTATGGCCACCTTATTCTGACCTGTGGATCTGGTTCCATGGGAGGTGCTTCCACAGGACCAGCTTGCTGTGTGAGGAAGATGAAGGCGTGGCCTTGCTATAACTTTTTCACCTTGAACATGTGAACAGACCCTTTAGCAAGCTAAAATCCCTCCAGAAGAGGCAAAAGCCCATTCAAAGTGGTTTAGAAGGTAAGAAATGCAACTGCCAGGCAGCCCAAGACAAATAGCTCAAACACAGACAGTGGTGTGCATTCAGATGTAATGCTAAACCATGGTTTGGCATTACACGTATGAACAGCCACAATATATGGGGATATGATCTCCTTTCCTTATTTGGAAAATAATAGTTTTGTGTCTGAATGGAGCAAATCATAGTTTGCAGAATTCATTGTTTTCCAGCAAATCAGGAGCAAGCTAATATTTCCTATTTTGCCTCCCCTTGTGCAGAAAGGACAGGGGAAGAGCTTTGTTGTTAAAGTCGGTTAGCCTTGCGATATTTCACCTCTTGGGACAGCTTCAAGAAAAATGCCGAGAACGCGTCTTTCTGGCTGTTAACGTTTCACAAAACCCTTTGCCTTAGTAAGCAGAGATCCATTTTAAATTCTGCGGAGCTGACTCACACCTTTCACAATGAAGCATTAAGCACGACACACTTTAGGAGTGCAGAATCTGATGGCCTGAGAAGAAAAAAACTTTTTCTTAAGTGAAGCTACATTACAGCACTTTAAATGTTTTGGGGTCGCCGTCACTACCATCAGTGATGAGGAATTATCGCTTCTCGTCTGCAGATGAAAATATAATTTTCTGCAAAAGATTGGAGAGTGCCTGATTCAGTCTTGTACATGCATGTGCAGTTTTATTGTCCTCCTTATGAGGACACGGGTACAGCTGCAGGCAGCCCAGCTGCTTCCAGGGGGAGGAAGACCCACACTTCTGGCTGCAAGAGTCAAGCTGGCTAGGGGGCCTGGCTTAATAAACTACAGCAGGAGTCAACCAACTTTTTCAGCAGGGGGCCGGTCCACTGTCCCCCAGACCTTGTGGAGGGCCGGACTATATTTTGAAAAATAATGAATGTATTCCTATGCCCCACAAATAACCCAGATATGCATTTTAAATAAAAGGACACATTCTACTCATGTAAAAACACCAGGCAGGCCCCGCAAGTAACCCAGAGATGCATTTTAAATAAAAGGACACATTCTACTCATGTAAAAACACGCTGATTCCCGGACCATCCGTGGGCCGGATTTAGAAGGCGATTGGGCCGCATCCGGCCCCTGGGCCTTAGTTTGCCTTCCTATGGACTACAGTATAGTGTAAACAGAACTTAAATATTCACACCCCAAAAATGTGTGTGACTCGCTTTATTGCGATATTTGCTTTATTGCGGTAGCCTGGAACCGAACCCGCAATATTTCCGAGGTATGCCTGTAACTTTCAAACCTGAGGAGTAAATTAGGTGTCACTTGGTGAGAGTGTTTTTGTAGGCAGATGAGATTGTGTTTGTACCTCCTGGGGAAGACCTATTGCAAATAGTGATTGACTCATTCCTTCCTCCCCAGCCCAGCTTGTGACATTTTTAGCTTTGCTGTGAGTTTGAAAATGGTGGTTATAACACAAGGTTCTGTTGCTTCTCCAGACTTAACTGCCGGCTGGCAGTTTTAGCTTGTTGCTAAAACTTCAGTTTTGTTTCATTTATCTGCGGAAGGTGTTGCGCATGATCCCTTCCCTCACACATTTTTTCTTTACGACAATCCTGCGAGGTAGGTTGAGGTGGTGAAGTTGGCTTAAGATGACAGATGTATATAGGACATCTATGTGTGTGGCGAGATCAAACACGAGAGAAGCTTCCTGACGGAGAATGTTGTTGTTGTTTAGTCGTTTAATCGTGCCCGACTCTTCGTGACCCCATGGACCAGACCATGCCAGGCACTCCTGTCTTCCACTGCCTCCTGCAGTTTGGTCAAACTCATGCTGGTAGCTTTGAGAACACTGACCAACCATCTCATCTTCTGTCGTCCCCTTCTCCTTGTGCCCTCCATCTTTCCCAACAAAGTATTGGAACCTCAGCTTCAGGATCTGTCCTTCCAGTGAGCACTCAGGGCTGGTTTCCTTCAGAATGGATAGGTTTGATCTTCTTGCAGTCCATGGGACTCTCAAGAGTCTCCTCCAGCACCATAATTCAAAAGCATCAGTTCTTCGGCGATCAGCCATCTTTATGGTCCAGGTTTCATTTCCATACATCACTACTGGGAAAACCATAGCTTTTACTATACGGACCTTTGTTGGCAAGGTGATGTCTCTGCTTTTTAAGATGCTGTCTAGGTACTTTTTAAGATGCTGTCTAGGTATAGAAGGTCCCTATTTTCATCGGATAAATGTTGGAGGGTATGGTGATGTAGGTTTGAATGGAAGCTGAACTGTAGAACAACAGAAGCCGCGCTGATCACACACCCAACTCAGGACAGGACTGAAAACAGCATCTCCTCATATCATTACCCAGACCCCAGCCAGATGCAGAACACACTGACACACACTAACAGCCCATTTAATCTTGCATTTGCCTCTGAAGATGTATGTACAGTCCGATAAAGCTATCTGGTGAGACGTGAGCGACGTTCTGCAGCGGTATACCACAGGCAGAAATTCCCTCGCCTCGAATGACACTAATCTAACTGCACCTTGACATGAAGACCGATAGCATATCGTTTAGTTTAATCTGGTATGTGCCGTCGCTCCCTTTGCTTGAAGGAAATAAGGAACTCCATGCCTGTCCTTCTAAGGGAAAGAATTTTTCTTCCTATCAGGGAAGGGTTGTTAAAGCATCCTCTGTGCACGTGGAAGGCCCCGTGTTCGATTCCTGGCATCTTCAGATAGGGCTGGGAATGTCCCCAGTCTGAACCCTGGAGAGGGCACTGCCAGTTGGTTTAGTCAAACAGGGGGCCACGTGGACCTTGGCACCACAGTCTGCCTCTTCACTTGCTTCAGGCCCAGGAGTCAGATATGGCCTTGGAAGTCAGTGAAAGTGTTGAAGGAGATGAGGTAAAAGGATAATATTTTAAAATAATAATACAGGTGGTACCTTGGTTTACGAACTTAATCCGTTCCGGAAGTCCGTTCTTAAACTGAAATTGTTCTTATACCGAGGCATGCTTTCCCTAATGAGGCCTCCCGCTGCCGGTGCCCTTCCACCATTCGGATTCTGTTCTTAGACCAAGGTAAAGTTTGCAAACCGGGGCACCACTTCCGGTTTTGCGGAGTTCGTAAACCAAATACGGTGGATGCTCGGGTTGCGAATGTGCTCTGTGCGGGATGCACGTTCGCAACCCGCAGCATTTGCAACCTTCGTCAGCTCACACGCGGGTTGCGATTTGGTGCTTCTGCGCATGTGAGACTGCCAAAACACGGAAGTAACCTGTTCCGGTACTTTCGGGTTTTGGCAGACCACAACCCGAAAAAACGCAACCTGAAGCGGCTGTAACCCGAGGTATGACTGTACAGTGGTACCTCGGGTTACATACGCTTCAGATTACATACACTTCCGGTTACAAACTCTGCTAACCCAGAAATATTACCTCAGTTTAAGAACTTTGCTTCAGGATGAGAACAGAAATCATGATCCAGCGGTGTGGCAGCAGCGGGAGGCCCCATTAGCTAAAGTGGTGCTTCAGGTTAAGAACAGTTTCAGGTTAAGAAGCTGTACCCGGAAGCTGTACGTCGGCTCCCTCGGCCAGTAAAGCGAGATGAGTACCTCAACCCCAGAGTCGGTCACGACTGGACCTAATGGTCAGGGGTCCCTTTACCCTTACCTTTACTCTGGGGGCAATAATAAGAATAATAAGCTTAACGCCCTGAGTAGCAAGGGCCTGGAGCTTAGCTATGGATCCCAGATTCAGTTATGCATCGTCACACGTGCCTTGTGTGGAGAAGTTTAGTGTGGGGCTGATCATTCATAGCTGCTCTTCAGACTAATGCTGGTGCATGAAGGTCCCTGGCAAAATGCTTGTTTTGCAGAGTTTCCTCCTTCAGCTTGCACTTTGTTCCACATGCTCCCTTCGCCCTCTGCTGCTCAGCCTGTGGAACATCTGAGGATGACAGAGGCCCCGCTGCCTTCCTTCTTGACTGATATTTAAACAGAATTTGCTAAGAAAAATTAGCCTATAAATGCCCACCCTTTGGTTTCTGCAGCTGAGCTTCTGTAGCTGCCGGGGTATCAAGAATGGGCTGGGTATCGTTAGAAGTCATGGGTACTTGTCTGTGTGTTCTTTATTGAGGACTGGATCCTGTCTGATAAGCTCAGAGAAGGAAAAATTGATTAAATGAATTGCCAATAGGGAAGCAAATATGTATATATATTTAAGATGAAGGTGATGGACTACATGGAAGTGGCGGAAATGACTGGCAGAATCCGAGACCAGGGAGAAGAGTCGGTGGAGGAAGATTGGAAGAAATTTAAAGACTATCTACAGGAACATTGTAAAATTAATGAATGTTAGAAGGATGTTGGAATGAAGTTATGTGGTTTTAGCAGAAATGTTACAAAGGTTTAGGAAAAAATAGACTGTTAATTGGTGAAAGGAGGGAAAGTAAAGTTACATTATATTAAGATAAATTACAGGACAAAAATTGGAAAAGATGGAAAGGATTTGCTGAAATAGTTAACCGAACTAGAATACAAAAAAGGGAGGTGTGAGGAGGTCAATGAAACAAGCTAATGAAAGATAAGTTAGTGGAAGATTCGCTGTGGTTTTTTTAATGGATTTCATTTTTCTGTTTTGTTTTTTCCTATTTCTTTTTCTTTTTCTTTCTTTTTTCCTTATTGTGATGTGTTGTTTTGTTTTTGTTTACTTTTTCTTTGTGCAACCTTTAAAACTTTAATAAATATTATCTTAAAAAAATATGTATATATATTTATTTACACTCATCTTCTGCTTTAATGTTTTCTTTACCCCTCATCACTAAGGTAAATAATTAATCAAATTATCTTGCTTGAGGTGCTCTGACTGGAACAATTGCTGCAACATCAAGAGTAGAGAGCAGGAAATGACAGGTCTCTCCCTTCATTCCCCCAGGCTAATGGCTGTAGCCATAAAGCAATTGAGATAGTCATGTGCACTGTACATGCCATTAATATCAGCGTAATTGCTTCCCGCCCTCCCTAGGACCAAGATTGTTATAACATATGAGCACGTTTCAGTCCAGTTAAAGGGAATATTGTTATATTCCGGTTAAAATATAATTGTGAGTTTTAAAACCGGCTGTTGCTCCATGTTGTACACAATAAAAAGCGATTATAGTGGTACCTCGGGTTACATATGCTTCAAGTTACAGACGCTTCCGGTTACAGACTCCGCTAACCCAGAAATATTACCTCGGGTTAAGAACTTTGCTTCAGGATGAGAACAGAAATCGTGCTCTAGTGGCACGGCGGCAGCAGGAGGCCCCATTAGCTAATGTGGTGCTTCAGGTTAAGAACAGTTTCAGGTTAAGAACGGACCTCAGGAACGAATTAAATACTTAACCTGAGGTACCACTGTATCAGCTCTCAGGGTGGTGCATGTGAGGCAAAACAGCTCTTCTTCGGCAGAAAGTAGGAGGTCTAAGAAGGCATAGATTTCCGGTCTGACCCAAGCTCACCACTGTCGCAGTTCACCTTCCAAAAAAACCTGCATGGCTTGTCTTGTTGGCTGTTGCGGCAGAATTTTATGTAATTAACCAGGATCCCAGAAGCTGCCCGTTCTTTTCACATCCACAAATGGCAACTGTTGGGACCGAGATGGATCATTTCTCATGCTTTACATGCAGTAGGTCCAGTGGCGTAGCGTGGGGGGTGCAAGGGGTGCCGGCCGCACCGGGCGCAACATCTGGGGGGGCGCACTCGCCACCTCCAGAGTCGCCGAAGAGCCTCGGGGCTCAGCTCCTTTGGGAGGAGGGGTCGGGCTGGGTGACCAGGGGGAGTAGCAGGCGCTAGCAAGGAGGTCCGGAGGCGCGGGATGGGGCGCAAGAGGGAGGGGAGAGTCGAGCCTGTCCGCCCCGCGAGGACTGCTGCGAAGAGGCGGGAGGGAGAGGAGGCCCCTTGGGAGGAGCGGGCAGGTGCTGGGGCGGCAGTGCCGGGCGGGGGCCGAGGGGTGGGCGCCCCCCTGCGCGGGCATCGCCTCGCCGCCGCCGCGGGCTTGGCTGGGCGACCGGCCGAGGGGAAGCGCCAAACAAGGCCAGGATCCAGGCCCCCGCTCTCCTTATTTGGCGCCCATTTCCGGCTCCCGGGTGGCCTCCTCCCACCCGCTCTCGCTACCAGTGGAAAGAGAGACGGAGGTGCAGCGGAACCCGCAGCCTTTGCAGGCGCTGCCGGCCGGGAGAGGGGAGTGCGGAGGAGCCCCGCAGGGCCTGGGCCCGGCCAGCCGAGGGATCTTGTGGCGAGGAAAGAGCCCAGTCTGCGCCCTCCTTCCCCACAGAGCTGCAGAGGGAAATCAAGGTTCTCCTGCTAGTTTCTCTTCTTCTCCCCCCCCCCCCTGCGTTACAACCGTGCCCCCCCTCTCGGTGCACATAGCACGATTGCAATCTCTCTCTCACCCCCCCCCCCCAAGTTAAACTAATGGAGCAAGCCAGCGCCAAAGATTTGTAGAACTGTGAATACCCGGCCCAGGCAGCAGCAAGAAGCTGGCAGCGGCGGCAGGTTAGGGGTTAGGGGCGCAAATTACTTGCCTTGCCCCGGGTGCTGACAACCCACGCTACGCCGCTGAGTAGGTCCAGTCCCAAATTTAAAAGATCAAATCAGAGGTGACAGTGGTGAGACTTCTCCCCCAAGGCCATGGAGATGGACTTCCTGTCAAAGTTCAGCAGCACTGGACCAGATAGACAAATAGGCTGACTGGTATAAAGTAGCGTATTTTCTTCCTATGTTGGTAGTGAGTCTTCCTTGTCACCCATTGAGAGTCTGCATTTTAACTTTTCATTAGAAGAAGGTGGGATTTGACTTTTAATTCTGTTTTCTGACCACCTGCAGTGTTGGGCAGATAATATTCCCCCCTCCCAAATACAGTGGTACCTCTAGTTACGTACTTAATTCGTTCCGGAGGTCCGTTCTTAACCTGAAACTGTTCTTAACCTGAAGCACCACTTTAGCTAATGGGGCCTCCTGCTGCCGCCGCGCCGCCAGAGCACGATTTCTGTTCTCATCCTGAAGTAAACTAAGGGAGCTGGGCATGTTTAGCCTGGTGAAGAGGAGGTTAAGGGGTGATATGATAGGCATGTTCAAATATATAAAAGGATGTCACATAGAGGAGGGAGAAAGGTTGTTTTCTGCTGCTCCAGAGAAGCGGACACGGAGCAATGGATCCAAACTACAAGAAAGAAGATTCCACCTAAACATTAGGAAGAACTTCCTGACAGTAAGAGCTGTTCGACAGTGGAATTTGCTGCCAAGGAGTGTGGTGGAGTCTCCTTCTTTGGAGGTCTTTAAGCAGAGGCTTGACAACCATATGTCAGGAGGGCTCTGATGGTGTTTCCTGCTTGGCAGGGGGTTGGACTCGATGGCCCTTGTGGTCTCTTCCAACTCTATGATTCTATGATTCTAAAGTTCTTAACCCGAGGTACTATTTCTGGGTTAGCAGAGTCTGTAACCTGAAGCGTATGTAACCCGAGGTACCACTGTAATTTTTATTGGTTTTCATGTCAATAGAAGAACAACATTAACTCGCCCAGTGGTACATTCTCGTTAGGTTTCATATGCAGTACACAGTTCACAAGCGTTACGTTTATTTATGCATTATCATTTCAAGTAGCCTCTCCCCAGTGATTCTTGCGTTGAGAATGGAATAAAAGTACCTTCTGTCTCTATTTATAAAGTCGAAGAAAGGCAGCCAAGTATCACCAAAAGTGTTTATCCTTGAACTGCCTTTAATTACCCTACCGTAGCGAGATAGAGCCACATTCCAAATATTATTTAATCAGATTTCAATGGGGGTTTCTTTAAGTTGTTTCCAGTATCGGGCTGTTGTTAATCGGACGGCTGATAATAGGAAAAATTACTATATCTCTGCATTTAAGGTTATTCTTTCAATTTGAGACTAATGATAAGAAGGCAAGACCCGAATTGGGCCGAAGGGATTGCTGTGAAATTTTGGAAATAATGAGAAACAACTTTTTTTCTAAAAGATGTATACCACCATGCATAAAAATATGAGCATATCTCTCCACAGCCTTCCCAACACAGGAAAGATGCTAGTGTTTGGCTAGTCCAGCAAAATATATTTTTAAGAGAAGGGCAGGCAATATTTTATTGCAGCAGATTCACTGCAGGTAGATGCTCATTAGGTCAATGGTTTGACAGAGGTCGGCCTTGGAATAATTTTTTTTTGTTAAAAATTATTGCCCCTTTCTCTTTCCCTTGCAGGCGGAAGACAGCTACAACACAGGGAGCCCTTCCAAAGGACTTTTCCCAAAGGGGCTTCAGAATCGGCCTTCCAGCCCAGCCTCTGCCCCGGTCAAATCCAAGCACAGTCCCGGCTCGCCCAAAACAGTGTTCCCCTTTCCCTACCAGGAATCTCCCCCTCGCTCCCCTCGGCGCATGAGCTTCAGCGGGATCTTCCGGTCATCTTCCAAAGACTCTTCCTCCCCCAGCTCCAATGCATCCACTTCCCCCGGGGGCATAAAGTTCTTCTCCAGATCAAGAAAAAGTAAGGAACTCTTTGTTGTTACATTTTGGGAAGGTGCTCTGGGGGTCGGGCCCATTTCCTTTTCCTGCAGCAGGAAAGTAAGTAGAGAGAGTGTGTCCTACTAGCTTTGGTTTCGAGTTTTGTTTAAGGTGCTTTTAAGTGGTTGCTTCTCACGCTAGCTCGCTAGTGCAAAACACAGCGACCCTGTTGTGCATAGCTGTCAAGCGTCCCTTATTTGGCGGGACAGTCCCTTATCCCAGCTCCATGTCCCACTGCTGTCCCTTATTGATGATGTCCCTTAAATAAGCTACTGAAGGTAATGGGGCCCTTTCTATGTCCAGCCGTCCTTTGTCAACAACAAATTGTTGCTGGTTTTTGTGTTGAATATATGCTATATGGTAATTTATGGACCTAATAGGTATCTAAAGCCATTTGCACACAACAAAATATGTATTTCATCAAAGTAATTGTTGATCCCTTATTTTGGCTGCTGATCCCTTATTTTTGAGGCTGCCGGTCCCTTATTTTCAAATCTGTAAGTCGACAGCTATGCTGTTGTGTATGTTCTCTATTGGTGGTGCAGGACCAGCCCCAAGGATGGGATGGAAGGACTCCAGCCCTGACTCCAGTCTCATTCTCTACCAACTGAGCTATGCCCATGGGGCATTCGAGGACTCATGGGAAGCCAACCCCATGTAGAAGGCCTCACTCTGGCTTGGGTATAAACAGTGCTGAGCAAGACGGATCATTGGCCTGACCCTGCATAAAGCTGCCTCCTCTTTTCCTGCTTAATGTGCGCTTCTATTTTTTGCCTTAAGATGGTGCTGTTAGTTTTAGTTGCCTGTTTCTTACAGATAAGGTTTCAGGTTTTTAAGCAGATTCTGTTGTATCTGTGCTGTAGAGGAGAGGGATAACTTTGACCCGCAACCTTCTTGCCTTTTGATACGAAAGCTGTGTTGGATCTCCAATATATAGTTGATAATCATTTCTTCTTAAAAGCTTGCCTTTTAAATCTAAACCATTTCTTCGGAATCCGCAATAAAGGTTCATCAGCCATAATTGGGGTTTGTTACGATTTGTTCATCTGTTTATGTGCAGGGAATTTACAGAGGTCTCGCCGACTAATAGAATACGTTTTTGTTTCAAAGTGCTTGCAATCTAAATTTGGATATGGGCAAATCTACGGGGGTTTCTCAGTTACGAAGATGAAAATGTGCAAGATACCCAAAAGTGCATTTAAAAAGTTTAAGACCTCTTCTTTTTAAAATGATGACCCAATTCCCGTGTCATACTTAATGGTTTCCTGTGACTGAGCCAGTCTGGGCAGATTTGCTTGGAGGAAACAAATTAATCCTTGGCTTAGCATTGCACCTGGAACATGGAATCGTGGTTAGTTTCTTTCAAGCAAACCATGGTTTATGAGCAAAGATTTGGCTTACCATTGTGGTGTGTTAAGGGAAAAACAAGCCACAGTCCCTGAATCAGATGTAATGCTTAATCAGGGGTTGCAAATTGTTTCTCCCCATTGTTGGGGGGGGGGGTCCAGGCGGATACAGTTGGCTCATGCACAGTAGCCCATGATTCATGACTTACTGAAGGAGTATCAAACTGGATTCCATTTTGAGCCTATGCCTCGCCTAGGAAGAATTAGGAATATATCTGCAATGCTTCCATTGAAGCCACGACTCTTTGTTGCCATGTTTTGAAGAGCAAAAAAGAGGGCACATTTGCCAACTACAGTGGTACCTCAGGTTACATACGCTTCAGGTTACATATGTTTCAGGTTACACACTCCGCTTACCCAGAAATAGTGCTTCAGGTTAAGAACTTTGCTTCAGGATAAGAACAGAAATCGTGCTCTGGCGGCCCGGCAGCATCAGGAGGCCCCATTAGCCAAAGTGGGGCTTCAGGTTAAGAACAGTTTCAGGTTAAGAACGGATCTCCGTAACGAATTAAGTACTTAACCTGAGGTACCACTGTACTACTTTTAACTATGGATTGCTATGTCGACTCTCGTTTTACATACCCATGAAAAAGAGGATGTGTCCTGGAAAAGGAAGACATACGGCCACCCTCCGCGGCCTGTGAAATCAGATGAAGGGCAGTATACAAAAATTAATAATAAAGACATAAACATAAGCCAGTGCTGCAAAGAGTCTTCCTTTGCAGCCACGACTTGAATTTAAGTTGAGGCTGCAGAAGAATTATGAATGCAGTCTCAAGGCTATGTGTACGCTCTACCTTCAAAACACGTTTGAAACATACCCTCCCCTCAGAGAATTATGGACATTGTAGTTTAGCTCCTCACAGAGTTGTAACTTCCAGCAACCCTTAACAAACTACAATGCCCAGAGTCCTTTGAGGGAAAGATTGTATTTTGCATGTGCTTTAAAGCTAGAGGGTGTGTACAGAGCCAAAATGCACTCGCTGTTCTTCCTGTTCAACTGCAATTTGCCACTTTTTGAATCTGATGCCTATTTTCGTTACTACAGAGCAACAGAAAAAGGCTCTCAGGGTGCTCCTGATTCTTCCTTTTCGGTTTGGCACTGCAGGTTTACCTGTTGTAAACCTGCCTGGCGTGGCTTTGGTTAAACCACACTATGTGCCAAGTGGGGAGATGTGGTGGGCTTATGAAACTGGAGTTTCCCCAGCACTGGCTTACTGTGATGTGGCAAATTCGGCCACTGTTGGGAATAGGGATGGGTTTGGAGACCTTTTGTGCGTGAATATTTTACAAATATGAAAGGGCAGTGCAATTCTGCAGATATTAAAAAGCACATTGAAAGTCCTTGGGTTTAATCCAATGAAATCCTGTTCTGTTCTGTATAATGAAATTAATTTTTTCCACCCTATTTGGCTAAGATAAAATGACAAAGTAGCTTTTTTTCCCAAGGGACAGAGAGAACAAAAAACACTGTTGTAATGGGTTTAGATTGATTTTGAGTCTTCTAGGGCCAGGTCCTATAGCATTTCCTATAACAATATTCGACTGCAGAATGAAAAAAAAAAAAGACCTGCTTTTGTAAGACCAAAGTACCATTAGTGGGAAATTAGCCCCAGCTTATTATGGTTGAAGCTTCTAGGCAATGCTCAGCAGTAATGCACAAGCCATGAATCTGAAATGTTCAATTTCATGGCCTGGATTAGTCCGGTTGCATCCCCAGAAATATTTAGTTTCCCTTTGCTAGAGATATTAATGGGGCATGACTGGGCTTTGTCTGTGGCTCTGTATCAGGGTCTCTGAATCATAGGTGTTTAAGGATTGTTGACTCTTTGTCAGGGAAGATCTGCATCTCAGTGGCAGAAGACATGCTCTGTGTGCAGCATGCCCCATGTTGAAGCCCTGGTAAAAGGTAAAGGTAAAAAGGGACCCCTGACCATTAGGTCCAGTCGTGGCCGACTCTGGGGTTGTGGCGCTCATCTCGCTTTATTGGCCGAGGGAGCCGGCGTACAGCCTCCGGGTCATGTGGCCAGCATGACTAAGCTGCTTCTGGCAAACCAGAGCAGCGCATGGAAACGCCATTTACCTTCCTGCCAGAGCGGTACCTATTTATCTACTTGCACTTTGATGTGCTTTCGAACTGCCAGGTTGGCAGGAGCAGTGACCGGGCAACGGGAGCTCACTCCGTCACGGGGATTCGAACCGCCGACCTTCTGATCAGCAAGTCCTAGGCCCTGTGGTTTAACCCACAGCACCACCCGTGTCCCTTGAAGCCCTGGTAGCTCTTGTTAAAGGGGACCAGGAACCCAGTGTTGGTGTCATGAACTGGTAGGACGACGGGGCGGAGGAAGAGAAGGAACAGGATCCCAGCATGGGGTGTAGTCAGGACTGGGACATACCAGGGCAAGCAGGGGATGGGCAAAGAAGTACTCATGGAGTGACAAGAGGGTGGTGAGGGAAACCAGAGCAGCAGGACCCATTACCAGAGCCATAGGGGCCCCTGTCTCCACAAATACAGCAGGCTCTGAGGCATAGGGAGCAGCAGGAGGGGCGCTCTAGGAGGCTGAGGCAGGCAAGGGAACAAAGCCCAGCTCACCAGTTGGCCATGTGGGGCTTGCTAGCTCTGGGAGGAGATGATTCCTTAGCTGGAGTAGGCTCAGAACATGTGAGGGTCATGTGTCTCATCAAGCCCAGATGCTGCAATCAACATGCGAAGTACAAATGGGAAGCAGAGCTGAGGTGCCAGGTCTGCTCAACAGCCCATGTTGATGGGCCTTGGCTTGGACGCCCCTGGACCTCTAGGGGACTGTGCTTCAGGTTTGACTCTGGACTGTATATTGACTGGTGGGCTTCAGACTTGGCTTACCTGAATAGACACTGGAGTGTGTTTCCTGAACTTTGGATTTAGCTTGCATAGATTGACCCCCAAACTTTGGACTTGACATATTGACTTGCCACCAGGTAGGCCAGGGGTTCAGAACATTTGGGGAACACCTTTCTTTGCCATTGAGCTAGTCGAGTAAAGAAAATGCTGGGCCAGTCCAGAGGTGGAGAACATTTTTCAGTCTGGGGACTGAATCTCCTTTGAGGCAGCCTTCCAGGGCTGCTACATTCTGAGGGTGGGAGGGGCCAGAAGCAAAAGTGGGTGGAGCATCAGGTGGTCTCGGAGGAGAGTTCCTAGGGCCATGCAGAAAGACCTAGAGGGACCACATTGGGTCTCTGGGCCTGAGGTTCCCCATTCTGGAGCTAGATGGACAAATAGTCTGATCTGTTATAGGCAGATTCTCATGTCCTTTTGAGTTTACATTGAAGGCAGGCTTTAATTTGAGTCATCAAACATTTCCAGGTTGTGAAACTCTAGATTAGGGGTGGCCCACAGGTGGTATGTGCCCCTATGTCTGAAGGTGCCCTTACCAAATCATACACCTTGCTCTTCCTCCGAAGAGCTCACACCAGATTTCATGTGTGTACCAGAATGTCTCCGATCCAGGTACCTTACTGGGCCAGCAGGTCATCAGTAATCACAAGATGTCACTGAAGGACCTCCTCTGGGTTTGTTCTAAGCAATCTGAGACTCTGACACCTTGTCTGTCTCTGCTCCGTCCTCTTCATACCTCTGTAGGTTCTGGGTGGGTAGGGGAGATGGTCACAGCAGGAGGGGGAGATGCCCTGGTTTCTTCAGCAGCCTGCCTCATCTCTGCCTCTCGGACCTCCTCCTCTCCAACCTCTGCTTCTAGACTGCTCTCTGCCACAGACTCTTCCTTTTACCCCTTCAGCTTCTGACACCTCCTTCTTCCAATCTTCTCCTTCTGACCACTCATCATCATCCCACCACCAATCCCTGGGCCCTGAGCCTTCTTCCCTTAGGGGGGTTCCCTTGGGGGTTCCCCAGCTGGTGCCTCCCACCCCTCTTCTGCATCCAGCCAATCCATGACAGCAAGAGGGTTTTGAAGTGCCTGCACTATGCTGGGTGCTTTTGGACATGTGTTTATTGTGGACTTTGTGTTGTTCATTTGTGTGATTTTTTTGCAGCATCCAGACAGTATCATCGTTATCAAAATGCCTGCCTGTAGTTTTCCTTCCTTTAATTAGGATTTTCGTGTTCCATGTGTTACATTTGCAATCTGCTGCGCACCTGCTGATGTGGAAGCTTGTTAGCACATTTTATGTTTAGATGGGCAGGTTTGTCATGCGTGATTTTTGTGTGTGTGTGGCCATATTAGCCATATGGTATAAGTGCATCCAATTTTACTGAACGTTGCCTGCAGAAGGCACAGGTGAAATTTAACAACCGAGTTAGCAGGAGCAGTTTTTTTTCAGATCTCCACCCAATACATGGTTATGGGATTGCAGATGTGTTTGTGTGTTCCTCTAAATCAGTATATATATCAGGCTTTTAAAAAAGTATTCTATTTAGTTTTTGTTCATACTTAAACTAAATAAAAAATCCATTACAGGGTTTTTTTTTAAGGTTAACATTTAGTGTCAAACCTTATACTAAACATCTCTACTACCTTGCTTACAAATATCTCAAGTAATCCAAATAAGTTACAGTTCATAAATGTAGAAGTCATAAATATCATTAATGTCATCAATATGGTCATCCTATCTTAACGATTTTATATCTCTTATGAAATCCCCCAATACATGTGTGTGAAACAGCTTAATCAGAAACAAAGTCCTTAATCTTTATAGCGGCATATTTTCTATTCCTATACTTGTAGTTCCTAATTATTTCTTCATATATTGCATAACTGGATTCCATTTTCTTAAAACTCTGTAAGATGTTCTAGTAATCACAACATTGTCACTAAGTTTATCACTTACAGCTGCTCCTATAATTTCCTTATTAATTCCTTCCTGTTTGGTGTGCATCTTTGTTTCCAAGTTACAGCATGCAATATCTTTCTTAATGCAACGATAATACGTTTAAACAGCAGCCACACCTTGTACATTAAAATAAAAAATAAATAGAGAGGTCTTGGGATAGAACAGCTTCATCCCTCTTCATCTCTCAGGCAAGCTTTATTCAGGCAAAGATTAGTCTTACACAATATCTTTTTTTAAAGAGTCAAATTAAAAATGGGTATTGCTGCCCCTGTTTGCCTGTTGTGAATCATGACAACTAAGATCTGTAATCCTGGCATTTGTGCCCTTCCTGGGAATTTTCTTTAAAGGTTCACACACATTCACACAGGTGCAGAAATACCTGCATGCATACCCAGAAAAGGCAAATGATATCGGAGGTCAGGGAAAAAGTCATTGAGTGGAGGGTCAAAATGCCACAGCCTCGATTCATTCCATCAAGCTCTGTTGACCTACGGCCCTACTTCCCCACTGTTGAATCCTGGTGGTTTGGCTGCCGGCAGGTGACAGTGGAGGGAGGGAGGAGCCCAGTGAACCAAGTACCAGAGGGAAGTCCTCAACCAAACTGACGAAATGGCCTTGGCCCAGCCTCTTGTCTCTCACTCTGTTGCCTCCCAATAGCCCTCTTTTCTACTTTCTGAAAGCAGAATTAATTGATGGTGAGGATCTTGCTGTTCTGACACCTCCTGAAGTTGAAGGCTTATGGTAAGCTTTTGCACAAATGCCAGGGATTAGCATGAGCTGGTTTGTACAGCTGCCCGAATTTCCTAGGATCAGGCATCCATCCACTCGAAAAATGCTGAAGTTGTTAGCAAATCCTTAGGTGGAAGGGCAACGGAAAAGTATGGGAAGAAGCAGCCCACTCCAAACATCCAGACGCACAAAGAATTGCTATAAAAGTGAGCTGCAACCAGATGTTGGTTTTGTTAATGGCAAAAGCATATTATATCTAGAAATTCCTGTGGTATATTTGGTCTTCCTCCAACCTGAAACCTGGTTTTTAGACAGGATAAAACCTGATTTTTCGACAGGATAAAAACTTCAGATTTCAAAAACACGCAAGTGTGCAAATAGCGTGTGTAGAGCATCACACATGATGACTGCAGTTCTATCTGTTTTCACTGCAAATGCACGCAACAAAATCAGCAAGCTTGCAGTCATGCAATGTGAATATTATGCTGTTTTGTGTGATCTCTCCCATTTTATTTATTTGAGAATTTAGATTCTGTTGATCTAGTCAACCAGGGGTATCAACCTCATTTAAGCTGGAGGGCAAAGCTGCCCACCCAGCAGATGTGGCCACACCCATAACTCCCTCTCCTTTCAAGCCAATGGGACCAGTGGTTATCTTCTGAATATAGCTCCATTATCCAACCTCGGTGTGCCATAATCCCTTCATCACCATCATCACTACTTCCACTCACTCAGGCCTGAGCAACCTCTGCAGCTCTTGAGGCACCTGCTATTTGTCATGTTCTCTGGACACAATCCTCCATCCGGCTCACAAGCAGACCTGCAGGGAGAGGAAGCATCACTTGGGACATAAATACCCGCCCTGCCCTCTGGACTATCCAGATCAGAAGATGTGGCCTTACCAGACCCCTCCAGCTTGGATGACACCCTTCCAACTCATCCCTCGCTATCTCCATGCTGTAGGAACCAACAGCTACCTAGCAGGGCAATGATCCTTTAAAAGAGCCTACATTGTCATAGGGCTAATAGACAGTCCAGGCCAGCTGACTTTCATAAAGCCCCAGAAGGCTTCAGCATGTTGTTGAGTCAACAAGTGCTCCTGAGTGAGCTCTCCAGGGTGCTGACATGTTCCTGTTTGCCCTGCTTTCCACCATGGTTGGAATCTGGTATTGCCAGGTACATTTGACTAATCCACCTGACTTTCTTTTCTGTAACCCTCCTGTTTGGAATGTGGCATATGATTAATCCAGCCAGGGATTGCCTTGGCTCCACCATGGTCTCCCAAGCAGGACACCATTGATGCCCTTGCTGCTGCTCATTCTCCAGAATCCTCTTCCATGCCAAAATGGCTGCCCCCCATGCCACCAACTGAAATACAGTGGTACCTCGGGTTACATACGCTTCAGGTTACATACGCTTCAGGTTACAGACTCCGCTAATCCAGAAATAATACCTCGGGTTAAGAACTTTGCTTCAGGATGAGAACAGAAATCGTGCTCCGGCGGCGCGGCAGCAGCAGGCGGCCCTATTAGCTAAAGTGGTGCTTCAGGTTAAGAACAGTTTCAGATTAACAACGGACCTCCAGAATGAATTAAGTACTCAACCCGAGGTACCACTCTATTTACTGTTATTCTTGATTTACCAGTACCACCTATTCCACACCCTAAGCCACACACAATTTGCAAATTTTCCACACTAAATGGAATATGGGAGAAGTTGAGGTTGAGTTGTGCTGTAGCAGCCATTTGAGTGCTCAGCCTCTTTGCCCTGCTAATGGTGTACAGTGGTACCTCGGGTTAAGAACTTAATTCATTCTGGAGGTCTGTTCTTAACCTGAAACTGTTTTTACCTGAAGCACCACTTTAGCTAATGGGGCCTCCTGCTGCCGCCGGAGCACGATTTCTCTTCTCATCCTGAAGCAAGCTTCTTAACCTGAGGTAATATTTCTGGGTTTGCGGAGTCTGTAACCTGAAGCGTATGTAACCTGAAGCATATGTAACCCGAGGTACCACTGTATTAGCTCTGGATATGCTGCAGTAATGCGCCGGTGTGAGTGTTTCAAGCCTTATTTGGTACCTCAAACTGATAAGATCCCTGCCTCCTCCATATGACAGTCCCAGCATAAATGAACTGTTGCAGTGATTCCAGTTGAACATCTGAGATGCTGATGCGAGCCTTCACAAAGCATATCAAATTGGAAGAGGCAACGAGCATCCCTCTTTCAGCTCTTTTCAAGAGGAAGGGTGGAATAACCACTCTCATCACCTTGTGATGAAGGGAGCAGTAAGCAAAGGAGGCCTGTCAGGTTTCATGAGTACCAGAGGGAAGTCCTCAAGGAATGTCTTCTGCACTCATGACTACTATGTTTTAGCCCAAACCCAGTGGCGTAGCGTGGGTTGTCAGCGCCCGGGGCAAGGCAAGTAATTTGCGCCCCCTAACCCGTGGATTTGCGCCCCCTAACCCTAACCCCCAGATGTTGCGCCCGGTGCGGCTGGCCCCCCCTGCACCCCCCACACTACGCCACTGATTTAAATATACCTTTGTTAAGAAACCGGAGGCCTTCCTCTTGGGCATTGTCGGCCAGAAAGTGTTAAAAAAGGACAGAAGTTTCTTTATGTATGCGACAACAGCAGCAAGAATACTTATTGCAAAGTATTGGAAGACACAAGACTTGCCCACACTGGAAGAGTGGCAGACGCAATTGATGGACTATATGGAATTGGCTGAAATGACTGGCAGAATCCGAGACTTGGGAGAAGAAACAATGGAAGAGGACTGGAAGAAGTTTAAGGACTATTTACAAAAACATTATAAGTTGTATGAATGTTAAGTATTTGCACGATTTAGAAAATATCAGTTCCAGCAAATAGACTTTGTAAAATAGAAAATTAAGTTATAAGTAAGAAAAGGTCGAAATTTAAGGCAACACTACGTTTAATTTTAAGGTATGAGCAATTGATAAAAATTGTTTTAAATTTAGAAGTATAATATTTGGAAAGTACAAAATAAGGTATGAAACAAGGTAATAATTTGCTGACATTCTTATTATAAATAATGCAGGGTAAGGAGATGTGAGGAAGTCCAATCAGTTATATAAGAAAAGTTGTACTGAATGGTTGGTTATATTTTTCTCTTTTTTCTTTTTTCTTTTTTATTTCTTTCTTTCTATATGGCTCTTTGGTATTTTGGTTCTGGCTTTTTGGTGTAGGGATCTTGTATTATGTATTTGAAAATTTAATAAAATATTTATAAAAAAATAAATGAATATTTTTATGGGTGTGGACAATGAGGAGCGTTTCTTATGCTTAATATCTGCAACACATTGAGTGCTCGTCCAGAAAAGTTGAGACTCACCCTCCAGTGCTATGCTCATGAGGCGCTTTCCTTCTCGTTGCTTAGGACTTCGTAGCAGCGGGGGAACCGCCAAAAAAGCCCCTTCGGGCGCACGGGAGGGGCGAGCCGCCCGCTTTCCCGCCCTCGCCGGCCTCCTGGGGCGCACGCAGCGCTCGCGCCCTCCGCAGCCCGCTCAAACGCGCGCCAATGCCGGGCGACGCGCCCCCTCCGGGAAGCGCGACGTAGGCGCCGCTCCTGCACCCGACGGCCTTTTCTGCAGGGCTTCTAGCTGCAAGCGAGTGTGCGCGCAGAAGGCGGCGCCTGGGCTGGGGAGCGCGCAGCCTCGTCCTTTCCTTCGCAGCCAGCACTGTGTGAGAGAGAGTGAGCCACCAGGACCAGGTAGGGGCAGAGAGCTCCGAGTGCGCCCCCAAAAATGTTGCGCCCGGTGCGGCTGGCACCCCTTGCACCCCCCACGCTACGCCACTGCCCAAACCTTAAACAATGAATAATAAATCTAAAGTTCTAAAGCCAAGCCAGACCAAACCCCTGTGCCCTATTGTGTGCCATTCACCCATAATTGAAAATATTAGCTTCAGACAGGGAGAGAAAAAGTTTCATTTTAGTCCGTCTTCTCCCTGCCCAGACACCCCCCCCCAAAAAAAAACTAGGCTGGAACAAGAGTTAACAAATCAGGCACTCAGAATAAGAACCAAAGAATTTAAAAACCAGGGAGTTGTCTGTGTGAAAAGCAAATCCCAGTAATGATTAGCAATTGTGCTTTTGGCAAAGAGGCTGGGTAGGTTTTTTTTTGTTTTTTTGTTAAGCTATCCTTAATGCTGCTGACAGTTTTTGTAATGCTTCTTAAAGAGAAGGCAGAAGAAATTGCCTGGCATAACTGACATCCTGGGAAAGGAATTAATCTCTCTCCGCACAAAGGCAAAAGTTGACCATATATAGTCTTTTTTAATAATATTTATTTTCATGGGTTTTTCCTTGTACCCCAACATTTCCATTCTTGTTTTAGTGATGGGTGGGAGATCTTCACCTTTGTTATGAACTGTCCTTGCATGTCCCAAGATATGTTGGAGACCTCATAGCAAGCATGAGGAATCTGTGGCTCTCCATGTGATGGTCTTGAACTATCATCATCTCGGATAGTATTCCAGTGACATCTGCAGGGTCACTATATTTGCACTCAGAAAGGCTGTGGGAAATTGCCTTGCAGCATCAATTCACAACTCTCAAAATGTGCCACGTTGTACTCTAGACCCAGAATAAAGCAAATCGGCTTCTATATTGCGCCTTGCTTTTTCACAGGCTCTGCAGGTGTGCCCGTGGAAATACCATGGCCACAAATTATTCCCCTGAGGTTCTAATCTCAACACAGAAGAAATACAGTATGGTGTGGGCAGATCTAGAGATCTCTAACATTCTTAGGGCCAGCCCAATTACCGTGCAAATTCTGGGATTTTTGCATAAGGGAAAAACATTGTAAGGTCTTTGATATGGTTTAAGTGCATGTCTGGCTTCTGAGTTATAGACTGGTGACTGGGAGCAGCTGCTGAGACCACATAACACCAGGCTTGAAAGACCTACATTGGCTCCCAGTATGTTTCTGAGCCCAATTCAAAGTATTGGTGCTGACCTTTAAAGCTCTAAATGGCCTTGGCCCAGTATACCTGAAGGAGTGTCTCTACCTCCATCGTTCAGCCCGGACGCTGAGGTCCAGCGCCGAGGGCCTTCTGGCAGTTCCCTCCCTGCGAAAAGCAAAGTTACAGGGAACCAGGCAGAGGGCCTTCTTGGTAGTGGCGCCCACCCTGTGGAACGCCCTCCCATCAGATGTCAAAGAAATAACCAACTATCTGACTTTTAGAAGACATCTGAAGGCAGCCCTGTTTAGGGAAGTTTTTAATGACTGATGCTTTAATGTATTTTTAATCTTTTGCTGGAAGCCTCCCCGAGTGGCTGGGAAAACCCAGCCAGATTGGTGGGGTATAAATATTATTATTATTATTATTATTATTATTATTATTATTATTATTAAAGGTAAAAGTACCCTTGACCATTAGGTCCCAGTCGCGGACAACTCTGAGGTTGTACGCTCATCTTGCTTTATAGGCCGAGGGAGCCGGCATTTGTCCACAGACAGCTGCTTCTGGCGAGCCAGAGCAGTGCACAGAAACACTGTTTACCTTCCTGCCAAACCTTTTTATCTACTTGCACTTTGAGAGCCAGTGTGGTGTAGTGGTTAAGAGCGGTAGTCTCGTAATCTGGGGAACCGGGTTCGAGTCTCCGCTCCTCCACATGCAGCTGCTGGGTGATCTTGGGCCAGTCACACTTCTCTGAAGTCTCTCAGCCTCACTCACCTCACAGAGTGTTTGTTGTGGGGGAGGAAGGGAAAGGAGAATGTTAGCCGCTTTGAGACTCTTTCGGGTAGTGATAAAGCGGGATATCAAATCCAAACTCTTCTTCTTCTTCTTTTGAACTGCTAGGTGGGCAGGAGCAGGGACCGAGCAATGGGAGCTCACCCCATCGTGGGGATTCAAACCGCCGACCTTCTGATCAGCAAGTCCTAGGCTCTGTGTCCCATTATAATAATAATTATTAATTGATTGTAATTTAGCTAATAGCAGGGTTTGGGGAGCCGGGATTGGATTGATACCGTGGCATGCAGCAAGGGGGGGGGGTTTAAGTCTTCTCATGGCCCCGATTCAGATTGGTCCGTGGCTGCTGTTTTTTGCCCTGGGAAGAAAGCTGCTGTTGGCACTAAGACTCATTACTCCTGCAATTACATTAAAGGCCACCAGATCCAAGCTTTGCTGAGCACAATAAAACTCAGGGAAACTTCTGGCGGAAAGGCTGAGAAATCTGTCACAGCTTGTTAAGAAGCTGCTTATCAGTGCCAGGCCTAATTAGGGTAACTACAGATCAAGCAATTAAGCTGCGGCGTTCCTCCCACCCACAAGGCATGTCCTTTCATAGAGCAGGTGCCATGTAGGTATCTGCAGGTACCATTATTCTTCCTCCCAAAGGAGCACAACAACAAAAGGATAAAGAAATAACAGCATAGAATCATAGAGCTGGAAGGGACCCCGACGGTCATCTAGTCCAACCCCTTGCAGTGCTGGAATGTGCAGCTGCCCCATTCAGGGATTGAACCTGAAACCTTGGCGTTATCAGCACCATGCGCTAACCAGCTGAGCCATCCCGTTAAAAACCAACCCCTGTACAGATGCAGATTAGGAAATAGCTCCACTAGAATTCTTGTTGGAAGAGGAGTGTCTTCAGTAGGTACCGAAAAGACAACAGAGACTGTCTGATATTCAAGGGCAGGGATTTCCAAAGGGTAGGGGCCACGCCAGTAAAGTCCCAGTTCCTCTATCGTGTGGAATGGAACTCTTTATAAGATGGCACCTTCAAATCACAACAACCCAAAATATGTGGCTGCTTTGTTTATTTATTTTGTGCAAGTTGGGTGCGGCAGAAGAGCAAGATCAAACAACAGCAACCACCCCATAATATATAACAACAATGCTTGAATTTTTGGAGGTTACATAATAATGTCGTAGTTTCCTGAGTCCCTGGAAGAGGTGCGCATTAGTAAGCTAGCCTCTCAAGCCAATTTTGTTTCAGAGCCTAAAAATAGGGAAGGGAAGCAAGGGATTCTGGTGGATGGCGGAACACTCTGACCGCTGCGACCCAAAATAAAGGCCAGCGGAAAGTTCCTAATGAACGTTGCGCTCCCTGTCCCTGTTGCGGGTCTTGTTACATCTCCAAATACCCTGAAAGGGGAGGAAAAACACAGGCTCAAGATTTTTAATATCGGGGCACAGCAGGCGGTAAAGAGCGCCTGCCTGTTGCCTACTGCTGCCCCAGCTGGGTCTCTTATCTTTGGCCGGTCGGACTGTGCTATAGGTATTGTTTTGGCTGTAATCCCTTCTGCACAGTGTTTGTGTTTTGAAGAAAATCAAATTCAGTCTTGCAGGCTTTTGCTCTTATGCCGCCTCAGCAGAAAGGAAGATAATGGGTGTGTTGGCGCAGGAAGGCTATAAAAGGAGGGGTGAGCAGTCAGTGATGGTAGGAGGCTGCAGAAAAAGGTGTAACTCTTTGCTTTTTTTCCTCTTGGGACCGTTCAGTCCTCTTCCTGCCTAAGGAAGGGTCCAGGAAGGACAGAATAAGGTTTGAAGCAGGGGTGGGAGATATTGTTGAAAGTAATCAACATTATAAGTAGACTCGGAATCTTACTGTGAACACACCATTTGGGTTGGTATATTGCAGAATTTGCCATGGGAAATCTCAATTCATCCTCATCAATGAGATTTCCCATGAAGATGATTGCGGCAAGTTTTACTTCATACCCATTGACGCACCAACTGTGCACCTGATTTGTACCCCTCAAGTCTTTCCCCCAAGACTCTTGCTTTTATAAGAAAGGCAGATCTGTAGTGTGGGTTTGTCCTTCAGTTCTTAATAGATCCCAGACGGCTTCTCCATTGGTATGTGGCCTCATGGGGCATGGAAGCTGCGAATGATTGAATTCAGGGTGGCTGAGATGGCTGAAAATGGCTGAGGCTTACCAGTCACAAAATGGCGGCAGGTGGAAGGAGAGTTTGGCATTTACTGACATTGTTTCCTTCCGACACTGAACCCATTTTTGGAAATTGCTGAATTCTCTGTCACGGTGTTTTCTTTGTGGTGAGGTTCCATAGCTTAGCTTTTCTGACACGAAGTACAGGAATTTGCTCCAGAGGTATTGTGGCAGCCTCCCTGTTTTAGGCAGACTTTGCTGATCCAGACTCTCCAAGCAATGAAGGCATTTCCTTTTTAATTTGCCCCTACCCACACCAGTCCCTGATAATTCTTCTCCCAGTTCCTTTCACATCCAACTTGGACCTTGTTCTCCCGCCTCCAACCTGCAACGTCCTCTAATCCTCCTCTCAGGTCCTTTTCATTCACTTCTTCCTGATGCAACGGCTCTCCTCTCTTCTCCCCTTCCTTTATATTCCCAGTTTGTTTTGTAATAGGATTGCCATATTTCAACAAGTGAAAGTCCAGACACAAAAGTTGTTGAGCTTTCTGAGCTATTTTTAATGACACTCGCCAAAATCTACACTTCCGACGTGGGCTTTCCCCAGACATCTCAGCGATTTCCGCCTGGAGACTGCTAACAAGGACCGAATACCAGAAAATTCCAGACGTATGGCAACACCTCCTCTGGCCACCCCCTCCCCAGAAGGGAGACCTTCAATTGCTCATGCATCCCACCTCCCAAAAAACCTATTTACTCAACCTTTAGTCAAAATGCCAGAAGCTGCTGGTGTTGGCATTGGTTGAACTGGGGTGGCTATGGGGCAGGGCAGGCAAGGAAGAAGGCACTGGGCAGGCTGCAGCAAATGAGACCCACCTGAAAGTGGTCCTTTGTGGGATATCTTTGGTAGAAGAAAAGGCTACACAAATCCAGAGTGGCGTCCCTAAGATGGTTGGATAATTCCCTTGTATGCCTCCTTCTGGCAACTCCTGCAGCCAGGCTTCTACCAAACATATTGCTTTGCTTTCCTTTGGACCACATCAGCGAGGCTGAGAGGGGGGTCTTGTTGTCTGGGCGGCCCAGGACCTCCATACTTGCTGCCCAAGCTGGCACCTCCACTTTGGTGCTGCTAATGTAGCAGCTTAACTCCACCCCCAGAGGTGCACTCCATTGTCTCTTGAGACAGATGCCAACAACAAAAGAGGTCGAAGGCCTAGAGTTGAGAAACTCTGCTGTAATCCACACATACTATCTCCCACCTCATTCCAAGTAGCGAACAAACAAACATGCTTAAGCAGAGAATGTGGATTGGAGCAATACTTCCTATTTGTGTCTCTTTAAGATGCAGGTTTTAATATTTAATACACCAGTCACACTCTTTTGATTTGAGTGCCAGAGACATGCCATGTCTTCATTGCTGGCTGCCGAGAAAACACTGGGTTCCTCCCCCCACAAAAGCATATTGCTCTCATTTTAAAATTGCAACGCGTTCCCCATTTTGCCAGGCAGCCCAGAGGTTTGACAACTTACCCAACAGAATCCTGCCTCTTGATTAGCTCCGATCATAAATCCTCCTTTGCTGCTATCACAACCAGCAGCTTTCTAAGCTGGGCTAGTGATGCGTTTAATTCCTCTTTTCAAAGCAGGTAATCTGCGGTTCATAACTGGTTGAAAAGCCAAGAAGAATAAAAAGACTGCTCTTCATCCAGATGAGAACAGGACTGTGTGCACTGTGAAGAGAGACTTGGCAAAAGCTGCAGCCTCTGCCACCCTTTTGACTGCAGCTTTGGGGTGCTCCTGGGTTCAGCGCTGTTGCTTGAGGCTTAGGTGGCCTTAGTAGCCAAAGACCCCCCCCCCTTTTCCAGCTACAGCTGGTTCAGCAGGTACGACCCCTTTTGGGCAGAGATGACTTGGTCTCAGAGCCCGGGGATTGGTAGTGGGACAACAATGAGTGGTCAGAGGGAGAATAGGAAGCAGACTGGGAGCTGGAGGTGTCAAGAAGATGAAGAGGCAACAGGGTTTAGTGAGCAGGAAGATTCTGCAGCAGAGAGCAGTCCAGAATCAGGGGCAGAAGCGGAGGCTGGGGAGGAGTGGGATAAAGAGGCAGAGATGTACTAGGTAGGCTGTTGAAGAAGCCAAGGAGTCTCCACCGTCTGCTAAGACCAGCTCCCCTACCCCCTGGTCTTCCAGAACCAGAAGAGGTATGAAGAGGGTGGAACAATGACAAACAAGGTGTTGGAGTCTCAGATTGCTTGGGATAGACCTGGGGGAAAGGAATTAGGCCTGGCCTCCTGAGCAGTTTTGTTTCTTTGAATAAAGAGTTAACTTCACTATGAATTATTTCTGACCTGCTTCTGAGGCACGGCTCTGTCAGATAATTGTCAGCTGAGCAGTTTTGTACACTCATGATCTCTGTAGCACCTTCCCCGCCACCTCTCCAATCTGGGTATGGCAGCTGACACCCATCTTTCTAAGCCAGGTTGCCAGAAGAGCACCAACATTTTAGCTCTGACCCTGGTGCCAACATGGATGATCTTCAGGCCTGGTGCAGATCTGCCAGTTTCTGATCTCTCTGTTTAACAGCTAACGCCCACCAGCCCTCAGGTTGAGGATCATTATCATGCTCTTGCTTATTTTGCAATTTGGGGAGTGGAAAATAAACAATGGGGGGAAAGATCCAGCTCGTGGTGTTGCTCTTAGCACCACTGGTGTTATCTGAACTCGTAGAATAACAGAGGAGCCCAAGCTGGTTGCGGAAGCAAATCCTTTGCTTTATTATGATTGAAATCCTTCTCTTCTCTCTCTCTCCCCTGTCTACTTCCTCCTGACTCATGCCATCATTTTTGTGCTTTGAGATTTGGGCCGCAAGGCTTCAGGGCAGGGGGCTGTTGCCTTGTCAATAAAGCACCTTCCTTTCTACAACCTCTGGGCTGGCTTGACTTGAACTCCTCTTGTTATCAAGAGAACATACGTAGGAAGAGCACTGAGGTGGCAGCAGGGGGGATAATTTTCTATGTTTTTAAGTTAAGCCATCCTCCTGTGAGGGCAGCTGAAAAGCTCTAGGTCAAAATAGGATAGAGTTCTGTTTGGGATTAGAACAGCACTTGGGTCGGTGTTCCACCTGAATCAACACCCTATGGAACAATCATAACATCAGTGTAGCACAATAGCATTAAAAAAATTGCTCAGGCTTCTAATAATAAATAAATAGCCCCAGGAACTTAACAAAACATACGCAATGAACATTCTACTCTATTGTCTGAAATTACACGACAGCATTTAAATAGTGCTTGAATAGCAATGTTTGAAGTATTCAATGTGCATTGTCTCAATAATCCTCACCACAACCCTTAAAGGGTATGGAGAGATAAATTTCTCTCTCTTGTAATACTAGAGGTTGGGATCGCCCAGCGAACTTGATTGGAAAGACAAAATGAAGTTCTTCATGCAGCACATAATAACTTTTGGAACCTATTGCCAATTAGAAGGTCGGCAGTTCAAATCCCTGCGACGGGGTGAGCTCCCGTTGTTTGGTCCCTGCTCCTGCCCACCTAGCAGTTCGATAGCATGTCAAAGTGCAAGTAGATAAATAGATACCACTCCAGTGGGAAGGTAAACGGCGTTTCCGTGCGCTGCTCTGGTTCGCCAGAAGCGGCTTAGTCATGCTGGCCACATGACCCGGAAGCTGTCTGCGGACAAACGCCAGCTCCCTTGGCCTGTAAAGCAAGATGAGCGCCACAATCCCAGAGTCGTCTGTGACTGGACCTAACCGTCAGGGGTACCTTTATCTTTACCTAGCCATGACAGCTTAATTGGAAGTCCAGATTCAGAGGGAATATTCCTCTAAACACCAGCTGCCTGGGCTGGAGGGAGATTTACAAGGCAGAACTGTTGCCTTCATCTCCTGTTTGTTGTCTTCCCAGAGGCAATTGACTTTCCGCCTTTGGAAACTGTGCACTGGGCTAGATGGGTCTTTAGTCTGGCCCAACAGGGCCTTTTTCATGTCTGTACATAAGCATACTTAGATTTATAGCCTTAGTGTAATTATTTCCCCAATGTTCTAGTTTCCACACTCTCAGAACTTTTTACATAGGAGGGTAAAACCAAAGTCTATCTGAATTCTGAAATAATACTTCTGAATTCACCTCATTCGGCATAATATGTGGAATGGCTTTTTCAGTACCACCGAAGGTGTGCTTGCATTACTGCCTTAGAATGCAGTGAGATGCGTCTCACAGTTTTTTCTCCCCTAGATGTTCACATCAGTGTGGCATCAGTCAGATTCTGTTGGGCAAGATGGCTTTATTCGATTCCAAGGTATTTACACAGTGGCTGCTTCCAAGCCTCTCTCATGGTTTACTTCTCCAGGCTTACTCAGTAGCAAACCCCACTGGGTTTCTCGGTGCAGGCAGTCTAGGTTGACCTTTGGCATATGATTGGAGTTAAATCTGTTGAGGGTTTGGACTGCATGGTCTCTCAGATGCCTCTTAGCTATCGCAGTTCTGTGATGCTTTCAAATCAGCTCATAAGAAAGAAAGAAAATGCTTGAAACAGAGATGGATATTTTCTTCCCAGGCTTTGAAGGATGGTTTAGGCCTTTGCTGCCTTTGAAAACTAAACCCAGAGTCAGGGCAAATGTGCAACTCTGTCTGCCAAAAATAAATAAAATAAAATATGCACCTCTTGCCAAAAGTGCTTAGACCGACCTTTGAGCAACCTCTCCTAGGTTCACACACTGCAGTAACAGTGGGGTGGAAAATCGGAATGACCAAATACCCACACCAACACCTTTTTAATCCTGTTAGAAGGAACAGCCCTTTTATTTCCAAGCTTTGGCTGACCATAGCCTGTTCATTCTCATGGCCCTAGCAGTCTTCTTGTTTCAAAAATTTCAGCCAGGGGTGTAGCCCTGGGCACATATTTTTGAGGGGGCATGAGGCAGGCACCCCTACCCCTCCAGCGTGGCCGGGCCCAGAATTCCTCTCTCAGCATCAGAGGCGCAGTGTGCCCCTGTTTGGCTCTGGTGTGGGGCAGAGTCAGCAGTGAAGGCCAGGGTGCTGTGATGGACTCATTCACCCTCCACCCCTTGCCCCCCCAGCGTCTGTGCACACTTGCCCAGGTGCCGTGAGCTCACGCAGTGCCGCTGCTTTCAACCATTTGCGTTAGGAAGCGTACAGCATTAGGTTTCCTCTTTCTCTGTTCTGAGATATATTCTGCAGTTTTGAAAGGTTCAGCCTGCCATCTTGATTCAAAATATTGTCCAGTTGTATCCAAACATAAAGCCTGCTCCTTGATCTCAGGAACAATCATGCAAAAATTGGTTATGATCTTTTAAGAGGGGTCCAGATGCACAGCAAACAGCAAACTTTCATATACATACATATACATATACATACACATACACATATACATGTGTGTGTGTGTGTGTGTGTGTGTGTGAGAGAGAGAGAGAGAGAGAGAGAGAGAGAGAGAGAGAGAGAGGGAGGGAGAGAAAGTTTGCTGTTTGGATATATATATTCTTTGGCGATCACTCGTAGCAGAATAAGATTGTCTTCCATAAACATTGTTTTAACAATGAGTCCGTAAGTGACTGTGGAGGCCAATTCTGGATCCACACGTCCTTCCACAGTGGGGATATTGGTTTCCGTGTGGGAGTTGATCACGGTGTGGATTTGTGCCTTCCTCTTAGCACGTTTCTCCCTTGCGTCCTCTATCCACACAACAGCGTCTCGATGTCTATTACATACTTGTCTACATAGGTGACGTACTCTTTTAATATGTAAGCAAAACCAGTATTTAAATATCTGGCGCCTTCAGTCTTCCCTCACTCAAATACCACATACGTTATGTTGTTGTTGTTGTTCATCCAGGACGTAGCCCAGCTACAAATAAGCATTTTTAAGTTGAACTGATTTCAGTGGGGAATACACAGACGGGAACTACATGTTTGAGCCACTGCGCAGCAACGACCAAAAGCAAAAGCTCGGCACCACCTTCACCTCTCTGTTAAATTTAGTAAGACAAACACAGGATGTGAGACAAAGGTGTCTGTTAATGTGCCTTAACTATTACATACCCATCAACTGCACCGCCCTGATCTCAGGTTGTACTTTCTTCAGGCATGGTGCCCAAAAACACGCATGTTGGGGTGTCGGCCAAGATTGCTGCTCTGGAAAAAAGCTTACAGTGGGGTCCAACAAATTTGTCTTTCCATCTCAGTGCTTCCCTCCCCAAATTTGTACTGTAACGTTGGCCTGTCTAACAGACTTATTGAAAGAATTCCTGAAGAAAATCATGCGGCACACTTTGACTACTACTCAAAACATATATGGAGACAATAGGATGTCTTTGTAAACTGCACAGCTCCTTAATGATGTAACTAATATGCCATTTTATATATATATATAAAACAGCCCTTGAAAGCACCCTTAATATAGAATAATTGTGAAAGGAGTTTTATATTTTATCTCTGCATTACAAGGCCGCTTTTAAAAGCCTGAACGTTGTGAGCAGACTGGAAAGAGAAGCTGAATTGCAACTTATCACCAAACTTAAAACCATGGAGATACCTGGTCTGAACAAAGACATTGGATTCTTCTCTCATTATACATGACAAAGCCACTTTTCCCCTTCTCACCCCTGGCTTTTTCCTGTAAGACCTATTGCAGTCATTAAGAGTTGTCAACAGGCTCATCACAGCTATCTGCCCATCACCCATTCCCACCACCCTTCTGAGTAATACCCCTCCCCACCTTCTCACTATATAGAAGGGTCTGGAAACTTCTGTTTCAGTGTATCTGAAGAAGTGTGCATGCATACGAAAGCTCATACCAAGAACTAACTTAGTTGGTCTTTAAGGTGCTACTGGAAGGAATTTTTTTGTTGTGAGCAGTGTATCACATTATGGGAACATTGATATTTAAGCCATTTGTCCTTAAACCTCCATTTAAAAAAATATTGGACTGTGCAGTTGCAAATGCATTGAGTGTGGTTTTGCACATGCATGTGGAGTCTCCGTCCAGGGTGCTTCAGCTGCTCAAGTTTCCAAGAAGCGACTTAACTTGCCTGTCACGAAACTGACGGCACCTCATTCCTCGTGAGCTGGCTTGTCGCTTCTGTCCCGGAGAGGCTGCACATGGCTGAGGTTATCAGCAGGCAGCCCTACTAAAGAGACCTAGGCGACATGAATCAAAATAGTTGAGTGATGTCATAATGGGAATGTGCTCTGGCCAATTGGTGCCAGGAATTGTCTGCTCTGGGGTGGTTTCCTTTTACAGTCTTTTTTAAAGAGACATCACGCCGAACTGCACATGGCAATTACCTCCCAGGGATCTCGTGCCTACTTAGCATGTTCGGTGTTTTATTTAAAAAGAGGCAAACGGCTTATCATCCGGCCACAACCCCTTTCTGCCGAAGCCGATCTGCTGGGGGAAATCCCAGCCTCCGAGCTTCTTTTCTCCTTTTTTCCTCCTTAAGGAGAGAAGCACCGCTGTTGCAAGCTGGACTGGAGTGTTCAGCTGCTCCTGATATCAACAGATGTTGGCAGCGCACAGCTATTTACTGTGCATTGGGAAGATATAATTCTCCAGCTTCTCTGACTGCTGCTTCCCATTGAAAGTTGCAGAAAGTTTGTGGGCTCAGGGAGAAGGTTTTTAACTTGTTTTGATTAGCACACCTGCTGGTTCACTGGGTTTATTCCCCCCTCCTTTTCTCTGGATTTATTTTATTTTTTTGCTTGCTTGCTTCTCGGACTCTTTGTTGACAAGTTCAGCTGACGCGTTCTCCCCACCTGTGGGACGCATTTGCTTCTGGAGAGACGGGTATGACTGACGGCTGGTGGTGTCTGTGCCTGTTGTAGCCCATGAAGCGATTTGGCAGCCTGAGAGGAAGCAAGAAGCGAAAGGATCAAGGCAGGAGCTCCGAGAGGCGCAAATCTGAACCCCATGGCCTTCTAGGTAGGCAAATGCTGTCTCTTGCACCTTAAAAACCTGGGATGAACCCCACGAGTTGGCAGCAGCCAGGAGCTGTGGAGAAAGCAGCTTAATTCAATATTGATTCAGCGGTTTGAGTTTTGGGGGTAGCTGTTTAAATGCAGGTGCCTGGAAGAGATTTAAGCTGCTTTCTACATGCCAATAAGAGCAGTTCCTCTCTCAAAAGCAAACTAGCTTAGCCTCTCTCATCTACCATCCCACTCCTAAATTTTGCTTTGCAGAATTTTAGGTAAGAATGCTGAAAGGTGAATTTTCTGCCTTGTTGGTAATTCTAAACTTTGGTTTGGAATTATGCGCAGGCAAAATACCAGGAGATTTCACAAGTGTCCTTTTCAGTTCATGGAAAGCCAAGGGACATTATGAGGCAGTCATCCTTCTCTGTACACCAGTGCTATAGGAGAAGTTCAAGAGCTGTCGGATGATTGCTTAGTTATTTGTGCTTGCCTTATCCCTTCGAAAGCCTCTTCTCTGTTTTCACTCTGTTTTATAGGATGACTTCATTGCAGGTATCCTGATATTATAGACACACGGAACTACAACAGTGACCGCAACAACATGTAGCAGCATAATGATAGGCTTATAAGATAGGTTTGTACTCCTGTACTTATTGTCAGTTGCAATTCTGCTGAAAATGCCTCCTCCTCATTATTACTGTTGTGATTTAACTATTCTAAATTGCCTAAACATCACAATTGCCGTAGAGAGATGAAAATGGCATCCACAGGCATTCAATCCCATAGCCACAGCACAAAAGGAAAATTCAATGCGGAGGGAAAAGGAAAGAAAGCACTGGAGCAGCTGCACCTTTCTGACTGATGTTTGGTGCATTTACTTCCCTTTTAAGCTGATCATTTCTTCACCATGGAATGGTCCCCTGCATTTAGGATTCCTCTGTAAAACTAGTGAAGTTCTGGATGTATCTTACTGGAGGAATTCTAGTGTGATTCCAGCTTTCCAGCACCAGGGATTCTATACCAATGCGTCTGCTGAGGATATCTTTGAAGCTGTAGTAGATACGCCTTTCCTTTCCTTTCCTCTGATCCAGTCCCTGTTCAAAAAGATGGTCCTTAAGGCATTTGAAACATCACCCAACTCCACTTCACCTTCATTTTGTAGAGCAAGTTCTAAGCAGTCAGGGCAATATTGCTAGCTCCTAATAATCTTTGGCTGCTTCTGTTGCTGCTTCCTGATGCATATCACAGCCCAACGGCACCTTTTTGTTGTTGTTGCTTAGTCATTTAGTCGTGTCCGACTCTTCGTGACCCCCTGGACCAGAGCACGCCAGGCACTCCTGTTTTCCACTGCCTCCTGCAGTTTGGTCAAACTCATGCTGCTAGCTTCGAGAACACTGTCCAACCATCTCGTCCTCTGTCGTCCCCTTCTCCTTGTGCCCTCCATCTTTCCCAACATCAGGGTCTTTTCCAGGGAGTCTTCTCTTCTCATGAGGTGACCAAAGTATTGGAGCCTCAGCTTCAGGATCTGTCCTTCCAGTGAGGACTCAGGGCTGATTTCCTTAAGAATGGATGCGTTTGATCTTCTTGCAGTCCATGGGACTCTCAAGAGTCTCCTCCAGCACCATAATTCAAAAGCATCAATTCTTCGGCCATCAGCCTTCTTTATGGTCCAGCTTTCATTTTCATACATCACTGCTGGGAAAACCATAGCTTTCACTATACGGACCTTTGTTGGCAAGGTGATGTCTCTGCTTTTTGAGATGCTGTCTAGGTTTGTCATCGCTTTTCTCCCAAGAAGCAGGCGTCTTTTAATTTCGTGGCTGCTGTCACCATCTGCAGTGATCTTGGAGCCCAAGAAAGTAAAATCTCTCACTGCCCTTTTAGCAACCCATTTATTACTGAGGAATTCCACCAAGGATATATCTCTGGTGTGCTCTCTGAATCTGCTGCCTCTGCAGCATCCTAAATGAAGGGTTACAGGTGCCTTTTGGAGCTAACCTTGGCTGCAGGTCACAAGGCTGATGGAGAGGAACTGAAAAGCAGGCGCGTGTCATTGCATTTCCTAGAGAGTAGCTGCTGAGCTCCCAAAGGAAATCCCAGTTCCTTTTTTTAGAAGCAAGGTTCAACTTCACACATACACCTGTGAAAAGCTGCTACATAACTGTTTTTGTAATTTATTAAGTTCCGTCATTGGAAGCTTATGGTTTGTTTGTTTTTAATGCCAAGGAAAGGAGGAGCAGAATACTATGCCGTTAACTCCTTGCCTTGCTGCCCCACTCGGCTGTTTAACTCGCCTTGACTCCTTGTCAACTGGTGCTCTCTGTCGCTCCTCCATGAAACTGATTGGCAGTAGATCTAGATCCAGAGCAGATGACAGAATCAACTTGATCAAGCCAAGCTTCCAGTAGAACTCACTGCCAGTAGAATAGGGCAGTGGCTGTTGGCTTTTAAAAGTGAATTAAAGCCATCCAGGATGTGTCTTATCAATGGCTATAAATGATCTCCATGTTGAGAGTTGGGCCACATACACATCATACATTTAACACACATGTAGAGAGCATGGCTTTCCCCAAAGAATCCTGGGAACTGTAGTTTGTTGTGGGTGCTGGGAATTATAGCTCTGTAAGGAGTGAACTAAGTTTCCGATTTTGGCTGCGGGTGGGAGGGTGGAGAACCATGTCTTTTAAATTTGGTGTAGATTATTTTACTGAATACCAGTTGCGGGGGAGCAAGAACAATCCTTCATGCCTGTGGGAAGCAGAATGCTGAAGCAGGTGGACCTTTTGTCTAACCCAGTAACAGTCTTCTTACAATTCCTATGATGAATTGGATTCACTGTGACCATTTTCAGGCCATGTTTGGCTTCCTGCAGGATCCCTACTAAAGTATAGCATTTCACGGGGCACACTGACTCTACATTCCTATATTGGATTTGTCTCGATTTCTGCACTCGTTTACCTGCTAAGAAATTTTTGCCAGGTGTCTGCTATGGAACCCTGGGAATATTGCAGAGGATTTTGTGGTGGGTGAATATCCTAGGAATGTGTTCTTTCGGACCTTTGCCATCATCCCATGAGGACTAAGCTGGACAAGATGTTGAGGGTCCCTACTTGGTTTGCCCACCTCTTTAAATTTCTTTACCACCACCCTGCCCCCCAAAGTTGCACTGAGGCTGTGTTTTTCTGAAGTAAATTTCCCCTCCAAAGCGAACTGAATGCACATAATAGGGACGATAGCAGCTTGAGGAGCACTGGTTATATCTGGGACATGATCTTTAGGATCCTCCCAAGGTTTGTCTTTATCATAGAATCGTAGAATTGTAGAGTTGAAAGGGACCTCCAGGGTCATCTAGTCCAACTCCCTGCAATGCAGGAATCTTTTTGCCCAACATGGGGCTCAAACCCACAACCCTAAGATTAAGCGTCTCCTGCTCTGCTGACAGAGCTGTCCCACAGATTCCCAAAGAGATCAGATCGTAAACGTCATGTCTTATTCGGTGTTGAGTGTTACCCCAGAATGCTGCTGGGTCTCACACTGCAGGGGAAAATGGTACAGTGGTACCTCGGGTTAAGTACTTAATTTGTTCCAGAGGTCCGTTCTTAACCTGAAACTGTTCTTAACCTGAAGCACCACTTTAGCTAATGGGGCCTCCTGCTGCCGCCGTGCCACCAGAGCACGATTTCTGTTCTCATCCTGAAGCAAAGTTCTTAACCTGAGGTACTATTTGTGAGTTAGCGGAGTCTGTAACCTGAAGTGTATGTAACCTGAAGCGTATGTAACCCAAGGTACCACTGTACTGACTGGCAGGCTCAAAGGATCTTCTCTACCATTACTGATCGTCTCATGGAAGAATGCCTGGTGAGCTTCAAAGGAACCCTGTGGGTCCCCCAGAAGAAATCCACTGAACTATCTGCTACTTAACTTTATAAGACAGTGGTGTCCAAACGTTTTTCAAAGAGGGCCAGATTTGATGAAGTGAAGGGCCGTGAAGGCCGACCAAAGGGCCGACCAAAGTTGTTAACGTTTTTTAAGGATTAAAGTTGTTGAGCTTTTTTTATGATTTCACCCCAGGATATAAACTGCCACAGGGGCTGAGTAAGGCCCCTGAAATGGACATGCCTATTATAAGAGTTGCCCCTGGTTCCCCTTCGACTCTCAACATGGCCAGTTGTGTTTAAACAGGTCAGGTCCCTGTTGCTGTTTGTAAATGAGATTTCTTCTTCTTCTTCCAAGCAAGATGAGACTAATATCCCTGCCCTTTAAAGGACACCATCTGTTCAGGGATAGGTTGAATGACACATACGAAGAACGCAAGGTTAAAACGAGTTCCCCTCTGACGAACCCGGGAGGCGGCTCTCCTCTGAGGCATGCAGCTGTGAAAACATCTAGCTGAGCACAGCAGCAACTGGGGGAAGGCCCACTTGCTGGTGTTGGTGCCTGCTGACTCCAGCAAAGATCCAGCATCATCCATGCCCATCTGGAGCCTGTTTTAGTAGTGGTTCTTTGGAAGGCAACCCAGATGTGGCTTTTCCCTGGGCTTCCCAGGGCTTGAACGGTGTGGTCAAGCCCAGCTTGCTCCTGTGACTGGGCTTGTGCCAAGCTCAACCCAGATTGGCTAATTGCACTCACTGCAGCTCCCGCAGGATCAACCATCATCATCAACCTTTTATTCGACCGTCAGTCAGAAAAAAATACATTTGTCAATACACAGTTAAAACATCCAGGAAGATTTTAGAACTTAGCCAACACTAAAATGGGCTAAACAGATAGCCCCATATCAGTACAGTCAATTATAGTCTTGCGGCGCTTAAAAGCTAACAAAAGAAATTTGGCCACCAAGGAAGGTATAGCTCTAGTGACATTATTCAGCAAGTGTAAAACCTGATTTTCTTCGGGCAGGAAGCTAAATTGACATAGGAGTGGGTCTATAAAATTTTGTCTAAGCTCTGCATAAGAAGGGCAAGTCAAGAGAATGGCAGGATCAAAAGTTAACTGCATGGGTCTTCGCAATTGTAGTAGCACCATGCACTCCTACAATTGGGTATCTACCTAATAATGCCAGCTTCTTACCAGGGTGGAGAAATATGGGTGGGGTAAACTGATGGAATAAGCTCATTTTGCGGACCTAACATATAGAATAAGTGATCAAGAAGAACATAGGTTTAAAGAAGATTGGAAAATATTTATTGAATATATGGAGGGAAATTGTGTTTATTTGAAAATGTAAGATAAATCCAACAGTGTAAATAAGTTTTGATGGGTGTAATAATGGAATATTGAATGGTTTAGTTTATTTAAAATATGAAGGTATTTATGTCGTGCAAAATGAATGATGGAAAGAGAGGAAGGGAAGTCATTGATATTTTAAGGTGAATATTCTATGTAAAACAGAAATTGTGGGTGGGTGCAGAAATCTCTTGCTTTTGCACGACTGGAACATGGCCTACTGTACAAAACTAAGAGTCACATCTGTTGTTTTGCCTGCTTTCGTCAAGTGGTCCCCAAGTGATTGCACATTAGGAAATGTGGCCCTTGGATTTGCAGGCTCAAACAGAATTATGATGCATAATGATAAAGTATACAGGAAAATTCAGGTTACAGTCATCTGTGTTTCTTTTTTCATTGAGCAGCATTTAGGTTTGGTTTTGTCCTTTGCACGGAGTCAACTTTGAAGTCAGAATCTGTTACTGGGTGAAGAATCCAGAGTTCTCAGCTTTTATTTGATGGGGAGGGAAACAAGTTTCTAGTTCACATGGCTGCAGAGAGAGGCAGCATGTGGTGTACTGGTTAGAGGGCCAGACTAAGGTTAGGGAAACCAGGGTCCAGGTCACCACTCAGCCATGAATCTCCCTGGACAACCTTAGGTCAGTGGATCTCTCTTGGTCTTACCTAGCTCACAGGGTTCTTGTGAGGATAAAATGGGTGAAATGAAGGAATAATAATAATAATAAAATGGTCCAGTAGCACTTTAGAGACCAACTAAGTTTGTACTATGGGATGCGGGTGGCGCTGTGGGTTAAACCACAGAGCCTAGGACTTGCCGATCAGAGGGTTGGCGGTTCGAATCCCCACAACGGGGTGAGCTCTCATTGCTCGGTCCCTGCTCCTGCCAACCTAGCAGTTCAAAAGCACAACAAAGTGCAAGTAGATAAATAGGTACCGCTCCGGCGGGAAGGTAAACGGCGTTTCCATGTGCTGCGGTTCGCCAGAAGTGGCTTAGTCATGCTAGCCACATGACCCGCAAGCTGTACGCCGGCTCCCTCAGCCTATAGAGCGAGATGAGCGCCACAACCCCAGAGTCGGCCACGACTGGACCTAATGGTCAGGGGTCCCTTTACCTTTTAAGTTTGGACTGGGTATAAGCTTTTGTGTGTATGCACACTTCTTCAGATAACTGAGTGTACATTTTGAGCATCAACAGTGTCTAGAGAAATCTTTGAAGCTAGTTGGGGAGCCGTGTAGGATTTTGAGTGATTAAGAATTGAGTCTTCTGGGCACTCTGTAGCTCCTTGCCCTCCCTCCGACTAGAGAAAAGGTGCCAATTAAACTGGGGAAACAGCTTGCAGAATCCAGCTTTCTGTAGTATATATTTTGGTTTACCTTGTCTGCAGCTGTTTGGCTTCAGCTGTATCCTGCTTTTCCGGCCCTTTGCCTGTGCTGCTTTCCCCTGAAAGGCTTATCTGTGTGTAGTTGGGGCATTCTCAGCCTGCACATTATTTTGTAGAAATCCCAACTCACCCTAGGGATGGGGTTGTGCCCGAGGAGCCTGGCTCTCCATCAGCAGCGCCCAGCATTGTGTGTGTGGGGGGGGGGAAACCACTACAGCCTCCACGCAGAGACACAAACACGGTTGCATTCAAAGATTTGTTCGTCCGTACATTCGGGGCTGAGCGGTACAACTCGCAGCAACGCCTGCAGAGCTCTTTCATTTATTAGCCGTCCCCTCGCTCAGCCTGCTGAGTTGACGGCAATTTCAGAAAATGTGCGCTAGCGGCCAATCAATGCCAATTAATCTTGCATTGCAGACGGCACTGGGGCCTGGGTGCTGGGAGGCTTCGCAGCAGCTGGTTGCAGTTTGAAAAGAGAAGGTGTGATGGATTGCCGTATGGTGTGCGAAACCTCCTTTTCCCCTGGGTTTTGCTTCTAGGGATATCGCATATTTCCCTCCCTCCCTCCCTGGCCACTGTTACTGCACTTCTCTGAAGGTGCTTTGAATGTCAGGAGTATTTCTAGAACCGCAAAATGCCTGCCTAATCTTCAGTCCCTAATTTAGGACTTTTATCAGTCAAAGAGGACCCTAGGGGTGAACCTCGATTCCTACTAAAATTACATGCCAAAAGTCAAGCCATGGTTTGGGGTCCATTGCTGAGTGAAAAGCCAGATATGGCCCTCCAGTCCTCTTCATATGGCCCTTGGGACCCTCCTGGCACCACGCTCCTCCTTTGCCCTTCTCCACGCTCTCCTCCAGTTCTTTTGCCTGGCTGGAATGTGTCCTTGGATAGTAGTAACATCTCTTACTTGCTTTGCAAGAAAGCCACTTCCGACCGAAGGAGGAAGTGGTGTTGCGGGCTGCCCACCCCCAACACTCACACGGTGGCTGACTCCCAGCCCCGCGCCACCAGGGGAATCCTCTGCCGCGTCATTCCCTGGCCAGCCAATCGGCTAGCTCAGGGGGTGTGGCTTGCCCCATTTAAGGGCAAGCGTGGCAGAGGAGCGTCCTCTTTTGCCGCCGATCAGCTGGGGAATTTCAAGGTTCTCTTTTGACCTTGCTATGGACTTCGGTTGGTCGCCGTTAAGGGGCCTGGTAGGAATTTTTCCACTTGGCAAATTGGCACCAGCCATTTGGTTTTTTCGCCTACCTCGTAGCAAATCGTCACAACTTCTACGGTTTGGCGGTTAGGCATTGGTATAGGTATTGTTATGTAGATGAATGGGGGGGGGGAGTGCCATCACCTCCCCCGGATAGTGAAGGGTAGTCCGGTAAAGGACTTTGGGGGCGTGGCCCTGTCCGAATCCTATGGAGGCCAGAGCCCAAGGCACGCCCCCGAGCAGTGACCCGGGGGAGTTCCTAGTTGATGCGCATCAGCAGGACTTCCCCTGCTGGTGTTAACCTTCCCGGCCTCTCAGATAGACAGACTCAAGCTGGATAGTTGATTAGGACCAATGCCTAAGCCAATACCGCTAATCACCTGTAACCAATAAAGTTGTGGCCAATTTTAGCCCATTAACCTACCGTAAATAATGTTGTCCGGTGTCTTTATTTCTACTGGTGGGAGGGGGGAACTTGCCACGCAAAGAATGGCGAGTGATTATGGGGAGACAGGCTGAGCTATTAAAACTGCCCTCAAGGGCGCCCAATATTTTTACAATTTTGTTTTTGTTTTTGTTAATCCACCCATCATATTAAAGTAAGCAGATGCAAAAGGGTTTCTGGGCCTTGTGTAGAAGAGGGAGTTTTGGCAGGTGGATGACAGGGCGCCAAAATTCCTGCCGCCACACATCTATGGAAAATACAGAAACTCTGTTGTCATTTTCAGCCAGTCATCCTGCATAGGTTCCATCTTAAAAAAAAAATTGTCATTGCACAACAAAGTTAACTCAAAACTTTGCACCAAATCATGCCATCTTGGGCATTAATTTAGTGGGAAGGTGGGCTGTAAGTATTATAGAGGAAGAATAAAGGAAAACCCCGAAAGCTGTGAGCTGAATAATTATGCAAGTTTTTGTGGATTCTGCATCACTTTTCCGCTTCGGTTTGCCTTGGAAAGGGCAAGGGGTTTGTTGAGACTTAAGAGGAAAAGGTCATGATTTGTAAGCATAATGATTCCTATGGAGCGCCTTGGACCCTATGCTCTGGGGTGTGGAACCATAATGTCCACAGATAGCCCTAGAGACCAGCGATCACATTTACAGGCCCATTTGATGGTTGTGGCTCCAAGCTCCGTACACTCAAAGTCCAAAGGATGCTTCATTGCATTTCAAATTAGATTGCATGAGTATATTTAAAAGATGCACAGATATATATCTATATATATATATAGTCCAAGGATGACTGACAGCGGGGTGGAACTACTGGAACTCCAGATGTTGAAAAATATGTATTTCAGATGAACTAACATTCCTTTGGGAGCATGTTTCATTTAGCAACTCCCATTAGGTTCATAAACCACCATAGGACTTCCTATGGTGGTTTATCCACATGGTGCAATTTCCAGCTGAAGTTTGTTTCTCTTTTTCCTGTTGCAGTCCAACAGAACCCATGTATATTCTGCATTGGGTGCCCTGGAAGGGGACCATAGCTTTGTGGTAGAGCCCAGGCACAGTCCATGGGACCTCCTATTGATAAAAAGGACCTCACATAGAAAATGATGTGAAGGATTCTCTGCTGGGGACCTTGGAAGAGCCATTGCCTGTCAATATGCATAATATCAGGGTAGAGCAATGATGGAGAACCTGTGGCTCTCCAGATCTCATTGGACTACAACTCCCATCACCCTTGACTGTTGGCCATGCTGGCTGTGTAGTCCAACAGTATCTGGAGCTGCCACAAGTTCCCCACCTGGGCTAGAAGGGCAAATAATCTTGCCTGTGTTCCTGGATATATTGGTGATTTGATTTCTATTCTGCTTTGCTTCCATTCAACTCAGGGTGGTGTATGTGCATTCCCTGCCTGTCTCCCATCCGACCTGCGTGGCTTTGGTGAGGCTGTTGCATTGCACGTCCGCCGCCCATGATGATGGAGAACGTTGCATTTTTTAACTTGTAAAATGTTTACGTTCCTCTCCACTTTTTTTTTTATAAAAAAAAAGTATGTTCATTTCAGGCCAGTTTCTGCTGGTGGCTGCAGTTTTCCTGTAAACAGTGGGTTGGTTGGTTGGTTGGTTGGTTATTTGATATATTTTTTATACCACCTTTCAGCATACAATCTCAGGGTGGTTCACAGAATGGATGAGGAGGTAAATGTGTGCTTTGCCCACACCGTTTCACAGGAGGAGGCACATATGACTGTAGGTTCTTCTATGCCTAAAAACAAAAATAAAACAATACAGTGGTACCTCAGGTTACAGATGCTTCAGGTTACATACGCTTCAGGTTACAGACTCCGCTAACCTAGAAATAGTGCTTCAGGTCAAGAACTTTGCTTCAGGATAAGAACAGAAATCGTACAGCGGCAGCAGGAGGCCCCATTAGCTAAAGTGGTGCTTCAGTTTAAGAACAGTTTCAGGTCAAGAACGGACCTCCCGAACAAATTAAGTACTTAACCCGAGGTACCACTGTAACCCCTGCACTGGGAAATCTAGTGTGTCAGAAGTTGGATTACAAGCAAAGCTTATCTAAACAGCTTTGAGGTTTCGGGTTTTTAGAAAACCCAATCAAGCAGTTTATGAAATAAATAACTTCTCCTGTATAGTATGTGCAAGGAATTTTAGACATATTTTTTTTAAAAAAAAGCCCCTCCCCCCGCTCCTCGCATGAGCAATCTGAAATAATTACAGGGCAGGCAGAAGGCATCTCCTCATATGTGAGAACTAGCTGTATGCCTTGTCAGAGTACAAACCCGACTCCCGACTGAGCAAAATTTAGATGTCCTCAACTCCCTTCCTTTTTCACTGCTCTTGTTCGTCTACTCGATTGAAGTATTGCAGCAGGGTCTGGGTTTGTATCTGCCAGCTGTTGCTATAGCAACGCTTCTCTTGCCCAAGTCTTGCTGCTAAAAATAGATCACCTTGAACCCGGGGAAAGAAATCAGGGGAAATCAAAAGGTGCCAGCGTGATTGACTTCCGCGGTGGCGCTTGCAAAGCAGCTCTGCCTTTGAAATCCAACAAATGAAAGCCTTCCACAATGCGAGGAGGAATGAGCAGCCTATTTAAGCAACAAATCGCAAACGGTAGGGTTTGAAGTCCTGCTCCGTGGTTTAAATTACGCCCAGCGCCTTACAGTTCTGGACGTGTGCTGCTGTCCCAGGCTACTGTCACTGAGGGACACCCCAAAAGAGAAACCACTGGCTGCTGCCCAGAAGCGAGGGGTATGTTGTGTGTGTTTCCCAGCCGGTGCATGGGGCAACATCCATATTTAAATTGAAACTGAAATACTTTATTGTCACTTGTACAACTTGTATACAGTGAGATTACATGAGCACCCCCCCCCACTCAGCACACCCACCAAACCCGAAAGTCAGTTGCCCTGTTGTTATCTTTTCATTCAGCAGCCTAACAGCCCACGGATAGAAGCCGTTCTTTACCCTGTTGGTGCGACTAATCCTGCTTCTATATCTTCTGCCCGAGGGCAGGAGATCAAGAAAGTGCCGGCCAGGGTGTGAATCATCCCTGAGAATTTTCCTCACTCTCCTGAGGCAACGATCTTCCGCTATTTCATCCAGTGGATTCACGGGACAGCCCATAATATCTTGTGCTGTATTCACCACCCTCTGGAGGCACTTCCTATCAGTTGATGTCAAACCAGCGTACCACACCGTGATGCAGTATGAAAGGACACTTTCTGTTGTGGACTGATAGAAGGAGATCATCAGATGTTGATTGACATCGTTCTTTTGCAATACTCTGAGCAATACAGGTGCAAAGGTCTCCTTTGCGGGGACTGATCTGGCCTCAATGGTTTGAAACCCATTCATGTCTGTGGAATAGCTCTGGCACTGCTTTCCCTTGCTTGCTTCTTTGAGACCCCCAGGAGGGGAGTTGAGAGGAAGTGGACGAACACAAGAATCTCTGCAGTGCCGGAGTGCAGACTGTCAGGGTATCACATGCATCTGATTCAGAGGGAGACAGAGAGAATTGTAGCAATCTGATATACAGCCGTACCTTGGAAGTCAAACGGAATCCGTTCTGGAAGTCCGTTCAACTTCCAGAACGTTCGGAAACCAAAGCGTGGCAGAAGCCGTGGAAGCCCTGTCGGACGTTCGGCTTCCAAAAATAGTTCGCAAACTGGAAGAGTCACTTCCAGGTTTGCGGCGTCCGGGAGCCAAAATGTCCGAGTACTAAACTGTTCAGAAACTAAGGTACGACTGTATACATGAGACTGGGGCGAGGAGCCTGGAGCTCTCTAGAGATTTCTGTACTACAATTCTGCTTATCCTTGAATGTTGGTCAAACTGGCGGGGGCCGATGGGAGTTGTAGCCTAACAAGGAGGGCCGCAGGTTGTCCCCACCCAACTGCTTTAAGATTACAAACGTTCCTGGATTTGAAAAACTTATTTTTAAGTAGCATCCGGTGCTAGCATCCGGTAGGCTTTTCTTTAATGGCTGAAGAGTTTGACGAATGCTTAGGGGAAACTTGGCATCCAGTTGGCCAGTGTGAGAATAGGATGCTGGATTAGATGGGTTTCTGGCCTGATCCAGCAAAGTTCTTCTTATGGAAGAACTTGGGAAGATTTGGGAGAAATGACTTGTGGCAGGAGAAAAGGAGGTGTCCCTGCGAAGGTTTTCCTTGCACTGGAATGTAGGGATGGACCAGCGAGACAAGCAGGAGGTTTGTATGGGAATGGAGAGCAAAGCCAGGCAGAGGCAAGAACTCCGAGGTGCAGAGAGTGAAAAGCTAATAATAATAATAATAATAATACCCATCTGGCTGGGTTGCTGCAACCACTCTGGGTGGCTTTCAACAAAATATAAAAACACAGCAAAACATCAAACATTAAAAACTTCCCTAAACAGGGCTGCTTTCAGATGTCTTCTAAAAGTCAGATAGTTGTTTATTTCCTTGACATCTGATAGGAGGGGGTTCCACAGGGAGGGTGCCACCACCGAGAAGGCCCTCAACCTGGTCTCCTGTAACTTCACTTCTCACAGTGAGGGAACTGCCAGAAGGCCCACAGAGCTGTATCTCAGTGTCTGGACTGAGCAATGGGGGTGAAGATGCTCCTTCAGATATACAGGGCCGAGGCCATTTAGGGCTTTAAAGGTCAGCATCAACACTTTGAGCTGGGCTCAGAAACCTACTGGGAGCCGATGTAAATCCTTTAGGACTGGTGTTATATGGTCCCAGCTGCCGCTCCCAGTTGCCAGTCTAGCTGCCTCCTTCTGAAATAGTTGCGGTTTCCAAGTCACCTTCAAAGGTAGCCCCACATAGAGCGCATGGCAGTAGTCCAAGCGGGAGATAAGGGAGCCATTTTTCTTCAACGAAGACTTCTTTGAGGACTGTGCAAAGCTTTCTAATAGGTTTCTGTACATGTCAGCAGCACATCCAGAATAAGAAACTGCTGTGTGGCAGTGTGCGAACTGGAATTAGCGATGAGATAATCTTGCTGAACTGTCGGAGATAATGTAAAGGCCTCATTGCATTCCCTCGCATTCCTTCAGGCAAGAAGAGGCTGTGTGTGTGTGTGTGTGTGTGTGTGTGTGTGTAGGAGCACGAATTAAGGTCCTAGGGTGGTGTGGTTATAATTCTTTAGGGTGATACTATGGGTTCCTAATAGCCAAGTCCTTTAGGAATGAAGGATCAGTGGTGCTTAACAGAGATGATACTCCTTGCATCATAATGGCATAATAGAGCAGGGCCCCTCCAGGCTGGTGTTTTGTCGTGGTTATGTTCTGCAACGTATCATTGACCCAACAGTAGTAATTTAGTGGGGGATTTAAATGGACCGTCAACACATCGTTCCGCTTCATTACCTGTTCTGCGGTGCTTTGCAAGTGCTGCTGTCTTGCAGTATAGTGCAACAACAGCAGGGCATTCACCCACAGAAACACACATCAAACACTGTGGTATAAAAAAATTAGAGGATTTCAGTAGTACGCTATGGGACATGCCCTGATCGGAAACGAAAGCTGCGTGTTTGCCCCCAAAACGGTTGCAGAGGCAAACAGTATGGAAGCCATTAAATGGCATCTATCAAGACTAGGACTTGAACTCAGCTTTTACACTAATATGAATGCTCAGGAGATGGACTTGGAGGAGTCGGGGGTCTAGAAACCAAGCCTTATGAAGAACGGTTGAAGGAGCTGGGTATGTTTAGCCTGGAAAAGAGGCGGATGAGGGGAGATATGATGACCATCTTCAAATATCTGAAGGGCTGTCCCATGGAGGATGGAGAAAGCTGGTTTTCTCCTGCTCAGGATGGTAGGACTTCAACCAATGGCTTCAAGTTGCAGGAGGGAGATTCCGATTAAACATCAGGAAGAACTTTCCGACAGGAAGAGCTGTTCGACGGGGGAATGGATTCCGTTGGGAAGTTGTGGACTCTCCTTCCTTGGAAGTTTTTGAGCAGAGGTTGGATGGCCATCTGTCTTGGATGCTTTAGTTGAAATTCCTGCATTGCAGGGGGTTGGACTAGATGACCCTTGAGGTCCCTTGCCGCTCTACCATCCTATGAAACCTAAATTGTATTGCCTTATTATTATTCTCCAGTTTTGCTAATATAAAGACACATTGCTCTGTATTATTTTCTGCCTCCCAAGAGACCTGTTTGTTTCAGTTGGGGCCTGAGGCAGAACCAAATAACTACTTAGGAGTCACTTCAATAACTTTTATTCTTAGAAATGGGAGGCATCCCTTTTCGCTGCCTTTGTCCCAATAACCCTGCATGAATCTTAGAAACCCCTCTTTGTCTCACAGAACTACAGTCCCCAGAGTTCCCTGTGAAGAGGGATTGGTTGTTAAACCTCTCTGGGAATTGTAAATCTGTGGTAGGGAAGAGGTGTCTCCTAACACCTCACAGTACCTTTAACAAACTACAACTCCCAGAACCCTTTGGGGGGAAGCCATGACTGTGTAAAGTGGTATTATACTGCTTTAAACGTACAGTGTACATGTGGCTTTTTCCAGAGTTGACTATTATTATTTATTTAATTTATATAATGCTGTATATCCAGAGGCCTAAGGGCGGTTCACAGAAGAAAATCAAAATATAAAACCACAAAATATATAGTCAAAACAGAAGCAACAACCCAATATCCCCTTGGGTTTCCCTTGGGGATTGATGGACGTTGCAATCCAAACCATCTGGGGGACACCAGGTCTGAAACAGAAAATATTAAATGAGATGGACTCAAGTTGTCACTCCACTCCAGATGTATTTTCTTATGCTGGTTGAAGCATAAGAGACAAACCACAGAGGGCCAAACAGAGCACACACTCTGGTGTAATGATAGCTGCTCATGCACTCATTAGCCAAATCTGAGCTGGTTTTATTTATGCTGGAGCCCACAAGGAGAATGAATTTCTTCTGTCTCATTCTCCACTGCCCTCTCAGGCATGAAGGGAGGACAAATGAGCCGTGTGATCTGAGCATTCACAATATGAGGCGAAGCTGGAGAAGCGTGGCTCGGGGCGACAGTGTGAGCATCAGGCAGAGCAAAGCTGTCTGACCCAGACAGCTCAGCAACCCCACAAGCGTTTCAGACAGGGACATCACTGGAATCGGAAAGGGCGAGCTTTTTACAACACCAGCAGGGGACTCCAAACACGTTGCAAGCGCTGGGATGCAAGAAACAACAGATAATAGTATTTGGCTCCAGCATAGGCTGGAGTCTGTAGTAGGTGTGTTGCAATCCTAGCCTTCCCCAACATGATGCCCTCCAGACATTTTGGACCGCAGCTCTTATCATTCCTGACCATTTGCCTTGCTGGCTGAGGCTCATGGGATTTGGAATGGTTGGAATCCAAGAACATTTTGGTGCAACAGATTGAGGAAACCTGCCCAGATAGCACCTTTCTTGATGGCCCGAAAGGTCTTCACATTCTTTTCTTTTTTAGCCAACAACTTGATTATGGTGCAGACTGCATTTTTCTCTGACATATCCCAGGTTCAGAATGCTATGCAGACTCAAGAGCGATAATTGGAGACTAGCAATAGCACTATTTTATTTTATTTTATTTTTCTCACCTCCACCGCCTTCTGGTGGTCCAAGCTGATTGTTGGATCCTGGGCCTCTCCTTGAATTCCTTGGAAGAGAGTAGCAAATGTTAGGAGGCACTGCAAATGTTAGGGTTGTGTTACAAAGGAAAGATATACGGTAAGTCACTGTGCACAAGACATGTGAGAGTCTTGGGTGTCAAGGCAGCCACAGTGCCCCACAGGCTCAAATTGCGTTTCACAAAGTCATTGTCTTTGAAAGAAACCTTCGGCGCAGGCGTGGCTAACCTGTGACCTTCCAGATGTTGTTGGACAATAACTCCCATCACGCCTGACCGCTGGCCATGCTGGCTGAGGGTGATGATAGTTGACATCTAACATCTGGAAGACGACAAGTTTTAGTGGCTTGTCTGGTGCATCTCCTCATGTTACAAGAGGATTGATTTCATTTTCTCTGTGAACTATTCGTGGTAGACGGGTGTTAAGCCTGCCCTTGAAAGAGCAGGTTTAACCTTGACACCTTTGCTTGATTGGTGGGTGACAATCAGGATGTAATTACACCACCGAAAAGATGATGTTGTCTTTTTAGTTTAAGTTAGTCTCCATGGGGGTCTTATTTTCCCCCTTTTGAACCCTTCCCATGTGCTCTGTGAAGTTTTAATCAAATGTGTGTCTGCTCCAATAGCATTTCAGAATGTGCTACTGTCCTCTGTTGTTATTTAAAGGGCCCACAGAACTCAAAAGTACATGCTACTGGATAAGGAGCTATTGGCGTGGTACTGTATCCTTGGGGAAGGACTGCAGCTCAGTGGCAGAACATCTGCTTTGCATGCAGAAGGTCATCATCTCCCTGAGGTGAGAGATAGTTAAGAGACAAAAGGCCAGCGTTTCAGGAAGCTGAAGTGGGGTGGTGTCAGAGCACAAGCTGGACTGTCTATTTTATGCTGCAGAGAGGGCCAGACACAATATTTGGGGTCTATTGCAATCAGAGTCTGTGCCAATGGAAGGAATCCCTCTTGGGATGGGAATGCTCCAAACTCTCTCCATCTAGACGCAGGTTGTATATATGTGTAAATAAACCATATATCATAAAGACACCACGGACTCTGCTGTGCCTCATTCTTCCAAAAGGTAACATGTTGTTGTTTAGTCGTTTAGTCGTGTCCGACTCTTCGTGGCCCCATGGACCAGAGCACGCCAGGCACTCCTGTCTTCCACTGCCTCCCGCAGTTTGGTCAAACTCATGCTGCTAGCTTTGAAAACACTGTCCAACCATCTCGTCCTCTGTCGTCCCCTTCTCCTTGTGCCCTACATCTTTCCCAACATCAGGGTCTTTTCCAGGGAGTCTTCTCTTCTCATGAGGTGGCCAAAGTTTTGGAGCCTCAGCTTCAGGATTTGTCCTTCCAGTGAGCACTCAGGGCTGATTTCCTTCAGAATGGGTAGGTTTGATCTTCTTGCAGTCTATGGGACTCTTGAGTCTCCTCCAGCACCATAATTCAAAAGGTAACATAGACCCTGCTAAGTGTTGGATAATCTCTCTCTCTCTGTGAGAATCATTTGTACCAGAAACAGAGAAGAACCGAGAAGGAAGTCTCAAGACAGCAGAAGGCTGAGATTGTTTTGTCTATGCAAGGACATTTTCTGTGGGAACTGTTCTTTGGACATGCGTAGTGTGACAGGAAGTACTAATAACAAGGTTCTGTGTACCTTGTTGTGAGTTTGTTGCTTGTGCCTTGCGGTGAGAGAAGCAGAGAGTGAGTCTTGGACTCTTGTTGGACTCTTAAGCAGGCCTTGACCATGGCAGTGGTCAACGTCTGTATATATTTGCTGCCCATATGCTTTTATGACTGTCAAGTAAACCTCTACACTTGACTGAATCTTTATGACGTCCATGAGTGTTTATTGCCTGCTGTATGTACCTTCAACCCTGAAGACGCTTCCAAGGAAGGAACTGCATTGAGATGCAACTCTGCTAGGTATGGATACTGGCACACACACACACACACAGCGAAAGTGATGCTGGACCCAATCCTTCTAAATCATCCATCAGAGGTTGATGGATTGATCCAACATGCAGTCCGCCTGGTACTCCTGGAATCTCGCACCGCTTGAAGATTGGGGTGGTGTGTAACATTATTATAGAATCATAGGACCTTAGAATTGTAGCATTGGAAGGGACCCCAAAGGTCATCTATTCCAACCCCATGCAGGAATCTCAACTAAAGCATCCATCTGAAGACCCATCTGATGTGAACATCCATGTGTGAGAACATAATGCATGAACTTCCCCTTATGCATTTCATGAACACCAGAGTTAGGAAAAACAAGGGGACATAGCTGCCCTTTATTACAGTACAGTGGTACCTCGGGTTACATACGCTTCAGGTTACAGACTTCGCTAACTCAGAAATATTACCTCGGGTTAAGAACTTTGCTTCAGGATGAGAACAGAAATCGTGCAGCAGCGGTGCAGCAGCAGCAGCAGGAGGCCCCATTAGCTAAAGTGGTGCTTCAGGTTAAGAACAGTTTCAGGTTAAGAACAGACCTCCAGAACGTATTAAGTTCTTAACCCGAGGTACCACTGTACATCTGTTCTCTTCCTAGGAGATTGCAATTCCTGTCAGCGGCAGCCAACAGGGCAGGGCTTTGGGGCAGATGTCCATGCCCAACTCAGAAGAACCAGCAAGACCTCCGGCTGCAGCCAGCCTATGTGGCCACATTTTGAAACGAGTGGAGCAAAACACACCACCACCCAAGGAACTTCCCAGCCCAGTAAGACCATTAAACTCACAAGCACCTTTCTCCTTGGCGTGCCTCTTTCTGCCTGAGGAGGAGCCTCCTGGGTTGTACAGGGAGATAAAAGACCTTGAGCTGCTGATATATTAATTCCCAGGGCAGGAGCCAAGGCTGTGCAGCAGGTTTCCCAACCGTGTTGGGAATGCTGAGCCTCCGGGAATCACTGGGGCTGATTGTGAAAGGAAGGTAGGAAGGAGAGAGAGAGAGAGAGAGAGAGAGAGAGAGAGAGAGAGAGAGAGAGAGAGAGAGAGAGAGAGAGACAGGCTGTTCACCATCATTTCCACCCTAAACTTTGGGCAATGGAAAATATTCCAGATATTTTTTTCTGGAAACCTCACAACATTGGGTAGGGGCATGAGTTGAAAGCACGTTTTTTGTCAAGGGCTGGGGTTTTCTACCCTCATAAAATTGGATTGGGGTTCATAGCCTCCTACAGCCTCAGGTGTGCTTATGGTCTCTTGCAAACTTGTTGAGCCTTCCAAGTTTGCGTCTGGAATGAAATCGAATTTTTGCTGCTGCCCGCCCCCCCCCCCCCCCGGAGGTGTGCGAGCCTCTGCTTTCTGTGTGGCAGCGCAGGAAAGAGCCTCTGCTAAGCCAAGCCTCGGGGGCTTGACCCTGGTTTGGTCCGGATCCAGGCATCTCTTTGCCATTCAGTGGCATAATATTTATCCGAGCACGGAAGGTCTGCCAAGTCACATGGTTTGGCAGCCGGACACACTCTTGGGCCCCATTGACGTGGGTGCGGAGACACACCTCCCAGTCATGCCGCTGTGCTCTGATGACAATCCAGATAAAGTCATGCTGTGAGAGCCAAAGGACTTGCACTGCCCAGTTCTCTGCAGAGGACCAGAAAAATTCAAATCAGATGACATCGAGCCAGATATTGGGGGGGGGGGGGCGGGAATCACATGAGCATTTTAAGAATGTTGATCTCTCCAGAATAAAGGCACCACAAGAATATAAACATTGTGTGCACGAGAAGGGTTTTGTTGTTGTTGTTGTTGTTTAGTTGTGCTGTGTATCAAGGGACAAAACGGGCATTTCTTTCATACAGAGCAAAGTACTGTGTTCTCTACATTTGGGGGATTTAAGTGATTTTTTTCTTCCACTGTTTTTGCACATAGTTCCTTATTCTCTCGAGCAGTAGGTAGTTCGGCTAGAGGGGGTTGGATCCAACTAAGCCCTGCTCTGAGTAGACCCATTGAAACTATTCCATTTGTAGCCCACCTGTCCTTCAAGGAGCTCAAGATGGTGTGCATGGTTCTCTCCCTCATTTAATCCTCACAGTAGCCCTGAGAGCGAGTGAGCGGTCCAGGTCACCCAGTGAGCTTCATGGCCAAGTAGGGATTTAAACCCTGGTCTCCCAGGTCCTAGTTTGACCCTCTAACCACTGTACCACACTATATCCCAAATTAACGGAACTAAGCTAGTCATGCCATTCATATCAATGGGTCTACCGCGGGTTGGATACAACACAAGGTCAAGTTCCTTGTGAAGAGAGTGAGCTGGAGGCTTATGGCATCTTTGTCACTCCCAGTGGAACAGCAATAAAACCGCTAGCACATTTGCAAAGCTAAGCAGGATCCAGTGTGGTTTCATGTTGGATGGGGGACCACGTATTGAGATTCCTACCTTGCAGGGGATTGGACTAGATGTCCCCTCAGGGTCCCTTCGAACTCTACAATTCTGTGATCCTATGAATGCACTCCTATGAGCACCTCTGCTGCTTTTGACTAACAGAGCTTACCTTTGTAGGCTCTCCTGGGACCTTGATAGTATGTCTGGTGTATCCTGAGATGGGACTGGGACTACCAGTGCCAGAACACCTGTTGGGAATATAATTCTAGACACAATCTCTAAGCCAGCCCTACCTTGCAGGGTTGTGGGGTTACAGTTGCAGCGGTGGCAGTGAGCGCTGCAGGTTCCCCATCTCTAATAATAATAATAATAATAATAATAATAATAATAATAATAATAATTTATTATTTATACCCCGCCCATCTGGCTGGGCCTCCCCAGCCACTCTGGGCGGCTTCCATAGAAACCAAAAATACAGTAAAATATCACACGTTAAAAACTTCCCTGAAGATGTCTTCTGAATGTCAGGTAGTTGTTTATTGCTTTGACATCTGCTGGAAAGGCGTTCCACAGGGCGGGCGCCACTACCGAGAAGGCCCTCTGTCTGGTTCCCTGTAGCTTTGCTTCTCGCAATGAGGGAACCGCCAGAAGGCCCTCGGCGCTGGATCTCAGTGTCCGGGCAGAATGATGGGGGTGGAGACGCTCCTTCAGGTATACTGGGCCGAGGCCGTTTAGGGCTTTAAAGGTCAGCACCAACACTTTGAATTGTGTTCGGAAACGTACTGGGAGCCAATGTAGTTCTTTCAAGACCGGTGTTATATGGTCTCGGCGGCCGCTCCCAGTCACCAGTCTAGCTGCCGCATTCTGGATTAGTTATCTACCCTATCCCCAAGTGCTGGAGGAGGAAGGGGATGGAAATGCAATAAATATTAGATAGCATCCTTAGCTGTGGTTTGGTAGCAGGTCCAGAGTACGATGCCCGAGGCTACCCACCAAGTGTAATAGGTAGCCATGTGATGATTTGAACTTGGGTTTTCCACATCCAGACTCGAGGCTCTAACCATTCTGATAAATGGAGAGCCATAGAGTTCAGGGTACTTTGCTCCAACTCACCGTTCTCTCCATTTTACATGCTTGGCTTTTCTAGAGAATGATTACAGCCTTGCTGCTTCGATGAAAGGAGAGTTAAGTAGCACCTAGCTGCATTCCCAAATGCCTCTTGCCGGTATTTTTTCTGCTAAGCAGCATGCATTTAAGCATGCGTACCATTTGAGTTCTGGGACGTGGGTGGCGCTGTGGTTTAAACCACAGAGCCTAGGGCTTGCCGATCCGAAGGTTCGAATCTCCACGCGACGGGGTGAGCTCCCATTGCTCGGTCCCTGCTCCTGCCCACCTAGCAGTTCGAAAGCATGTCAAAGTGCAAGTAGATAAATAGGTACCGCTCTGGCGGGAAGGTAAACGGTGTTTCCGTGCGCTGCTCTGGTTCGCCAGAAGCGGCTTAGTCACGCTGGCCACATGACCAGCTGTACATTGGCTCCCTCGGGCAATAAAGCGAGATGAGCACCGCAACCCCAGAGTTGGCCACGACTGGACCTAATGGTCAGGGGTCCCTTTACCTTTTTACCATTTGAGTTAATTAACATGTGCAAATGAAACGTAGCTTCGTTACTCCTCTGGGAGCAGTGGCAACTCATCTGCCTCAGAGATGCTCGTAAGATCGATGCCCCCCCCAAATCTGCCTTGCTTCAAGCCCACACTTCTCCCCCAGTTTAGCGTGTTTAGATAAATTGTTCTTTTAATAGCAATCTAATCAAATGAGCTTTGCGCCGGGAAGAGCAAATCGGATGACGCCTTGGAAGAAAGCGCAGAGGACGGGAGCATTGATGATAGCCGTTTTTTCCTTGCTCGCTGTTGCCGAGCACATGGCTGCGGATCACATGGTCGGCAGGCATGTGCTTTTCTCCTGCTCCCGAGTCCAGCGCTGCTGACATGCACTTGTCAGTCACACTTCCATACTGATACCAGATCCCCGGCAACTGTTGCTTCATCCAGCTGTGGTTCTATAGTTACAGTTCCTATGTGTGTTTGTGGGTGTGCACCAGAAACAGAACAGCAGCAGAAGTGCCATGGGAAATAGCACATCAGGCAGCAGAGTGGGGAAGAGTGTTATACTTTACTTGAGCATATTGCCCTTATATGTATATGTGTGTAAATTATAATCTTGCGGCTGGCTGTGTTTTACAGAATGTCAGGGAATGTAACTTCAAATCCGCATTTGCCCTTTACAGTATTTCTTTTGCAAACTTGAAACCTCCCGAGACTAATGTGTCTGTCTGGATTCTTCACCTTTAACCAGCTCTGATTTGCAGAATCTCCTGCTATGGAGATAATTGTAATGAGAAACCTTTGGCCTACAGCATTTCTGGCGCTTTCAGTGCTGTCAACACAAGCATCAGATGTAATCCTGAGCAAGTACGTTATCTAGCAGTGCAGCCCTTACTCAGAAGTAAGGACTGGTGGATTTTGTCTGAGGTATCGCTAAGGTCTCCTGGGCACCCCGAACACACTTTGGCTTGTCCCGGGTGTCAGGGAACTGCCATCGGAGAGTCAGGTGGTGGAAGGGCTCAAGGAGGCTAGGAGACCTTCGGATGCGGAGGAAGGAACCAGTAGGGGGAGAGGGAGAGTTCCTGCAGAAACTCAATCGGAGGAATGGCTCCAAGATGTTTCCAGTGAGAACAGCGGGGAGGGCTCAGGACCTCCGCTGGGGACACCCACTCTGCGGAGGAAACCGTCACGCAGAGAATCCAGAAGGAGAGTTTCCGTCAAGGAACTCTTATGTTGGCGTAAATTCCGGAAACGCCCACTGACGGATTCTGCCAGCGATTTAGGTAGCCATGCACCCATGGCTCCTCGGACTGGGAAAGTTTAGGAACTGATGGTAAAGCTTGGAGGACTTAAACGCTTACGCACGAGCAGCCCCCTTTTCCCATTACACCGGGTCTAAAAAGCAGAGGTCTGAGCGATTTTGGCATATGCCCTGCAACTTTCCCCTCCACAGAAAACCCAATTGCTGTTTGTTCTGCTTCAGCGCTAAACCAGGAGTTTTCCCGGGAGAAAGGGGCGAGGCAAATGGAGGTATGGATGAGCCCCCAGACTTCCACTTGTCCCACCACTTTTCCCTGGGAAAACCCGATCTTCACTGCTGGATAGGAGCAAATCGGGTCCTCTGATTCAGTGCTGAAGAGCAGGAGAAAGCCGTGTGGATGAGCCCCAAGTTAGCATCACCTAGCTGTGTATTTGTTCTGCTGGTGCAATTTTTTTTTACCAGGAGAACAATCCATAAAGTGGCAGGCTGCGCAATCCGTTGCACCATGAGCTTCTGCTAGTGTAACTGTGGTGCTCAGTTTCTCTGCGTTAAACCTCACCAGTTTGCCAGTGCAAGGACCCTGATGTTAATGGACAGGGAAGTCTGAATATAGTCTGTCATGTTCAATAGGGCTTGTTCCCTAACCTATTTATTTTTAAGATTTCTTAACCTGCCCTTCACCATAAGGCCCCAAGGTGAATTATGACAACATAATACACCATTTTAGGATTGTAAAACAAGTGAAACCATTCCAAACGGAACAGAACAGTGTGCAGCCAGTAAAAGAGGAGGGGATCCTTCGGAACAAAATACTTTAGCTGTCACTGTGTTTGGACTGCAGGCGGACGATGGCACTTAAGAATTAGCAGTGAAAGAGTTACATAAAACTGCACTGTTGGGATTTTTCTCCCTTGCTTGCTTATATCTCCCCAAGGGGCTTATTCCTGCGTATGCCTTGTTTCACTTGGCTGTTTTAATAACTAACCCTGCTCCGTCCTCATGCTTTTTTGTTCCCCTACCTCTCACCTCCTCCTGCGACCAGCTGCTGCCCTTTTCTCTTTTCTTCCTGCTCTAGCTGTTTTCATACACATTCTGAGGTTTGCATTAGCGGTCTCAGGACCTTTTCTTCTCAGCTGTTGGTTTTATGCTGGCAAAAACAAACGGGGCGAATTCAGATCACACAGGGCAAATAAAGCAAATGATAATAGCCCTTGCAGAGCAAGCCCCATGCTGTGTTTATCTCTCCTCCTTCTGCAATGTAATCGGGTCCTCTGATTCAGTGCTGAAGAGCAGGAGAAAGCCGTGTGGATGAGCCCCAAGTTAGCATCACCTAGCTGTGTATTTGTTCTGCTGGTGCAATTTTTTTTTACCAGGAGAACAATCCATAAAGTGGCAGGCTGCGCAATCCGTTGCACCATGAGCTTCTGCTAGTGTAACTGTGGTGCTCAGTTTCTCTGCGTTAAACCTCACCAGTTTGCCAGTGCAAGGACCCTGATGTTAATGGACAGGGAAGTCTGAATATAGTCTGTCATGTTCAATAGGGCTTGTTCCCTAACCTATTTATTTTTAAGATTTCTTAACCTGCCCTTCACCATAAGGCCCCAAGGTGAATTATGACAACATAATACACCATTTTAGGATTGTAAAACAAGTGAAACCATTCCAAACGGAACAGAACAGTGTGCAGCCAGTAAAAGAGGAGGGGATCCTTCTCAGCTGTTGGTTTTATGCTGGCAAAAACAAACGGGGCGAATTCAGATCACACAGGGCAAATAAAGCAAATGATAATAGCCCTTGCAGAGCAAGCCCCATGCTGTGTTTATCTCTCCTCCTTCTGCAATGTAAGCAGCGGCTCTGGCCGCTCAGACGATGGGTCCCTGGAGAATGGTGTTGCGTAAAAATGCCTTTGGGAGCTTGCTTCTTAACCTTGAAGTCTGCATGGGGATCCCTCTGCCTTTTTTGCAGAAACCATGATTGCTGCAAATATTCACATGCATGTGTTACAAAGCAAGGATGTTTCTTGCAACAAATATGTGGGTAACATCCCCATGTCTTCAGGAAGCTGCCTTACACAGAATCAGACCAATGGTTCCTCCAGCTTATCATTGTCTGCACAGTGGCCGGCAATGGCTTTTCAGGGTTTCAAACAGGAATCTGTCCTGTCCTGAAGGATACATGAAGTATACCTGAAGGAGCGTCTCCACCCCCATCATTCTGCCCTGAGATCCAGCGCTGAGGGCCTTCTGGTGGTTCCCTCGCTGCGAGAAGCCAAGTTACAGGGAACCAGGCAGAGGGCCTTCTCGGTAGTGGCACCCGCCCTGTGGAATGCCTTTCATCAGATGTCAAAGAGATAAACAACTACCTGACGTTTAGAAGACATCTGAAGGCAGCCGTGTTCAGGGAAGTTTTTAATGATTGATGTTTTAATGTATTTTTAATCTCTGTTGGAAGCCACCCGAAGTGGCTGGGGAAACCCAACCAGATAGGCGGGGGTACAAATAATAAATTATTATTATTATTATTACTACCACTACTACAGTGGTACCTCGGGTTAAGTACTTAATTCGTTCTGGAGGTCCGTTCTTAACCTGAAACTGTTCTTAACCCGAAGCACCACTTTAACTAATGGGGCCTCCTGCTGCCGCCGCACCACCGGAGCATGATTTCTGTTCTCATCCTGAAGCAAAGTTCTTAACCTGAAGTACTATTTCTGGGTTAGTGGAGTCTGTAACCTGAAGCATATGTAACCCGAGGTACCACTGTACTACTATCCCTACCTGAGAGTGCCAGAGAATCAACCTGCAACCTTCTACTTGCAAACCACATGCCCTGTCCTAACTCCATCTGGTGCACTCATGTTGCCCACATTTTCACATTTGCTGCAGAAAATGACAGTGCACCACCTACATGCATACAGCAGTTTTCATAGGAGCCAATTTCTAGGTCTGAGGTCCCTTCACCCCCAACGTAAAAAAGAGGAGCCTTAAGTCACATGAATTCCCAGGCACAGGTATAGTTTCTCACTGAGAGGCAGGCCCGTCCCTTAGCCTATCACTGTTCTCCTTTTCCTTCGGTCCCCTCTCACCAAGTCGCCATGACCCGTGGGAGCCTTCAGGGAAGGGCTATTGCTCAGTGGCAGAGCAGCTCCTTTGCAGACAAGAAGTCCAAAGTTCAGTCCCTGGCATCTCCAGGTAGGGCTGCAAAAGACTTCCGGCTGAAAACCTAGAGAGCTACTGGTGGCCAACGTAGACCAGAGGAGGCTCACCTGTGGCACTTCAGATGCCATAACTCCCATCAGCCCCAGTCAGCATGGCTCCTGGTCTGGGCTGAAGTAGTCCAAGCACATTTAGAGCACATTTAGAGGGCCACAGGTTCCCCATCCCTGGAATAGACACAACTGAGCTACTGTAAGGCATCTTCCTGTGCAACACATGAGACAGGGTGATGATGGGTCTGCTTGGTTCACTTCCAGGTAAATATGTTTAGGATGAGGTAGTCAGAAGTATGCCTGAAGCCAGTAGTGTGCACCTACTACTTGGAAGCGAGCTCCACTGATGCTCAACGCTTCATTAAGTGAATGGTAATAATGATAGCCTGAGTCTCTCTGCATAGCTCGGTTCTAGCAGGAGCCAGTTCCATATATTGTCAAAACCACTGTGCACTAAGTGTTAGATGGCTGTTGCATGGCTTCTGGTTCTCTTCTTCCACCCTTTGGCACACCCCAGCAAGGAGATAGGAAGAAGCTTGTATCTTCCCAGGAAGTTGTCTAGGCCTTTCTCGCATTCTGTGTACATCTGCTATAAATGCCCAGGATTTACATGACTCCCAAGAGCCTATTGGGTTCCTTTGCACTAAGTTTCAACGTTACTGAATGAACAAGGGTTGGGTGTATTCTGCACAGCTGGGAATGTGTCACAGAAACAGAAAATCAACCGAATGGCATAGAATATGGCATATAAATCATGGTAGATTTTTGAGTTTAAAAAGCAAGTTTTTAGATCTCATTCATTGCCATTAAAACCAATGCATGTTCCTCCCATTCCAGGCAGTCTCTAGTGAGGGAAAAAAATCCAAATTATTTAGAAACCTGAAGAACAAATCCAAAGAAATTATGGAAGTGTTGAGTGGATGTATACAGCACCACCTAATTTGCACAATTGACCCTAGGTTTTTCAACCAGACAGTACTTCTTTGAGTCCGGTAGTTTTTGAGAACGCTAGAGCAGACCCTTTAGAAAGTCATGGGTTCAGCTTCCATAGATTGCCATCCATATCTAGCTGAAATCAATGCCAAGACACCTACTGATTTTAACGTATCTGGATTGCAGTTGGATTGTGCAAGCGGATTGAGCGTAGTGTCCACATGAGACTCATGGAGCAATGTAGGCAGTCTCTTGACCAAATAGATTCAGGCTTTAATGACGTATTTGTGACCCACCCCCCACCCCCTAAGGCCTTGGACTATGGGTAATATATGAACCAAGATTTCTAGGTGGCAGCTACTTCTTAAATCAAGAACTCGAACTGCTGTTTGTTTTCAGAAATGAAATCCACACACACACACACACACACACACAGCAGCTGGGAGCAGAGGGGTCAGGCTGACTCCAGGGTAATGAGATATGGAGATTTGCACCTCCAGTTCAAACGCATCCCAGGTCAGCAGTGGTGACCACACAGGGCTGTCTTTGGACATGTCTGCAGTGCCAGAGTTTCTGGAGTGGGAAGTGAGCCTCTTTAAGGCAGCCAATAAGCCTTCGAAAGTTACTAGCTTGCCTTTCTTTTCTTAACCATGAACATTTTGGTACTGCATTAGGTCATGATAATGTAATGGACTGGCGAGACGCAAAGGAACGCTGGGAGGCACCAGGGAGAGAAATCCCAAGGGAAGAAGGCTCAGAGCCCGGGGAGAGGTGGTGGGACAATGATGAGTGGTCAGAAGGAGAAGAGAGAGAAGACTGGGAGGAGGAGGTGTTAGAAGTTGAAGGGGAAACAGGGCTTAGTGAGCAGGGAGAGTCTGTGGCAGAGAGAAGTCCAGAAGTAGAAGCAGGTGAAGGGGGAGGTGAAGAGGCAGAGATGAATCAGGCTGGTGAAGAAGGTAGGGTGTTTCCCATGCCTGCTGTGACAAGCTCTCCTCCCCGCTGGTATGAAGAGGGAGGAGCAAATACAGGCATGGAGCTGGCAAGTCTCAGATTGCTTGGGAAGGACCCAGGGGAGGAGACGACTTAGGCAGTTGTGGGAAGGCAGGGACCTTCAATCTCCACAACTGCATTATAGGAGTAAGTGTCGGACTTGCGTTTGACCAAACTACTCCTCCAGTCGAGCCTTCTGAATCTCCTCCGACGATGATTAACGATCTGAGCCTTTGATAAGGCTCCAAGCACGTTTCCCATTACGCAGAGTATTCAGCATGCAGGGAAGGACAAGAAGTCTATGAGCTACATCGCCAAAGAGTTTTAGTCCTAACTACGCAGACAGAAAAGAAACATCCTCTCTTTGTGAAAGCAGAGAGCAACTGGAAAAACAAAAGAACAGGAAACCAGTAAACATCACATCCATCTCCTGTCTTCCGTGAGACTTCCAACAGTATGGAATCTCTGGAATGTAAACAGAGTCTTGCGACTCCAAGCAACTGCACAGTGGCACAAACAGAAACTAACAGTAAGACCTACCAAGAAGAGTTGCTGTGCTCATTAGGTCTGGTGCTCCTGAGCAGGCCTTGTTCCTTCTACTACAGGCAGCGACCATTTTGCATGGGGGTTCCGTTTGTCAACCCGCCCCCCCATGCATCGGCGGAGTGTGCATAAGCCTGCCCCGCCCTGTTATGCCCCTATTCCTCCCTCTTCAGGGTCCAAAAGGGCCCACATGTTGGTGGACGCGCCTAAAATGGTCACTGCCCGTAATGAGTTCACTTACTCTATGAGATTTATTGCTCGCTGGCTGCCTGACAGATAACTACCAACAGAATTGCACAAACATGATGCTTGAAGCCACACTAGAATATATGAGCACATTTCTGAGGGAAGCAGGGGACAAAATAGAGACCAAAGCAGAGATAATTTTATTGAGTCAGTTGGGAAGAATTTGGCGACAGTCTGAAAGGCACCATTGGGGAGAATTAAGCCCACAGCGTGAGCAGAGTAGACAGAGATCACTTGTTTTCCCCATCTCATAGTGCTAGAACCTACGTTGATATTGATTGGCACCAGACTCAGGGGAGACAAAAGGAAGGAAGCAGTACATAAGCATTTTGTGGAATTTGCTGCCACAAAATGAGATTATGGCCACAGGCTTAGATCAGGTCAGACAAATTCACGTGCAGGGGAATCTACCCATGGCTACTAGTCATAATAGCTAAGTGGATCTTCCACGTTCAGTGGCAAGAAACAGTGAAAGGTGTTACTGCTTGCGTACTTACCTGAGGCATCTCATTATCCTGCCCTGGTAAGAGAGAGCCTTCGGTTGGGTCAGGAGTGTGAAAATCTGGGGCAAAAGGAGTAGACTTGTACCGCTCATTCAAGAGGATTCCTGAAAACAAAGGAAAACAGTGGTAGAGACCAGTGGTTTCAGGACCCTGGACAGAGCCGTGAAAACAGGCTACTTGTTCCAAGGCACATTGAGTCCACTTATGCTCTGAGCCTTACTGTGCCTCTCATGCTCCATCTAATAAAGGGGCAACTCTCTGGTTGCAAGCCCACACACCATCATCTCTCCAGGAGCTCATGCTGTGCATGCTGTCTCTGTTGCCCTGCTAGCTCAGCTGAGTACATTGGGGGCATGCAGACACCCAATGGCCTCAGGCTTGGATGCCTCAGGTTCAGTGGTGGGGCTTAGTTTCAAAGCTTTCTCAGTTTAACCCTCAGCCTCTGTCTCTGGGTCGCTGTTGGGCTTTGGAGCCAGGGCATTGCGGGGAGCAAGATGCTGAACTAAATCAGCCTTTGATCTCCTTCAGCAGGGACCTCTTACATCCTTACATTAGCCAGAGAAGAGAGTGCTTTTGGGTAGGGGGGCAAAGGAAGTGGTGGTGGTGAGACCAACTGGGGGTCTAAGCCTCTGAACTGGGAAAGGAAGAGTTTTCTGGAGAAGAATGCTGCTTCGCGAAGCCTGTGGGAAGTGCAGGCGTGAGTTGGATCGGACGCTGCTGACAGGCCAGCCCGTCTTGTCTCTGGCCAGCCGCTTCCCGCTGTGTGCAAGAGGAGTGTTGAGAGGAACCAACAGCTGCCGGCCTCCTCTGAGCAAGACTCGGAAAGCCGCCTTGTGGTGCGTTTCATCCGAGTGTTCTCAGCCTCAAGGGCAAACACGTACGCTGGCAAGTGGAACTAGAGCCAGAGACAATTGCCTGCTCAGCCTCCCTGCAAGCAGCCAATAGCAGAGGAGTAGTAGAATTTCTTTTAAAGGGGCTTTCAAGGGAAACGAGCCTGGTTGCAGCAGGAGTGGCGCAACAAATAGTTTTAACTCCACTGCGAAAAAAGAAAGGAAGTCCAAATGCAAGGAAGTGTGAATGGCTGTGATACCAAGATCCCTTTTGTAAGAAGTGCAATGCCTGTCTGTACGATTACCAGGTTGTAGGGGTGGGGGGAAAACAAGAGATGGCAGAGAGGGCATCCATTTCAATGGGAGGTAGGTGAGTGGGCAGCGGTGAGATCGGATTCCGAGAGCAAATTGCTCAAACGTGCAAGCTGCAGATGTGATCTTTTGCTATAACCGGCACAAATTTATTTCACTAAGTACAGTAAGGGATCATAAGCGAGGCACAAGCAGTTTATTTTCTGTCAAACAGGAGCTAAGCAGTCATCACTCATTCCTCCAGGAGGGCTTTGGCAGGTGTCCAAGGAACCACACTGCGACATACATTAATAAAGAGATTAATTTCCCACGTTAGCAGGATAAGAATGATGATGAGCAGGACTGAAAGTCTGGAGCTCTCTTTCCCCCACCTCACACCCCTGCTGTCTCCCCATGGGATGAGGCTGCACTCAGATGCATTTTGAATTTTAAATGGTGTAGGTTACTTGGGGGGGGGGTAATTGTTCTCCTGGCAAGGATGCAATGCCTATATGCTGAAAAAATCCAGTCTCATAAAGGAGAAGGAATGACAAACCAAGGCTTTATCATCACAATGGCTTGCCCTCTGAGAGGCACTAGCATTTTCATGTTCAACCCCTGCAGCCCAGAGCATAAAAGCAAGTTGTATTCCCAGGATGGGAGTCAGCTTTCTAGACATACCGTATTGCTTTGTCCAGAGGTTTTGCACAAGCCTGCCAAAGCTAAATAGTTTTAATAGCCTGATTCTATGCAGGTTCTATGTGTCCAGTTCTGGGCACCACAGTTCAAGAAGAACACTGACAAACTGGAACGTGTCCAGAGGAGGGCAACCAAAATGGTCAAAGGGAGCTGGGCATGTTTAGCCTGGAGAAGAGGAGGTTAAGGTTATATGATAGCCATGTTCAAATATATAAAAGGATGTCACATAGAGGAGGGAGAAAGGTTGTTTTCTGCTGCTCCAGAGAAGCGGACACGGAGCAATGGATCCAAACTACAAGAAAGAAGATTCCACCTAAACATTAGGAAGAACTTCCTGACAGTAAGAGCTGTTCGACAGTGGAATTTGCTGTCAAGGAGTGTGGTGGAGTCTCCTTCTTTGGAGGTCTTTAAGCAGAGGCTTGACAACCACATGTCAGGAGTGATGGTGTTTCCTGCTTGGCAGGGAGTTCGACTCGATGGCCCTTGTGGTCTCTTCCAACTCTATGATTCTATGGTTTATTTGAAATAAGGTCCCACCGAGTTTAATTGGTCTTACTCCCAAGCACATTACTTCATTGTTATTTTGTTAACAGAGATTTATATCCCACCTTTCAGATAAGAATTTATTTGGGCAGCCTACACAGTTTCGCCATCAAATACAAAATAATAAAAACAGACAATAATGCAGCATAAAACCAGGTGCTATTCCAAAATTAAAGTGCTTAAAACAAAAGAATCCAAGAAATTAAAATTTTGAAAGCTGTGTGCTGGACACACACACACAAAATAGCAATGTTGGTGCCGGACGAGCCTCCCTAGAAAGGGCATTGCAGAAATGGGGCACTGCTGCCAAGAAGGCTGTTTTCCTGGTAGCCATTCACAGCACCATATTTAGCAGAGCCATTGGATGGTACTGAACAGACATCACCCTTTCAGAGAGTTCTTCTTTATGAAGGTTCAATCTGACATCCCTTTGTGCAAATGACCTTTGGCTCTTATCACTGCCAGTGGGATCCCATGGGGACTAAAGCCCTGAGCAATCAAAGTCTGAGAAATGGTCAGCGATATCTAATCAGTTCCAAAAATTATTGCACATTCGAGCGTGGCCGAGAAACAAAACCTGGGATGGGGATACTGGATGAAGGTACTGTAGGTAGCTGCCTTACACTGCATCAGATCAATACATCTACTCTGTCCCTTTGTTATGACCTCTTCACAGAGACGAGAGCTGTTCAGTCCAGAGTGGGCTTGATTCTTAAGGGCTTGGATCCCTGGGAAAAACAAGGGCAGGGGAGGAAGAAGTTTAAATCTCACCCCAGTAGGTTTCCAGGACATGCCTTTACCCCCCCTTCTCCCCATTAAATGAATGGTTGCCATACACTCTTCTGGGGAAAAGTGGAGTGACGAATTAGAAGAATCCTCTTCTGATTGTGGGAGCGTCAGCCTTCACTAGCAAGTCTCCCTTCGGGAGATGCAACGTGTCACTGTGTTATCTATATATATGTAGAGTCCATCAAGACTCACTGCAATCCCCAGTGGTTCCATACAAGGTCTCTCAAAAAAAAACAACAGACACCCACCATTCACCATAATGAAAGGGGGGGGATAGAGCGAGAGAGAACCTATGCTTTGTCCTTTGAATTTAGGGTAGTAAGTAAAGCTGGCTTCAGTACACACTATAACCTGCTCCTTGATCACTCAGACTGCCCATTTAATATTTGGGTCTTATGTTTGTATGTGATATTTTATTACTGTGTTTTGATATTACCTTGTTTATTTCATAAGCTACTTTTGGAGCATCTTAGAAATATTAACAAACAGACAAACAAATTCATAGTTGCTCTGAGGTTGGCCTATCCAAGAAATACCCTAACTCAGCTGTTGGTGTTGTCATAGTTCCCCCCACCCCCCATTTTTAGAAATATCCAGCATGCATGCCAATCATATAGCACAATGGTTTTACATGTGTTGGCATTCCATGTTCTCGATGACATGCATAATATGTAGGCTATTTTGCAAATCCTCAGTGATTTCAGAGGGATTTAGCACACCAAGATCTAGAATGTGGAATATTTTTCTCATTTCACTATATAACACAACCCCCTTCTTCCCTGCAAATTTGTGCATGGTTACTTTGGAGTAAGTAACTCAGCACAGTGGTATTTATTTTGAAGTTAACATGTGTAGGACCTGGTTGTAGTTGACCAAGTTTATTAGCATCTTATTTGGAGACAGGAACCTATTCTCACTGGATTCACACAATCAAGGGGTGGAATGATTAAGGGGGAAGAAACCCATATAATTAGAGAGCTCTTTCTTCAACTCAAGGTAACACCTGTTGGGTCTATTTTGAGTAAAACCTAGTTGTATACCACCACATCTTATGGCAACAAATTCTCATGTTAATTATGGATTGTTTGAATATGAAAGCATTTCTTTTGCCTGCAAATTACATGATTCGTGGTTGTGGTGGTTGTTAGAAAGAATCAAAGTAAATAAAGCTGTAGAGGAGAAACTTCTGAAGCTTTACCTAATTTGTGAGGTTTGTAAGGGGCAAATAATCAAGCATTTCTCATCACAGAATTTGGGCTCCAGAATTTGTATATATTACATTTTGCACAAAGTGTGCATGGGTTTGAGTGTAACTAATGTCACTGGTAGTACAGCCAGGTTAATGGCGATCACACTTGCGTGGGTGCAGACTGGGCCCAGAACTTTGTTCCTTTAAAGCCTCACCATTGAGGAATGTGAAGTATTCTGTAAGAGAATGAGAAACCAGGTGATGTGCTAAGTAAATAAAGCCCAGGGTGCCTAGGCATTGCAACAGACTCATGGCGTAAGTGACAGGGTCGGAGGTCAGCATTTCAGGGCTGTGTTGTCTTAGCGCTTGTTGTTTCGTTAGCAGGGGCCAAGGATGTGTTCGCTCAAGGACTACTTGAATGTGTTCGCTGTTTTTTGTTGGCTAATGTGTTTGAATAATAAGCTGAAGAAGAATGGTCCTTGCGATCAGCAGGAAAATATGCTACCTAGGGCAGGGGCAGCTTGCAAACGTTCCGAGTTCACCGTCTTGAAAGATTCTTGAATGCTGCGTTCATTGCAACAACGATAACACTTTGAATTTATGCCTTCCAAGCGTTTAAGGCCTTTATATTAGTCATTCTTACCACAGTATTGTCAGGTAAATTATATTATTAGCATTACCATTCCCTCCCCTCCTCACCCTGGTCCAGAAGGAGTACTTGCTTCCACATGACCCCACCTTCCCGTTTTGGTCTTTGGAAGAGGCCCTGCTCTGTGTCTCAGCTGGTGGGAGCACAGGACAGGTCCATAATGATTGCAGCTTCCAAACTGTGGAACTCCCTCCACCAGGAGATTCATCCTGCTGGTCTCCAGAGGCCTGGTGAGAATTGCCTTATTGCGATGGGCACCCGGTATTGGTTAGTTGTCCTAGTTAGTGAAGCAAACATCTTTGCTGCCCCTTTTGCTGCTTTGTTCTGTTGCTCAGATCTTTTTATGGATATTATTTGACATTTGTTTAAGTTAATTGATTGATTGATTGATTGATTAAATTTGTGTTCTTCCAAAGGTTCCTGCCAAGATGCATAGCAATATACTAAAATATACCAAATCCGCACACACAAAAACAAAAATATAAAACTATTATCAAAAACCCAAACATCACAATAGCAGAGAACCAAATTTGTTGACAACCAGAACTCAAATCTCCATTTCCTTTTTATTGTGTTCGTCATTGTTTTCTTTTTTTAAAGGGCCCTCTGAGTACAAAAAGCAGCCTATACCTTTCAGTGTAAATAAATATTATAGATTGGGGTGAGGGTTGTGGGGGACAGAGATGACTTGCCTAAGATTTTATACAGCTCAGTTCTATGCAGGGTCAGAGTGCTTATGTCCCTTGACTGATTAAAATATTTACAGTTCACAAGGTAATAATGATAACAGTGCCCTGGTGTATGGTGTGTACTTCAAGGAGTGACAGGGATCTCTGTTCAACATGGCGCATCCCCATGCCAAGACAAAAGTGTGTTGCATCAGGCACTAGGCCTGTCGAAAGCCCTGCTCTGTGTTACAAAGATGTCTGCAGATGTGACATGAAGGCTGGCAATGTCAGCCCTGCCCTGTGGGAATCACTTGCAGACGATTGCGAGGCCTGCAGACAGGCAGTCAGGTTGTACATCCATAGCAGTGACCAGAGGAGGAATGACCGCTGGGAGGAACGCAGAGAGAAGAAACGCCATGGTGCGTCTGCAGCAGCATAGCCAGATCCCTTCACCTGCCCCAGCTACAACAAAACATCTCTCCCATATCGGTCTCTACAGCCACAGCAGGCGCTGTAACTCTCCAACAGTTTGACGTTACCCCCAAAAGTGCACTCTGCCATTGCCTCCCGCAACAGATGGCTGGCAACAATAACTTTAGAATGGCATAGCAATTGAGATTCCTCCCATCTGTTGGGGCCGGTGTAGATACGATAGGGCCAGTCATGTTCATGTGTCGTTCAATATATGCATTTATTGGGTGAGTAGTGGAAGATGCTTTTGAATTCTGGTGCTGGAGGAGACTCTTGAGAGTCCCATGGACCGCAAGAAGATCAAACCGATCCATTCTGAAGGAAATCAGCCCTGAGTGCTCACTGGAAGGACAGATCCTGAAGCTGAGGCTCCAAGACTTTGGCCACCTCATGAGAAGAGAAGACTCCCTGGAAAAGACCCTGATGCTGGGAAAGATGGAGGGCAGAAGGAGAAGGGGACAACAGAAGACGAGATGGTTGGATAGTGTTCTTGAAACTACTAACATGAGTTTGACCAAACTGCGGGAGGCAGTAGAAGACAGGAGTGCCTGGCGTGCTCTGGTACATGGGTCGGAAACAACTAAACAACAACAACAAAGTGGAAGAATGATCCAGGAGATGCTCCCCCTGCGTTATATCTTTTAAAGGGAAATGCAATATTTCCCAGCTGCAGTAGGGGTTGTACTGCCTAGCTGCTTGCTTCCTTATGTGGCTTCCCATCTCCAGAGAGCTTTCATTACAAATCATCAACACACTCTTCACCTGCTGCTTTGTATGTGCCTTCACAGCCATTAAGCAACTGCAGCCAACTGTTATCACATGAAGTTTGCAGCAATTGCCTTAAATGCCTGGTATTCTTTGCGATGAATCAGCCTAATGGGGAAATAGCAGGCCCTGCTCAGTTTTGCTACAAGTAACTGATTCTACTTAACATTCACCAGCCATAGCTTGCCTGCGCCTCGGTTTTCCCTTACAAGCGGAAGAGTGCAAACCTTTACGGAAGGGTTGCAGGGGAAGAGAGTCCTTTGCCCCATGCCCTTACGCAGTGCACATGGAATATTTGCACATTTGAAATGCTGGCACAAAAATGGTAAGCAAATGCTTAAAAGGTATGGAAAATATTTAGCCCGGAGAGAAATGGCTTTGCATGTCAGATCCTGAGCAGTGCCAGAAAAGGAAAGCCGAAGCTGATGGGAAAATAGAAGAGTGATTAACGGCAGATTTGGACTTGTAGCAATATTGATGCACAAATCAAAAGCAAGGGAAAGGCTGAGCTCCAAAGCTTTGTTGGAAGACACATTGCAAGGGCCTACCTGTGTGGGTGCAGAACTGCTCGACTTCTGTGTGCAATCCTGGCCAATCGATAATCCAAATTAAATTACAAACCATCCGTTTTAAAACCAGCACGCTTCTGTAATTGAGGCTGGTGTATGGGTGGACGAGGAGGTCTAACCCTTTTTGCCCATGCCTCAGCCCTCCTTCAAACCCCACACCCCTAGTCCCTGAGGCCACTAGTGATAGAAATGGGTGTAGGGCTTGTTGCTCAAGCAACAAAGTTTTCCTGGACTCTGGTGTGGTATTGTATCCTTGGTTATTCTTTGATCCGGACTTCTGGCTTACTCATTGACCTCGCCTTGTGGTTCGTCCTTTGGTAGAGACTACAGTTCTGATTATTGGCTTTTCCCACAGTTCCTGGTTCCTAGCTCCTGGCTCACTTGAGACCACTATCCTTGGTTCAGCCCTGACATACTCCCTGGTCCAGTCACATATTTGCATGGGACAGGGAGAGTGAAAGTGGAGAGAAACTATATGAAGACTATCTTATACACAGCTCTGCAGTGTTCCTGAAGAAACCTCATTTGCTGACCATTTTCTGCATCCTCTTATTTATTTTTTTTGGCATGTCTATGATGTTGCTAACTGTGTGGCTTGGCTCCTGTGTGTCTGATTATTAGTGTTTTGGCACAGCCTGTTGCTATTGGACCTCTCTTCAGCTGACATGTTAGCCCATTAGCTCTTGTGATAGATGCATCTCAGCAGTCGCATTAAGGAGCTGTAATGCAGTAAATCATATTTCCTTTCAATGGAATGTCATTTTCTTCATTTGCAGTTTCCACCAAAACTTCAAGCATTCGGAAAACACTTAGTAAAGGACCCCTGACCATTAAGTCCAGTCGTGGCCAACTTTGGGGTTGTGGCGCTCATCTCACTTTATTGGCCGAGGGAACCGGCGTTTGTCTGCAGACAGCTTCCGCGTCATGTGGCCAGCATGACTAAACTGCTTCTGATGAACCAGAGCAGCGCACGGAAATGCCGTTTAGCGCATGGAAACACCGGAGCGGTACCTATTGATCTACTTGCACTTTGAGATGCTTTCGAACTGCTAGGTTGGCAGGAGCAGAGACCAAGCAATGGAAACTCAACCCATTGCAGGGATTCGAACCGCCGACCTTCTGATCAGCAAGTCCTAGGCTCTGTGGTTTAACCCACAGGGCCACCAACGTCCCACTTACCTGCCTATAAAAGCATTATCCCTGCGACGGGGCGAGCTCCCGTTGCTCAGTCCCAGCTCCTGCCAACCTAGTGCAAGTAGATACATAGGTCCCACTCTGGCGGAAAGGTAAATGGCGTTTCCGTGCGCTGCTCTGGTTTCGCCAGAAGTGGCTTAGTCATGCTGGCCACATGACCCGGAAAAACTGTCTGTGGACAAACGCAGACTCCCTCAGCCAGTAAAGTGAGATGAGCGCCGCAACCCCAGAGTCGTTCGCAATTGGACTTAACTGTCAGGGGTCCTTTACCTTTACGTTTAATGCATTGAACTTGGAAGAAATGAAGCATTGGGGAAGAGAGTTAGGATATCAATCCTGTTCGCGGTTTCCTCAGAGTAAATCCCACTGAGCTCAGTGGCTTACAACTGTGTAGACATTTATAGGATTGCACAGTTCATTAACCTTTCTCACAATCTAGAAAGCTTGACTGCCATGTAGTCTGATGGGAAATGGCAAGTCTGATTAATCCATAGTTTGTATCGTGGTCTGAAACAGTGCACCGATATTGTGTCTGACTGCAAAGGAGTAGTGTTGTCTGATATCTTGACCAGCAGACTGAGGCAAGGTCTTTTCAAACATATAGAAAAGGGCATTAAATATTATCTAGCTAGAAGAAACAATGTTCTTTCTGTAATCTGTTAGTTAGAGTTAGCATTTCATTTTCTAAGAGACAAGACAGCATCAGGCACAGCAGAAGGGTGTAGGGAGATCTCAAGAATATGAATGTTCTCTAGCTTAGAATCTGTCAGGACATAGATTGCAAGCTTTGCGGTGTTCTGGAGCCAAAATGTTCAACTTGCAAGCCGTTCTAGATCCAAGGTACGACTGTATCTCCAAACAAACAGATTACCCACAGACTCTTTCCCTTTCCTTCTTATCCCAGCTCTCGCTCAAGATCTGAACTGCACGCTCCCTCTCTGCTTCTTAACAACGACCCCCACAATCTCCCACAAATGTATTCTCTTGTGTTCACCGGGTCTGTTCTCTTGACCATCTGTCTCCTCTTCCTCTTTCCTGTTGCATGTGCTAATTTTGCTGGCTTTTTTCATCTCTTTTTCCTCTTGTCACTTTCCTGGTCTCATATAGCAGACCTCCATAAGTGAAATGGAATATAATATTTTTAAACTGTGATGGAATCTGGGGCTACAGAGCAGTAGTGGGGGAAATTCTAAACACAAAAAAGCTCCTGTGGTTTATCTATAGCAGAACTATCAGTAGTTAAATATTACTTTAGGTAGAAGGGTAGGAAAGACCCTCTGCCGAGACATTTCATGATGTTCCTTTATAATAACTTTAATATCCTCCTGTTGGTCCTTAAAAACTCTCCCAAGGTGACTCACACAAAACGAAAAACAATCCAAGCCTGTTACAAAATAATGCCAGAGAGCAGCTGCTGATCAGAGCATTCAGTATTGGGTTAAGTGAGCCAATGATCAGACCCTGCATAAAGCAACATCATGTGTTTAGAAATACAAATGTGCATCCTAATAACAGTGGCATAAGGGTGGCACTGTGGGTTAAACCACAGAGCCTAGGACTTGCTGATCAGAAGGTCGGCAGTTCAAATCCCTGCGACGGGGTGAGCTCCTGTTGTTTGGTCCCTGCTCCTGCCAACCTAGCAGTTCGAAAGCACGTCAAAGTGCAAGTAGATAAATAGGTACCACTCCGGCGGGAAGGTAAACGGTGTTTCCGTGCGCTGCTCTGATTCGCCAGAAGTGGCTTAGTCATGCTGGCCACGTGACCCGGAAGCTGTACGCCGGCTCCCTCAGCCAATAAAGCAAGATGCAACCCCAGAGTCAGTCACGACTGGACCTAATGGTCAGGGGTCCCTTTACCTTTACCTTTTTAAGAGTATATCCAGAAGGTTTTTCTGTTTTTTTATAACATGTCACAATTGGGAATCTTTATAGTAGAGAGCAAACAACCACCTTTTCAGCATTGTTTATTTACTGCCTCTCCATTCATAACAGCCTTTAAATCTTTAGTTCAATTTCTTTGCTGCTTGGAAGTGTTCACTTTCTCATAGCAACACCTGAGATAACAGAACTGCTGAGGAGGGCATGCATTAACAGTTTCCTGGTTCTGAACAGTACCTTAACAGCTACTGTGTGTGTGTTTTGTTTAATTTTACACAACACAAATGCCTCTTCAAACAAAAGTCAATTTCAGGTTGCCAAGATATGGTCTTTAAAATCAATGGAAACTGCTGTACAGTTGACTTTCATGATACTTTTGACCAACAGAAGACGGATTGTGTTGAAATAATGGGATTGGTACAAATCCTCTGCACAGGGGCCTTCCTTAGCCTGGTTCTCTTCAGACTACAACTCCCATCATCCCTGACTATCGGACATTCTGGCTGGGACTGATGGTTGTAAGCCAAGACATCTTGAGGGCACCAAGTTGGAGAAGGCTGCTGCTCTAGAGACCTTTGTTAATTGTATCCACCAACTCTCCCTCCTCCATTTCCTCTAGCAGTGCTTGCTATGGAAAGTTATCATACCACATACATTTTCTGTTAGAAATCCTGTAACAGCCACTTGGCTCTGATGGACCAAAGATGTTGAAATTGACAGTCTGGCCAGTTCCAGATTCCTAATAAAGCGGGTGGGAGTCTCTTGCGGCATTTCTAACTCTGCCCTTCCCTTCCCATCTGGCTCCATCAGACATTGAAAATGGCTAAGCTAAGCAGTATCATTTCTTGTTGTTGTTTAGTCGTTTAGTCGTGTCCGACTCTTCGTGACCCCATGGACTAGAGCACACCAGGCACTTCTGTCTTCCACTGCCTCCCGCAGTTTGGTCAAACTCATGCTGGTAGCTTCGAGAACACTATCCAACCATTTCGTCCTGTCGTCCCCTTCTCCTTGTGCCCTCCATCTTTCCCAACATCAGGGTCTTTTCCATGGAGTCTTCTCTTCTCATGAGGTGGCCAAAGTATTGGAGCCTCAGCTTCAGGATCTGTCCTTCCAGTGAGCACTCAGGGCTAATTTCCTTAAGAATGGAGAGGTTTGATCTTCTTGCAGTCCATGAGACTCTCAAGAGTCTCCTCCAGCACCATAATTCAAACGCATCAATTCATCAATTCTTTATGGTCCAGCTCTCACTTCCATACATCACTACTGGGAAAATCATCTCTTACAATCAGCTTTATACATTTCTACAAAAGAACTGCCTTGGCTTAGCTAAACTTGCCTGCTTTCTACTGCACTGCTCTCTGCCTTTTTGTTTTGGGGTTGTTGTTGTTTTTCTAGGGTTTTTAAAAATAGCAGGCTCGCAGTACAAATTTCCTGACCTTGCAGTACCTGAGTGCATTAAGCTGAGCTGTCTTGCTCTGATACTCCATCCCTACCACACTACTGTTCCCAGGAGACTGTGAGAAAGCAAAACATTGCTGGGTACCTGGAGCTTTCAAAGAATATGATCTCCCCACCTGAAGTATTTGATTTATGTGAGCCAGTAGTGATTGAAGCCAAGGGAGTTGGCATATCATTAGTTCCCCCCGCCCTTTGAACAGTCCCTGTTGTGTCTGTGTACATGTGGGGAGGAGAAATCCCTAGAAAACAGGAAAGCACAAGCATCTCTACTCTTGCTTTCACCCCTGTTTTCTTCACAGATTGCTCTACATGGCTGTCAGCAATGAATTTTCTTCATTGGTGACACTGAGGAATGGGATGGTGTCTCTTCCGCAGCCACATCTGGCTGGTTGTGCTTGCTTGAGATCAACACACTCTTCACAGCAGCTACTTTATGGATTTAAAAAGGCATTTTATGGCAATGGGAGGAAGACCCGTACTTTGTAAATAGAAGGACAAGATTTCTGTTCAATGTTGCAGTGTTGTGGGGGGATGAAAATATTGGATCAAAGCCTTTGCGTGGCTTAAGCCATTCCTCACCCCATATGTATCCGAGATTTAATGATCTGCATCTTTTGTTTTGTTTTGTTTATAGCCTCTGGTCTTTCCTCCTCTCCCTCGACCCCGACACAAGTGATCAAGCAGCCAACGTTTCCGCTTGAATCCTACAAACATGAACCAGAGAGGCTAGAAACACGGATTCACACGTCCTCTTCCCCCCCAGATACAGGCCAGAGACCGAGCCTTCCTCCTGGACAAAGTGTGGCCAAACCTCCCACCTCCACCCCGTGCGCTACCTCAAAAGCCGTAAGTATGAGCTGTTTCATTTCTCTGTAAGAAAAGCAAAGTCCTGTGTGCATTTTAGGATTAACAGGGTGCTTCTAAGTGTCCAAGTGCATAGTGTGGATTATCTTCTTATAATCCTTTTGATATAATCGGTCCAGTATACCTGAAGGAGCGTCTCCACCCCCATTGTTCTGCCCGGACACTGAGGTCCATCGCTGAGGGCCTTCTGGTGGTTCCCTCACTGCGAGAAGCCAAGTTACAGGGAACCAGGCAGAGGGTCTTCTTGGTAGTGGCACCCGCCCTGTGGAACGCCCTCCCACCAGATGTCAAAGAGAAAAACAACTACCAGACTTTTAGAAGACATCTGAAGTCAGCCCTGTTTAGGGAAGCTTTTAATGTTTAATAGGTTGTTGTATTTTAGTGTTCTGTTGGAAGCCTCCCAGAGTGGCTGGGAAAACCCAGCCAGATGTGCGGGATATAAATATATTATTATTATTAATAATATTAATAACAATTCTGCAAGGTGCTTAAGTCTTACAGTTATCACTATATTTCAGTTGGGGTGAGGACGGAGGCTGACATCTTGTCTAAGGCCTCCTAATGAGTCCAAGGCAGAGGTGAGGTTTGAACCAATGGCTTCTCGATTCTTAGCAAAGGCTTTTAGACTGCAAATTTCTGCAGGTTTGTTTGGGAGTTTTCAGAAGGTGTGCCGAAATTTTAACTTGCACACTGAGTACTTAGGCACCAGCCATTACAAATAGCAACTAATTATTGGCACCATTGTCTTCAATAGGATACAGTGTTTAATTTGTAGGATGCAGTTTTCTGTTGGAAGATAAAGCTATTCTGATTACTTGGGTTCCTTCCTCAAATCTGCTTATTCTGCTTAATCCTGTATAGGATTCTAGCTGTGAACACCCATCAGTCTTGTTTATAGTATCAATAGCCGTAAGCTCTTTTCTCAGGGGTAGGCAATGCACTGTGTTTTACTTTTAGAATTCTAAATTCAGATATAAAACCTCACCCATACCCAATATACTTTTGCTGAAGCTTAGAAGTAACAAACATTTAAAGCCTTCATTTTTCAGAGAAAAATGCAAAGACAGCCAAACCTTCCATCTGCTACAGTGGAGTGTGTGTGTGTGTGTGTGTGTGTGTGTGTGTGTGTAAGAGCCAGAGGAAAAATGGGTTGCAGAATCTCCCACTTAACTTGGGAATTTAAAGGGTTAGCATCGATCTGGCTTGCAGTCTGACAGCTGTATTAAGCACCTGTAAATTTACGGAATTTACGTAAAGAGATGACTAATGGGAACTAGAGCAAAGGTAGCTGATATGTGCTGCTGTGAGACGTGCAGTTAGATGTAGCTGGCAAGAAGCCACTGATGACTAAACTAATACTTTGACCTCAGCTCATTCTAACATCAATCACATCAGGTCACTGTATACTTTGCTTACATGCCAGTATGAAATAGTAGTTGACTTTGGTGGGGAAACACTCCTGAATGGCCACGGCAGAGCCTCGTGAGTGTGAAAGTCAACTGGCAACTTTCATAGGAGGAAGAAATTACTCATTTGGGGATTGGATGTATGAAATATAGCTTGGTGATTCAGTTGATAGATTATTCTTCCATCAGCCTTTCTGAGTGAATGTGAGTTCTTCAAACCATTCACCTTTGACATGAGTTGCTGATCTAAGTACGGTCCACACAATATGGCAATCAAACATGGAGGATTTATTTCAGATAACAACAGAGAATTGTAGGGTTGGAAGAGACCCCAAAGGTCATCTAGTCCAACCCCCTGCAATGCAGGAACCTCAGCTAAAGCATCCTTGACAGATGGCCATCCAATCTCTAAACTCAATGGAAGGAGAGTCCACAACCACCTGAGGGAGACGGTTCCACTGTCAAACAGCTCTTGCTGCCAGAAAGTTTTTCCAGATGTGATCAACCTCCACCTCTGGCCATGTGAAAACCTTATGTCAGACCTTTGACTTTCTAAAGGTAAAGGTAAAGGGACCCCTGACCATTAGGTCCAGTTGCGGACGACTCTGGGGTTGCGGTGCTCATCCCGCTTTATTGGCTGAGGGAGTCGGTGTACAGCTTCCGGGTCATGTGGCCAGCATGACTAAGGCGCTTCTGGCGAACCAGAGCAGCACACAGAAACGCCGTTTACCTTCCCGCCAGAGCAGTACCTATTTATCTACTTGCACGTTGACATGCTTTCGAACTGCTAGGTTGGCAGGAGCTGGGACTGAGCAAAGGGAGCTCACCCTGTCGCAGGGATTCGAACCGCCAACCTTCTGATCGGCAAGTCCTAGGCTCTGTGGTTTAACCCACAGCGCCACCTGTCGAGTTGCAGCTCGGCATCCAAAGAAAAATCAGTCTCACACCATAGTAGGTTCCGAAATATGGCTGCTCTTAGGGCTCATGCAGCACAGCTTTTATTGTGTGAAATCAGAAAGATACAAAGTACAAGCCAAGCAATTTGTTCTAGCAAGCAGATAAGGACCTTCGCACTAGACCATGCGAGCATCAGGCCATGCCACGTTAGCCAATCATATAGGACAGCACGAGCTGTTCATGCTCCAAGGATGCTTCTAGCTATGAAATCACCCTGTAACAATAAGAACTTTGCTCATGCTCTCATGTACAAGCAATCATTTTCCCACATGTCCCCTTTTTTTGTTTATATTATTAGAGGAAAAGAGGGACCATTAGTCCAAATCGTACACTTCATTGCCTAAACGTCTACACTTTGCAACATAAATTCCTCTTGTAACCCCTGTGGTGGGCCGTGGTCGGTACCACCATGCAGTGCATTGGGAAATCAAAGAGGGTATGCATTGAATGCAACAACACACCATAATGAAGCCAGCAATACATGCAATTACAATCAATAATACTTTTCTTAACCACACTCCATTGGGTAACCAAGAAGACAACCACTCCCATGGATCAAAACCTTCAGGTGGATTTAAAGGATTATGGGCTATCATTTGTTCCATATGATCAATAGTAGCAGAGATATTGGTCGATTGATCAGTTATATACATGCAGCAATGAGAATAAATTAAGGCACAAATTCCACCTTTAGAAGCAAGGATCACATCTAAAGCATAATGATGTTGAAGAACTACATTTCTTATTTCTGATATTTCTTTGTTAATCATTTTTAAAGCCAAAATGGTGGAATTAAACAAATTTTCTGTCCAGTTTGCCAATTTATGCAAATCACGGTAATTCATGGCTGCACCTAAAGAAGGCAGAAGGGACCTAGAGATGGCCGTCCCTGTATATTGAGAAATAGGTGATAGTACTTCCCTTCTGTTACGCAAACGGACCGCTGGGAGCTTATCTATTTTATATACCAAGGGTACTACTATACCTAACGTGCAGGTACCAGAAAAGGCAGAGGGGATTTCTTTGTAGGCACGTGTGCCACAAAATAACCATAAATCAGATTGAAGTAAACATGCAGTTCTGCTGCTCTTTCTCATCCAGTCGAACCAAACATAAAAGTCTCTACACGCAGCTTGTTGTTCATAGGTCATGTAAGTTGTGACATTATTAATTAAAACCTTTGGTCTGCCACTCATGGTTGTAACATTAAGAAAACAAGAAGATCCATTAATGTATTCATGTGTCCAATTACAATATGGATAATGACCTAAAAATTTTTTGCTATTGTGATTAAAATGAAAACAATAAGGAGCTAATTCTACAAGCGATAGAGATACAGGAGGTAAACTTATGCGATTGTCCTTCATATTATTGCTAATCTTATATGAAGCATTTATAGGAATACCATGTAATAAAATGCCAGATCTTTTTGATTGAGGAGGGATATGCATACACATCCAACAATCAGAAAGGTTAAGCATAGAAGCAAAATGATTAATGTCTCTAACGTAAGTATTGTTAGTCCAAATCTGATGATAAAGTTCAGGCCTCCTGGCCTTCTGCAAAAAAGCAGCACGACGAAAGCGGCGTTTTACAAAGTTCACGGAGAGGCTCCATCCGTGTGAAGTGGAATTGTGGGGCCACTCAGGACGATGCCATATTGGTTGCTCGGGGGGGCAATAAGGGTGAGAATGGTAAATTATTCCAATAGCTGTTTCCGAGCAACCTGCGTGATATTTCGTGGCTCGATTATTGGCATGCAAAAACCACAAACCAGGAGAAGCCACACAGCCATTTCTGCAGATACAGGAGCCCATTTGCTGTAAATAGGCCTCATGTACTGCTCCGTGCATTGCGGAGCCAAAAATCCAAACCCAACGAAACGTGGTGACACAGATGGGATGGTCGCTATTGGGGGGCAAAACCCAAGCGATGCCGGTCTGACGAGGGCATCCTTCAAAGCCAGGTTCATTTCCCAGACAAGAGGCGGCAAAACTGTAACGATAAGTGGTAGAAACGGTGGCTTCCCAGGGGGAAGGGGGGCCAACGCGATAGGGTTGAAGATGGCCTTTCAACGTGCCAGGAAACACTGGAACCGCTGTGGAAGGTGACGTAATCCAGGGCACATCAATATGGCGATGTCTCCAACTGCAATGTGGGTTGAGGTCAGGTGAGAGGTCATCACCGGCAAACAGCGTAAAATACGGTTTCAAGGTGCTGGTGTCTCCTCGGGCGAAGACGAGGCAACAGAAGAGCGCCAAGGTCGAACGCAGCGGGCTGGAACCCATCGGGGAACTCCGTCTACGTCAATTGCCGCAAACCCGCGACCCCAGGAAATCAAGGAAGTTGGACCCTTCCACTGTGGATCTGGAAGCAACCTCTAAGACACTAAAGGACGCTGCAATATTTCTTCCTTCCAGAAATGAAGTTCAGCAGGCGTAAAATTCCTGTTGCCAAATAACCAGGGTGACCAATATGTGATCTAAGATGTGCTTCAGAAAATTGACAAGTCCTGGCCTGTATCAAAGATGGGGCACTTTGTGCTGGAGTGACATCGCTGTGCGGTAGATCTGCACTGTGCACGAAAATGGTCCACTTTGCCACATCCAAAGCAGGTTTTATCCTTTGCAGGATTCTGGGACACGGTGGAGGACAGAGCCGTGGCTAGCAAGCGAGCTTTAAACGTCTCAGTCCCCACTGACTGGCAGGCTTTAAGCACATCTGCAATGGCTATATTTGGCGTTGTCATCAAAGGGCGCAGCGCTTGCTTACAGTCCTCATTTGCATTATCAAACGCAAGCTGGCGGACAATCACTTCTTGGGCTGCTACGTCCTGAACTTGCCGTTTAAGGGTGTTATACAAGCGATTGACAAATTGTCCATAAGGCTCTGTAGGGCCTTGTCTAACGCTCCCCCATCGGCCATCGCGCTCAGTTTTGTCATCAGGGACAGAAGCCAAGGCCTCCTGAGCAGCAGCCGTAGTGGCCTCCCAATATTGAGGATCGAGAGTTAGCTGTTGGGCAACAGTAAGAAAGTTGCCTCCTCCCGTTAACCCATCGAGGACATCAGCTTGGGTTAACATGACGGGGGCTGGGGGTGGGGCGGCACCAGCAGCGGCAGCAGCCAAAGCAGCCTGATGATTAGCCAATGCAACATTATTAAGATTATTCCGAATCCCATCAACACGACGTTGGCAGGCCCAGTGCCAAGCTTGTATAAACAAAATCATTTGATGAGGCTGCATTACAGTGCGGGCCAACAGCTTAACATCCTCTGGTATCAAATTTTGTTGAAAAATAGTGCCTAACAAACCCAGGGTGTAAGGAGATTGCAAGCCATTGTTCTGGACAGAGGAATACAGTTCTTTTATGAATCTCAAATCAAACTGTTCGTGCCGGGCTGGGCCTCCCCCTGGCGCGGCAGGAGCAATCACAGGAAAAAGATTAGGAGTTGTAGAATCAAAAGCTAGCAACGGAGCAGCGGCGCGAAGAGATTCTTGAAGTGGGGTGGAAACGGTGCCAGATGCCTTGGGCAGAGGAGGTGGAAGAGCGGGGGGTGCTGCAGAATTTGAAGAATGCAGGGGAGTGACAGGATGAGGCGAAGAGAGAATGTCCGGAGGTTTAGGAGGAAGGTTTGAGGCAGGCAAAGCGGGAACCGGGGGGGCGTCTGAGGAAGCTGGTGCAGCAGCCAGAAGAATGTTTGAAGGAGTTAAGCACGACATAGCTTTGTAGACGTTACCCCAGGCATGTAAAACCTTTACATCAATCTGCGGATGATTTTGAAAGAAGTGTCCAATTTTTTTCCAATCGTCTAACCCCCAATTTCCATCCTGGGGAAACCACGGGCAGTGGGTGTCCAGGGCTTTTATAAGGGACTTAAGGTCAGCTTTCCGAACAGCAAGGTTGTTACTGGCCAAAAGGAATTTAAGGTCTTTAAAAAATTTTTTCTGTGGTGCAGAGAGAGATTTTCCCATGATTGCAAGAGTTGCAAGAAAGAGCAGGGAGCACTTACCGAGGGATCCTTAGGAGGATGAGGGAGGCGCCTTTTGCCCTGTCCGGGCGGAGATAAGTGCTGATCCAGAATCACATTCACACGGGAGCTCTCACCGGGGATCCACTACGTGGATGAACGACGCGTCTGCAGCCCTGCCGGGCGAGGTGAGGCTGAACGTTGTAAAACAGCATGAAGTCCGAAAGAAATCACACGGGAGCACTCACCAGGGATCCACAACGTGGATGAACGACGTGTTGGTGAGTGCTGAACAATGAAAAACAACGTGAAGTCCGAAGGCAGTCACACGGGGCACCAATTGTCGAGTTGCAGCTCGGCATCCAAAGAAAAATCAGTCTCACACCATAGTAGGTTCCGAAATATGGCTGCTCTTAGGGCTCATGCAGCACAGCTTTTATTGTGTGAAATCAGAAAGATACAAAGTACAAGCCAAGCAATTTGTTCTAGCAAGCAGATAAGGACCTTCGCACTAGACCATGCGAGCATCAGGCCATGCCACGTTAGCCAATCATATAGGACAGCACGAGCTGTTCATGCTCCAAGGATGCTTCTAGCTATGAAATCACCCTGTAACAATAAGAACTTTGCTCATGCTCTCATGTACAAGCAATCATTTTCCCACAGCCACCTGCGTCCCCTTTTTGACTTTCTAGCCCTGCATTGATTTATACCCAGTCTTTCCTCAACAGGTACAATGCAGCTAAGTTTCTTTTAAAAAAAAAACCCAACAACCCATAATCTTAGTCACAATGATCAAACTTGCCTTGGATCAGAACAGCAACATAATATGAATACTCGGAGGTCTCCCTCCTGTCTTAAGGTGTTACGTCAGCATTTGTCGCAGGGCATGCCAACAGGACAATAACACAAAATAGGACACCTAAGTACTAAACTTGGGGAGAAAGAGATGGGGAGACAATAGCAGGGGGTGTTTTCTTTCAAGGTAAGAGATGGGCTGACAAATCTTCTGTAGTCTACTTTTTGTAAAGCTAGAATTCTCCACCAAGGTGCATTAAATGTACCAAAAAAGTAGTTAGGGTAGCTGAGGCATAACTAATCTGTGCTAAGTGATCCTAAATATGTATGTGTTCTTTCTTAAGAGCATAAGAAGTGCCTGGGTAGATCAGATTAAGGTCTACCAAATTCAGCATCCTTTGCCAGAAACCCGTCCATCCCCAAGCACTAAGTAACCCATATGGAGCTTGAAAGCTGTGTGCCATTTTTTATCTCCTGTGCACACCTAGTCTAGGGTGAGAAGATCCTTCCCTACAGCAAGCCTTCCCAATTGCTATTTCCTACTAGGCCTTACTTATGCCATTCCTATTCTTCAAAATATTTTCTATCCTTTGGGTTTGCCATCTCCCTATATCTGGTGTCAGTTAGTATTGTTATGAGTTTGGGAAGGGGTGAGCCTAATGTCTGGACCCCCTTCTAATTTTTAATAGCCAGGCTAGCTAGCTTCCTGGTGAGGTGATAGCCTGGGTGATGGGCCATTAAGGAGAACAAAGAAAGGGGCTCTGTGCAAGATGGCAAATGGGTAGGGACCCCTCCTTCAATTCGTGGGAAGCTAGAAGGACAGAGGCAGAGTTGAGATCAGAGACATGGGAATGATGTCAGCTAGAAGCTGGAAAGAAGCAGGCAGAAGCCAGAGAGATGGAGGCATGCTTGATTTCTGTTCAAATCCAAGGCTGTGGCTATTACAGAAACAATATCCTCTTGGGCTGTTAATGCTGTGAACCTCTCCACCATAGGGTCAGGCTGTATATATGCATGTAAATAAACCATATATTATAAAGACACTACAGTCTCCGCTATCCCTTTTCCCGAAGGAAACACAAAGCCTGGGTAAGTGCCTGGAATCTCACATTGTGCTGAGATTGGGGTGGCATACAACAGTATATTCCTAACCATAGGAATGGCAGGTGCTTTCTTTTCACCATGATCTCTTCCTAAAAATATCATGCTGCTTCCATATTTTTCTCCTTTACATCTAAATTTCTACTCTGCGGTCTTGTTCTAACCTTAATTACTTGGTTTACTGTTTACTCCAACTCGCAACGGTTGTTTTGCACTAAATAGTCTCCAGTCCTACATTCTGCTTTTGCAGACCGCTCATCTCTTGGTGTCTCCTGTGAGTCCGCTTTTCTGAAACTACTTTTAATACGTCATTATTCAAATCTGACGATTGCGACATAACCCTTTGCGTTTGATTAATGTCAGCACTGTGTATTTAGTGCTATAACGCTTGCATACCGAAATAGTTTCAAAGCAGTTTACAAGTATAAAATCAAGTATTCAATATCCACACGTAATCGAAATGCAGAATAAAGCAATTCCATCGAAACATAAAAACATCTGTATTTAATATATACAATAAAATAAGCCTGCGAAGAAGCATAACAATTAAAACAGTTAAAAGAATGATTAAAACAATTAGATCAGAAAGCTCAGGTTCAGGGAAGTGCTTGACTTAGAAGATATGTCTTCAAGAGCCAGGGGGTCCTCAGATATTTCAGCAATATTGATGTATTTGCTAATACTTATATTTGGTGCAAGAGACTCTGCAGATTAAAATAGTATTATCTCTTAACCTCTAGGATCACCAACATTCCCCTCCCCCTTTTTTAAGTGCCCTGCTTCTGATGGCAGCCTAATGCACAGAAACCTTTTTCCACCGTGGAGATAAATGGTGGGTAAAAACATTCACCTGCTAAATTTCTCTGCATGTGACTCCTGTTAAAGGTACAGGTGCAGGAATAATTTTCCTGTGAACAATATCCCATTTGACCCCCCAAACTTTCTTTACAGCAGCAGGGAAGTTTGCTGGGAGCTTGTTTGAGAAGACCATCATGGTATGGAAACAGGATCCTTGGTTGTATTCTTTTAGCATCCATATTTACATCTGAGACCGTCTACCAGAACAAAATTAATTTTAAAAAAGGTGGCTTAGACACAGGAAACTGAGATGACTGTGAGATGGATAGCTTGCCCCTGACTGTGTGCTGTACTTATCACATCTTTCATTGGCTCAATAACTCTTCCTATTTTCTGGAGCGTGGCTGCATAAGATAGCCGGCAAGTCTGACAGTGGCGGAGAAACCATGATTTATAAGCCTTGTATCACATATCCTTTGCAGCCTTTCTGTGTTAGGACTTCAGCTCCTCTGACAGGGAATAACACATCTGCTGTCTACATACTCAGGTTGCAACCTGAAGATTTCCTCCTCTGCCTTTAAATCCACCCGTAGAGCAAAATGCTTAGCAGCTGTGGCTTGTATTGTTTACCTGACATTAGCTCCCTATATCTGTTGATGGGAGAAGAGGAAGATTTCAGAAATGGGGGGGACACTGGAAACAGAAGCTACCTCAGCATCAGATGATGTAAAGGTAAAAAGTGAACCCCTGGTCACAGCCCAGAAAGGCAAATTTAATTTATTTGACCCGAAGCCTCCCAGCTGAGATTTCATACACCTTAGCTAGCTGGGCGTACTTTATGCTTTCTAATTTTTATACTTTATTTCCCATTGCTATAAGTACAGACAATGACCATTTTACACACATTCAATTTGTGTGTGGTCGTGCACACGCGCGTTGCCGCAAACCCGGAAGTGACCGGGAAAAGGGCAACAGTGGCCCTTAAAAAGTGTGGAAAGGGCAAAAACGGTGTGAAAACAGCACCTAGCAATCCCACAAGCTTTTGCAAGTACAATCCCAAAAGCCCTTGCACCAACCGTTGAGGCCTGTGGAGAGTTGGAGTTTGAGAAAGGAGGTTTGGAGGGAACAACTGTGGTGGAGTTTGGCATCTGGTAAGTGCTGCTGGTTTTTTAAAGGGTTTTTCTGGGGTTTACAGATGGGGTTCACGGTTTTTTTCTATGGGGATCCCCAACATATGCGATTTCACTTAAACCCACGGTGCCTTGGAATGTAAGCCCCGTGTAAAATGGTCGTTGCCTGTAGTTCCACAGAAACTGGAATGCTTCTGTCTCTTTGTACAGTGGTACCTCGGGTTACAGACGCTTCAGGTTACAGTCTCCGCTAACCCAGAAATATTACCTTGGGTTAAGAACTTTGCTTCAGGTTGAGAACAGAAATTGTGCTCCAGTGGCATGGCGGCAGCAGGAGGCCCCATTAGCTAAAGTGGTGCTTCAGGTTAAGAACAGTTTCAGGTTAAGTACGGACCTCCGGAACGAATTAAGTACTTAACCCGAGGTCCCACTGTATCTTCAGATATCTTAAGGGCTGTCATATGGAGGAGGAAGCATGCTTGTTTACTCCTGCTCTGGAGGGTAGGACTCGAACCAATGGCTTAAAGTTGCAAGAAAGGAGATTCCGACTAAACGTTCAGAAAAACTTTCTGACGGTAAGAGCTGTTCAGCAGTGGAACAGATTCTCACGAGAGGCGGTGGACTGTCCTTCCTTGGAGGCTTCTAAGCAGAGATTGGGTGGCCATTTGCATTGGATGCTTTAGCTGAGGTTCCCGCATTGCAGGGGGTTGGACTAGATGACCCTTGGGTCCCTTCCCACTATGATTCTACGTTTCTGTGCCTTTAACAGCAGAAATGAAGCAGGTGGAAGCTGAGCGCTGGGAGCAGGTTTACTTGCAGCATTTCTGTATGTCAGGCTGTTGTTAAAGGTACAAGAACAGAGCCAATATATACTGTATATATATTTAATGCAACAACCTGGCAGACAGAGTTGCTTGTTAAATCTGAACTGGTACAGACATCCTTGCAATTGGGGTAAGGGTTGCAAACCAGAGCTTTAAAGTGACATAGTAGCTCTGGCTGCCCCTGCCGACTCCTTCCCTAATGCTGATCTGTTGTCCGGCACGTCTGGGGTAGATAAAGCTTGGGCAGAATGACTAAGGCAGAACCTGATGAGAGACTTGCCCTGCCTTAAGGAAATTTTAATGCTGTCTTGCAAACCTCCTGGTTGCAAAGTAAAGTAGAGATAAAGGGACCCCTGACCATGAGGTCCAGTCGTGACCGACTCTGGGGTTGCGGCACTCATCTCGCTTTATTGGCCGTGGGAGCTTCCGGGTCATGTGGCCAGCATGACTAAGCCGCTTCTGGCGAACCAGAGCAGCGCACGGAAACACCGTTTACCTTCCCGCCAGAGTGGTACCTATTTATCTACTTGCACTTTGACGTGCTTTCGAACTGCTAGGTTGGCAGGAGCAGGGACCGAGCAACGGGAGCTCACCCCGTCTCAGGGATTCGAACCGCCGACCTTCTGATCGGCAAGTCCTAGGCTCTGCGGTTTAACCCACAGCGCCACCTGCATCCCCAGTTGCAAAGTAGCAGCTGCTTAATTTTATGGGAAAGTGTGTGTTTGTTTATGTATCTGTCCCTAGTTGGGAGTCCAAAGCACTTTTTTCCAGATAAAGAGTCTAAGTTTAGCTGGATTCCTTCAACGAAAGGTTAGGCCAGCTGTGTTTAGTGGGAAGACATACAACTTCACACACACCGTAAAGTCTATAAGACAACAATTTGTACTTTGACTTCTTGTTATTTAAACTGCCTGACCTTCAAACAGTAGCTGGAGGATGGTGACTTAAACCCTTCCTTAGTGTCAGATTGCCAAGTGTGAGTGGAATGCAGAGAGGTTGTGAAGGTAATGGGGGAGGCAGCTTTCTTTTGCTTCTGTTTTTGTTTTGTTTTTTGCCTGGTGTGGGGGGGGGGAGAGGGAGAGGGAGACTGTTCTCTTCATTCCTTTCTCTGCAGCTTTATGGTGTGGCTGGTTTGCACAGACCTGCCATTTTAAAAAGGATGCCCAGTTCCCGAGGCTTTTTCTTGCAAATATTATTGTACATCTCCCTGGAACACTTTAATTAAAGGTGGTTGAGATTTTTTTTTTTAAGTACTTTATTTATCTGGTCAAAGAGAGCAGATGATCAGGCAGCAATAGCCAAGTGGAGGAACTGGACCTCCTGCGGGGATGTAGGTCTTGGCAGGTACCCAGCAGTGCAGCCAGACTTGCAGAATGGCGCACAGAGATAACAATGCCATAGGATTTTTCAGTAAATTCAGCACAACTAAAAGCAGCGCTAAATAAACGTGGCACTGCATAAAGCCTACTAAAACAGCAGAGCATTGCCTGTCTAAAAATGGGAAGAGAGGGAACCATTCACATCTCCCCACAGAGGGCCGTCTAAAGTTGTAGTGCCACCACCCAAAAGGCCCTGTTATAGTAATCACCTGTTTTAATAGCCATTTGTCATGTGCGCATGAGAGAGCTCCCCCAGCCCTGGAAAAAAGCTGTACCTGGGAGTGTGTCCTGGCTGCAGCCATAAAGTCAGAAAGCTGATGTGTAAGATGACCTTACATTCCCTCCCATCCCCCTTCTATTAGCCCAACAAAGTTTCTTGTGCATGCATTGGGAAACAAAGTCTTCATTCTACCGATCATTTCACCTAAGATTTGATAGAGCTCCAGATAGGGTTGTGTGGGGGTTTTATTTAATACAGAGGTGATGATAGTTCCACCTCCCTTTGCATTTTCTGTGCCTTCAGAAATAGTTCCTTTTTTCCTCTCGTCTTTTCCTCTCTTGCCTGACTCCATCCTTCCATTTCCCTCTATCTTTTTGCCGTGACTCTGCTTTTATAGCAACTGCCCGTTCCTTTCCTCACTTAAAAAGATGAACACAAAATGTAAGAGAGCTTTTGGGTCTTTGCTTTCACGGCAGCTCCTGGACCCTAGTGGTGAATTGCCGCCTTTCCTTTGATATGCATTTATTACATACGCTCCTAAGCTTTTCAAGCTTCAACTGGAAATGACATGGCACAAAAAACACTTTGTGATTTCAGACATATTGTGTGTGGCCATGTCTCTGAAGAAAGACTGGCTCTAGGCAAGTCATATTTGTCCTTGGTGTCTAAAGTCATGCTTGTGCACCCATCCAGTGGGCCTCCAAGGCTGCAGACTAAGTCAGAGTCCCAAGATCGGGCCATCTGCAAATATGGTCCATTCTCAGGCACAGGGTTTGGGAGAAGCAAGGTAAACAAGCAAACTCTTCACTGCTTAAAAGAATTAAAATGACAATTAACTCCCAGTCCCCATGCATTCCGAATGATGCCTCACATCTTTCTAATAACAGAAAATAGTGTTGTCTGAAAGAGGTCATGCACACTAGGATTAGGTACAACCCTGCCCCCAAAAAACTTCCTCTCTTCGCCACCTCTGCATATCCCAGAGTTGCACATGGAGACTGCAGCAGGAAAGGAAAGTACCTCTAGCTTGAATCTGGCACTTCTTGAGAAGAAATTAGGTGCCTTGAGGGAAAGGGAGAATGTGTGCTGTCATTGTACTGTAGACCCAGCATTCCAGTGTTCAGGTGGGCAAACATGATTTAGCAAGTTGTGCCAAGAAGTTTCTGTGACTCAGCCATGATATGTTTACGCCCCGGTAAACATATCACAAAAGGGGATTTAGGAGCAGCTGCAAGCTCTTCTCCTTGGGCAGTGGCCAGTGTCTGTCTTGCCATCGATTCCTTACAAATAGCATTTTGCCCAGTCTGGTTTCAGAGGCCCTCGGCTGCCCACCACTTCCCTGAGGGAGATTGCTCCACACTCTAATGGATCTCGGTGGACTACAGCCAGCAATAAATGCTTAAATAGAACTCTCCATTGACATTATAAATGCTGGTGCGAAAGCTGCTGCAGTTAGTGAAGGGCTGGCAGTTAAGTATGTCTGTCTGAAAACATCTTATGACTAGGGCTTCATAAATTTTTCACCAGGCACAGTAACTAAGTAGACGTGGAATAAGGGGGACAGGGTGGCAATTACTCGAATGCTTCCTCTAGCTGCACAGTGGTCCATTTTTCCTTTCATTGTTAGGGAGGTTGGCTTGCAGCACTCAAGTAGACTTTCTCGGGTCTTCTTACAACAACCCTGTATAGTAGATTAGTAGCCTCTCCAGATATAGGCCTGGGCTGAGAGACAGCAGCTTATCTAAAGGCCAAAGGAGACATGGCGTGGGAGGTTGGGGGAAGCAGGTCTCCAAATACGAGTTGCTGGGAATCACAAGTTGGAAGAGTGGTTCTTGTGTTGGAATCCTGCTTGTGGCTTTCCCAAAGGCATCTGGTGGGCCAAAATGAGAACAGGATCTGAGCTAGAGGGGAATTGGCCTGATCCAGTATGGGCTAGGCTACTTAGGGTGCTTACAGACATGGATGATTTAGCCTGGTTGGTATCAATCTGCCTCAGGAGACAGTGGAGGAGTTTGCCTTTGAGGGTGAAGTCAAATTGTTGGAGAGTTACAGCGCCTGCTGTGGCTGTAGAGACTGATATGGCGAGAGATGTTTTGTTGCAGCTGGGGAAGATGCAGCATAGTGTTCCTTCTCTCTGTGTTCTTTCTAGCAGTCATTCCTCTTCTGCTATGGATGCACATCCTGACTCTTTCCAGGCAATGCCTGGTCATTGCTCCTCTGCTTTAAACAGGAAGGGCAGTAGCAACCTCATCTAGACTTCTGGAATCCAAATTGCATTCTGTTGTGATCAGCCCACGTTTCCCCAGTCCAAATGTTTATTGGGGGACATCACTTAGACTGTGAGGGGTGGGGAAAGAAGGTGCAGTACTCTCTCCCCCACTGCTGCCCTCCAAACATACTACAGTACAGTGGTACCTCGGGGTACAGACACTTCAGGTTACAAATGCTTCAGGTTACAGACTCTGCTAACCCAGAAATAGTCCTGTGGGTTAAGAACTTTGCTTCAGGATGAGAACAGAAATCGCGCAGCAGCAGCGTGGCGGCAGCAGGAAGCCCCATTAGCTGAAGTGGTGCTTCAGGTTAAGAACAGTTTCAGGTTAAGAACGGACCTCCAGAACGAATTAAGTTCTTAACCCGAGGTACCACTGTGCGGTCTTTTCAGGCCACTGTTGCTCTGTATAGGCTGGAACAACTGTGTGGTGGTTCGTCTACACCTCAGGAAATTGCATAGCTGTTCCATCATGTAAAGAGAACAAACAGATTTTTCTGAACTCTGGGAGAATAAAGAATCTGAACAGGGAAAACATGGGAGGAGGATGCTTTTATCACTACAGATGCCTCTGTGAATTAGATTGAAGGGAGTGTGACTTCCATAAGTAAAAATGCTCTTAAGAGTTTATGACAGAGGTCTTGCTGATTCAAAGCTTAGTGTTTTAGACTGCAGTCCTCAGCCCATTTACCTGATAGTAAGCCCCACTGAATTCAGTATGACATACTTCGAAGTAGATATAGAATCATAGAGTTGGAAGAGACCAGAAGGGCCATCGAGTCCAACCCCCTGCCAAGCAGGAAACACCATCAGAGCACTCCTGACATATGGTTGTCAAGCCTCTGCTTAAAGACCTCCAAAGAAGGAGACTCCACCACACTCCTTGGCAGCAAATTCCACTGTCAAACAGCTCTTACTGTCAGGAAGTTCTTCTTAATGTTTAGGTGGAATCTTCTTTCTTGTAGTTTGGATCCATTGCTCCATGTCCGCTTCTCTGGAGCAGCAGAAAACAACCTTTCTCCCTCCTCTATGTGACATCCTTTTATATATTTGAATATGGCTATCATATCACCCCTTAACCTCCTCTTCTCCAGGCTAAACATGCCCAGCTCCCTTAGCCGTTCCTCATAAGGCATCGTTTCCAGGCCTTTGACCATTTTGGTTGCCCTCCTATGGACACGTTCCAGTTTGTCAGTGGTTGTGATTGTTCTGTTACTAAGTTACACATGGAGAATGAAGCTGCTGGATTTTTAAAAAGTGTGCATTACCCCATTCCACAGATGATGTCGTGTACTGGGAATGAAATGGTGGCTTTCCCTAAGTTGTCCAGTAATATTTGCTCTCACTGCCTGCTCCTGCTCAATGGGACTGCTGTCTGTCCATATTCAATGCCACACCAGCTAAGCCATTGGGCAGCAGGAGGAGAGGAGGAGGAGGCATAAGATTGTTTGAAAAACAGAGTCTGCATTTAAAAACAAAAAGCAAAAACCTGCAACAGGCTAGGTTTAGCCACTGGAAAATGAGATGCTTTGGGGCAGCTGACTCATAATAATATTGGAGAATGTCTCAGCAGTGGGTTGGAAAATGTTTCCTCTGCATTGGATGACTGATGTGAACTCAAAATAGTTATTATTGCAGATTCATCACTGTCATGTTTTCAATTGGAACTGAGGGCAAGGATAAAAGCAACCTGTTGATAATTTTGATGGTTTTGCACTAGGGATGTGGCCTTGCTCTACAGTCAATTATAGCAGACTGGCTGAATATTGGTCCTTTGGCCAAGCGCTGCTTCTGCCTAATCCCGATTCACTCTAGTGATGCTTCACTGATCATTTCCTTAAAATGAGATATGTGCATACGTGGTTTGAGGAGTATGACAGTACAGTGGTACCTCGGGTTACATATGCTTCAGGTTACAGACTCCGCTAACCCAGAAATGGTACCTTGGGTTAAGAACTTTGCTTCAGGATGAGAAGAGAAATTGTGCCCCGGTGGCGCAGCAGCAGCGGGAGGCCCCATTAGTTAAAGTGGTGCTTCAGGTTAAGAACAGTTTCAGGTTAAGAACGGACCTCCGGAACGAGTTAAGTACTTAATCCGAGGTACCACTGTAGTATACAAGACACTTTGGGACATGGGCAGGTTGTCTGCACCACAGATGGATATACCGGTAATTGTTTTAACCAGCGTGGCACCTTAGGGTGAAGGGTGATAATAACTGAACTGTCAGGGCTCTGTCCAAGGACTCATGGAAATTTTGGTTTAGTAATGCTTTTTGGAAATGGTCTTTGATCCTTAGTCCTCACAGAACCAGAAGTTTCTTTTTTTTAAAAAAATAATTTTTTATTAGTTTTTCAACACAAATTAAAAACAAAGCAGCACACACACATAGACAAACAAAAACGTATAAACATATATAATTTCAAAAAACTCTTTTTCCTAAACCTTACTTCTCGGACTTCCCCATACCTCCCCTTTTCTGCATCCCTGTTTTAAAGTTTCTTCAGCAACTCTTCACATCAATTAATTAATTACTTATTTTCTTTTTACGCTTCTTCTCATACATAATCAGTTACAGCTGTAATTCTATATTTTCCCTTCCTCTGACATTTTAACACTCATCAATTTTACAACAATTTTTAAGGTATACTTTGAATTTCTTCCAGTCTTCTTCCACTGTCTCTTTTTCTTGATCCCGGATTCTGCCAGTCATCTCCGTAGTTTCTCCCTCTCCTCCCACTTTGCCACCTGTGTGAAATTTGTTAGATGGCTCTATGTGGACCTAGGGTTGCAAGGAACCCACCTGTGATCTAGGGTGAGATTCACAGTGGCCAAAGAGAAGGCCTGGAATGGAGGTGTTTGTTTTGGAATGCCCTCGCTAGAGAGGTCTGCTTGATACCAATGTGGCTAAATTTTAGGCAATGTGTTGCAACAATTCCCACACACATAGAATCACAGAATTGCAGAATTGGAAGGGACCCCGGGGGGCACTTAGTCCAACCCCCTGCAATGCAAGAATCTCAGCTAAAACATCCATGACAGATGGCCATCCATACACAATAGATTTTCTTTGAACAGAAAAGCTGTCTTATGGCTGTTTCTTACATTCTTATGCTACATAATTTTATTGCATAGATAGATAGATAGATAGATAGATAGATAGATAGATAGATAGATGGATGATAGATAGACAGATATACCGTATTTTGCACTCTATAGGACGCACTTTTTCTCCTCCAAAAATTAAGGGGAAATGTGTGTGCGTCCTATGGAGTGAATGCAGGCTCCTTGGCTTCAGCGATAGCAACGCGAAGTCTCCGAAGTGCAAAGGGAGCGCTCCCTCCAAGCTCCGGAGGCTTTGCGTTGCTTTCGCTGAAGCCTGGAGAGCGAGAGGGGTTGGTGCGCACCGACCCCTCTTGCTCTCCATGCTTCAGAGATAGCCGCCTGAAGCCTTTGGAGCACAACGGGACCTCGCGCTGCGCTCCAAAGGCTTCGGGTTCCTTTTGCTGAAGCTGGGAGAGCAAGACTCTCCCGGCTTCAGTAGAGAGGGAGAGCTGCGCAGCGCCCCTTCAGCGAAGCGGTATGAGAAATGGAAGGGGCTCCGTTTCTCCTGCCGCTTCACTGAATGGGCACTGAGCAGAGAGGGGGAGTTTTTTTTTTCTTGTTCTCCCCCTCTAAAACAAGGTGCGTCCTATGGTCGGGTGCGGCCTATAGAGCGAAAAATACGGTAGATATATATTTCCAGCTCCCTTCATGTGTTTCAGAACCAAAACTGTCCCTCTTTGTATATGCCTTCCTTGTTAGAACTGTTATACACTGAAACATTCTATTTGGATTCCTCTGAATTAAGGCAGCTGCCGACATTGAGGGCATTTCAATGTCTGCAAAAGTAGAATCATATAACTGTAGCATTCGAAGGGACCACAAGGGTCATCTAGTCCAACCTCCTGCAATGCAGGAATATTTTACCCAGTGTGGGACTCAAACCCATGACCCTGAGATTAAGATTCTCATGCTCTACCAATTGAGCTATCCTGTATTTGTTAACTTAATACTTCGTTTACCTAATACAACTGTTTTGACCTGAAGGACTACAGCAATTTATCTTAATGTATTTTTGCACACTGTCTTGTGATGTTTACATGGAAGGCGGTATATGAATGGTTTTAATTAAGAAGTAAATTCTGGCTACTCAAATAGTATATTTGGCCGCCATACCGATAATCATGTTCACTGTTAACTCACCTTTTCTCAAACCCCAGAACTGCACAGGCATTATATAAGCCACAAGAGAGAGTTTGTACTTTACTGAATGACATTTTACGCTTGGTGCAAAATAAACTACGGGGGGACTAATCTGTTCAGGGAGCCCTTGAACAAGGAGTCTCACGTCCTGCAGTACGTCTGCTAAATAAATGAATCAGATGGCCGTTTTCCTCCCGCAAGTTGCAGAGTGAAAGGGAAAACTCTCTGCCAGCCTCCTAAACTGGATTACATGATTAATTGTAATTTATATCACTTGAATCAGTTATATTTCTACAAAGCCTGTCTCCAGGTACAATTTTTGCGATGGGGGAAATGGAAGTTCCATTCTCTTCCTCATTAGCTCCATTGCTTTATGCTGCCGAGAAGCCATTAACATCAGCTCTGCCTGCTTCACCCCTTTGGCAGATTTGCAATTAACTTAGTTCTGGCTAGGGCCTGCAGTGCTGCCTTAGGCCAGTCACTGGGATGGACAGCTGATTCATTTCTCAAGGGGAAAGTGGAATGGCACTTCTCATGACTGACTGATGTTCTTTTTTCAGGCTCATAATAAGCCAAAAGGTAAAGAGGGTCTTAAATGCATGTGTCCTAAATGTCGGTGATTTGATTGGGCCAGTGCAGATGTAACACTTCTTGACTGTTTAGCAATGGATATGCAATGGAAAAAATTCAAGATTATAATAATAATAATTTTGATTTATATCCCGCCCTCCCCAGCCGAAGCCGGGCTCAGGGCGGCTAACAACAATCAAATAATCAAACAGTCAAAAAATCACACATTCTAAAAATATTTCATTATAAAAATTAATTAAAATCAAATTGATGGCAAGCAATTAAGCAAAATTCTGTGCAGGTTGCCAGAGGAGGGAGTCAGGCTGCGCCCAGACCAAAGGCCTGGTGGAAAAACTCTGTCTTGCAGGCCCTGCGGAAAGATGTCAGGTCCCGCAGGGCCCTAGCCTCTTGTGACAAAGCGTTCCACCAGATTGGAGCCGCAGCCGAGAAGGCCCTGGCTCTAGTTGAGGCCAACCTAACCTCTCTGAGGCCTGGGACCTTGAGGATGTTATTATTTGCAGACCGTAGGTTTCTCTGTGGGGTATACCAGGAGAGGCGGTCCCGTAGGTACGAGGGTCCTAGGCCGTATAGGGCTTTAAAGGTTAAAACCAGCACCTTAAACCTGATCCTGTACTCCACCGGGAGCCAGTGCAGCTGGTATAGTACCGGATGAATGTGATCTCGCAGCGAAGACCCCATAAGGAGTCTCGCCGCGGCATTCTGCACCCGCTGGAGTTTCTGGGTCAGTCTCAAGGGCAGCCCCACGTAGAGCGGGTTACAATAATCCAGTCTGGAGGTGACCGTCGCATGGATCACAGTGGCTAGGTCAGGGCGAGAGAGATAAGGGGCCAACTGCTTATGTGTACCCTTCCTCTGCTCTTCTAGCCCAAGACTCTCCTCCTCCTCCTCCTCCTCCTCCTCCTCCTCCTCCTCTTCTTCTTCTTCTTCTTCTTCTTCTTCTTCTTCTTCTTCTTCTTCTTCTTCTTCTTCCCAATCCTATCACTAGTATGCTATGTCTGCTCCATCCTGAAGACAACCTCAAGACTTAAATAAGCCTTGTACAATAAGATAAAATACAAGGCTTGTCGTTTGCCAGGCTGATTAAGATGGGAAGGAGAAGGAGGTTGTAATGACTGTTGCCACTGAGTGGCTGAATTACTGCAAAGCCCAAAAGCTGGCAGCTTTGGTGCCAATGAGTGCAAAGATACCTGGGCAGTGCAACCATTAGTCACTTTCTTTGCCATTTGAGCAAATTTGCCATTTGTTTTGTCTCCATCTCTTGACATTACTGGAGCAAAACCAATAGTGCCAGATGATCCGAGAATAAGTATATATATTCTCAAATTTAACTTGAAACACATATATTCCTACACAGTAGGAAGGTTTGAGGCTTGCACAGTTTGAGTTGGAAGCACCATGGTTTAGACATGACTATTTCAGAGAGAAGAACTGGAAGCATGTGCAAAAGCTATAAATTGTGTTTCATTCACAGATGGTGGGGAAAGTTCCATTTGTAACTATTTGTGCATTCAAGATTGGTGTACCTTGATTTGCATTTAGATAGGAATTCCTTCTCATTAGACTTTAGTCTGTTAAGCTTTTTTTAAAAAAAGGTAGGGGTGTGTGTGTGTGTGTGTGTGTGTGTACTTCTTAAGAAGCACTGGGAGGGAAATTAAAAACTAGTATGACATTCTTAGTTGCAGAGACATATTTAGAGCATAATGCTGAAGCCATTAGTTTATTGGCTTCTGTGTTTTTGGTGGAAACAAAGGTTTTTTTAAAGAAGTGTTTTGTGTATCAAGGAAGGTCAACTGTTAATAAAGGGCACCCATGGCTCTTCTTGAAGTGCTTGAGTAACTCTCTGTCATGCGGTTCTGGCTTTAAAACAAGATTGTTGAGCCTCTACCCAGCCATAGCAGATTAATATGTAACCACTGGAATTACTCAAAACACCATTTGCTTAGGTGCATTCTGTATGTTATAAATGAAAGTCATTTTGTCTGTGGAGACGCCAACTTTTCCGTTCCTTGAAAAGCAAGAATATTACACAAATAGGATACAACTGATATCAGTATATGGAGCCCATTATTTTGTCATTTTTTCTCTCTACTGAAATGGGCACTTCATTGTTGCATCTGAGGTACTTACATGTTGCTGGTCTGATATGCCTTAATTTTTAGGTAGACCTAGTGTTTTAAAACGGCCACATTGAAAATGCAGATACTAATGTAGGCAGGACGATGCACATTGTATGAGTGAATTTGCTGTACAACCTGGAATGTGGTGCAGATCTTCCTTCCTGAGGAAGAATTTGGTGACATAAGGGTGGATTTGCTGATGGCTTAGATTAGAGCAGGGTCTAGGTAGGACTTTTTGTAGTCTGCAGTTCTGGCTTCTCCGCCATGCACACATTCCTTTTCTAATATCAAGTATCCTTTATTAGGCATAGCAAACCACACATTATCAAACAGACACCGTATACAAATTGTGCAAAATACGAGCTCAGCATAACAAGGTTCGTCCCCGTCAGATCTTTAACTTCAGAGGAAATCAATTTGCATAAATAATACAATACAACACTACCACATCACCGATCAATTAAGAACCACATTCCTTTTCTCTCTAAATGGCTGCAATATATGCTTCTGCTAGCTGTCGGAACCCCAGTTCACAGTGAATAGTTATGATGGGCAACTTGAATTAGAGATAAGGTTGGAAGCAATACTTGTGAGAATCAGAATTTTGGGCTTGCGTTACAGCTTCAGTTGAAAGAAATTTGGATTGGCATTTGAGAGTCAATATTAAACTAAGATTTTGTTTTGTTGGAGGAAACACAGCTTAGCACCTTTGGGTGACATCCATGGCTTTGGATTTGCAAGACCTTTCCTCCACACCTCCTACCCTGAGTGAGTTTTCAGTCTCCTTGTGGTGAGCTCTGTATGGGAAAGTCTTCAGAAGTTCTGGCTTTATGGGGCTTGTATTGGATCATGCCTCACGCTTGTTTTGACCCTGATGTACATGGAATTTGCTGCAGGTTATGTGCAAAAGCGGCACTTTCAGTGTAGTGAAAGCAGCACAGATTCATCCTTTTCTCATATTATTTTGTTCTATAGCTAGGATGTTCTTTGTGCTGTTTGTTTGTTTGTTTGTTCAGTGCAATAAAGATATTCTGTTTTGGACAGATATTTTGCAAATTGTTTGCAAAACATGCAATGAAGATACGCTGTGCTATCAAAGCTTGATCTTTTGCCAGTGGCTAACCATGCAGTGAATAACCCTACAAGGACTTATCTGCACTATAGTCTTAGACAGGTTTAGCTTGTCATTCTCTTTCTAAAGACTCTTGTGAAGTAACTTTCTGTGAAGAAGGCTAGCTATCGCTTTCAGAGAATAAATGGCGTTGTCATAAATACTATGATTCCCAAGATTCTTTGGGAAGAACTTTAACTGTTAACCTTGTATGAGTTTTATTTCCATGGGCAGAGCTATACTACATTGTATATTGGTACACAATTAAAAGACTTTGCCAGATAGAGTACTTTGGATTCTATTTCCTACTCAAAAGCTTAGCAGTATTTGGGATAAAAGCCAGGGCCTTCAAGTTAGTTGAATTGCAGCTCATATTCTTCCATTACAGAAGCACTTTAATTTTATTCTGATCCATATTTTATTACTTCAAACAGCCCTTGGGTGGGGGTTAGTGTTATTGTGTGGTGATTTTGCCTGGATCAGCATTTTGATTGCAAGCACCCGGTTGTAATAACTCCACCATAAAAGCAGTCTTGCTCCAAAAGAAAGGACAGAAGAGAAACAGCACTGAACTATTTTTATCCTGCATTTTGTAAAATGCATTTGGTGCAAAGCAATTAGATTTTCATATTTCATATAACAACTCAGCTATCCATAGCTCTAAGGTGAGTATAGTGATAATGAAAATTCTGGCTTAGACTCTGTTATTTCTTTAACACTTTTTGTTTGGCACTTCAGTATGTTGGCAACATTGTATTCAAAGTCCACTCCTAAAATTATCAATATTTTAAAAATCAGAGTGGCCTAAATGTGCTCTGGAAGTCCTCAGCAGAGAAAACCAGGAAATGGAGAATGTGCCTTATCAGTGTAATGAGAGCTGCAACCCTTGACAAACAACACAACTTTAAAGGCAGGTACCAAGAAACTGTCTCCTCACTGGCAACAAAATGCAGATCAATTGCACAAGGTCAGTGAAACCATTAATGCAGCAAGTGAAAGATATATATATCTCAAGGTTATCGGAGAGCATGAAACTAATCCAAATAGGTTTGGCATGAGAATGGGTATCTTGGTCTGACTCTTATGCCCAGCGAGACTCATAAGGATTAGCGGAAGTGTCTCATAGTACTCTTAGCATGCACTAGGCCTGCACTACATGTGGCCCAGTCTGCTGAAGTCAATGTACTACAGGAATTGTCAAGCACCTGCTTTGCTGTATTATGCAGGCTGCAGCCAACCCGACGAGTCGCATGTTGTGCAGGCTCCTTGCACATATAACATGTAGCAAGTGCACACAACAGACTGGTCTACACAAGCGCAGGATAGCAAAATGGATGCACGGTTTAGTAACAGTTTCAGAAACCAGAGCCGGTTCAATGTTGCTCCAGCCACTTGCAAGGTTCAACAAGGCTTAAGGTGGCCCCACAAACAAATCTTCATCCGCCTTCAAAAGCAAAGTCATGCTCCCATCATATTCTCATGCGGGTCCCTTCTCCAGTCTTCAGCGAGTGGCTGGAAGTGGGGAAGTAAAGAAAAATGTCCTTTTTTACCTTCCACTCTGCATACAAACTCCGGATTCTCCATCCCCCATGCCCCCACCTCACTCTGAGATTGCATAGATCTTTCTGGTGCCGCCTTAACTGAAGAGAATGCAAACAGCACCAGTGGATTTGTTTTGGGTTTTGCTTTGCTTTTCAGATCTTCCCAGGGTTGAGGAAATCTAATTTCACTCAACAACAAATGATGGCTGGGTTCTGGTTGAGGACAGTGCCCAGAAATCCTGGACTCAAGTTCACAGTCCAGTCCGGTGTGGACAAGCCCCTTATTTGCTTAATAGGCGCAAATAGGAAGCATTCTGAGAGACAGCTGGAGATATGGAGACTGCTGGTGCCATCCTGGCAACATAATTCAGTGATAGAGCACATATTTGTGAGGCAAAGGCTCCCAGGGTTCAATCCATGGCACCGCCACATAAGACTGGAAAAGACCCCTTTCCAAAAGCCCCAGAGAGCCACTGCCCATCAGTGTAGACCATACTGAGCTAGATCAGGCCAATGGCAAGGCTTCTTCATATATTCCACATTTTGTCAGATTGCATATGCCTAGGAAAAGTAGCATTATGAGTGTATACTATGCTGCCCAAGGAACATAAGTAGGAAGTGTTTGGGTGGTCTGTTGTGGTGAGGCAGCAAATTGATCTTGCAATATGAATGTTTTAGTATGTTATTGTGCAAGTCCACAGTAGGAGATCCAAGAACAAGAACATCTGCATGCAGCCTTGGATGTTTTGGTGTTGCTTGCATTAATACTGAGCCGATGAAACTTTTATGGTGTGCCCAGTAGAAGCAGCAACTGGAATTTCACCTGCATGGCTTTAAGTTGTGATGCTATGACTATTTTCAGCAAGAATTTTTAAAAATCCAAATCCAAGTTAGTCATTTGACAATGAATCTTACGAGGCTTTTCAAAAATGCAGAATAGGAACATAAATGGTAAATACCTCTTCCCTGCAGGTTTCAGCTACCACTTCCTTTTGCTTTAAAAGAGTGTTTTGGACTAGTGTACCTCCCAGTTCATGTCTTGCAAAGAGTAATAGCTTCTTCTGCCATCATTATCAGTGCTGCTTGAAGTTCACTTTCAAGTCATTATTCTGCCACAAATGATGCTGGAAAGACTTGGCATCTGGGGTTATTAGCATACCTATGTGGGATTGGCGAGTACTAGAATGACTTGCAGATTTATTTCTGCAAGCACAAATTGCTGAGTTGGCCTGGGATCTTTTATAGGTTTCCTATTTCCCTCCCTTGGGCTTTCTGAAGCTGGTCGCTTTTGGGGATTGGGATACTGAAGTTAGATGGGCCATTGCTCTGCTCTGGTCTCGTCAGTTGCAATTATATTCTGATGCTCAGGAGGAATGCCTAACATCTCTTTTGTTTTTAATTAACATTCTGCTACGTTCTTAATTTAGGGACTTGCTGGGTTTTGGTAGTTCCTGTCCTGTGCGCTGACTTCAAGAAAAGTCTGTATTCTCTGCATGGCCACTATGGCTCCTTTTGAAGTGCCGCATTGTGCATCCAGGGGCATTCCTAAGCCGCAGTGGCATCTGCTGCCACAGCACAGCAGGGGAGAGAGAACTGTTTCCGAGGAAAATGAATACTCCCATTGAAGTTCAGTGTCTGGTGGCAGACAGAAGCCTCGGGGAGCATCTGAGCCCTGCAGGAAATTGCTGGCTCTGTCTCTCTCTAAGGAAAAACACTTAAGGAACCGTGTAACAACAGTTATGACCCTTCAGATCCAAACTGACAACTGGCAGGCAAAAGATGAAGGGGTTAGGAAGATGTGAAATTGAAGGAACCTTTCAGGAGAGGTTTCAGTCACCCTGGCAAACCTAGTCTCCTGCATCATGTGTTTGGTTGCTTATGTTGTTGATACACTACACTTGATAACCGTGTTTTGGGGTGTGAAGATAAAAAGGGAATCTCTTAAGGCTGCTGTATCTGCCCAATGAGCTTCAAAGGACAAGTATTGGGTAGGGATGGAATCTCTGCATAAATCAAGTGTGACCAGGCTGTCTTCTAAAAGGTAGAAACATATGAAGAGTTATGTTTATTCTTAAAGCAACTGTTACCTTGCCTGAAAAGCCAATAAACCTGCTCTTCTTTTTATACTTCATAGAACATAGAAATTACATCGCTGGCCACTGTGCATTGGTGAAAAGCCTTCTTTTGCATAAGGCTGAGCACTGCTTGCAGCAAGATCCTAAACATGCTTCTTCATAGAATCAGGTTGGAAGGGATCACAAGGATCATCTAGTCCAGTGTTTCCCAACCTTTTTTGGGCAAAGGCACACTTGTTTGATGAAAAAAATATCGAGGCACACCACCATTACAGCCCCGTGACGTCAGCGCGCAGCGTCACGCCGGGAGGGACGCACGAAAGTGTAACTTTCAATTTTTTCCCCTCCCCCTTGCCGGGGAACCTCCAAGCTTTGGGGGGTGGGGGGGAGGAGGCAGCAAAGCGAGGGACTGAGGGACCCTAACCCTAACCCTAACCCTCACCGATCACCCGGGAAAGCATGCGAACGAGGAGCCCCCGTGTCCTGCTCCCGGCAGCGGACGGCACAAAGCGAGGAGGCCTGGACAAGGCAGCACGCTCCCCGCTCTCGCTGCATCGGGGCTTTTCTCCTCCAGGCCGCTTTCGAAGTCCCCTTCTCCGCTCCCAAGAGCCGGAGCCGCTGCTTCCAGGCCCTGTCCGAGCCCCGACTTGTGGCCTCACTTCGAGGAGCGCCTGTTGCTGAGGACGGGGCTGCATCCCCCTCAGCCGCCGCCTCGCTTCCTTCCAGGAGACCCGACGGCTCCCCCTCTCCCGCTCGCCCTCCTGCGCCCGCAGCAGACCGAGACCTCCCCGCTCCCGCCCAGCTCGGCCCTACCCGGGCGCCTCCAAGCCCGGCCGGCTCCGCGTCGCGCTCCACGCCGGGCAGCTGCAGCAGGGGCTGCGCGGGGGCGCGCGGCGGCCCGGCTGAGCGCGCCCCGGAGCCACCGCGCCGTCGCTCGCGAGTCCCTCCGAGAGCCCGCGGGACTGACTCCGGAGTCGCGAGGCGGCGCGTCGCCCAGGGAAGGGGCGGCTTCCCACAAGCACGACGACCGAAAAGAGCCCAGCAGAGCGCGCGCCCCGGAGGACTTGGGGGGGGGTCTGTAGGGCATCAGTGGCCCCCAGAATTCTGCCCGCCCCTCACCCCATTTGATCCAGATTTACCCTCTGGGGAGAGCGAGCCCCGGCCCAGCAGGGGGCGCCCTCGCTCCGTCCTCCGGGAAGCAAACGCCCTCGCCCGCCTCCATCCAGGCAACATCTCGCGGCACACCAGGCAACATCTCGCAGCACACTAGTGTGCCGCGGAACACCGGTTGGGAAACACTGATCTAGTCGAACCTTCTGCAATGCAGGAGTAAGCAGCTGTCCCTTACGAGGATCTAACCTGCAACCTTGGGATTATCAGCACTGTGCTTTAACCGACTGAGCTATCCAGGCTATGCAAGATGGGTCCCTCTGAGTTCTGTGAAGCTTGCTCCACAAGAATTGCTGCTTTATATGCCTATCATTTATTCATGGTTTTTTTGCAGTTCCTGCCTTGAATTATTTCAGTGGAGGAAAGCTACTTCTGAGTATGTTTGCGTTAAGCTTGCAGGTTTAGTCATTTCAAGTAACTAATGGTTTTATCAAACGTGCACTAAGCATGTGCATTAGAACAGTAATCCCAGAAAAACAGATAGAGGACAGAGTGTATGTGGACCTGTTCTGTGTGTAGAACAAATTTCAAAGTATGAGACTACAGTTACTCTGGATTCAGAACCTGAGAGTATGTGATAACATTACTGAAGTAACAGTCTCTGAATTTTGCTCCCTGAGCCAATTCTACATAGACAAAGGGAGCTGTGCATTTTTCTTCCACAATTACATGGTTCTGGTTGCAAATACACTATTGCCTTGTGAAAGAATATGAATGATGCCGTGGGCTGAATAAGGATTGAGTGAGACTATAAATATTTTGGAAGAATTTGGAAATGGGTGATTGATGGAAGCAGCAACTCCCAGGCATATTTGAGGTGAGACTGTGGAAGAGTAAGATGGGTGAATTGAGGTGTCATATTTTATATACAAGTAGAAATCTGTCTGTGAAGTAGTTCTGATCACATTGACTCTATGGTTATGGTCACCTTCTTCTAACCCTAGCATAAGTACCCACTGGATATAGACTAAGACCTTTATATTTAGGCAAGGATTTGGTTAAGATTGTGTGTGTGGTTATGTTGAGAAGTGTGATTTAAACTTATTTAAATTTAGAATCCTTATGTTAAGCATATCTACTTCCCTGAAAGCCTGAGAGTTTGGCAGTGGATAATATAAGCTCAAAAAAAATCTGTGCACTTACAAAAGATGAGTAATGTTCTGAATTTTTCCTGTGCTCCTTAAAATTCTGCCTGTTGAAAACACAAAAAATCAACTTCAATAATAGGAAAGCATGAAATTACTTAACGTGCCATATTCTTACAAGATATAAATCTAATTTGTAGTTACTGTGCAAATCCCATTCAGGTAAAGTCTACTCTGAACCAGCTTTCCATTTTTATTTTGCTCTAATTTCTTAAATTAGTTTAAAGATTGGGCCTATACCCAGCTCTAAGACTTGTTTGGCTAAGCATGTTAATCCATGGACCCTTCAAGATATATGGATAAATTATGAATAATGCACTTGTAAAGTGCAGTATCTACCTTTTAGGAGCTGTTCATTGCTGTCATAGGTACCTAATCCTTTCAGCATCTCTGCTGAACATTAAGGGGGAACAGCATATGCACTCTTGGGAAGTGGGGGATCCAGGGATGGAAACAGGAGAACCAATGCCTCTTATAGTGAAGGACATGAGAAGTTTTAAGCAAGTTAAATGTACCCACAAATGAAAAATATAAGAACATACGCATCTGTTGTGTGGATATAAATTTGCTTCTTAAGCTAAGGGTGCAGAGCCTGTGGCCCTCTAGATCAGGGATCAGCAACCTTTTTCAGCCATGGGCCGGTCCACCATCCCTCAGACCATGTGGTGGGCCGAACTAATGAATTCCTATGCCCCTCAAGTAACCCAGAGATGCATTTTAAATAAAAGGACCACATTCTATTCATGTAAAAACACGCTGATTCCCAGACCGTCCGCGGGTTGGATTTAGAAGCCGATTGGGCCGCATCCGGCCCACGGGCCTTAGGTTGCCTACCACTGCTCTAGATGTTGCTGGACTTCCCATCAGCCCTAGCCAGCACAGCCAATGGTCAGGATGGAGTGACCAATACCTGGAGGGCCACATTTTCCCCTTCCTGCCTTAAGCACTCTGCTGGGGGGGTTGAAGACTAACAACAAGTGCACAGGTTTGGCGGGATCTGTTCAGTGGTGATGAGTACTGAATGTGGAGGTTGGCAGAAATACACCTCCAACTCATTCTTCTTGTGCAACTGGAGGATGAACTGAAAAAGACGAGCAAGGCTTCACACCAGATAATGGGAATACAGTGGTGCCCCGCAAGACGAATGCCTCGCAAGACGGAAAACCCGCTAGACGAAAGGGTTTTCCGTTTTGGAGGTGCTTCGCAAAACGAATTTCCTATGGGCTTGCTTCGCAAGATGAAAATGTCTTGCGAGTTCCTGCGGGGTTTTTTCTCCCCCCCCTTTTTCCCAAGTCGCTAAGCCGCTTATCAGCTGATCCGCTAAGCCGCCAAGCCGCTTAACAGCTGATCCGCTAAGCCCGCTAAGCCGCTAATGGGCTTGCTTCGCAAGACGAAAAAACCGCAAGACGAAGAGACTCGCGGAACGGATTCTTTTCGTCTTGCGAGGCACCACTGTATAATGTGTGGGCACATATTGAAAGGTGATGGTGAAAAACAAAGTTAGGTGGGATAGGGTGCCCTGTATGCAAGGATGGGGCATTATGGTAGGCTTGCCAAACTGTGGGGTCACCGACACATCTGTAGAATGTGCATCCTGCTCTGTGAGGAGAGGAACTAACATCTGGATCATATTGCAGATAAACTAAGATCCAGACAAATCTCAGTCCATTCTTACTGTGGCACAATGGGTCAGTGTGTCTGGCTGTTAACCAGAAGGTTGGCGGTTCAAGCCCACCCAGGGACAGCTGTGGGCAGGATTCCTGCATTGCAGGGGGGGTTGGACTAGATGACCCTCGGGATCCCTCCTAACTCTGCAATTCTATGTGCCGTGACTGGCAAGAGGAGACAAGAACATGAAGCTTCTCCCCTGCACCAGAGCAGTGGTTCATCCTGTTTTCCGTGCAGGTGAATGCACACTGGACAATACCAACAGCAGCTGGCGGGGGTGGGGTGCGTGGGGAAGAAGCGCGTCTCCTGTCCTACCTCCGCCTCTTAAGTCTAATATGGAATCCTGCGGCCCTGATCTCTTAACGGCGGCGTAGGAGTGGGGAGGACAGTAGGCGTCTTATTCCCCTAGCATAATAGGAAACTTGCCGCCAGCCAGGCCCGCCCCCTTCCCTCCCTTTTTCCGACATGCTAGGTGGTATCTGCCCGCTTCTCCCCGAGGGGCAGTAGCGCGGCGAGGGGTTTGAGGAGCCGGGATGTTCCACTGCGCTTTCCCGAAATAGGGGTGTGTAAAGGTGGCGGTTGAAACGCGCCAACGTTCTACCGGCGGCCGTTGGCCGCTTAACGGCCGCCCTCCGCGCCTCAGCCCTGTGAGAGGGGGATGCCGCCCTTGCTGAGGGGGAAGCCAGCCCGCGCCGCGGCTAACCGAGACCCTGGAAGGGGCGGGAAGAGCGCTCGGTATATCGCCGGGCCTTGGCGAGACTGCGAAGGGGTAATGGGCTTTGTGGGGAGAGTGAGGGAGAGAAAGGCCGGCCGAGCCCTCCCGCCCCTCGGCTCCTCCCCTCAGCCAGTCCCCTTCCTCGGAGCGTGCGGGAGGCGTCGCAAACCGAGCCCGCTCTTGTCAGGCCGAGCCTCGAGCATTG